>NC_090856.1:11755000-12355000 GCF_024217435.2 Syngnathus scovelli | reverse complement strand
AGAAACCAAATGACCATGGACTCAGTGCTTACACCTGGTCAAAATGTACATAAATATTACAAGTACAACAGGGCTAACTCCCTATGAAACTATGTTTGGAAGACCTTACAGGCTTCCTGAGTTCAAGAACACATGGGAGATCCCCGAGGAAGCCACGTTAGCTGATTACATGAGAAAAATGTTGGAACGTCAAAAGAATCTAACCAATAACACTGATGGTGAACCCATTTCTCGGCAGGAAGACCCCAAAGTGGTACCGGGAGACTGGGTTTTGATCAAGAGTATCAAGAGGAAGAATTGGCATTCACCTAAGTGGGAAGGTCCCTTTTTGGTACTACTCACGACACCTAATGCTTTGAAAATAGCCGAACGCAACACGTGGATTCATTTATCTCATTGTAAAAAGGTGATCTCTGCAGACCCAACCTAAGTACGGAAGGTGAGCAAAGTCTGGTAATAGTGCCTGATCCTGGTGCCAAGATCCAGGGTTGACACGAAAGCTAGCAGAAGCCAATTTCCAAGACACCAAAACATGAGCATTAGAGAGTCATTTGGTGAGTGCTTTAATCGGGCTGTAGCCTGCGCAAAGTCTACCATGTGCTTTTGGTTGCTTTTGCTGGTTTGTGTTACCATTATATTTTTTTCGGGGGTGATTTTATTTGTATGGATAGAGTACCATGAGCCTCGAACATTATTCTCTCAGGCAGCTACCAACGCTAATTCTAATCGATATGGCTCATGGGGAAAAAATTGCTAGACATAAACGCGACACTAAATCCCCTTTTGGTCAGGTTGTTTGTATTCCAGAAACCGTCCGCGTTCCAACTTGCGTACCATGGCTTTTGTCTTGGACTTACAATAACTCATTAATGTTTACTGTGGCTCCTAATACATCTTCTTCTATTATTTTACCTATGAAAAGTTTGAAAGGTTTTGAAATGGTCACCCCGCTCTCTGGTTCCAGTGAAGAGGCTGTGTTCTTTGCTAAACGAGTAACTTTGAAGAATCAGGGCGCAAGCCTCCTTTTGACTTTTACACTCCCTGATGGTCAAATTCGTCCTCCAAATGCCACCTTGTTTAACACTTCTTGTTGGAGTTTTCAACTGTGGGCTTGGTCCTCTGGAATTGATCCTCGCTTTCCTATTGCTATTTGCCTTAATAAAACAATGTCGGTCGCAGACCGTCCCGTTACAAATAATTACACCCTGTCAGCAGGAGCAAAAATCACAAGTATGCTCCTCACTGATGTAGACAGCTATTTTGTAGCCTCCACAGGAATAAGCGGTCAAACCAACAACTGGCTTCTTATGGCTGAGCAGGCCGCGAAGATGGCTAACACCAGTTGCATTGCATGCATGGGTCCAAGACCTCTTTTTGAAAATCATACCTGCAAATATAGTTCCTAAGTGTGCTGTTGTTTTAATGTTAAACTCATCCATTTCACCCACTCATGATTGTTTTAAATGGGATAAGGTTTACCCTGTTGCCTCTATGACAAAATCTAAACCCCTTTTTTCGTCCGATGTAGCTAAGGGTAATTTTACATGCATTAGATTACCTGGTACCGGTGAGAAGCTCGGCGCCCTACCTACTCCATGGTGTGGGTCCATGACCAAGGTCACTGCCCCTTTTTTGCCCATTGCTCGTAGTGATATTTAGTTTTGGTGTAATAGTAACAAACTTTATGATAGGTTGCCTTTAAACAGCTCTGGAATTTGCGCTTTGGTACCCTATTGCTACCTGTTCATTTGACACCAATGTCCTCTTATGATCTGACATCTTTTGCTAAATCCGTAGTGCCCGTATTCTGGCCGAGAACGAAACGAAACGCCGAATGGCGGGGCGCAGCTAATCCAATTTACATAGACGCCATTGGTGTTCCTAGAGGAGTACCGGATGAGTATAAGCTGGTGAATCAGATAGCAGCTGGTTTTGAATCCGCCCTGTGTTGGTGGTGTACTACTAACAAAAATGTTGACGGGATTAACTACGTCCATTACAACGTGCAGAGGCTTGGAAACTGGTCCGAGGCGGGTTTCAAGGCGGTCCACTCCCAACTGGCCGCTACTTCCCTCATGGCTTTCCAGAATCGAATGGTCCTTGACATGCTACTCTCAAAGGAGGGCGGTGTCTGCGCCATGTTCGGTGAGCAATGTTGCACGTTTATTCCGAATAATACTGCAGCCGGCGGAAGCCTGTCCCAGGCCCTTGAGGGCCTGCGGACCTTGAACGGGAGGATGAAGGAACACAGTGGGGTGAACACAGAGGTTTGGACCGACTGGTTGAACGTGTTCGGAAAGTACCGCACCCTGGTTTCCTCTGCCCTGGTCTCCATTGCCGTTTTCTCTGCCATTTTGACCTTGTGTGGATGTTGTTGCATCCCTTGTCTCCGATCCCTAATTAACAGGCTAATTACGACTGCTATCTCTCCACCAGCTGAGACTTTCCTGTTGCTTCAAAGGGATGACCTTTCGATCGACGCGGGTTCCTTCTCTAGTGACGACCCGGTCGGCGACTCTATTGTGGTAAACCTGTCCGGTTTGTTTCCTGAACCTAGCTTTGCCGATTATGACTCGGTTTCCTCCTGAGTGTAAGTTAGTTCTTGCGAAATGTGATCCCTTGGCTGAAAATCTTTTTGAAGTGGCCATATGGGTGATGAGTTGTTCTCCGGGAACTTATGATAAAACAGGGGGGAATTGTTAGATAAATTGTATATATATGTTATCATGCGTACCCTAATGAGTACTTATTAATAAAGTTATTGCACAGAATGCTTGCTGTTTCGCCTTGCAGACATCACCCAGTCCACAACAAGTCAAACGATGCTGTCTGGAGCTTCCTGACCTTCTACACCTCTGGGAATCCAAGAAAGTTGTTGACGTCTGCACATGTCATTTTGTCTTTGCACTCTTTTGTTTCACATAGCATTTTGTCCTTGCACACTTTTCGTTTCTCATGGGATCCTGTCTGCGACTTCTAGTTTCACATAGAATCTCGTTTCTTCTCTCATGAGACAAAGCCCACGCTTCCCCCCCGCCCCCCCCCCACCTATCAGGGGCTAGTCTCACATTGTAGGTAGGGCATTCCTGAATAAAAAGAGAGGGGTGTAAACAGACCTTTAGTGTAGTCGGATTGATGTAAGTCTGGATACACTCCTCGCGAGAAAAGACTCAACATTCTGCCTCACTGGTTTTGTCTGCTGATCCTTTTGCTGATTCTGAACCTAACACACATACTTTTCTGCAAAAGTCTGGAGGAGAGAACAACCGGAGAGGACATTTTTAATGTTGTTAACATTTTTCTCTGAAAATGGTATCAGCTGGAAATCCTGCAGCAGCGTCTGTACAGATGCGGCTGCATCAAAGACGTGCAATGCGAAAGGGCTCATTGAGCGGATTAAAAAGGAAAGTCCCGACATTAAGTGGACTGACTGTGTGATTCACAGGGAAGCGTTAGCGTCCAAGAAAATGAGCCCCATGTTGCATGATGTTTTGAACGACAGCATCAAAGTGATCAACTTCATCAAGTCAAGGCCACTTAATGCACGTTTGTTCCGCCGCCTCTGTGAAAACATGGGAGCTGAACACACGCAACTCATCCTGCATACAAAAGTGCGCAGGCTCTCTCGAGGGAAGATACTCAACAGGCATTTGGAGTTACGAGCTGAAGTGCACACCTTTCTGACAGAGCATGGATCTCCCCATGGCACCTTGTTCGAGAACACGGACTGGCTTGCAAAGCTTTGCTGTCTGGCAGATATATTCAGCAAACTGAACGAACTGAATGTGTCTCTGCAGGGCAAAGACACCAGCATCCTGAATCTGTATGACAAGGTGGGTGGTTTCCTGAAGAAAACAGAGCTGTGGAAAAAGGCATGTGGTCAGGAGGATTTTACCTGCTTTCCTCAGGTGGACTCTTTTCTCTCCAATGAAGATGTGGAGACAGCTCCAGTGAAGTTAGTCATAGTGGGGCATTTGGCTAACTTGATAAAGGGCTTTCATTGCGACTTTGCTTACATGGAGGAGAAATCTGCACAGCTGGATTGGGTGAGAAACCCATTTTTCTTATCTGAAGCAAAGAGTCACTCACCAGGAAAAACTGATGGAAGTGGCATCTGACCGTGGCCTGCAGATGACGTTTGGTGCATCCACTCTCACACAGTTTTGGGTGTGTGTGAGGCAGGAGCACCCTGAGCTGGGACAGAAAGCTTTGGAGCAGCTGCTGCCCTTTGCCTCCACATATTTATGTGAGACCTCCTTCTCTGCAATGACTGTGATCAAAACAAAGCAAAGAAACAGACTGAGCCTGGAGAAGAACTTGATCACAGCAGTTGCCTCCCTGCCACCAAGGATGACAAAGTGAGGTACAAGCCCATGTTTCTCACTAAAATGTAGTATGAGTGCAAAAGACTCATTCAAGCTTCAAGACTGTTCAATGCTTGTTCAATGCTTGTCAAATCAAAATCAAATGTTAAATGCAACAATTCAATTTTAAGAGAAAAAAAGTTTCTTTTTTTATCCCAAAAGAGGTAGTTGATTATTTTTTATGAGCAAATCATTATTTATTACTAAGTTATCAATTTATTTTGTAAACAAGATATTATTTATTTATAATTAAGTTAATTTATTTTTGTAAACACATTTTTAGTTATGTATATTTGTATTTCCTTGCAAGAGATTATTACAAGAAAGATTCATATAAATTAGCAGTGTTCTGCATACAGTATTTGAGTTTTGAAAGGGTTTATGCATTCTTGGTGGTCACTGTTTACTGTTTATCGTTTTTGTTTCTATATGCAATGTTTGAAACATAAATGTGTCTGTCAGGTACATTGCTACAAGTTGTTTAACTTTAATAAATCAAACACTGATGGGACAATCCTGTACCTCTTTTTTTTCGACCAGAAATGTGTTGCGCTGGTCAGGGGGTACTTGGCTGAAAAAATATTTCAAAGGGGGAACATCACTGAAAAAAGTTTGAGAACCACTGGTTTAGCCTGTTGTTGCTGATTCATATCTGTTCTTGGTGTTGGATTTTGTCAAATATATATATACAGTGCCGTGAAAAAGTTTGTGAACCCTTAGGATTTTACAATATATTTGCATTTTTTTAAAGAAATAACGGAGACAAGTTCACAATAGTGTTACAGAATGGTGACACATTGCCATTATGGCTGAATACAAATTAATAGGACTATATTTTAACTATAAACACACAAGAATAACAAAATAATGAAAACGCAGTTGTGAATAAGTTTGTGAACCCTTGCCAACAGTCAGAGTTAATAGCTTGTTGCACCTCCTTTAGCAGCAATGACTTCTTGCAATCTTTTCTTGTAAGTACTGACGAGTCTCTCACATCGAGCTGGGGAGATTTTGGGCCACTCCTCCCTGCAGAACTGCTTCAGTTGTCCAAGGTTTGATGGTTTTCTTTGGTGCACTGCTTTTTTCAGGTCCGACCACAACATTTCTATCGGATTTAAGTCTGGACTTTGACTGGGCCACTCCAGAACATTGAATTTTTTCTTTTTGAGCCATTCCGATGTTGATTTACTTGCATGCTTTGGATCATTGTCCTGTTGCAGCATCCAGTTTCTTCCTAACTTGAGCTTCTTTACAGACGGTTTAACGTTTTCTTCCAGAATATTTTGGTAAACCTCGGAATTCATGATTCCTTCTATGATGGTAAGTTGCCCTGGTCCTGCTGCTGCAAAGCAGCCCCATACGAGTACTCGTCCTCCTCCATGTTTTACAGTAGGGATGAGGTGCTTTTGTTGATAAGCTGTGTTTGGTCGTCTCCAAACAAATCTGTTTTGATTTTGGCCAAAAAGTTCTATTTTAGATTCATCAGTCCATAAAATGTTGTTCCAAAATTCTTGAGGCTTTCCTATGTGCTCTTGAGCAAATTTTAACCGAGCTGCAATATTCTTTTTTGATAGTAATGGCTTCTTCCTTGCTACCCTTCCATGAAGGTTATTCTGAGCCAGTCTTTTTCTGATGGTGCTGTCATGAACTTCAATTCCTTTGCTTGAGAGAGATTTCTGAAGGTCTCTAGAGGTAAGTCTGGGGTTATCAGTGACTTCTCTCACCATCTCTCTTTCTGCTCTGCCTGTTATCTTCCTTGGACGACCAGATCTTCGAAGTGAAGTAGTTACTCCATGTTCTTGGTACTTGTAAATCACTTGTCTTACAGTTGAAACATGTAGCTGCAGATCTTTGGCTATGGTTTTGTAACCTTTTCCAGATTTGTGAGCTGCAATTATTGCTCCTCTGTGGTCTGGAGACAGCTCTTTAGATCTTCCCATTGCTAGATTTGTAATGTTTGTGTCCACGCAGGTATAGCTCTACTAAATGACAAGTACATTCAGGTGAGTATACAACAAGTGTGGCTTTAAGGTCTGTCAAGTCACATGAAATTACCCGAAGTCATCTAGTATTGAAAGACATGTCACACAGTCAGTTTTAACTTCTATAGGTGGAAAGGTTCACAAACTTATTCACACCTGTGTTTTGATTTTTTTGCTATTTTCTTATGCTTCCTGTTAAAACAGGGTTTTGCAGATTTGTGTCAATGCTAACTAGCCTTGTGTCAATATCCTGTAACACTTTTGTAAACTTGTCACCGTCATTTCTTTAAAAAAAGTGCAAATATATTGTAAAATCCTAAGGGTTCACAAACTTTTTCACGGCACTGTATATAGGCGGCTCGGTGGCGCACTGGGTAGCACGTCCGCCTCACAGTTAGGAGGGTGCGGGTTCGATTCCACCTCCGGCCCTCCCTGTGCGGAGTTTGCATGTTCTCCCCGAGCCCGCGTGGGTTTTCTCCGGGCACTCCGGTTTCCTCCCACATCCCAAAAATATGCTTGATTGATCACTCCAAATTGTCCCTAGGTGTGAGTGCGAGTGCGAATGGTTGTTTGTCTCTGTGTGCCCTGCGATTGGCTGGCAACCGGTTCAGGGTGTCCCCCCGCCTACTGCCCGATGATGGCTGGGATAGGCTCCAGCACGCCCGCGACCCCCGTGGGGACTAAGCGGTTCAGAAAATGGATGGATATGTCAGGCAGGGGACAAGGCGAAGGACTCGGATGCAGAGTCGTATCTATCTGGGATTTATTCCAGCAAGCACTCAGAGCAAAAGTACAAAACAAAGCGCCTCTTGCGAGGGAAAACACGGGGCAAAAAGTACAAACAAAAGGCGTCGCACTGTGGCGCGTCAAAAGGCTAAAAGTACAAATCAAAACGCCTCTTTCGAGGGAAAACGTGTAGCAAAAAGTACCAACAAAAGGAGTCGCACTGGAACGAGACAAAAAGGCGCTGGAGACCCAGGCACAACCAAAAGCGTCGCTCGGCGGCGAGACAAAAAGGAGAGTTCTTTCAGAGAGTTCGGACATCAAGGAATCGCTGGTGGTCGGGACGAGGCTAGACACACTGGCACAAGACAAGGGGAAGACACGGACTAAATACACACAAACGGGCGGGGACCCAGGTGATGACAATTAGTATCGATTACGCGGGTGCACACAATCGGGATCAGGGAAGACAAGACAACCAACACCGAGGAAGGAAACACGAACTGAAACGGAAGGAATGACAAAATAAAACCGGAAGTAAAGTTACGACAATTGACGAGACAAAAAACTGAAGAAATAAACGCGACCGCATGACAGAACCCCCCCCCTAGGGCCGGATCCCAGACGGCCCAGGAGCCCCAGGGTGAGCCGCATAGAAGTCCTCAAAAAGTCCCGGGTCCAAAATATAACTAGGCGGCACCCATTGCCGCTCCTCCGGTCCATAACCCTCCCAGTCCACCAGGTACTGCCAGCCCCGGCCTCTTCTGCGCACATCCAATAGTTCTTTGACGGTGTAGGCCGTCCCACCGTCCACAGTCCGCGGAGGCGGAGGGGGCGCCGGATCTGGCACCAACGGGCTGTCCACCACCGGCTTGACCTTCCCAACGTGAAAGGTGGGGTGGACTGCAAGGGACCTGGGCAAGCGTAGACGCACCGCGGCCGGGTGCACGACCTTGGCGATGGGGAACGGACCCACGAAGCGAGGCGCCAGTTTCCGGGAGTCCCCCCGGTGGGGAAGATCCTTGGTGGATAGCCAGACACGTTGACCTCTCTGGTACACGGGCGCCGGACGTCTCCTCCGGTCAGCCATCCGCTTTACCCGGTCCCCCTGTCGGACCAGCGTGGCCCGAGCCGCCGACCAGACGCGATGACAGCGGCGCACCAAGGCGTGGGCCGAAGACACCGTCACCTCCGGCTCACTGTCAGGGAAGACAGGGGGCTGATAGCCAAACACACACTTGAAGGGGGACATACCTGTAGCCGTGGTGGGCAGGGAGTTGTGGGCATACTCCACCCAGGAGAGGTTCTTGCTCCACGAGGAGGGGTTCTGGGAGACCAGGCAGCGGAGACTTGTCTCCAACTGTTGATTAATACGTTCAGTCTGTCCGTTTGCCTCCGGGTGATAGCCTGACGTGAGACTCACGGTTGCCCCTATGAGCTTGCAAAACTCCCGCCAAAACCTGGATACGAATTGGGACCCTCTATCGGAAACTATGTCTTTCGGGAACCCATGAACCCGGAATATGTGGTCCATCATCACGGTGGCCGTTCGTTTAGCGGACGGGAGCTTGGGCAAGGCGATAAAATGAGCCATCTTTGAAAATCTATCCACCACTGTGAGTATGGTGGTTCGCCCATGCGAGGTCGGAAGCCCGGTGACGAAGTCCATAGATATCTCCGCCCACGGGCGCGAAGGAATGGGTAGGGGATGCAGCAACCCCATGCGGGCGCCGTGGGCGTTCTTATTCCGGGCGCAGACGGGACAGGCGGCCACGTATTCCTTGACGTCTGCCCTCATGGAGGGCCACCAGAATCGCTGCTGGATTACGAACAGCGTTCGGCGCATGCCCGGATGGCAGGAGAGTCTGGAGGTGTGAGCCCAATGGATGACCTGGGATCGTAATTGAGCAGGGACAAATAGTCGGTTCTCAGGGCAACCACTAGGGGGTGGTTCGTTACCATTGGCCTGCTGTACCCGGCCTTCGATAGGCCAGGTCACGGCTCTAACCAGGCAATGAGAAGGCAGGATAGTCTCAGGCTTCTTAATTTCTGGGTCCGAGTTGAAAACACGGGAGAGGGCGTCAGGCTTGGTGTTCTTGGTTCCCGGTCTGTAGGACAAAGTGAAGTTAAAACGATTGAAAAAAAGTGACCAGCGGGCTTGGCGTGAATTCAGTCTCTTAGCTGACTTAATGTATTCTAAATTTTTATGGTCTGTCCAGACCAAAAAAGGCTGCTGTGCTCCCTCTAACCAATGTCTCCATTCTTCTAATGCCAGCTTGACTGCCAACAGTTCGCGATCCCCCACGTCATAATTCTGTTCGGCGGGCGTCAGCCGTCGAGACAGGAACGCGCACGGATGGAGCTTGTTGTCGCTCTTGGCCCTCTGCGAAAGGATGGCACCTACTCCTTGATTGGAGGCGTCCACCTCCACCACAAACTGCCGCGACGGATCAGGGAGCGTGAGGATGGGAGCGGTGCTGAAACGGTTCTTTAGCTCCTGGAAGGCCGCCTCCGCCTCTGCTGACCAGCGGAAGGGGACTTTAGGCGACGTGAGCGCGTGCAAGGGAGCCGCTGTGGCACTGAAGCCCTTAATGAATCGCCGATAAAAATTGGCAAAGCCCAGGAATTGTTGCACCTTCTTACGTGAGTCAGGGGTAGGCCATTCCGTTACCGCGCTTACTTTCGCCGGGTCCATCTCTACTTTGCCCGGGGCTACGATGAAGCCGAGAAAAGAAACGGTGCTCTTGTGAAATTCACTTTTCTCGGCCTTTACGTATAGTTGGTGTTCCAGGAGTCGTTGCAACACCGTCTCGACGTGAACCCTATGGGTCTTCAGATCTGGGGAGTAAATCAAAATATCGTCCAAATATACGTACACAAACCGGTCCAAACAGTCTCTCAAAACATCGTTTATCATGGCCTGAAACACAGCGGGAGCATTGGTGAGGCCAAATGGCATGACGCGGTATTCAAAATGTCCTCGATGCGTGTTGAACCCTGTCTTCCATTCGTCCCCTTCCCGGATGCGCACCAGATGGTAGGCGTTGCGCAGATCTAACTTGGTGAACACCCGGGCTTGCTGTAATTGGTCGAACACGGTCGACATCAGTGGGAGCGGATACCGATTCTTGATGGTGATCTGATTGAGGGGACTATAATCAATGCAGGGACGTAGGGTGCCGTCCTTCTTGCCCACGAAAAAGAACCCCGCCCCCGCAGGCGACGACGACGGTCGAATCAGCCCTGCTTGCAAGGAGGAGTCTATATATTCATTCAAGGCTTGCTTCTCAGGTCCCGAGAGAGAATACAGCCTCCCCTTGGGTATCGTTGATCCCGGCAGCAGGTCAATGGCGCAATCATACGGACGGTGGGGAGGCAGAGAGGTAGCCTTGGCCTTGCTGAATACCTCGGCCCATTGGTGGTAACACGCAGGGACCCCGGTTAAGTCTGGGGTTGGCGCGTCTGGAGCGGAAGGCACAGGGCGCGGGTTAGACTTGATACAGGAATCATGACAGTCGGACCCCCATCCCGTTATTTCCCCTGATTCCCAGTCTATAGCGGGGTTGTGGCGTTGAAGCCATGGATACCCGAGAACGAGAGGGTTCATTGGTGAGGTCACGACATGTAGACGTATGTTCTCCTGGTGGAGGCCAATTGACAACGAGACTGGTTCGGTTATGTGAGTTATCTCAAAGAGTGCCTGTCCATTGAGTGCCTTAGCTTTCACGGGAGTGTTCAGTAGCTCAGTCTTTACCCCGCACCGGCGAGCAAATGCCCAGTCTATCAAGCTTTCGTCTGCTCCTGAGTCTATTAATACTTCGAGTTCTATCTCTCTTCCCGACTGGGTGATCCTGCCCTTGGGAAGCACTCGCCCCGGGGACAGAGCCGCCGAGAAGGCGCTTACCTTCAGGGTCCTCCTCACTGGACAGGAGAGAAGGAGGTGTCCGAGCTCGCCGCAGTAGTAGCATCTTCCCTCTCGGCGCCGCCGTAACTTCTCCTCCTCTGTTAACTTGGCTCTGCCCAACTGCATCGGTTCTGGCTCCTGGCGCTGCCGATCCCCGTACGGCCTGGAGTGGTGAGCGTCAGGGCCGGCTACTGGAACGAAGGCGGGAGCGTTGCTGCGTCGGTGCTTTCTCCACTCTTGCAGCCGGTTGTCAGTGCGGATAGCCAGAGCGATGAGGGCGTCGAGGTCGGTGGGAAGATCTAAGGGGATTAGCTGATCTTGGATGGGTCCTGACAGGCCCCGGAGGAAGATGTCATATAGTGCCGCCGCATTCCACCCGCTCGCCGCGGCCAGCGTGCGGAACCGGATGGCGTAGTCTCCGACGGTGTCTTGTCCCTGGTCTATCTGACAGAGTTGGCGAGCCTTGTCTCGGTCAGCGGAAATGGGATCGAACACCGTTCGCAGGGCCTGGATGAAAGCGGGAAGAGAGTGACAGGAGATGGAATCCCTGGCCCATTCCGCGGTGGCCCATGCGCGGGCCCTTCCCGTCAGGTAGGATACCATGTAGGCCACCTTGGAGCGCTCGGTGGGGAATTCTGCTGGGGAACTCTCAAAGTTCATCTCGCATTCTGTAATAAAAGCCCGGCTAAGGCCGGGTTCTCCGGAGTAGCGCTCTGGAGGAGCCAGTCTGGCACTGCCAGTCATGGGACCTCTTGCAAGGGAAGGAACGGGGGAAGCGACGGGTGTACTGGAGGTCGCTGCTGGTCCCGCGTTCAAGAGCGAGAGCACTTCCTGCATTTGCTGACCCAGCTTTGCTACTTGGGTGGCGACCGCTCCTCTGAAATTTTCTTGATTCCTAGCGAGTCCTCGGATCTCTTCTCCCAAGTCGCCCACCTCCCTCTGGTGCTGGGCGAGCAGTGAGGCATGGGAGCGCACTGTGGCGCACAGGTGCTCCGACTCTGCCGAGTCCATGTCTGGCCAGTGTGTACTGTCAGGCAGGGGACAAGGCGAAGGACTCGGATGCAGAGTCGTATCTATCTGGGATTTATTCCAGCAAGCACTCAGAGCAAAAGTACAAAACAAAGCGCCTCTTGCGAGGGAAAACACGGGGCAAAAAGTACAAACAAAAGGCGTCGCACTGTGGCGCGTCAAAAGGCTAAAAGTACAAATCAAAACGCCTCTTTCGAGGGAAAACGTGTAGCAAAAAGTACCAACAAAAGGAGTCGCACTGGAACGAGACAAAAAGGCGCTGGAGACCCAGGCACAACCAAAAGCGTCGCTCGGCGGCGAGACAAAAAGGAGAGTTCTTTCAGAGAGTTCGGACATCAAGGAATCGCTGGTGGTCGGGACGAGGCTAGACACACTGGCACAAGACAAGGGGAAGACACGGACTAAATACACACAAACGGGCGGGGACCCAGGTGATGACAATTAGTATCGATTACGCGGGTGCACACAATCGGGATCAGGGAAGACAAGACAACCAACACCGAGGAAGGAAACACGAACTGAAACGGAAGGAATGACAAAATAAAACCGGAAGTAAAGTTACGACAATTGACGAGACAAAAAACTGAAGAAATAAACGCGACCGCATGACAGGATATATATATATATATATATATATATATATATATATATATATATATATATATATATATATATATATATATATATATATTGTTGGATTCTGTCCACAATTTAGGGAGCGCGTTATCTGCGCCTCACGGCAAAAGCCTTTGCCAATCACCTGTTATCCAATTTACTCACTGCGTGCTCGTTTGATTTCTTCAGATTTAGGAAAATGCAAAGACACTGAAGCAGAAATTAGACTTAGACAGATTGGTTGAGTTCAATCACAATTCTTGTTCAAAAAGCTCTGTTTTCAGGAAAGTACAATACAGCGCTGGGCCCTTCAAGAGCGGAAAGTCTCCATTCAGAAAAGGCAAAGTCCAAGGTTGTTAGATCAGTTTTATATTCAGTAGCACATTGTGGGCCGGGATTGATGGGCGATGAGTCTTCGGGGTGGGGCAAGTTCGAAGGAGAGTCTGCTTCCATGGGAGTGGTGCTGGTTATGGGCGATTCGGTGTGTAGGTGGGGGGCTGTTGGTGTGTGTGTGTGTGGAGGGGGCTGTTGTCTTCCATCCCGTCTCTCGGCCTTGGCGATCATCTTTGGCCGAGTTCTCGGGTGGCTCCTTCTGGCACCTGCTGGTTTTATCTCCACGTGACCTTCCTGTCAACATTCTCCTCCAATCTTGGACATAGACTATCGTACCTCATTCTTCCAATTGTGTCATCTTGTGCGAATTTATGTTAGCTTTTGGCTGTGACATCATTAATCTATTGCTCTTACCTGACTATGTAAAGTTTGTGCTTTTGATACTTCATGTCTTTGCTTACGTCATTATATTCATAGTTTAATCATGTTTCCAACCGTATCTTTTCTTTGTTAGGCCAAAATATTTCCCTCTGTTCAGTAGTAATCAAAAACTGGCGTCTAGCATTAGTCAAAACATAAGATACAATCAAGTACGGAACGGTCAAGATGACTTTGGCTGTGTCCATGATTCACAGAAAAAACATCAGGCATGCATTCCACAGTTTCTTAAGGGTCATTAAGGCAATATATATTTAGGCAATATATCAAAAGTAATTTGTTATTTCAAAGTCCTCAGAAATATATCAGATCATAAAGTTATAAAAACCTTTCTCATCACCACTTATCAAAAATGTCTAGTTATGTCTTCTTTATTGATTTGGTGTGTAGGTATAATTATATGCTTAAAATGTTTCTTTTATTTATTTATTTAATATGTGAATATACTTGTCTGCTTATGTACTTTATTCAATGAGGTTTGAGCATATCTGTTTTTGTAGCGAGGCAGGACTTTTTGTATTTCGACCTCATTCCTTCACTCCCTCTGTTGACCTCAGTTTAACTGAGGTCACCAAAATCGTTGATGCCACGAGGGTCCCTCTGTTGGCACACCACGTCCCTCTGTGGAGCCGCCAACGAGTGAGAAAAATAAATATAGATAAAATTCATACCCAGACATTTGTAAAAGATGGAGAGTGGAAAGGCAATTGGCCTAGACGACATTCCAGTGACAGCATGGAACTATCAAGGAGAGATGGCAGGGGAGATTTTTTAAAAAGCGTGAAGTTCCCCGGAAAGGTGTTGACTTCTATTCCTTATTTCAGACCACGGCGATGTGCAGAACTATAGTAGCTACAGAGGCGTTGTTATGTTGATTAAGCAAAGCATGAAGTTATCGGAAAGAATGTTAGAAGCGAGGCTTGGAAATCTAGTGGCCAAAATTATGGAGAGTGTGGCAGAGACAAAGATAGGACATGCAGATGGTTGGTGGTACAGAAAGATATGGAAACGATCGCTCTGCAGTCGCGGCCCCTAACAGGAGCAGCCGAAAGAAGTGGAAGATGAGAAAGAAAATGTGAAAGAGAAATACATAAACAAACAACGAAATACATACATACATATATAGTACATACATGTAGACAGACAGACATCGAACGATTGCCCATTCGGTCACTCAGCCCTTCAGTCAGTCACTCAATGAATCACTCAATCAATCAATAAACCAACCAATCAATCAATCAACCAATCAATAAACCAACCAATCAATCAATCAACCAATCAATCAATCAACCACTCAATCAATCAATCAATCACACAGGTGTTAACTAATTTGTAATTGTATTGCAAGCAATTTGAACTCTAATGGAATATGATGATGTCCATATCTGTTTTATCAAATTCTAATCCTACTTTACCTTTGTATAAGGCACAGGTGTCAAACTCAAGGCCTGGGGGCCAGATGCAGCCCGCCACATGATTTTATGCGGCCCGCGAAGACAAATTGTGCTTTTTATTCACGTGTCATTACTCGAATTGCAAATTGTCTTCACTTTTAATAATATTTGATTTTTAAATATTAGACCAGTTTTTGTCTGATTTGAAAGCGAGTTACTTGTCAGTTTGTTTTGTAGCTTTTACTCTATATAATATGAGGTGCTCACACATTTATTTGGGTATGACAGTCATACCGGTCCTCTGAAAGAAGCTATGACTACACTGCGGCCCGTGAACAAATGAGTTTGACCCCCCTGGTACAAGGGATAGCCTTCTCATTGATCAATCACGTATCTTAAATCATGCTTTTCCTCCTTTGAAGCGACTATGTACTTCAAACCCAAACGGCACCATTTTATAGGGAAAAAACTTGTCGAATCTATTTGTTTCCGACATAATACTTCCGCAATCATCTTAAATTTGTTCAGTTTATCAATCCCTTCCATTGTTTATCCTGCAAATGAATCACGTGAATAATGTGTTATTCAAACTTTAACGTTCATAATCCACCTGTTCCCAATTTGTTTGGAGTCTGTATGTTATTGTTCTAATTTTTTACATTTAATACTCTCCCACCTATTTGATCCTATCTTGTGAAGGTCTACAGTTTATTATAAGCTATTTTGAAACTCTTCACACTTGTTACCAGGCTTTGGCTTCATCTCATGATGTTGTCTCCCATTCACTTCATTTCTGCCGAGCTGCTTCTTCTCCTCCGTCCAGCATGTTGAAGACTTAAAAACCATCAAATCTGAAAACACTTAAAATCTCACAATTCCCCCCTTTGTTTTTTTTTGTTTTGTTTTTCTACCTCCCCTTTTGACACATTGTTAAAAAGTAAAAAATAACAATGTCCATGGTGACATACCCATCGCCAGCTGGACTTCGGTGTACCTCCAGATGCCACCCTAGCCTGGAATCACCAATCCTCAGTCCCTGAAACTCGACTGGCAGCATCTCACATGGCTGTATGAACAAAAGCCACCACCCACCTGTAGCTGTGCATGCAGCTCTCCGTACAATAAACATCCATAATACCAAAAAATAAAATTCATAATGATAAAAATAATAATCCACACACGGGCGCATGTCAAACGCATGAAATAGAAAATTGGAGCCTGCCGAGCCTGTCATGAAACCGATCACATTTACAAACTCCTTATGAAAAGTAAGGGGTTAGTTGTTAATGCATGTTCACAGACATGACACAAAATTCTCCAAGACTGCAGTTGACAACCTGCAAAGTAAAGCAAGTTTAACAAATAAAGCACAATCTGCTCCCTGGGTTGCTGTTTGAGGCTGCAATACAATTAGGTAAAACATCAAAACAAAGCAAGTCATCACAAATTCCGTCACATACATTTCGTCACACTGTCAGGTAAGTCCAGAGTTGTTGTCATACACTGTCTTGGCTCAGAGTCTTGACTGTCAATGCTGGTATAGTCATGTCTGGTCACAATCTTAAAATGGGCCTTCTCCATTGAAGTCTTTTGTTGTCAATGGTGCCCCAGAGTAATCCTAAACCCATATTTAGTCCAAAATGAGCCCTGATCAATCTTGCTTTTTCAAATCTGTAGTATCTCTATATTTTTCAGGTGAGAGGAATGTTATCCTCTGCTGTGATCACATCACCCCAACCTTGAATCATGTTAACCATTCACAATACACAAACCCCATCCCAAGTACAGACTTGACATTCATACAGCATTACAGACAAACTGTCATCCCACAACACACACATAAAACATACAATATTAAATTGTAAAAAGAACACTCCCTACGCAAAATTTTCTCCTCAATTAAAATTTCCCTTTTTTATTTTAAATCCAAAATTAATATCTAATATTCTGGTCTCCTGTCCTCACATCGTTTGCCAATATGCATAATACTGGAACATGATTTAACTCCCCATTTAGTTTGCTCACATCTCACACAGATTATTTGACACTTTGTGTTGAGCTGTAACTTCAATATTTCCACCTTCCCATATTTCTTCCACTAAACAGTTCCATTTTGCTTTCAGTTTAAATTCATCCCTCCAAATAACTACCTCTGGCAAAGAACCAAAAATTTTTAGAGCACTCCCTTTTACTGTTACCTTGTTCCTTCATTCATCTTCTCACAAGCATTACTGACCCTCCTAAGAAATAATGATACTGAAAAATGATACTCCTGCCACTTACACTATAACCTTGGATTATCGTTCTCATTTTTTGTTGATGCCAATTCTTAGAATTAAAAAAAATACTTACTCTTGATAATTGAGTCACGCTATATCAAAAATTTTGAAAACCTTCTTCCATGTTCCCCCTTTGTACCTATCAAAACCAATTAGAAATATTTTTGCTGTCATGATCATCATTGTGGCCCTCACACTTATTGTTCTTGTATTTTAAATTGGCAATTTTTGTACATTTGGAGCCCTTTGAGACTTGCTTGTGGGCTATATAAATAAATTTGAATTGCCTTGACTTTATTATTATTCAACTTCTTCTGCATTCTTCTTCCTTTTATTTTATTTTTATCTTAACTACTTCCACATAATTCATCTGATTTATTCCATTACACTTTTAACCTCCTAGATTCAAATTCAAATTTCACATCCTCACTTCCAACATTGCGGTAAAATTTTATTTTTTCCCTTCAAATTTCTTCTAGTTTTCCTTTTTTCTTTTTTTTTTTTTTTCACTGACTCAACGCATTTCAATTTTTTAACTGTTCATCTTATGCCTACCTATTCCAAAACTTCTCACTTGTGGAAAATTTCAAATTTTCAACTTTAAAATTCACGGCCAATTTTACAAAATTCTTTTTATATTTTTATCAATTTTCTAGCCAATTCAACACGTTCGAAATTTAAACAATCTTGTAGCTTTCCCCGAATTTTTATTCAGCCTCTTCGCTTTCACACCCAATTTTCTACAGAAATGAATAATTCTAGTTATTATTGTTAATCATCCGTGGCCCTCGTAAGGACAAGCTGCACCAGTAATGGATGGATGGATGGATTGTTAATCCTAACCCCAAGTGCCTATCATAAATTGCCATTTAAATCAATTGTCGCAAGGGTCATGTCATTGTATTGGTTATTTAAAGCCCTACTGTATTACTATTTTGCTGACTATCCAGAATTCCAACTTTCTTATGGCCCCTCACCCCTTCAAGCTGAAATATGCATCCTATAAATCAGTCGCAGTTGATGCGCAATTAAATTCTGTTGTTTTGATAAAGGTCAATTAAGTTTAGCAATTCAGCCTTTTGTTGCCCGAATCCAAATTTTCACTGGTCCAATTATAAAATTTCATTATTTCAGTTAGATTAATTATGTCTTCGAAATGCTAAGTTACATATAAAGATTTATGATTCAAATGATTTAATTTCTATTGATCAATGTCCACTTTACAAAGTTTCTGATCACGCTGTCGTATAATTTGTCAGTGCATCTTCACTGTCCATATCTATGTATTTTGTTTTTTATCCCCGTTTCAGTGTCAATAAGCAGCCTTATTATTCCCTCTTTTATCAAAACTCCTCAGTTATGTCTGCCCCAGCACCCAAACACACTTCCATCCCTTTTGTCCCACACTCCACCAACTTTGTAATGCTTCAGCAGTCTTTAGCAATGTGTCCAGTTTGACTTCATGTGACTCGTGCAAGTCTTTAGCAGCCTCTCCTCTTAGATTCTCATGATGATGATTCAGGGCTGGACCGTCCGCCATTCTCAAATGCGTCCATCTTGTCTTTGTTCTTTCAGTCCATTTTCTTTTTGACCTGCAACTGTGTGTATTCCACCAACTGTATGGTTCTTGTCCTGTGAAGAGCTGTGCTTGCCCCCTTCAAGCATGATAATAATGTTCTCCCAAAGGTCAAAGGTGTCTCATGACCAGGGACAGTCCTCTGTTGATTTTGAGGTAGCCAGTGGAGTACAAGGACTCAGTTCAGGACTTGTGCCACGTGCTAGGGCAGAACACACTGGGACACAAATTTCACAAAACTATCTTCGTGTTATCAGTCTTCATGTGTAGTATTTGTTCCTTACACCCCAAATCTTCCCATTAACATATTGTATCCTATCAGTTGCGCACACTCATCATCTTACTATCAAGCCGCCCTTATCAAAAGCTGTTTTTTTTTTTTTTGAGTAATCCATCCACCCTACCCATTAACACGGCTAAAATCCTCGTTCCAGTGTTTATCATCAAATAAAGTTCCGAAATCCTTTGTAATAAACTGTAATGTAATTTAACAATCTACCAACATGGTTGTATATGCGGTGAATGTTATTGTTCAATCTATAGGTCATACAGCGCCGGTGTTCCAAATATGACACTCCTCCTTTATTTAACATCTCATAAGTTATTATTGTCAGCAGCGCTAAAGGATAGTGCTTGGAAGTGAATGTCTTATCGCCAAATTTAAAACACATGCCACATTTGAGCTAGTATTCATTCCTTTATTTATTTCCCATCCTCATGTTAGCTGGCATGTGTCAGAATTAAAATGGAATTTTGCTTTTAATTTTAAGTCTTTCAAAATTGCTATATCCTTACTGCACCGAGATAAACTGTTAAATATATCTTTAAAAACAAACAAAAACAATCTATGCTCCTGCACAGACTCTTAAAAGTGGCACCCAAATGCCAGATTACAAATCAAACCTCCTCCTTCACTCTCACATTTTTGATAAAACAGTCTACTTATCTAGAGACTGTCATCACATACGAAATAATGGCCTGCAAATTAAATATAATGTTGTTGCTGTGGTCCCTCAAAACATGTGACTAGAATTTGGACAATTATTAACCCCCATCAATTGATCAATTATCTCCTCACTAAATTCCCAGCCTGTTAACCTATCTGCATAAAGAAGACATTTACAATGCAGGGGATAAGAGAATAACAAGGAACACCTTAACAATAAACAAAATAAACCCAAACCATAATCAAAACCAAATAAACTAGGCCCATGACCTATGTAGACCAACACAGTACTCCAAATATTTCCCCATTAAAATTTAAGCCCTTTTTGTGTAGAGCACCATTGATTTCTAATCATTGACCTAATTTTATCCTTAATTTAATCCCAATCACGAATGCCCACCACTTAATACTTTACTTGGTGTTCTTTTGATAAAAAGTGCCCCCCTTGCAATGTCGTTTTTATTTGTTGTTTTTAACTCTAAATGATTCAAATCTTTGACTTATCCTTACATGTGTCCTTGTATAGTCTTATGTCATAACCAATCAATAATTCCTCCTAAATTTAAAATCTGCAATCATAATTTAATTTTATCCAATTCTACAATGTATGTTCTCTCTTACTCTCACATTTTTATGAGGGCTGGGCACTCTCCTCGTTGGACGAGTTTCTGACCACAACCCTCAGATTATTCTATCATTTCTAATTTTTACATTTAACAATGCAAATCTGATAAACCATTGTCTAGCACACCATTTCCGTCAACCAATTTAACGCAATTCCATCCTTTATAACGAACTGATACACAAAGACAAACATACACATAAACAAACACACGGGCCCATAACATAGACATCACAATCTTCCCAGCTGATAATAAGGGCGGGGGGGGGGGGAGGCAATTGAAGTGCGGAGAGCCTCGCCACCAATGTAACCCCCCACCTCTGTCCAAAATATGCATTTGTGCCCACCTGACCGTTTGGCCCAAACTTTAGAGCCGCACCCTTTTGAAAACAAAAATGGTTACAGTTTAACCCCACCACACAATGGGATATAACCTTCATGCTAATTAAATATACATTCTTTATCAAATTCTTGTTAAGCCATTTTTCTGACTCCAACTCTCATGCAAAATCAAAATAAAATCAACAATTTTATACAAATCAACTTATTGTTCTTCATGAACCACAAATCATCACTTCCATCCCATGAACAGCACCACAACTAATCACTCACTTCTTCAGCTGCGCCGCTGTCCCATCTGACAGCCAAGCCTGCTTTCCACACAATATCATCATAGACACACTTCAACAATTATGTAGCGACCTGGTTAACCCAGTTACCCTTCGCTCTAGACAACAATATAAGTCTCTAAGGTCGCACTATTGAGGTCGCCAGGCATCCGTCCTGCTATATCAGCGATGCCTTCACCATTTTTTTTTTCTTTCTTTTTTTTTTTTCACGAGTCCCCGACTCGTATTGGTGGCCTGGCCGATCCAATCGACCCCGACCTTAGGCAACAGTATAAGTTCCTAAGTGTCTACTATTGAGGCCACTCAGGTGCCCATATGCTAGTCACTGGCATCCCACAAGTTCCAGCGGTGTGAGCGCCCTTTGCTGATCAGACAATGTCCTCACTACCTTTCTTAATTCACCACGACTCGGACATCCCAGATGTCCCTCGCCTTAGACAGCCCTATAATGTTCTAAGGTCACACTATTGGAGTCGCTCGGCATCCGTCCTGCTATATCAGAGACGCCTTCACCTGTTTTTGCATTTTTAATTTTTTCCCCAAATCACTTTTACCAAGTTCCACACAAACACACACTTCTATACAACCACCATTCCTGAACACAGAGCTGAAATTATTAATTTTTGTATTCCGCTTTCACTCCACAATATTGCTGAACTGGGAGAGAGAAAAAAAGTTTCCCCCTTACCTTTTGTGCCGATCGGACTGCAATATTGTTGAGCAAGAGCGGAGAACGAAAAATCCTTTGTGGAGCATGCACTTTCCCTTCTGAAGAAATCACGTCGGGGTCACCATTTGTTGGATTCTGTCCACAATTTAGGGAGCGCGTTATCTGCGCCTCACGGCAAAAGCCTTTGCTAATCACCTGTTATCCAATTTACTCACTGCGTGCTCGTTTGATTTCTTCAGATTTAGGAAAATGCAAAGACACTGAAGCAGAAATTAGACTTAGACAGATTGGTTGAGTTCAATCACAATTCTTGTTCAAAAAGCTCTGTTTTCAGGAAAGTACAATACAGCGCTGGGCCCTTCAAGAGCGGAAAGTCTCCATTCAGAAAAGGCAAAGTCCAAGGTTGTTAGATCAGTTTTATATTCAGTAGCACATTGTGGGCCGGGATTGATGGGCGATGAGTCTTCGGGGTGGGGCAAGTTCGAAGGAGAGTCTGCTTCCATGGGAGTGGTGCTGGTTATGGGCGATTCGGTGTGTAGGTGGGGGGCTGTTGGTGTGTGTGTGTGTGGAGGGGGCTGTTGTCTTCCATCCCGTCTCTCGGCCTTGGCGATCATCTTTGGCCGAGTTCTCGGGTGGCTCCTTCTGGCACCTGCTGGTTTTATCTCCACGTGACCTTCCTGTGAACATTCTCCTCCAATCTTGGACATACACTATCGTACCTCATTCTTCCAATTGTGTCATCTTGTGCGAATTTATGTTAGCTTTTGGCTGTGACATCATTAATCTATTGCTCTTACCTGACTATGTCAAGACGACTCTGGCTGTGTCCATGATTCAGAGAAAAAACATCAGGCATGCATTCCACAGTTCCTTAAGGGTCATTAAGCTATTTAGGCAATATATCAAAAGTAATTTGTTATTTCAAAGTCCTCAGAAATATATCAGATCATAAAGTTATAAAAACCTTTCTCATCACCACTTATCAAAAATGTCTAGTTATGTCTTCTTTATTGATTTGGTGTGTAGGTATAATTATATGCTTAAAATGTTTCTTTTATTTATTTATTTAATATGTGAATATACTTGTCTGCTTATGTACTTTATTCAATGAGGTTTGAGCATATCTGTTTTTGTAGCGAGGCAGGACTTTTTGTATTTCGACCTCATTCCTTCACTATATATACGTGTGTGTGTGTGTGTGTGTGTGTGTGTGTGTGTGTGTGTGTGTGTGTGTGTGTGTGTGTGTGTGTATATATATATATATATACATATATATATAAGTCGCTCCGGAGTATAAGTCGCACCAGCCATAAAATGCCCCAAAAAGTGAAAAAAAGTGGGGCAATTTATTCGACAAAATCCCACACCAAAAACTGTCATGAACGAGCAACAACAGGCTAAACGATAGCAACAACAGGCTAAACGATAGGTATGCTAATGTGACAAACACAAACAAAGAGCTGAGAACGGGCCTGACGTAACATATAGAGTGATTAAGGACAACTATTACATGAATAACATGTTTATAAAACCATCGGTGTCACTCCAATTCATTAAATAGCAACAACAGGCTAAACGATAGGTATGCTAACGTGACAAACACAAACAAAGAGCTGAGAACAGGCCTGACATAACATATAGAGTGATTAAGGACAACTATTACATGAATAACATGTTTATAAAACCATCGGTGTCACTCCAATTCATTAAATAGCAACAACAGGCTAAACGATAGGTATGCTAACGTGACAAACACAAACAAAGAGCTGAGGATGGGCCTGACGTAACATATAGAGTGATTAAGGACAACTATTACATGAATAACATGTTTATAAAACCATCAGTGTCACTCCAATTCATTAAATCCATCGATCGTTCTTTGTCAACAATGGGTGCGCGCGGCTGAGGGTGCTTGCACTTCAAAATATTCCACAGGCTCATATAACGATAGATAAACTATATTTCAAATAACTATAATATAAGCCAATAATATTATCAAACCATCCGTGCACTTTAAATCCATTAAATCCATCGATCAAATTCCTCGTCCTTTGTCAACATCGCCGCGCGTGCGCCATGACGTCAGCCTCGTCTTTATTCCACAGATCTAGTATATAACTATATTGTAGCGTTAACAAAGTACAAGAATAGACGTGGGTTTGGTAAACGGCTCTTTATTAAACAAAACAAACTTCCAAGCGCGTGGCGGCGTGGACTTCCAGACACGAGAGCTCCATGGCATAGGACCGGACCGGTGTTGTGCGTAATGGCCATGTCCGAGCCCCATGCACCGTTTGCGGACAGCCACTCGCCCGAGCGCCGGCCCCCGACTCAGTAGAGTAGGACCGGGCGTGCGTAAAAGCCATAATAGTTTTTCAAACCTTCTATGTCACTCCAAATCCTTAATTCCTTCAAACTCTTAGTCCTCCGTGTCACTTAGAAATGATCACCGCTAATGATGCCGGTAGTCCTTATGTGGGCACGTTTGTATGTAAACAACCGCCGCGCCGCGCTACTGACGTCACTTGAAATAGTAATCCATTGGTACATCACGGTTCTCCAAACTTTCTTTCTGCTGCTCGATTACTGTTTTCAGCTGCATATTTTACAACTTGAAGTTTGTAACCTGCAAAATATGAGTTTCTTTTTGGTGCCATTTTTCTTAAGCCCACCCAGTTGATGAGTCACGGCCAACGGTGAAATTTAGAGCGCCCTCATCCAGTTTCGTCTGAAAATAGAATTTTTTTGGGTTGTTTTATCAAAGTCAAAGTCTGCTTTATCGTTGATTTTTTTTATATACTAAGACACGCAAAGAGATTGAAATTACGTTTCCACTATCCCTTGGTGAGATAGTACACATATGCATACAAGCAACACAAAAAACAACCAAGAAGGCACAAACAATGAATAAATAAGAGTGTTAAATAAATGATAAATATACAAATAATAATAAATAATAATAATAAATATAAGAGGAGCAAAAATGGAGCAAGTGTACATACAGCAGACAGTGGACTTGGATATGGTGCTTTAAAGTGTTAATTGCTTTATTTGATGTTTTCTCTATTTTTTATGTTTTGAATATGTTCAAGATAAAGATATAAAAGCATGTGAAGTGATCAACTATACTAAAAATAACATGGGAAGTGGTCAACTATACTTGTAAGTGATGTCTTAATGATCAAGTAAAAATTTGTGAAAAAAAACCCATATATAAGTCGCTCCTGAGTATAAGTCACCCCCCCACCCAAACTATGAAAAAAAACGCGACTTATAGTCCGGAAATTACGGTATGTGTCAGACAAGTTGAGACAGTTCACACTCCGACGCAGAATGAATTTGCACCAATTAGCACGTACGTGTGTGTGCTTGTGTGTGTGAGTGCGCGCGTGAGTTTGTGTGAAAGAGTGTATTATGTGTGTGAGTGTGTGTGTGTGTGTGTGCGCGTGTTTGTGTGTGTGCGTACGGGTAGCGAGTGAAAATATTTGGCAGAGGTTTGATGTTCCTGCCTTGAAGACAGCAGGGAAAGAAATGAAAACAAAAATTTCTGCTCTTCCAAAGCTTCCAAACGACGTCATTTTGCTGCTATTTTGTCTCTATTGTATTTTACGAGTTGTTATAGGAGCGTACCAAAAAAAAGTGTCGAAACAGCCAAAGAAGCAGCAAAACGGCTTATTCAGACCACTGATGACAGACGATCGATGCTGATCAATCTCGATCTGCTTAAAAGCAACGGAACTCAAGTGAACGTCCACGATGAGCCCAGGATTGGGTTCGAACGGTGGTGGTGTGACTCTGGCGCCCCTGGCAAACCACAAAGCATCTTTGCGTCTTTCACTTTGAAGAGGGAGCAACAGCAATGTGTACATACTCTTATTAGTTTATACAAACTTTACACAAAATGAGAGGAAGGGAGGGATCAGATAAGAGCCACAGCTGTGGCTGGGAGTTGAAAGAATTCTCTGGAGCTAGACAATGAGCTGAGTTGGAGCAAGGGGGGTCTGCTTGTGAATTATGAGGGCCCTGCCAGGGGCGGGTTGCGCCCCACTTTGATCTCTGTCAATATTAGACAATCAAGAGTTGAAAACAACAAATAAGGAGAAGGAGTCACTCGTCAAATTGTAAGGGAACGGACAGTACAGCCAAGTGCGTAGCGACGGACTTTATTGGAGAAGGGGATGATGGGAACAGCGGGCGCTGGAGCGGCGATCGGGCTGGAGAGGACAAACGATTCTGCGGGGGTTCCAAGTAGTCAAGCGGGTCCGTAGCTTCGGGACTGATGAGCAAGGCAGCATCAAGGGACAGACTGACACTCAGGTCTGCGCTGGCGGCGCTGATATAGTGCTGTCCATGAGCCCGTGGCAGGTGACGGCGATTCCATTGACAGGGGGGCGTGGTCCTGTCGCCGGTGGCAACCAGCACGTGACAGAACCCCCCCCACAAGGGACGGCTCCCGACGTCCCCAGGAACCAAAAACAAAACAAAAAAAACAAAAAAGGAAGGCAATTCCCCGGGCGACCAGGTGGGGGGGTCAGCACACCGCCGAAACGTCCGACACCTCGCCAGACGCAGGATCGACGGACGCGGGAGCAGAAGACCCCGGTACCGGCGGGCAAGACCTCCCCTCGTCCCTCCTCGGGCGCCCGCGCCGAGGACCCGGTTGGTCCGGATGGCAGCGATGGAACTCCGTGATGAGCGAACGGTCGAGGATCCAGCGGCTCGGAACCCAGGAGCGGTGCGCGTCGTCATAACCCTCCCAGTCCACGAGGTATTGGAGACCACGACCGCGCCGCCGCGATCGGAGCAGGGAGCGGACAGCGTAAGCCGGGCCCCCCTCAACGAGCTGGGGCGGCGGCGGCGGAACGGGCGCCGGCGCCAACGCGCTCTCATGGATGGGCCGCACACGGGACACGTGGAACGTGGGGTGAACCTTCATGGACTCTGGAAGGAGAAGACGGACTGCGGCCGGGCCAATCACCTTCTGAATAGGGAACGGTCCAACAAAGCGGGGCGCCAGTTTGCGGGATCCTGCTCGCAGCGGCAAATCCCGCGTCGAGAGCCACACACGCTGCCCCACTCTGTACTCCGGAGCCGGTGTCCGGTGCTTGTTCGCCTGGCGGGCGTAGCCTGAAACAGAGCGGAGAAGAGTGACCCGGGCCCTCGCCCAGGCGCGATGACAACGGCGGACACAAGCCTGGGCCGACGGGCACGCCGCACCACGCTCCTGGTGGGCGAACAAGGGTGGCTGGTACCCGAAGACGCAGTGGAAAGGCGAAAGTCCAGTAGCCGAGCTGGGGAGGGAATTGTGAGCGTACTCTACCCAGGGAAGCTGTTGGACCCACCCGCGCTGGTCCCCGGCGGCCATGCATCGGAGAGACCTGCCCAGTTCCTGGTTCAGGCGCTCCGCTTGACCGTTGGACTGAGGGTGAAACCCCGAGGAGAGGCTGGCCGTGGCGCCGAGGAGTCGGCAGAACTCCGTCCAGAAGGTGGAAGCGAATTGAGGTCCTCGGTCTGACACGATGTCCTGTGGGAGACCGTGGTGGCGAAACACCTCCCGCACCATGATGGACGCCGTCTGCTTCGCAGATGGGAGCTTAGGCAGAGGGATGAAATGCGTCATTTTGCTAAAACGGTCCACCACCGTGAGGACCACCGTGTTTCCCTCAGAGGGGGGGAGGCCCGTGACAAAGTCGATCGACAGGTGAGACCAGGGACGCTGGGGGACCGGCAAGGGTTGAAGCAGCCCGGCCGGAGGACGAGTAGACGTCTTGTAGCGGTTACAAATTGAGCAGGCTCTGACGTAATCGCTGGTGTCCACTTGCCAGGTGGGCCACCAGAAACGCTGTGCCACCACGTACCTCGTGCGTGCCGCGCCGGGATGACAGGCCAGGCGTGAGTCGTGCGCCCATTGCAGCACGGACGACCGCAGACCTTCAGGGACGAACAGGCGACCCTCCGGGCAGTTGCTGGGGCCGGGTTGATCGCGTGATGCGGCTTCCACTTGGCGTTCGATCTCCCATGTAAGAGCCGCCACCCGAACTGAGCTCGGGAGGATAGTGGGAGGCGGACCCTGTCCCTCCTCCCCCCCAGGAAACAAACGCGACAGGGCGTCCGCCTTCGCGTTACGGGAACCCGGTCTATAGGAAAGAGAGAACTCAAACCGGTCAAAGAACAGAGCCCACCGTGCTTGTCTTGCGTTCAGCCTCTTGGCCGATCGCAGATACTCCAAGTTGCGGTGGTCGGTCCAGACGATGAACGGAGTGGTGGCGCCCTCCAGCCAATGCCGCCACTCCTCCAAGGCCAACTTGACGGCGAGGAGCTCCCGATTCCCGATGTCATAGTTTCGTTCCGAGGCCGACAGACGGCGAGAAAAGAAGGCGCACGGGTGGAGGCGATCGTCTTGGTGGCTACGTTGAGACAGCACCGCCCCGACACCCACGTTCGAGGCGTCCACCTCTACCACGAACTGTCTGTCGGGATCGGGAACCCTGAGGATGGGAGCGGATGTGAACCTCCTCTTAAGCTCCTGAAATGCCCGTTCTGCCCGTTCCGTCCATTTGTACGGGGAGGCGGGGCTGGTAAGGGAGGTGAGGGGCGCGGCCACTGTGCTGTATCCACGGATAAAACGGCGATAAAAGTTCGCGAACCCTAAGAACTGTTGCAGTCGCTTGCGTGTTTCGGGAACAGGCCATGATGTGACCGCTTGCACCTTCCCAGGGTCCATCTCGATGGATCCCTCACGCACCACATAGCCGAGGAATTTGACAGAGGAGGCGTGGAACTCGCACTTCTCCGCCTTCACGTAGAGCGAATTCTCAAGGAGACGGTGCAGCACCGCCCGTACATGCTTGATGTGCTCAGGGAGCGAGCGTGAGAAAATGAGGATGTCGTCTAAATAAACGAACACAAATTTGTCCAGCATGTCTCGTAGCACGTCATTAATCAGTGACTGGAAAACCGCTGGGGCGTTGGTGAGCCCAAACGGAACCACCAAGTACTCGTAGTGTCCGCTCGGGGTGTTGAAAGCCGTCTTCCACTCGTCTCCCTCCCGGATGCGGATTAGGTGGTAGGCGTTGCGAAGATCCAGCTTGGTGAAAATGGTGGCTCCCTGAAGGCTCTCGAAGGCGGAAGACAGAAGAGGCAGAGGGTATCGGTTCTTCACAGTGATCTCGTTTAGTCCCCGGTAGTCGATACACGGGCGTAGCGTGCCCTCCTTCTTCTTCACGAAGAAGAACCCCGCTCCCGCAGGTGAAGAGGACGGTCGTATGATACCGGCTGCCAGGGACTCCCGGATGTATTCCTCCATAGCCCGGCGCTCAGGAGCGGACAGGGAGTAGACGCGTCCTTTGGGAGGGAAGGTGCCGGGTAACAGCTCGATAGCGCAGTCGTAGGACCGGTGTGGAGGAAGAGAAGTGGCCCTGGCTTTACTAAAAACCTCCTTGAGCTCGTGATAAAACGCTGGGACATTGGGGATGTCGGGACTGTACCTCGGCGGGGATCTGCTGAGTGGGCTGGTGGCCGCCCTCAGGCACGCCTGATGGCAGCGTTCGCTCCACTGCCGAACAACCCCCACCTCCCAGTCCAGCACCGGGTTGTGCTGCCGCAACCAAGGGTGCCCCAGTATGAGCTGCTGTCCTGGGAGGGAGAGAAGAAAAAACTGGATGGTCTCGTGGTGATTGCCCGAGAGCAGTAACTTAATTGGTTCCGTCACGAAAGCCACCTCGCCGATCAGACGGCCATCAATGGCACGTGCGGGAATAGACGGGCTCAGAGGGAGGAAGCCGACACCCCACTTGCGTGCCAGGCTAATGTCCATGATGTTCCCCTCCGCGCCGGAATCCACCAAGGCCGCCACGTTCTGGTCGCCCGCCGCGAGCTGGACGCGTGCCTGTAGCGTGAGCGTGCTGGGGCTGGGAGAGCCGGTGCTGGTCGAGCTCACGCGGATCCCCCGACGCCGCGTGAGCTCCGGCCTCTTTAACGGGCACCCCGCTACCCGATGGCCCCCCTCCCCATAGTAAAAACACAAGCCCAGTGAGGGGCGTCGACGGTGCTCCTCCGAGGGAACCCGAGCCCCTCCCAGATCCATGGGCTCGGCGGGTGGTGTGGTTGGCGGGTCCCCAGCAGACGGAGGAATGTGACCACACGGGTTTCGCGGGGACCTCCTCTCCCGATCGCGCCGCCGCGTCTGGATCCGCCGGTCTACTCGGGCCGCCAAGTCCATCGCGCACCTCAGGGTTCGCGGGCGATCGTACGCAACCAGTCCATCTTTCATGTACTCAGCGAGTCCGTTTAGGAAGGTGCTAACGAGCGCCGGCGTGTTCCATCCGCTGCTGCCGGCCAACGTCTGGAACTTAAGGGCGTACTCTGCGACCGATCGGCTACCTTGACGCAGCGTCGCCAGTTCCTCGGCGGCGTCCTCGGCGGCGGATCCCAGGTCGAACAGGCGGAGCAATTCCTCCTCGAAGGCGTCGAAGGAATCGCAAGCCGGGGCCATCCTTTCATATTCGGCCAGGCCCCACAGCCGCGCCTCGCCCGTGAGGTGGGTTAGGACGAACCCGACCTTGGCTGATTCCGACGAAAACGTGATTGGCTGGAGGCTGAACATTATGCGGCAGTTCGTCACGAATGCCCTCACGTGCTTGGGATCGCCGTTAAACTTCTCGATGTTGCCAAGGCGGGGCTCCGGGACGTCCACGAGCGTCCTGGCCTCGGCAGACGAGCGGTGCGGGGGTACCGTGACAGCCGGGGACGCAGCCACCGACAGTCTCTGGAGGGCTTGGGCCATCTCCTGCTGCTGTAGCTGTTGCTGCTGACCAACCTTGATCAGGTGCCGGATGTCGGCAGACAGGCTGCTGACGGCGGTCTCGGCTCGCTCCAGTCGACTCAATGCCGTCTCGTCGTTCGCTGGCTGCATAGCGTTGGTCAGTCTGTACTGTAAGGGAACGGACAGTACAGCCAAGTGCGTAGCGACGGACTTTATTGGAGAAGGGGATGATGGGAACAGCGGGCGCTGGAGCGGCGATCGGGCTGGAGAGGACAAACGATTCTGCGGGGGTTCCAAGTAGTCAAGCGGGTCCGTAGCTTCGGGACTGATGAGCAAGGCAGCATCAAGGGACAGACTGACACTCAGGTCTGCGCTGGCGGCGCTGATATAGTGCTGTCCATGAGCCCGTGGCAGGTGACGGCGATTCCATTGACAGGGGGGCGTGGTCCTGTCGCCGGTGGCAACCAGCACGTGACACAAATGGCATTAGGAGAATTTGGAATTTGATAAACAAAAGTTACTCGGGAATTGATGGCAACTACATTTTTTAAGTTTTTATTTTTATTTTATTTTATAAGTTTGGTGTCCCAGCCTGTCTCTCCCAGTGACTGGCAGGGACCCCGAAGCTCGATCCCAAGACTCCACCTGCAGCCTTCAACAACAAGAAAATGCTGCCTGGCTTTGAGACACTTTTGACCTTTTGCAAGAACAAATGCTTGGGGAGAGGCAAGCACGACTCTCCAGAGGAAAAACAACATCCTTGGAGACGAATACAGACATTGAGAAGTGGAAGAACTCGCATGATGAAAATTGAGTCATTTGAAAAATTGACTCATTTGGAAAATTGACTCATTTGAGAGTGTTGGACGGGTTGGCTCTGAGGCAACAACAAAAGAACAACAACTTAAGAAAATGAGGTCCTGCGAAAGACACATGAAGCACGAAGTGTCCAACACCCGAACTGGTCTCCTTACCGAACTTGGTGGAGCTTGGGTCAAAGTGGATGGAAGCTTGCTTGGGCACTGAGTTTGACATAACTGAAGAGTTTTGATAAAAACGGAATAAATGTGTAGAGTTAAAGTAAAAGGGCGTTGAAACCAGGAAATGAATAGATTTGGATCATACAGTTTTACTACTACAACAATAGGAAACAAGCAGTGGGATCAAATATTTTGGCTCGTCAAGCTTAAGAAATTTAAATTTAGTCATGTAAAATTTGGAATTTGGACTAGGACATTTGGACCCAATTGAATTCAGTCAAAAGGAGGCTCAATGTACCTAATCAATACAAGTTAATTACACCTCAGTGGAAATTATGTTAAAGTCAAAGTCTGCGTTATTGTCAATTTCTTCACATGTCAAGACATACAAAGAGATCGAAATTGCGGTTCCCACTATCCCACGGTGGAGACAAGACATATTACACCCAATTGGTCCACAGACAAACAAAATAGTCAAGTAAACAATACAAAAAGTAAAAATAAGAAGGCACTTACAATGAATAAAAAAGAGCAACTTGCCTGAAATGGTGCAATAGTGCATACAGCAGACAGTCAGTATAATAGTGCAAAAGTGGAGTAGTGCAAGTTGAGTAGTGCAAGGCAGCCATCGTGGCCCAAAAGGCCAAGATGTTATGCAGCCGAGGGTGGAGGGGGGGGAGAGGGGGCAGAGAGTTCAGGATCCTAACAGCCTGGTATATGAAGCTGTTGGTGAGTCTGGTGGTGCGGGAGCGCAGGCTTTCGTACCTCTTCCCAGAGGGCAGTAGATCAAACAAATTGTGACCGGGGTGACTCACATCACTCACAATTGTGGTCGCCTTGCGGGTGAGGTGGGAGGTGTAAATGTCCTTCAGGGAGGGGAGTGAAGCACCAATAACCTGTCCAGCTGTGCTCACGATGCGCTGCAGGGCTTTCCTGTTGTATTCAGTGCAGCTTCCACCCCACACAGCGATATAGCTGGTGAGGATGCTCTCAATGGTGCCTCGGTAGAATGTGGTCATGATGGCTGGTGGAGCACTTGCTCGCCTGAGTTTCCGCAAGAAGTACAGGTGGCGATGAGCTTTCTTCGCAAGTGATGCAGTGTTGGCGGTCCAGGAGAGGTCATCACTGATGTGCATCCCCAGGAATCTGGTGCTACTCATTCTCTCCACCACAGCACCGTCGATGGTCAGAGCAGGGGTTGGGTGTGACCCTTCCGGAAGTCAACAACAATCTCCTGCTAACGTTCAGCAAGAGGTTGTTGTCCCTGCACCACGTGGTCAGTAGGTTGACCTCCAACCTGTATTGAGTCTCGTCGCCCTTGGTGATGAGACCCACTAGAGTCGTGTCGTCAGCAAATTTCACTATGCAGGTGTTGCTGTAGGTCGCAGTGCAGTCATGCGTCAGCAGGATGAAGAGCAGCAGACTGAGCCTTGGGGGGCCCCTGTGCTCAGTGTGATGCTGCTTGATTGTCGCCAACACATACTACTTGAGGTCTCTGACAGAGGAAGTCCAGTAGCCAGTTGCAGAGGTAGGTACTGAGTCCCAGTTTGTCGAGTTTGCAGATGAGTCGTTGTGGTACAATGGTGTTGAATGCAGAACTGAAGTCTACAAACAGCAATCTCACATACGAGTCGCTTTTTTCCAGGTGGGTGAGGGCTGAGTGGAGGGCAGAGCAGAGTGCATCCTCTGAGGACCGTTTGGGGCGGTATGCAAACTGGAAGGGTTCTAGGGTGGGGGGGAGAATGGATCTGATGTGTGTCACGACAAGCCGCTCAAAGCACTTCATGATGATGGGTGTCAGTGCCACGGGGCGGTAGTCATTGAAGGAGGATGGAGCAGTTTTCTTCGGCACAGGTATGATGGTGGCAGCCTTGAAACATGATGGGACGATGGCTTGCTTCAGGGAAGTGTTAAAGATATCTGTGAAGACACCCTTAAGCTCCTCAGCGCAGTCCTTCAGCGCTCGACCTGGGATGTGGTCTGGGCCTGCTGCCTTACGGGTGTTGATAGCAGCAACTGTCCTCCTCACGCTACCGGCAGAGAGGCACAGGGGCTGCTCGTGTGGAGGGGGAGGAGTCTTCAGCGGGCAAGTGCTGTTTTGAGCGTCAAAGCGAGCAATGAAGCGGTTCAGATCGTTGAGCAGAGGGATGTTGCTCTCACAGCTCTGCAGCGCGGGCTTGTAGTCCGTGATGGCCTGAATGCCCTGCCACAGGCTTCGTGCGTTCCAGCTGTCTTTGAAGTGGGTGGTTATTGTTGGATTTTTGGTCCACAATTTGGGAAGCGCGCTACCCGCACCTCACAGCAAAAGCCATAGCCAATCACCTATTATCCAATTTACTCACCGCGTGCTCGTTTTATTTCTTCAGTTTTAGGAAACGGCTAAGACACCGAAACAAAATTTAGACTTACACAGGTTGGTTGAGTTCAATCACAATTCTTGTTAAGAAAGCTCTGTTTTCAGGAAAGTACAATACAGCGCTGGGCCTTTCGTGCGACCATGCTCAAGAGCAGAAAGTCTCCATTCAGAAAAGGCAACGTTCAAGCTTATATTCAGTTGCACATGCCAGTGTGGGCCGTGTTTGATGAGTGATGAGTCAGGGTGTGTGGCAAGTTCGCAGGAGAGTTTGATTCCATGGGAGTGGGTGCTGGTTCCGTGAGAGCTGGTTCCGTGGGGGTGGGTGCTGATTATGGGCGATTCGGTGTGTGTGTGTGGGGGCTGTTGTCTTCCATCCCGTCTTTCGGCCTTGGCAATCACCTTTGGCCGGGTTCTTGGTTGTTTTCCTCCTGCCGCTCTTCCTCTGGCACCTCTACCAGTTTTATCTCCAAGTGCCCTTCCTGTGAACCATTCTTGCACATACATCCACTTCGCCCACTGTCGCACATTCATCATTCTTTCAATTTTGGCATTTTGTACAGAATTATGTGAGCTTTTGGCTGTGACATCATCAATTTATTAATGTTCCCTGACTATGCAAAGTTTGTACTCACCACTTACCATGTTTTTGTTGTTTGTTATTTTGATACTCCATGTACTTGCTTACGTCATCATGTTCTTAGTTTAATCATGCTTCCAACCATATCTTTTCTTTGTTAGGCAAAATATTACCCTCTGTCCAGAACGTTCAGTAGTAATTGAAAACTGGCGTCTAGCATTAGTCAAAACATAAGATATAATCAAGTACTGAACATTTTTAGATGACTTTGGCAGTGTCCGTGATTTAGAAAATCATCCGGCATGCATTAAACAGTTCCTTAAGGGTCATTAAGCTATTCAGGCAATATATCAAAAAACATTTGTTATTTCAAAGTGCTCAGAAATACATATCAGATCATAAAGTTATAAAAACCTTTCTCATCACACCCTATCAAAAATGTCTAGTTATGTCTCCTTTATTGATTTGGTGTGTAGGTATAATTATATGCTTAAAATTTTTCTTTTATTGATTTAATATGTGAATATACTTGTCTGCTTATGTACTTTATTCAATGAGGTTTGAGCATATCTGTTTTTGTAGCTAGGCAGGACTTTTTGTATTTCTACCCCATTCCTTCATTATCTTGCAAGTGAATTCCTTTTTCGCTTCCTTGATGCCACGGGACAGGTTGGCCCTCGCTGTTCTCATGCCAGCTTCATCCCCAGCTCTGTAGGCTTAGCCTCTGGCCCTCAGCAGCCTGAGGACATCCCCCGTCAGCCATGGGTACCAGTTAGCCCAAGTGATGATGTATTTTGTGTGGGTCACATCATCAATGCACTTTGTGATGTAAGAGGTTACGGTGTCTGTATACTCCTCTATGTCTGTCTGATTGTTGTAAGTAGCTGCCTGCTTCAACATTTCCCAGTCTGTTGTGTCAAAGCAGTCTCGAAGAGCATCAGAGTCTCCCTCAGGCTACACTTTTACCTGCTTGCGAACCGGCTTGTATGCTTTCACTCTTTGTCTGTATGAGGGCATTAGCATAACAGTGATATGGTCAGAAAGTCCAATGTGGGGGGTGGCTTTGTAAGCTCCTTTATGTGTAGTGTAGACCAGGTCCAGGATCCTGTCTCCTCTTGTTGGAAAATCAACATGCTGGTGTAGTTTTGGAATAACAGTCTTTAGGTCTGCATGGTTAAAATCCCCAGCGAAGACGTCAGGGTGCGCCGTCTGTTGTTCACTGACAGCCTGGTACAGTTCGCTAAGAGCCGTGTTCCTGTCACTGTTAATGTTGGAAGGCAGGATGTATACCGCGACTAGCAGAATCGCAGTAATTTCCCTTGGCAGGTAAAAAGGACGGCACTTTATGATCATAAACTCCGCCATGTTTGCATACTACTACAGTGTCCCGACACCATTCGTCATGGATGTAAACACAGATTCCTCCCCTCGTGATTTCCCACCCTGTTGTATGTTGTCAGAGAGTTGTGTCAACACCCGTAAGGCGACAGGCCCAGACCACATCCCAGGTCAAGCGCTGAAGGACTGCGCTGAGGAGCTTAAGGGTGTCTTCACAGATATCTTTAACACTTCCCTGAAGCAAGCCATCGTCCCATCATGTTTCAAGGCTGCCACCATCATACCTGTGCCGAAGAAAACTGCTCCATCCTCCTTCAATGACTACCGCCCCGTGGCACTGACACCCATTATCATGAAGTGCTTTGAGCGGCTTGTCATGACATACATCAGATCCATTGTCCCCCCCAACCGAGACCCCTTCCAGTTTGCATACCGAGCCAAACGGTCCTCTGAAGATGCACTCTGCTCTGCCCTCCACTCAGCCCTCCCCCACCTGGAAAAAAGAGACCCGTATGTGAGATTGCTGTTTGTGGACATCAGTTCTGCATTCAACACCATTGTACCACAGCGACTCATCTGCAAACTCGACAAACTGGGACTCAGTACCTACCTCTGCAACTGGCTACTGGACTTCCTCTGTCAGAGACCTCAAGTAGTATGTGTTGGCGACAATATCTCAAACTCAATTTACCTGAGGGCCGCTGGAGGCGGAGTCTGGGTGAGGCCGGGCCGCATCAGGATTTCCACAAGAAAACCGCTGATAAAAGATTCCAATGTTCTCAAATATTTTCATTTTTAACACAAAATAATGAATTAAATAAATATAAAAACTGAACAGAAAAATAAATCAATCTGTAATAATTAAATAAATAAAATAATAAGAATTATCATACAGCAGATACAGACGACTGAATTAACCACTGACTGACTGACTGACTAGAAAAGCGCTGATAAAACATTCCAATGTTCTCAAATATCTTTTAACAGAAAATAATTAAATAAATAAATTTAAAAAATGAATAAAATAATAATGATGGATTTAATTTTGGTCTATGCCAGTGGTTCTTAACCTGAGTTTGATCAAACCCTAGGGATTCGGTGAGTCGGTTTCAGGGGTTCGGCAGAGCCTCCACTGCGGAGGTCCAAACACACCGGATTTATCGTGTAAATTCATGATGACGCATGTCTGAACTGGTCTCACAAAGGCAACAGCAGAAGCCACACTGATTCGCAGGTATGTAGTTAAAGTTAAAGTCCCAATGGTCGTCACACACACATCTGGGTGTGGTGAAATTTGTCCTCTGCATTTAACCCATCCCCATGTGATTTTGATCCATCCCCTGGGGGAGAGGGGAGCAGTGAGCAGCAGCGGTGCCGCGCTGGGGAATCATTTGGTGATCTAACCCCCCCAATTCCAACCCTTAATGCTGAGTGCCAAGAAGGGAGGCAATGGGTCCCATTTTTACAGTCTTTGGTATGACCCGGCCGGGGTTTGAACACACAACCTTCCAGTCTCAGGGCGGACACTCTACCACTCGGCAACTGAGCTGATGTAATTTGTTGCGACTTCATGCACTGTGTTGGTTTTGTTCTTTAAACAAGGTGATGTACATGCACGGCGCATTTTGTGCACCAGTAAAAATAATTCATGTCTTGAATTTGAAAATAAAATTATATTTCACTAAAGAGGGGTTCGGTGAATGCGCGTATGAAACTGGTGGGATTCGGTACCTCCAACAAGGTTAAGAACCACTGGTCAATGCAAAGACCAATTATAGACGCGTCTAAATCTGGTTACAATAGGGTGACCAGACGTCCTCTTTTTCCCGTACATGTCCTACTTTTGAGACCTAAAAAAATGTCCGGGGGGATTTCAAAATCGTCCAGGATTTCTGTTCTACTGCCTCAAACATAATACATGTACTCAGTGGCAGCGCGCCCAATACGCACACTACGCTGAAAGCGTTAGTCATTATTGATTCTGTCACGTGTGTTGTAGACTAGTAGCGCTGCATGGCTTGCCAGCGTTTGTCAAAAAAAAAAAAACATGTGAAGCTGTTGGAGACTTTTCAGGGCTTGGCGGCAGAAATACATTTGAAATGCAATAAAAAGACAATTTAACACTTGGAGTGACAAAACTTTACTGAAGTCTGATGATGTCATTTTCTGTCTGCATCAACACGACAAACACAAGGACACTAATTATTCTAAGCCCCGCCCACCCAAAAGCAAACAGGAAGCTGTCATCTGAACATCTCCGCCATTCACATGGCTTAGCTTATACATGGACTGTTAAGCTAAATCAATGACAAAGGTGGAAGTCATCACCAAGTGATGCAGTCGCACATCTCGCTTTTATTTGAACGTGACGACACAAACGGAGCATTACTCAATTGTGGCCTTCCGGTTGGAATGCTCCTGTTGCCGTTGATGCCGAGCTAAGCTAACATGAGGGTGTTTCCTAGGTGGCGCAAACACAAGCAAAAAAAGGTAGTCGGCATAAACGTGCAACCTTGCCGCATGAGAACAAGAATCTTTCAAGCATAAAATATCTTAATTATTAAAAAAGTCATCTTAGCTTTACTTGAAAAACAGAGAGTGTAAACAGATTGACAACTTCACATTTCAGACCTTAGCATATTAGCTGGCATGCGAGCCGCAGGGTTTCATGCACTTGTCAGTAAAAGTCAGTTTGGAATTATTTGTCAATATTCACAAGCTAACACCATTCCGCACCGTTAGCGTCTCTGGAAAGAGTTCATTGGCCGTGGTCGGTCTTTGCAGCGGGCGCCACCCCTGTCGTTAAGCCGTTGCTGAGGCTGTCGGGGCCAGGGGGCTCGGCCCGATTCCCGGTGGCTGTTTGGCCTGCCGAGTAGCTCTTCTTGGACGGCCTGGGCGGGGCCACTGCCGATCTGGCCTGCCGCTGGGCCTCGGCCCGGAGCGGCGGCCTAGTCGGGGCGGGCGCGGCGTCCTGCTTGCGAGAAAGGACGGGGCTACTTTGTTCCCTTTGTTTCTCCAAGAGCGTGGCCTCTTCGGGGTCGGGGGCGGCCGACTCGTGGGGCGGGTCCTGCCCCACATTGCTCTGTGTGGCGGGAATCTCGCAGCTGTCGGTGCGGCGGCGAGATGACTCGTGCATCCGACCGGTCGCCACCACCGCCTTCATGGCCGCCTGCCGCGTTACAGTCACATGACGGGCGCATTACGCCATATGCTGTAGCACAGGGGTGTCAAACTCATTTTTGTCGCGGGCCGCATTCTAGTCATACAGTGGGGGAAATAAGTATTTGACCCCTTGCTGATTTTGCAGGTTTGCCCACTTACAAAGAATGCATCGATCTACTATTTTAATCATATGTACATTCTAACAGTGAGGGACAGAATCCCAAAGAAAATTCCAGAAATTCACATCATATGAATTTATAAAAATTGATAACTGTCTGATGAGAAAAAACAAGTATTTGAACCCCTGGACAAACAGCAAGTATTCTGGCTCCTACAAGCCAGTTAGTCTTTCCTTAAGACAGCCCCAATCCCAACAAATTATCTACATCAAATAGACCTGCCTCACCTCCTTACCTGTAAAAAAGACACCTGTCAATACCCAACCAACCAGCATCCAACATCACCACCATGGGCAAGACCAAAGAGCTTTCTACGGACATCAGGGACAAGATTGTTGCTCTGCACAAGGCTGGGATGGGCTACAAGAGAATCGGAAAGCAACATGGAGAGAAAAGATCAACTGTCGGTGCAGTTATCAGGAAATGGAAGAAGCACCACACCACCGCCAACCTCCCTCGGTCTGGGCCTCCACACAAGATCTCACCTCGTGGGGTCTCCCTGATCATGCGAATGGTGAGGAATCATCCCAAAACCACAAGGGGGGAACTGATGAATCAACTGAAGGCAGCTGGGACCACAGTTACAAAAGAAACGGTTGGTAACACACTACGCCGTCATGGATTGAAATCCTGCCACGCACGCAAGGTCCCCCTGCTCAAGAAGAAACATGTACAGGCCTGCATGAAGTTCGCCATTCAGCACCTGGACGACTCAGAAGAGGCCTGGAATAAGGTGATGTGGTCGGATGAGACCAAAATAGAACTTTTTGGCCTCAACTCAACTCGTCGTGTTTGGAGGGCAAACCCAAAGAACCCAAAGAACACCATCCCCACCGTCAAGCATGGTGGTGGCAACATTTGGGGGTGCTTTTCAGCCAAGGGGACGGGACAACTCCATCGTATTGAGGGGAGGATGGACGGGGCCATGTATCGTAGAATTCTGGACCAACATCTCCTTCCCTCAGTGAGAGAGCTGAAGATGGGTCGAGGATGGGTGTTTCAGCACGACAACGATCCTAAGCACACCGCCAAAGCAACAAAAGAGTGGCTGAAGAAGAAGCACATCAAGGTTCCGGAGTGGCCTAGCCAGTCTCCAGACCTGAATCCAATTGAAAATCTTTGGAGGGAGCTTAAAATTCGAGTTGCCAGGCGACAACCTCGGAACCTGAATGATTTGGAGGCTGTCTGCAGGGAAGGAGTGGGCCAACATCCCTGCCGAAATGTGCACAAAGCTTGTCACCAACTAAAAAAACTGTTTGACATCTGTGCTGGCCAATAATGGCTTTTCTACAAAATATTAACATGCTGTTTGTCCTGGGGTTCAAATACTTGTTTTTCCTCATCAGACGGTTATCAATTTTTATAAATTCATATGATGTGATTTTCTGGAATTTTCTTTGGGATTCCGTCTTTCACTGTTAGAATGTACATATGATTAAAATTATAGATCGTTGCATTCTTTGCAAGTGGGCAAACCTGCAATGTCAGCAAGGGGTCAAATACTTATTTCCCCCACTGTAGTTTCCCTCGAAGGGCCATTATGACTGTCAACCCAAATAAATGAACGCCTTATATTATATACAGTATAAGCTACAAAACAAACTGCCAAATATTTTTTTTTCAAATCAGACTAGTAGAATCTTTTCAAATATTTTAAAAAGATGATTTTTAATAGTTAAGAAAATTTGCAATTTTAGTATGACAAATTTAATGCACAATTTGTTTTCGTGGGCCACAGAAAATGATGCTGTGGGCCATATCTGGCCCCCGGGCCTTGAGTTTGACACCAGTGCTGTAGCATGTCGGCGCATTACGGTCACGCAACCGTCGCTTGACACACGGGAGTCGCAGGATGTCACGTGAGGCCACGGGTGACTGGGCCGTGGAAAGACTCACCACGTAACGTGATGTATGAGACGGTCGCTTGAGCGGCGCGACAGTGTCTCATGACACCGACTGGTCGGGCTACAGGCAACGATGTCATATGACGTACTCTGATGCGACTCGCTGCGTTTTGGACCGGCTCACCTTCAGCTTGCGTCTGGCGTTGAACTCTTGCAGCTTCCTGTGCGCCGTGTCCATGTGTGAGAAGCGCGCCGCCTTGCCCAGTACCCACGGGTGCTGCAGGGCCTGGTGCACGCTCAGGCGCTTGCCCGGGTCCAACACAATCAGCTTGCTCACCTGCGCGTGACATTAGCTTTACTCTTAGCAAACGGACGACCAGATAAACTGAGAGACGGTCGGATCGGCGGCGGCCACCCACCAGGTCCTTGGCGTTGAGCGAGACGTCGTCCCACCAAGGGGAGACAAACTCGTAGTCGCAGTTGAGAATGCGCGTGTACATGTACTGGTCCCCTCGTGCGTCGAAGAAGGGCTCGAACCCGCACAGCCTGCGACCGTCCCCACACAGGTCAGCGCCCTGTCGCCACTCGTGCCTGGCGCAGCGCATGTGCGTAACTCACAGGATGTAGAGAATGACGCCTACTGACCACATGTCCACTTCTGGTCCGTAAGCGTTTCCTCGAAGAATCTCAGGAGCTCAAAAGACAAACAAAGCGAGAAAAGGGTGAGGCGGCCACGACACGGCACCGCATGGTCTTCCCCTCGTCCGTCTGAAGGTGAGGAGGCACGTTGCGGAGGCACAGTCACCACAGTATCCGGGCGTGCCGCACACAGTCTTCATGGTCACCCTCTCATCGATTATTTTGGAAAGACCAAAGTCCGCTGAAAGATAATGGCAGCACGCACACATGGTTGATGCAGAGTGTGCGCTCATCACGGTAACGCCAAAGGCGGCACTCACCGATCTTGAGCGGCGCGTGGAGCGAGAGGTCGGCATAGAGCAAGTTCTCCGGTTTGAGGTCACGATGCACCACGCCATTCTCATGCAGGTACTGACAGACGGAAACACCAGTTATTATTCACGATAAAAAAGGCATGACAACAACATTGAAGACAAAGAAAAAAATCTAACAAAAACAAGTGTTTCATTCACAAAATACTTTTTACATTGAAAAAAGCAAGGATACATCCAACTAGAATTAGCAATTTCTGGAGAAATTGCGTGTGAAGGCGAAGAAGCTGAATAAATATTCGGAGAATGCTACAGGATGATAATTAACCAGCTCAGTGGCCTAGTAGTAGAGTGTTCGCCCTGAGACTGGAAGGTTGTGGGTTCAAACCCCGGCCGGGTCATACCAAAGACTATAAAAATGGGACCCGTTGCCTCCCTGCTTGGCACTCAGCATTAAGGGTTGGAATTGGGGGGTTAGATCACCAAATGATTCCCGAGCGCGGCACCGCTGCTGCTCACTGCTCCCCTCTCCCCCAGGGGATGGATTAAAATCACATGGGGATGGGTTAAATGCAGAGGACAAATTTCACCACACCCAGATGTGTGTGTGACGATGATCATTGGGACTTTAACTTTAACTTTAATGATGTCTCAAATTCTGATGTACTGTGTACAGCGACAATGAAGGCGATTCTGATTCAAGTTGGAACGGGTTGAATTGGTCAAATAATGTAGGAATAAGAAGGGAAAAACATTTTTTTTTTAAATTTAGGGTGAATTTTAAAGTTGAACATTTTTCATAAGTCGGAAGTTGTGGAATAGGTAAGCATAAGATGCACAGTTGAAAGTTGGAACGGGTTGAATTGGTCAAAAAATTTAGAAATTAGATGGGGAAAAATGAAATTTTGTTAAATTTGACGCGGTAAGTAGGAAGTTGTGGAATAGGTAGAAATTAGAAGGGAAAAATTCAATTTTGGAAAATTTGGTGTGAATTTCAAAATTGAATGTGTGGAATTTTTGGCGAGTGGAAAGTTCTGGTATAGGTAGGCAAAAGACGAACAGTTTAAGGTTGGAATGGGTTGAATCGGTTGAAAAATTTAGAAATTAGAAGTGAAAAACGAAATTTTGTGTGAATTTCAAAATTTAAAATGATGACTTTTTGGTAAGTGGGAAGTTTTGGAATAGGTAGGCAAAAGATGAACATTTCAAAGTTGGAATCTGTTGAATCGGATGAAAAATGTAGAAATTAGAAGTGAAAAAAATTCTGCGCAAATACGTATGGAATGTGGTCCCCGAAGACAAATTTTGGATCAACTTTATCAGTCAATAGTTACAAATTGTCTTCACTTTTGAAAAATACCGATATAGCTAATAATTTTTGTTACCATTGATCTTTTAAAAATATTTGAGCAGTTTTTACTAGTCTCCGGTTTCAAACTTAGTTATTAATCAGTTTGTTGACGGTCGTAATGGCCCTCCGAAGGAAACTATGACTATGAATTGGCCCGCGACAAAAATTAGTTTGACACCCCTGGTGTAGAATAACATAAGTCTGAAGGCCTTCGCCTTCACACTAATTAAGATTGTCTTTGTTTTCATCTTTGAAAATTTATTCGAAACATTTGTATTGGCAAGACAGTTGGCGACGCGACGCCAATGCTAACAAGGCGCCCGACCGGGGAAGGACGTCGACTCGCACTCATCGCAACACGCGGGATCGAGGTCATCTATGGCCCACGTGCACGCGTGCACTTTCAATCCCATGTGATCGTGTTAATCTGTAGAGCAGCTGGATGTTACATAAGAAGACGCTATGCGATGGCACGACAGCATGCAAGCTGGAAGCTAAACGCTAACAGCGCTAAAGCGACAGATGAAAGACAACGGCCGGCCGATGGAGGCGGCTCGTGCGCCATCGGCTAGGCTAGCCTAACCTAGTGTAAATCAGGCCGTTTTCTGGTCACCTCTCGAGTCCACAAAGTTGCAGATGCTGAATCGTTTTGCAATCACGCACCGGGAGTTTTTAAATCCGCAGAGTTCAGTGCGGGAGAGGTGATGGACGTTGGATCATGGACGTGGATACTGTAGCTAGGTTAATGGTGAAATCGAGATTGGGAGGTGGAAACAGACAAGTTGAAGCTTTCTTCCTCCTTATGTTTGCGTCAGCGGACAACTCAGAAACCATGTCAATGTTAATTCTTTGGATTCTGTTTGTTTTCAGATGTATTGCTGATATGTTTGTATGTTTTTTTTCATAAGCTCCTCCATTGTAAGTATTGGACTTTGATATCTTAAGACTTGATATATTTTACTTTGATACTTTAAGACAGAAAATGCAACGCAAACAGCCTACCGCCACGGCCTCCAGGATCTGTTTGATGACGTGGGCGGCGTCTCGCTCGCTGTAGTAGCCGCGCTCCACAATCCTGAAAGGCAAAAGTCACGTGTGGGCAGGTGAAACGTCACGCCACGTGTGACCAATTACGCTGCGCGTCACGATCTGCCACGTAACGTGTCGCGACGCTCGTCGGGGACACCTGGAGTGACGCATCACGGCAAATGTCAGCTAGAAGGACACCTGTCAAAAAGCTCGCCTCCCGTCACCAGCTCCAGAATCAGAGCGATGTCCGTGTCCGTCTCGAAGATCTCCTTCAGCTGGATCTGAGGAGCAAAGAGCAAATAGACAAAAGAGCATAGTCATCGGCCGGACCCGTGATGCGGTGGCGGGAAGCGACGCCACACTTACGATGTTGGGGTGCGAAAGACGCAGCAGGACACCGATCTCCGTACGGACGATCTTCTTGTCGATCTGCGGCTCAGGAAAACGAGCAAAGTTGCGCAAGTTAGCCGGCGGACTGGGCCCGTTGGTAAACTGAGGTGACAACGTCGTCGTCGTGAGACCACTGACCGTCTTCTTGAGTACTTTGATGGCATACGACTTCTTCGTCTCTTTCTCTTCGCAGCGATACACCACAGATGTGGCGCCTCTGAAAACACAACGCAACACATCCTGCAAGTGCCTGGGCGTGTGTGGGTGCACTTTTTGTGTCATGTGTGTTTTGTATGTAAGTGTGTGCGCCAGATGGTAGAAGACGATCATGTCCATACAGGCCTGCCTGTTCTCCATGGCAACAGCACACCTGCTAACAGGCCTCACGACGGCGCACGAACACATTTGTGCGTGTGCCACTGGGTGATGTCACACTTCAGTGCAAAAAAACACAAACTCAACTCCATGATTAGCCATTATGCTCTGCTCCTTCATCCAGGAGGACACCTAGCTGTTGCCGTGACAGCAATGCAGCGTCAATTTGTTCTTCCTTCAGGATTGTTGAGCTCAACTTTAACTGCCAAAAATCATGATCACGTGACCAGACCCCGTTTGTAACAATAAAAATAATCACGACAAAACGTATTTAGTCATTGACATTTTCAGCGGAAAGCAGAGCTCCATGCGCTTGTGTGACGAGTTGGGGCTGTGGTTGTGAATTTGGACGTTTGTGTGATCGCTGAATGTCTTGTGATTAGGTGTTGGGTTGTGGTTGTCTTGCTCTTGTCGCAAATTTGCCCTGTGAACCCGAACCCCCCCCCCCCCCCCCCCCCCATTCGAAACAACGCTTCATTGGTGTCGTGCGCGTGCGTCCGTCCGGACTGACCTGCCCAATTCGGAGCCGAGTATGTAGAACTCCTCCACCGTCCCGTCCCTGCGCGAGCCGTCCACCCAGAAGTCCGCTGGCACTGCTTCTGAACCGGGCCGGGACGTCGGCATCTTGACGCTGCGTCTGGCTCCGATCACGCGCGCCCTCACAAATCCAAATGGCTCAGAACCGGATTAGAGGGAGTCAATAGTGGGTCTTTAATTCCGCCTCCTGCTCCGTTTAAGACCCAAAACGTACAACAGACACGACCTTTTCCCCCTCCTCCTTCGTGTTTTTTTTTTTTTTTTTTTTTACTCCAGTCCGACACCTGAATCCGAAACCTGCTCGGTCTCCATCGGGTTTATAAATGCTCGAACGCTGGTTCCGTTCGAACCATGATCGTGACCGTCGCAGCCCCAGAAACGAGTCCGACCGGGTCCCAGTTTTAGAAGGGGATCGCAACAAGAATCGATGGTCCAAATGGTTCTGATGGCTTGTGACGTGTTGTGATGTGATCTGCGGCGGCTGTAATCTACTGGGCACGCCCCTGACAGGACTAGGACCAATCTGAGCCTCGCCATTGGGCGCTCGAGCTGTCACTTAAAGCTGCGTGCGCGCCCACATCTTCACGATGTAATTTCGTTACAGACACATCTTAATTCAACTGCTCTTATTCTGTTCAGTAAATGACTATCCATTGGATGAACGTTCTGTTAGAAACTGTCCCAGTTCTTTATCTTTAATGCTATGCTAACAGTAATTACCCGGCGGCAGCCTTCTCAGTTTAACCTTTTATAATGTATGCCAGAAAGATTGATACACAGCTGTGGAGCCTTCCCTGCTAGATTGCGGAAAAACCTCCAAGGTTCTTCAATTATTATACTACTCTGGGCCGCCCTCCAGCAAGGGGGCGACTGCCTGGCCTGTGTGACCTTGTAGTCTTAACTAAGATCAACTTCTACATATGTGTAAAGAGTGTCATAGAGACGGGAAAGCGAGATAGGTTACAGCGATATGACGGCATAGCTCAAGCTACCATGCTAATCACAAGTGCCAAAGGGGCCTATTCTAACATATTATGAAAAGTCGCTGTGCTGCTGGACATGGCCACCAGGGGCCGCGCCGTTCAAGTGCAGTCGACGTGAGGACATGATGTCGTCATACGCAGTGTCACTTCACTTCCTGGTCGGTGTGTACATTGACAACAACGCAGACTGCCGAGTCGAGTTGTTTCAGCGAAGGGCTCAAATTTACTTTCGTTTCAATGGCGGCGCCGACGCGCTCGGCGCTATTTCTTCCCCTGGTGCTGTGTCTTCTTCCAGTCTGCCGACGGACATTTGTCGTTCTGGCGGCGCCGCAAACCGATGAAGTGAGCAGACCTACTGAGGCGAGTTCGAGCAACAGCAGCAGCAGCGCAGCAGGAAATGCGGGAAGAGAAGGCCATACGCTAAGCGGCTTCAACGCGGATTCGTCGATGGTTCAGCGGGCCTTGTATGTGCTCGTCGCCATCACCGCCTTGGGCATGCTTTACTTCCTTGTCAGGGCCGTGCGGTGAGCATCGTGACGTCACCGTTGACGACCCGCAACGCCGAAAACTCGGCGAATATTTGCTGTGCTGAATTACTAAATTTCTACGCATGCGCGCATTTTCTGCACTGTGTTTTTTGGAGTAGTGTGAAGAAGGCGCCCTCGAGGAAGACTTACGGCCTGCTGGCCCACTCGGAGGACACGTTGGCGCTGACAGCGGCGAGTGACGACGACGATAACACGCTCTATGACGCTCGCATTCTCCACAGGTCGGAGTCACGGGGTACCCACTCCGACCTTTGACCTGAGATGAGCGGCGACCGACATCCTCTGAAGTAAAATTGGCCAAAGACTTGTTTTTATTTTTGGGTGGTATATTTGATTTTTGTTGTTTCTTTGATCGATATTAATTAGTTTTACTTTCACTTAGAAATATTTATATACACATAATGTAATTTTTGTTTTTGCTGCTGGTGTTTGCCAAAGAGGAGGCGGAGCCAGCTGACTGCCAAGCACATTTGCTCATCCTGGTGATGAGCATCATGGGTTAATGGATGTTTTTTTTTTTTTTTTTTTTTTTTTTTTTTTTAAACTGTTGATGGGGTGACAGGCGTATTGCTGGCGTTTGATCGGCAGGTCTCGTCCGGACCAAAGCATGCAATTTCTTCTCTAATTCAAATTAAAATGGCTACTTTTCTATTATTGAACAATCTTTTTGTCTGTGCCATCATTTGTATATTTGTGTTTATCAATGCGACTGGACAAAACCCTAATTTCTGAAGGAGCGCTCCAATCTGATTTTCCTAGATGATTGGTTCTCATACTTTTTTTCAGTTTGTGTGTTAGATCCTTTATCTTACGTTGCGCCTGGACTACTATAATGCATTATTCTCTGGTCTTCCCAAGTCCAGCATCGAAAGTCTACAGTTAGTACAAAATGCTGCTGCGAGGCTGCTCTCACGGACAAGAAAACTTGATCACATTACCCCAATATTAGCCAACTTACATTGGCTCCCGGTCCATTTAAGATGTGACTTCAAGGTTCTTCTATTAACCTATAAATCACTGTATGGCTTAGCGCCTTCATATCTCGTCGACCTAGTTGTTCCTTATGTTCCGTCTCGTAACCTTCGTTCGCAAAACGCTAGTCTTAGTGACACCGAGGGCCAAGAAAATGTCTGCAGGGTCTAGATTCAGGTATGGGCAAACTACGGCCCGCGGCCCACATCCGGCCCACGGGACCGTTTAATCCGGCCCGCCAACCCTAAATAAATTGTATTATTAAACTTTTTTTTTTTTTTTCGGTCATTTTGCCTGCAATGACTGCGTTTCCCCAGTAGATGGGGAACCACTCGCCTGCGCATTTACTACCGGAAGCCGTGTCAGAAAGCTCGGTGCACACTCACAAGTGCGTGTACGTACTCAGTAGTACGGAAATGGCGCACTCGCGCTCTATTTGTCTCAGGGCCGAATTTAGAGCGTGGGCTGTGACGACAGCATTCTTGTAATTTGCGCGCCGAGCTTTCCGATACAGTTTTACGCTAAAGCCACGCACGCACAAACCTTCCCCTGCCCTGGAATCCTTCCATTAAAATGAGTCGCCCAAGGAAAAGCAAGGTGGACACTGAGTGCCGAGTGTTTAAAAAGAGTGGCCAATTTGGCTCGACGTACGCGACGTGACGTTCAGCCACATGAACATCAACATCAACCCGTCACAGATATAGGTAAACGGACCAACACCTCGGATCTCTCCTAAGAATTGCCACAACAAATTTTACTCCAGACTATGACACACTAGCAAAAAAAGGGAGACCAACAACACTGTTCCCACTGAAAATGAAGGGGAGGCTTTCAAGTTTGTTGTAAAAAAATGCATTTTGAATATGAGCTGTACAAATACCAGTGATTGAAACTAGCGACCATTCTCATTTTCAAACAATGCAGGATGCTCAAGGAGATTGATGCACCACCTGTTTGTGACTAATCTTAACCTGTAAAGTTCTTAAGGTTTACTTTAAGGAAGTGTTTCCCGTTTCCTCACCTCTGTTACCAGGTGTTTGTGAGTTAAAACTCTGCTCTGATTTTGAGATACCCCTCACCGTGTTGCCGTTTTGATTACTTTATTTGGATGTATGCTTTCACCGATTCTTCAAGATTATATATTTGGTCAGAATGTTTGCCGTTTGATGTGATCTCATAAGATAAACATACATCTTTCATTAATCTGACCTGCAGGCACTGAAGTGATGGAGACTGTTATTCATAATAACAGTGTCATATTTTATGAGAATCACTGATAGCAGTTTTTTAGGGATGTTTTTTTTTTAATGTTGTTAATAAATGCATTTGTTTTCCAAAAACTTTTTTTGAATATCCATGCGTTACTACCTACTAAAGGCCCAAATCTTTTATGCAATGACCTTTACAGGTCGTTTATATTACTTCACACAAACACTACATCCAACTGCTCCTGGTTCGACCCCCGGTCAAAATTTAGAACCCAATTCGGCCCGCAAGTCAAAAAGTTTGCCCACCCCTGGTCTAGACTCTAGACCCTGCAGACTCTAGAGCATTTTCTATTCGTGCTCCAGAGCTTTGGAATGCCCTACCAATAGATATTAGAACTGCTACCTCACTAGAAACATTTAAGACACGTTTAAAGACACATTTCTATGATATGGCCTTTAATTAACCTGTAGTGGCCGATTCGGCTGGAGTTTGTTTTCGCTCCCTCTCCCGCCCCTCCCCCCCACCCCTCCCCAGCTGGGGAGGTGGTTAGGTGGCACCAAAGCTGCGGCTATCGGGATTCTCGTGGACCAATTCAGGATGAGGGAACTGCAGCTCACCCTCCTCGAAGACACTGCCAGGACAATCGAGGGCACCTCCGGCAGCTCTTCGCTTTGACTTGGACATCCATTTTTCATTGATTTTCATAATATGTATTATTTATGCCCTCTCTGCATCCATTGCAGCCTGGTGATCCTGAAAGGGGGATCCTTCCATCTGTGGTCCCTTCTCAAGGTTTCTCATTTTCCTCTGGTAGAGTTTTTTTGAGTTTTTCCTTGCCCTTTTAGGAGCTTAAAATCAGGGGATGCTTTGAGAATAATTGTCAATTTTTATCTATGTGAAGCCCTTTGAGACTGCTTGTGATTTAGGGCTATACAAATAAACTTGACTTGACTTGACTAATGCTCGCTATGCTAATAGTAATTACCAGGAGACTGCCTTCTCAGTTTAACTATTTAATGTATGCTAGAAAGATTGGTACACAGCTGTGGAGCCTTCTCTGCGAGATTGCGGAAGAAGGTCTAACCCCTATTCCTATACTACGGTTGGCCACCCTCCTGCTCGGGGGCGACTCTGCCTCGCCGCATACTTGTGATGACAAAAATAATGAACTATATTTCACTTTCGTATTATTCTATGATGCCCTCGTTTTCATAGGCTTAGCGTCAGTCTCTCTGCTGATTTTAGAGCTGCGTGCTCTGTTTTCACTTGCGGGTGTATTTTGAGCAGTTATTTCTGATGAGGGCGGCTCGGTGGCGCACTGGGTAGCACGTTCGCCTCACAGTTAGGAGTGTGGGGGTTCGATTCCACCTCCGGCCCTCCCTGTGCGGAGTTTGCATGTTCTCCACGAGCCCGCGTGGGTTTTCTCCGGGCACTCCGGTTTCCTCCCACATCCCAAAAACATGCTTGGTAGGCCGATTGATCTCTCCAAATTGTCCCTAGGTGTGAGTGCGAGTGCGAATGGTTGTTTGTCTCTGTGTGCCCTGCGATTGGCTGGCAACCGGTTCAGGGTGTCCCCCGCCTACTGCCCAATGACGGCTGGGATAGGCTCCAGCACGCCCGCGATCCCCGTGGGGACTAAGCGGTTCAGAAAATGGATGGATGGATATTTCTGATGAATTGCATCGAAGGTACTGTATTATTATTGGGGAACGCAATGATATGTTGAATGCATTCGTTAGCGTTCGCTAGCGTTATCAAGGGATAACGCTAGCATTAGCCTACTGGTTAACTTGACTGCAGTGCTTGTTCATAAATATTATGAGGGGATTTATTTTGTTACGTGTTATGTATGGTTCTATGGATAAGTCTAATGCCATTTGCATATTTGAGTAAACGTTTGCGGCGCAAGTAAAGTCTACCTCAGTTAAAAAACTTGAAATATGTCCAACTGGAAAGGGAGGTGCGCATGTTGCGGCGTGGAGGGAATGAATGTGAAATATCTGAAAACAAGGAATTCAAAGAAAAGCATCGTTGTTGTATATAGACCACAACTGAATGAGTAAAACGGAAGAATTTATAAACGTGATATGTAAGCTCTAAAGGAGACATATCATGGAAAATCCACTTTTTTTGTGCTTTTATATTCATTTTCTTGTGTATTTAGCATCTCCAAGAGAAAGGTGTGATCTATCCCTCCATGTGCTGCAGAGATACTTTTATGATCTGTTTGGGGGCTATTTTTTTACTCCGTTCAGTTTTCTCCGTTTTCTATTATGTATTTCTATCTATTACATCACATCCGTTGGGTGCAGGACAAACCAAACAACATAATGGATGTTGCCAAACGGTTTCGCAAATTTGCCATCTTTATTATTCGGAGAGACTTTTGTAGTCCAAAGAACTCAAGGATGGATCAAGGATCAAAATGTTCTGTTGTTGGCTGCATTGATCTACACCAGTGGTTCTCAAATGGGGGTACGCGTACCCCTGGGGGTACGTGGAGGTACACAAAAAAAAAAAAACAGTAAGCCTGATTGTCTTGAGAATTAGTTATAAAAAGTTTTATGAAATACAAATGTATGTTTTATATTCAGTGAAGGAATGAGGTCGAAATACAAAAAGTCCTGCCTCGCTACAAAAACAGATATGCTCAAACCTCATTGAATAAAGTACATAAGCAGACAAGTATATTCACATATTAAATTAATAAAAGAAACATTTTAAGCATATAATTATACCTACATACCAAATCAATAAAGAAGACATAACTAGACATTTTTGATAAGTGGTGATGAGAAAAGTTTTTATAACTTGAATGGAAATACCTTAGATCTGGTATTATCCCGGGGACTAGCAACCTCAAATATAGCAGTACTGCCATACACTACTGTTCTGTCTGATCATTTTTTAATAAAATTTGAAATTTTAGTTCCTTGTCAAAGATAAGAGAGCAATCAGAATTATAGCAGCCGTAATTTTAACTCCATGACTGCAACTGCGCTATCTGAGTTACTGTCGCCGGCAACCGCCATGTTTCCCGCGTGCAGCGGCTCTATCGATAATCTTACAAATGAATTCAATGCGACATTATTAAAAGCCATCGACTCTGTGGCACCGCTACGTCTGAAAACTCGCCGTAGATGACCAACTCCGTGGTTCACAGATGAAACACGTACGTTTAAACAATTATGTAGAAAGCATGAGCGCAGATGGCGTTTAACCAAACTTGAGGTTTTCCATCAGGCATGGAAGGACAGCCTCCTGAAATATAAAGATGCGCTTATTTTAGCAAAAACTCGTTATTTTTCGCAAGTCATTAATCTTAATAAAAACAATCCTAAATACCTATTTGATACAGTGGCAAAGCTAACTCTGCGCCAGCCGACCCCCGATAGCTCCTTCCACTCAGCTGACGAGTTTATGAAATTTTTTGCTCAAAAGATTGAGTCCATTAGGGACGAGATCAAGAATACCATGCCAATCGCTCCGCCGGTTACTAGCGCTGGGGATCATGCAATAACCCTCTCAAATTTTAAAAGCGTGTCCCTTGAAATGCTTACAAAATTGGTTAGTACGGCTAAACAAACAACATGTTTACTCGACCCGCTTCCAGCCAAACTACTTAAAGAATTATTTCCAATTTTAGGACCGTCCGTCTTAAATATAATCAATCTGTCTGTTTCCTCTGGGATAGTGCCAATAGCCTTTAAAACCGCTATTATTAAACCACTACTTAAGCGAGCAAATCTTGACCCGGACTGTCTCAGTAATTATAGGCCAGTTTCAAACCTCCCATTCATAGCAAAACTTCTCGAAAAAGTAGTAGCGCAGCAGCTTATTGATTATATGGTCGCTAATAATCGATATGACTCTTTTCAGTCTGGTTTTAGAGCTAATCATTCTACAGAGACAGCACTTGCTAAAGTGACTAATGATCTTCTCATAGCTATGGATTCAAATACGTCGTCTGTATTGTTGCTACTTGATCTTAGTGCTGCCTTTGACACTGTAGACTTCGATATTTTATAAGGGCGTCTTAAAAGTTGTGTTGGTATCTCAGGGTCAGCACTAAGCTGGTTCAATTCCTATCTATCAGGCAGGATGCACCGAGTGGTCCATGGTAATACGTCCTCTGAGCTTTATAATGTTACGTGTGGTGTCCCACAGGGATCGGTACTCGGACCGATTTTATTTAATATTTATATGATTCCGCTTGGGGACATAATACGTAAATATAATATTAGTTTTCAATGCTACGCGGATGACACCCAATTATATATGCCGTTATCGATGACAGATCCACAGGACTGCTGTAATCTCGAGGCGTGCCTTGCGGAGATTAAGCAATGGATGTCTCTCAACTTCCTTCGTCTTAACCCGGATAAAACTGAGATGTTGATAATTGGTCCTACTCGTTATCAACACTTATTTAAGGAAACCACTATAACTATAGATAATCGTACTATCACTCAGAGTGATACGGTAACTAATTCGGGGTAATATTTGACCAAACGCTCTCCTTTCAAAAACACATTAAGAATATAACCAGGATTGCGTTTATTCACCTTCGTAATATTGCTAAGATTCGTCCTATCCTCTCGACCGGGGATGCGGAAACTATTATACATGCGTTCGTCACATCGCGCCTGGACTACTGTAATGTATTATTCTCTGGTCTTCCTAAGTCCAGTATCAAAAGTCTACAGTTAGTGCAAAATGCCGCTGCGAGGCTGCTCTCACGGTCAAGAAAATTTGATCACATTACCCCAATATTAGCCAAATTACATTGGCTCCCGGTCCATTTAAGATGTGACTTCAAGGTTCTTCTACTAACCTATAAATCACTGCATGGCTTAGCGCCTTCATATCTCGTCAACCTAGTCGTTCCTTATGTTCCGTCTCGTAACCTTCGTTTGCAAAACGCTAGTCTTTTAGTTATACCGAGGGCCAAGAAAATGTCTGCAGGGTCTAGAGCATTCTCTATTCGGGCTCCAGAGCTTTGGAATGCCCTACCAATGGATATTAGAACTACTACCTCAGTAGAAACATTTAAGACACGTTTAAAGACACATTTCTATGAGATGGCCTTTAACTAACTTGTGATGGCCGATTTGGCCGGAGTTTGTTCTGTTCTCTCTGCCCACCTCCTCCCCGGCTGGGGAGGGGGTTAGGTGACTCAAAAGCTGATAGCGGCTAGCTGGATTCTCGGGGACCAATTCAAGATGGGGGAACTGCGGCTCAACCCCCTTGAAGACCTTGCCAGGACAATCGAGGGCACCTCCGACATCCATTTTTTTTCATTGATTTTCATATTATGTATTACTTGTGCACTCTCTGCATCCATTACAACCTGGTGATCCTGAAAGGGGGATCCTTCCATCTGTGGTCCCTTCTCAAGGTTTCTCATTTTCCCCTGGCAGGGTTTTTTTGAGTTTTTCCTTGCCCTTTTGGGAGCTTATGATCAGGGGATGCCTTGAGAATAATTGTCAATTTTGGCTATGTGAAGCCCTTTGAGACTGTTTGTGATTTAGGGCTATACAAATAAACTTGACTTGACTTAACTTTATGATCTGATATATTTCTGAGGACTTTGAAATAACAAATGACTTTTGATATATTGCCTAAATAGCTTAATGACCCTTAAGGAACTGTGGAATGCATGCCTGATGTTTTTTCTCTGAATCATGGACACGGCCAGAGTCGTCTTGACCGTTCAGTACTTGATTGTATCTTATGTTTTGACTAATGCTAGACGCCAGTTTTTGATTACGCTCTGCACAGAGGGAAATAGTTTGCCTAGAAATAGTTTAGCAATGTGTCCAGTTTGACTTCATGTGACTCGTGCAAGTCTTTAGCAGCCTCTCCTCTTAGATTCTCATGATGATGATTCAGGGCTGGACCGTCCGCCATTCTCAAATGCGTCCATCTTGTCTTTGTTCTTTCAGTCCATTTTCTTTTTGACCTGCAACTGTGTGTATTCCACCAACTGTATGGTTCTTGTCCTGTGAAGAGCTGTGCTTGCCCCCTTCAAGCATGATAATAATGTTCTCCCAAAAGTCAAAGGTGTCTCATGACCAGGGACAGTCCTCTGTTGATTTTGAGGTAGCCAGTGGAGTACAAGGACTCAGTTCAGGACTTGTGCCACGTGCTAGGGCAGAACACACTGGGACACAAATTTCACAAAACTATCTTCGTGTTATCAGTCTTCCTGTGGAGTATTTGTTCCTTACACCCCAAATCTTCCCATTAACCTATTGTATCCTATCAGTTGCGCACACTCATCATCTTACTATCAAGCCACACTTATCAAATGCTTTTTTTTTTTTTTTTGAGTAATCCATCCACCCTACCCATTAACACGGCTAAAATCCTCGTTCCAGTGTTTATCATCAAATAAAGTTCCGAAATCCTTTGTAATAAACTGTAATGTAATTTAACAATCTACCAACATGGTTGTATATGCGGTGAATGTTATTGTTCAATCTATAGGTCATACAGCACCGGTGTTCCAAATATGACACTCCTTCTTGATTTAACATCTCATAAGTTATTATTGTCAGCAGCGCTAAAGGATAGTGCTTGGAAGTGAATGTCTTATCGCCCAATTTAAAACACATGCCACATTTGAGCTAGTATTTATTCCTTTATTTATTTCCAATCCTCATGTTAGCTGGCATGTGTCAGAATTAAAATGGAATTTTGCTTTTAATTTTAAGTCTTTCAAAATTGCTATATCCTTACTGCATCGAGATAAACTGTTAAATATATCTTTAAAAACAAACAAAAACAATCTATGCTCCTGCACAGACTCTTAAAAGTGGCACCCAAATGCCAGATTACAAATCAAACCTCCTCCTTCACTCTCACATTTTTGATAAAACAGTCTACTTATCTAGACACTGTCATCACATACGAAATAATGGCCTGCAAATTAAATATAATGTCGTTGCTCTGGTCCCTCAAAACATGTAACTAGGATTTGGACAATTATTAACCCCCATCAATTGATCAATTATCTCCTCACTAAATTCCTAGTCTGTTAACCTATCTGCATAAAGAAGACATTTACAATGCAGGGGATAAGCGAATAACAAGGAACACCTTAACAATAAACAAAATAAACCCAACCCACAATCAAAACCAAATAAACTAAAACCATGACATATGTGGACCCACACAGTACTCCAAATATTTCCTCATTAAAATGTTAGCCTTTTTGTGTAGAGCACCATTGAATTCTAATCATTAACCTAATTTTATCCTTAATTTAATCCCAATCACGAATGCCCACTACTTAATACTTTACTTGGTGTTCTTTTGATAAAAAGTGCACCCTTTCAATGTCATTTTAATTTTATCCAATTCTACAATGTATGTTCTCTCTTACTCTCACATTTTTATGAGGGCTGGGCACTCTCCTCGTTGGACGAGTTTCTGCCCACAACCCTCAGATTATTCTATAATTTCTAATTTTTACATTTAACAATGCAAATCTGATAAACCATTGTCTAGCACACCGTTTCCGTGCACCAATTTAACGCAATTCCATCCTTTATAACGAACTGATACACAAAAACAAACATACACATAAACAAACACACGGGCCCACAACATAGACATGACAATCTTCCCAGCTGATAACAAGGGTGGGGGGGAGGCAACTGAAGTGCGGAGAGCCTCGCCACCACCACATCGCACAATGTAACCCCCCACCTCTGTCCAAAATATGCATTTGTGCCCACCTGACCGTTTGGCCCAAACTTTAGAGCCGCACCCTTTTGAAAACAAAAATGGTTACAGTTTAACCCCACCACACAATGGGATATAACCTTCATGCTAATTAAATATACATTCTTTATCAAATTCTTGGTAAGCCATCTTTCTGACTCCAACTCTCATGCAAAATCAAAATAAAATCAACAATTTTATACAAATCAACTTATTGTTCTTCATGAACCACAAATCATCACTTCCATCCCATGAACAGCACCACAACTAATCACTCACTTCATCAGCTGCGCCGCTGTCCCATCTGACAGCCAAGCCTGCTTTCCACACTATATCATCAAAGACACACTTCAACAATTATGTAGCGATCTGGTTACCCCGTTACCCTTCGCCCTAGACAACAATATAAGTCTCTAAGGTCGCACTATTGAGGTCGCCAGGCATCCGTCCTGCTATATCAGTGTGCAGAGCATTCAGTAGTAATCAAAAACTGGCGTCTAGCATTAGTCAAAACATAAGACATTCAAGTACTGAACGGTCAAGACGACTCTGGCCGTGTCCATGATTTAGAGAAAAACATCAGGCATGCATTACACAGTTCCTTAAGGGTCATTAAGCTATTTAGGCAATATATCAAAAGACATTTGTTATTTCAAAGTGCTCAGAAATACATATCAGATCATAAAGTTATAAAACCTTTGTCATTACCACCTATCAAAAATGTCTAGTTATGTCTTCTTTATTGATTTGGTGTGTAGGTATAATTATATGCTTAATTTTTTTCTTTTATTGATTTAATATGTGAATATACTTGTCTGCTTAAATACTTTATTCAATGAGGTTTGAGCACATCTGTTTTTGTAGCTAGGCAGGACTTTTTGTATTTCGACCCCATTCCTTCAGTGTCTGTTCAGGTATTGTGGCAAATTTGAACAGGTTCCCTCATTCCTAGGCCAAATTACAGGGGGGAACACATCCTCACGGCGGCTCCGTGAGGATATGTTCCCCCCCCCCCCCCCCCTTTATTTTGAGAATGGTGAGTCCTAGACTCCAACTGTTTTTTTTTTTCTGTCTTCCTGGGGGTCTGCTCAGGTAGTATGGCAAATTTGAACAGGTTCCCTCATTCCTAGGCCAAATTAGAGGGGGGGAACATATCCTCACGGCGGCCCCGTCCTTTGTTGTATGAACTCTAAATTAGTTTTTTTTTTTTGTTTTGAGTAATGTTTGATTAAGTTTTTGCCTAATTCAGTGATGGTAAATATAGTCTGTAAATCAAATGCATACTTTCAAAGCAAAGACACCACAAGAGGTTGAATCTTGTTGCCTGGGATGGGGGACAGTGCCACAAGTCCACCTGGAAACATTGCATCGTTTGTTGCGCATGAACGCCCTGAAATATAAGAGCCAGCACATAAACAAAAATTTCAAGTTTTATCCGTCAATTACATAATTTGTATTGATAAAAACAAAAACCTAGTCCACTTTCAAAAGAAAGCGCAAATCTTCAGTTAAATGTTGATATCACAATAGTACTCTGACTTTTAGAAGCTGTGCTTACCGGGTTGATTCCAGGCATTTTTTAATGTCCATTTGAGACTCACCAAGAGGATCAAGCAGTAAGGACCTTTTTTCTCCTGGCATGATTGCCTGTATTTTAAACACAAAATATGAGGTTTTATTATTCATATGCATGAATTATCAAACATTGCACATAACTATATATTTTTTGCTGTAATGTTACTCACTCTTGTGGCATTAAAACATTTCTTTACCGCCAGCTTCCAATGATTATGCTCATTGACAATGGCAACAATAAGTTTGTATTCCACCGGGTTGATCTAAAAATAAACAGAAGAAAAAAATACGTCTGTCAATAATTTCAATAAAATGTGTAAAGAACAAAATTAATGCCAATTGAGTTTTTTTAATAAAATTGTTATGTCTTAATAACGTTGTTGGGCCACTAATTGGCCCGACAACAATATTAAGACATTTAACTTCTTAACTTCATTGATAATTTTGCAAGATATAATTCAATAAACAGTACTAAGACCTTGAGTCTCTGGCTCTTTCCATTCCATAAATTTGTCATTGCAAATGAGTCAATATAGGAAACCTTTTCCACGCTGATTTGGTTGCGTTTGTTCACCAACAATAGGAGGTACGCGTTTATAACCTGTAATTGAAACGGCAAACAAATTGAAACAGAAAATATTCCCTCCCCCCCCTAAAAAAAAATACAGTGCTGCCAATTAAGACTTAAAACAAAACAGTCAAACCGAGAAACCCAAGTTTCAGATATGAAAACATAATTTTACCTCCGATTCCAGCTCAGAATTGGGTCCAACGTTCATAATGTCCAAAAAGAACAATTTGTACGCCCCGATTTTTGATAGGAGAACATGGACGTGCTTTCCCTTCCAGGCATCTTGAACGTCTGCCAAAAATAAGTCAGAACAATACCTCAAAATGCAATTGGAAATGTGGTTCATTCCATAGCAGCAAGTGGCATTTATAAAACACTTTGTGAGTACAAGACCTATGTGCCACATATCCATAATGTATGTTTTAATATGTTTACAGTTTTATCATGAATACATCTTACATTTGTCCACATTTTCCCTTGTTTGTCTAAAAGTCAAAGACAGTCGTGGTGGTGTTGCGGTATTAAGAGCAGGGGAAAAGGGAGCCGTGGCTGGAGGAGCTGTGGCTGAAGGAGCAGTGGCAGAGGGGGTGGTGACTGGAGGAGCTGAGGCTGGAGGAGCAGTGGCAGTGGGAGCGGTGCTTGGAGGAGCTGCGGCTGGTGGAGCAGTGGGAGAGGGAGCGGTGGTTGGAGGAGCTGCAGCGGGAGGAGCAGTGGCATCCTGGAGGTCAGCTGTCTTGCCCTCAATCACCACAATTTTGTATGGCCCCAAAAAATTGGGGTTCAATTTTCCTCCCTTTCTTTGTTGAGACCTGATAATTAGTCTTAGAACAAGATCTCCGATGTGTACAGTTGGTGTGGTCCCTGAGATTGTTTTTGGGTGCCTGGTTTTTTCCTGCGCTTTTCTAATGTGCTCTCTAACTTGCTCAAATAGTTAGTCTTGTTCGTTATGGTTTTGTGCCATAACTTCCATCCCCACCACATCCTCCACAGTGACATCAACCTTCAGAAAAAGCAAACATTTGCTGTCATGATTAAAGTGTCAACAAGTTTTAGTTTTATATTTGTGTTTTACAGTTAAGATGTACCTAAACAAATTCAACAAGCAAATTGTCCTTGATCGTATAAAAACTTCTTTATGATACTGTATATCCTTGTAATGGATCATGGATCTTGATGTGCCAAAATCTTACCTCGTAGTGTTCTGGCACTTGAACGGGGTAGCGTGCCTCTCTGCCGAACATTAGAAAGTAAGGCGAGTACTTTGTCGTCATTTGTTTTTTGGTCCGCAGACCAAACATAACTGCATCCAAATATTCATCCCAGCTTTCTGGATGCTGACAAACCACTTTGCTCAGAGCTCTAAAAAACAAAATCAGTTTTAAAATTGCACTGGTGACAGTGTTGTTGTTGTTTTATTAATTTTGGAGAATTGTATATAAATGACTCCAATAACAATTTTTAAACCAAAATGTGTTTTTTCTGACCTAACAGTTTTTATAGTGCATGTTATTTACTTTGAAAGTGCCTTGAAAACAAAAACAAACTCATGAGCAACATCATAACAAGAAATTGTCAAAGATTAATGTGGGTAAGTGAAGTATACTCACCTTTGAATTGTCCCATTTAATTTTTCCACCAACCCATTAGTCTGGGGGTGGTATGGTGAGCAAAGGCTTCTTTTTATGTTAAGCATTTCACATACTCTCTTGTTGATCTGCAGTTGCCAGGAGAACGAATAAGTAATTGAGTTGGGCAATTTTGCAGTGAAGTAGTGTTTGAGAATGTGAGCTTAACATCATCACTATACTGGCTTTGCATCACAAATACACAGAAGGAAAATACAACACCCACAACTGCAACCACAAAACACGGACAAAATACAATGAGCAGTAAGAAACGTTTTATTTTTATTTTACTCCAGCTATTTTATGAAGTTCGACATCCTTTCGTTGCTTTCATTGGCCACACAAAATAAAGTTGCAGGCCAGATATGACCTCAGGGACTTGTATTTGACAGCTATGATGAAGATAATTTCTGCCAAACACTGTAGTACTTACTGCATTGACAAATATTTGCCTTGATCTGTCAAGATCCTTTTTGGTGACTCAAATTGGTAGACGAATTTTAGGATACAGGCGGTAACATCAGCAGCAAACTTCGACTTTGAAATGAGGCCATTTCGTGAAATAATCGACCATCACGCAAATATATTGGTATCCATCTTTTGTCTGAGCCAGTTTGCCAATGAGGTCCATCCCCAAGAGTTCGAATGGCTGAGACACCTAATAAATAAATATTTATAAAAACAAATTGTGTTAAACTGATGTTGCTGAGAAAAATAGTTATATAAAGTATGCCACATACAAAATACTATATAGACCTTGGGTCAAAATAGAGAACATTATTTGGATTAACTGACCTGTATAGGCATGACCTCTGTTGGGCTTTTTATTGATATGCCGGCTGTTGGGTTATCTATTAATTTATAATTAATAGTAATACGTTGAAGAACCAGACGTGAGACGGTAGTATGATTAAACAGTCAAAAGGGTCCCCCCTCGTTTATTCACCCCTCAGGAATACCGCGCTAATCAAAGGTTCCTACTACCGTAGCTCACCTAATACTACATCCTCCTTTCTGAGTAGGAATCCTTTTATTTTCAACATCACTATAATAACCAAACTTTTCATGAAAGTGTTGAGAATATTATAACTGTTACTATATCTTCCGTAATACACACTCTTTTCAACTACTGAACCATTATCAGTTTCAACTGAAATATATGACTAACTACTGAGTAATGTAGTCCTTCAATCCGCTTGGAGGTCGTCTTTCCCTGGTAGGGTAGCGTCTCTCGTTTCCTTGGCTTCGCTGACTCGCATCAACCAGCGTGCCGTGTGTTCTGGTCGGTTCATCAACAACACTGTTGTGCCCGCCCTCAGTCTCTGATTGGACGATTTCAGTCGATGGTGCAATTGGAGTAGTAGACAGATGGACTCTGTTTCTCCGCAGGATACCTCCTTGCATCTCGACATGGTATGATCTGGGTGTGTCTGCTGTGGAAACTATTGTCCCTCTTTCGTTCATGTCCTTCACCCAGACATGGTCACCTGGATGCAGAGATCATGTGCTCTGTGTCGAGTGTTGAAATGTCTCTGCTGTTTCTGTCGAGAACTTTGCTCGGTGTTTCTCAATGTCTCCATGTCTGCCCATCTTGGGTCCAGTTGTGAAGGGATAGTTGGAAGTTGCGTTCTTATTCTTCTCCCCATCAGCAACTCAGCTGGACTGTATCCATTTGCCAATGGAGTCGCTCTGTATGCCATTAGAGCTAAATATGGGTCACTGGATTTGCTTAGCAGACTCTTCGCAGTTCTGACAGCTCTTTCTGCTTCCCCGTTGCTTTGTGGAAACTTTGGACTAGACGTCGCATGTTCGAAACACCAGTCCCGTGAAAACTTTTTGAAACTGTCTGATGCAAATTGTGGCCCATTATCTGTGCGCATTTCCTGTGGTATTCCATGTCGCGCGAATATGAACTTACAATGCTCCACTACTGCTTCAGATGTTGTGGAGCAACTTAAAAAAATCTGGAGAAGTAGTCGACAATGAGTAAATATACTTTACTCCCTTTTTGGATTAGATCTGCTCCCACCTTCGACCAAGGCCTCTCTGGGAACTCGGTTGGAATCAATGTCTCTTTATTGACCACTCTTTCTCGAGCACAAACTCTATGTCATGTTGTATTTGTTTGCTCAATCCCGGCCACCACACTGACTGTTTCGCCCTCTCCCTGCATTTTTGTATTCCCAGATGTCCGTCGTGCAACCTACTCATGATGTCGGAGCGTAGAGCTTCTGGAATCACAATCCGAGTGCCTTTCAACAACAATCCGTCTTGCACACTGAACTCTCCTGAGAATGGCAAGTATTTCTGAACGATAGATGGCGCCGTGAACCTTTCTGGCCACCCTTCAGAACAATATTTTTTTACTTGACTAATCACGACATCGTTGTCTTGATGTTTCTTGATGTCTGCAATTCGGCTGTCAGTTGCTGGCAAACTAGCCATGACAGTGTGCACATACAAGTCAATTTCCTCCTCCTTTAGCTGATCTTCTGAGCTGTTCATCGGTGATCTTGACAACACATCCGCGGTTGCAATACTTTTGCCTGGTACGTGCGAAATGTCATATGAAAACCGCATGAGCCGCATCCTCAGCCGCTGTATGCGTGGTGGAAGATCGTCTAGGTGTCGTGAACCCAGGAGTGGGACCAATGGTTTATGATCCGTTTCCACGTGGAAAGTAGACCCAATGAGAAACTCCGCAAAGCGTTCACATGCCCATGTTGTGGCCAATGCCTCTTTTTTAATTTGCGTATAGCGCTGCTCTATAGTAGTAAGGGCGCGTGACGCGTACGCAACCGGTCTTACTTTTCCATCCTGTCTCTGCAGAAGCACTGCTCCTAACCCATATGAGGAGGCATCAGCCGATACCACTGTCTCTGCGTTCGGGTTGTACAATGCAAGTATTGGTGGTGTCGTAAGTTCTTTTTTGATTTCTTCAAAAGCTTTTTGTTGCTGCAATCCCCATGTCCACATGTTAGTCTTCTTGAGTAGATCTCTCAATGGCTTTGTTTTGTCTGCTAAATGTGGTAGGAATTTCCCCAGGTGATTAACCATGCCGATTAAGCTTCTGGTTTCAGTGATGTTTCGCGGCTCCCGCATGGTGGACACCGCTTTCACCTTGTCTGGATCAGCACTCACTCCTGAGGCTACCACAATCTGCCCCAGAAACTTTATTGTTGACTTAGAAAACTCACATTTGTCATTGAGTGTGACGCCTGCATCCTGGAGCCGTGTTAGTGCTGCATGAAGTCGCCTGTCATGTTCCTCCTGCGTAGCTCCTAGGATAAGCACGTCATCCATCTGGCACAAAACACCATCCAATCCATCTAGAATTTGTGACATTCTCTTCTGGAAGTGCTCAGGTGCGGACGATATTCCAAAGCACAATCTGTTATAACAGAATCTCCCGAAAGGCGTAATGAATGTCGTCAACAGAGACGAGCCTTTCGACAGCGGCACTTGCCAAAATCCAGAATTTGCATCCAATTTGGAAAACACTTTGGCTCCGGCAAGTTGTCCTAGTGTCTGTTCCACTGCTGGAAGTGGATGTCGCTCCCTCTGCACAGATTTATTTAGTTCAGTGAGGTCAGAGCATATCCGTACTTTTCCGTTGGGCTTGGGCACCACTACCATTCCGGCACACCATTCGGTTGATTCCTCCAACTTACTGATGACGCCTTGTGACTCCATTCTCGCCAACTCCTCCTTCACCTTTGGAAGTAGTGGCAGCGCAACACGTCTTGGCGTAGAGATTGAGAATGGCACTGCATTGGGTTTCAACACAATGCTGTATTCTCCTTCCAATTTCCCTAATCCATTGAACAGGTTGGGAAACTGTTGTTTTACTCTAGCTTTTGAGTCGAGAGTCACTGTAGCTACTAACTTCAGTGCATTTAGTGCTGGCCGTCCCAATAGTGGGAATCCTAGTTCTTTCACGACATAAATGTCTTGCATTGTTTCCTTGCCATTTTTGTGGAGTTTAGTGTTGAATTTTCCTTCCACCGTTAAAGGTACATTTCCTGGCCCACGCACAACTCTGCTGACGTGCTCCAGGTTTGCCAACTGTACGTTGTAGGGTTTTGCTGGTATCGCCGTGACATCGGCGCCAGTGTTCATTTTGAATTTTGTGTCTGTGCCACCCATTGATATTGTTACAATCCATGGGTCATCATTTTGGCCATTGCTAAGTGCCCCTAAAAATAAATCATCACTCTCTTCTGTGACATTCATTTCATGCACCATTTTCGTGCGGCACACCTTGGCATAATGTCCTCTTTTCGTGCACAAATTGCATGCTGCTTCTCTTGCTGGACATTGTTGTGGATTGTGTCCTTTCAAATCGCCACATTTCCCACATTTTGTCTGTTTTGGGGTCCCTGAGAACGTCTTTTTAACCATTGTCCTCTTTTGTTGCCCTCCCGTACTTTTCCAGCAGGTGGCAGTGTCGGTTCGCTGACGCTGTTAAGTTCAGCGCTTGCTGCTTCCATGTTAAAATTACTTTTCAACATTTCTTGTTGTTTCTTTACTTGCTCACTCTGACGGCACTTTGTCATGGCCCGCTCTAGAGTCAAGTCCGGGTCTAGCTGCAATTGTTCTGAGAGTTTTTGTCTTTTAATCTGACCACCAATCTGTCTCGGATCATTTCTTCATGCAACGCACCGTAGCCACAATGCTCCGATAGACAGTGAAGTGCAGTAATAAAACTGTCCACAGTTTCTCCCGCCTCTTGCTGTCGCATATTGAATTTGGCTCGTTCAAAAATGACATTTCTTCTTGAAATAAAGTGTGCATTTAGCCTTTCCCTCACCGTTCCATAGGCGGTCATCTCTCTGTCAGTCAATCTTAATGACGTGAGGATATTCTCGGCCTCTTCTCCCATTGTGTAGATTAAGGCATTTACCTGGTTTCCCTCAGGTTGAGTTTCCAGTCCGGATGCTACTCTGAACCTTTCAAAGCGCTTTATCCACTTCGGCCATTCCTCTGGCTTGAACGTGAATTTCTCCGGTGGCGGCACATGGAACCTCTCCATGCTTGCGTCTCCTCACCGTCACGCACACGGACTGCACCTGCTCTCCCTGTTGTGAGGCTTTCAATGTCCGGGACCTCTAACTCCGTGGTATCTTCCTTTTAGCACCACTTCTGACACCATGTTGGGTCATCTATTAATTTATAATTAATAGTAATACGTTGAAGAACCAGACGTGAGATGGTTGTATGATTGAACAGTCAAAAGGGTCTCCCCTCGTTTATTCACCCCTCAGGAATACCGCGCTAATCAAAGGTTCCTACTACCATAGTTCACCTAATACTACACCGGCTGCCTGACATTCGGTGCACTGGGACACCTGACAATGGCAAGTTTTGTGGAAAAGTAGTCATTGTTAATAAATGCATGCAAAAAGAAGGGGAAAATCTTAGATAATCATTTTGAATTGTTTGCAAAAGATACAAAGGAATAGTTTCATTCATTATGCTTGCAGGCTTAAAAAAATGAACAAACAAGTATACTCTTTTTGTATTGTTTACATACCCACTCATTAATGTCAACAGACATCGCTGGCCAGTAATATCTCAGAGAGATGCTGTGTCTTGTTTCATTTTGCCCGGCGTGTGCCCCTGCCGGGCTGGCATGAAAACTCTTAAAAATGTAATTTGCCTCTTCAGCACCACAGACAACCTTCACTTGGACTGCCTGGTCTGTGCCTTTTTGGCGGCAATAATACAGCTCCCCTCCTGAGTCAAAGTAAAAATAAAACGTTGAATTAGCACCATACTTGTGGTAATTCATGAAGTACTCACTCAATACACCTAATTGCAAATTTGCTACTTGGACAAAAAAAAACATTAGTTTCATAATATATCAAATGTTCACTCAATGGGTCTACAACCAAATATGTTACTTTAGTTTGATAATTTATCAAATATTTACTCAATAGATCTACAAATATTTACTTGAAAAAAACATTAGCTTGAGTTGCACTCAACAAATTCAACAATTTCTTTCATAGTGAGGTGTGTTATATATATTGCGTTCAACATTTTATAAGTCAATTATTTGTGTTATAGAGTAATTACTCTAAAACTTAAGTTCCTGACGTTAGTGTAGAAATTAGCAGGTTCTGCAATGTGAATTTTTGGTGCGTCTCTGGATCTAATTTGCTTGATTTATGTACGTTGTGTATCTTACCCTCAACGTCGTAAAAATAAGCTTTTCTTCTCAATACGTACTTCTCCTTCGTAATACCATTTGAGTATTCACGTTTTGTTTTGTGGGCAATAATTTGTTGGTAAATAGTTGGGTCCATTGTGCGGCAGCGTATTGTTGTCAGAAAACAAATGGCGAAATGACATGAAGTGCGCACTTACAAAGTGGGGTAAAATGGGTGCTTCGGTGACAAGTTTGAATTCAAGACAATATTGTTTGACCAACAAAGAAAAGAAAACATTATTATCTATTTGTTTATTTATTTATTTAACATCCAATATTGTAAAGTTATCAGTGCACAAATCATTTATTTACATATACACCGTTTTAAATGGGTGCCCGTGAGGATGTGTTCCCCCCTGTAATTTGGCCAAAGAATGAGGGAACCTGTTCAAATTTGCCACACTAGAGAGAATATTTCAATGCACTAGGCTTTGATGTCTATTCATATGCAAATGAGTAAAATTTTATGACCTTTTTATGACTTGTTATGGTATCATAAATCACCCTCTTTTGAATTGTGGCGGGGTTGGGGGCATCAAGATGGCGCCAGTCGTGACGGCGCCATCTTTGACTGTCGCCATTTTGGTTTGCTGGCGCCATGTGGATATGTATGGGCATGTATTTTTATGAATCAAGACAGGTGTAGCATCTGAGCTAGCTTTGCTACCAGCCCTCTGAGCTACCTTTGCTTCCGGCCCGTACGTGTGAGATTGAAGGGACCCTTTTTGTTGAGAAGCCGAAGGGGAGGGGGTGTTTGTGACAGAGTGGGGGGTCACGAGAGTCGTCAGCATGGTGCCAAAGTTGTCTGGAAGAGAGTCGCATATAATTTGAGAAATAATAGCTCAGCCAAAGTTATCTGAAAGCGAGACGCATGTAATTTGACAAACATTACTTTAGAGGATCAAGGGGGTTTTGTTGAGAAAATCATTGAAGTGTCGTCAGCATGGTGCCATAGGTATCTGAAAGATAAAAAAAAAAAAGCAAGGTGTTGATGCATAATTTGAGAAACAATACTGACTGGGGCCAAGGATATGAGGTAGACCCTTTGATACGGCCAGAGTTATCTGATTTCCCGCGACACGTGAGCCCATAGGCGTGGTCTTATCCCCGCCGAATTTAAAGTTTGGTGTGGACGAGCATCATTTTGGAGAAGGCAAGACAAGCCATAGCTCTGAGCAACGGAGTCGAAGCGCGTCAAAAAGCTGTTTCGAGAATGGTTAAAGGTAAGTCATTTTAATACCTTTCTCGCGATAATAATAATAATAATAATACACTGTGGTTATTTTATAAAACAAAATGTAATGTTTATATAATATTTGCAGACAACATCGTTTTTGCCGATGTCCACGCATCTTTTGACGACGATTTTAGCGACGTTTACCTAACGCAATCAGACTACGGTGAGTCAATCGCGCATCTAAGATAGTTAATATAGAGGGTATTAGTTGCTGATTTTATTTTATGTATGCAACAGATCTCGTGGCCGCGGCCACTAGGAAAAGCGTTCGGCCGACACAACCTGCCTTCGACCGCCATATTGGAGCAGTCGAAACGTCAGAGCCAGCGCGACCAGCAACATCAGAGTCACGTGTTACTGTTGAAACCAATCCACTCTCAACCCGCACCGCTCAGCCGGAATCAGCGACGGACTCAGAACTAGTTGAGGCACTGTCTACTTACGAGGGTTTAAACCATCACCATCAAGAGTCGACAAACAAAGTTGGAGGTATTCCTTATATTTTTTCCCTCTTTGTATGCTATAGTCCGACATGCTATTTTCGGTATTATAAAGGATTAACTTACAGGTGAGCGTCGTGACACAGGGGCTCAGAGAGAGAGAGAGAGGAAGAGGAGGAGGAGGAGGGGGCACCCCTTCTACAACACGCACCACTCAACCAGCAGGGGGCCTGTAAAGTGCCGTGGTAACTGTATCTACAAAAGACGGTTACAAAAATGTTTTAAGATTATACGTGCTCTTACAGATTTAGCCGAATCAAAATAGGTTTGTGTTGTTTCTGTTGTGTTTTGTAAAAGAAAATATAATGGAGCATTCAAACCTTACGTTAACGGAGTCAGATTTCTTAGCAAACATTGATGAAATAGATTTGCCGTCATTTAGCGGGACAAGCCAAAGAAGTGACACACCAGAGCTAGATTTATCAAACGTTAACAATACGTGTACGAGTCAAATAACAGATTTGCTCAACAATGTGAGCACAGCTTTGTCAGAGGGGGAGAGACCAGACAGCCCTGCTATTCTTACCCATTTACAAGCTGTCATAGATGAATTGAACAATCAAAGTATGAATGAAGGTGGACAGAGTCCGACACAAATCCCGTCACAATTGCTAAACATGATAGCAGAATTAAACAACCAAGCTAATGGCAACAACGGGCGTATCAGTCCTGAGATTCCTGTCCAGTTGCTAAACATCATCCAAAATCTAAATACACAGCCTCTGGTTGACCCGTTGACCGCTAACGCTCCCGATTCATCACCGGTTGCTATTGACGACGTTCCGCCGATATTTCAGCCTAACAACTGCTCTGTTATAATTGATCATGAAATAGACGTTATTGATGACAATACACCAGCATTTCAACACACGCCCCAGCAATCTAACAGCGGTTTTGTATTAGCTGACCAACGCGGCGGTTCTGTTGTAATCAATAGGCCGCATTTCAATAATGTAGAGGTAAGGCGACAACTAAATATACCATCGCAACAGAACATTAATGATTTTGCAACCTTTTACCTCCAGATTGAAGATAAAATAGATGATGTCATGCAAGAGGTAGCTAGCAGGGCGCAAACAGGTGATGTAATTCAGATAGAGCTAGTGGGTGGTAACGATAGAGCTCACATCTACCAGCAAACTAGTGATATAAACTCTAGTTTAAGATAATGTATCAAACATGCTTGAACGTTTAGCCCAATCAAATACAGAGCTTCTGGCTGATGAGGGCTTAGAGCTCATTGTACAAATAGTCACTCCATTGCGTGGTGGAATGCGTCGCAGGCTGTTGAACACTATCAACAGAGAGATTTTGAGGTTGAAAAAACGACACCTACACATACCTCGTAATAAAGACAATAATTTGTGTTTCGCTCTCTCACTAACCTATCTGCTAAATGACACACTTACAACAAAACAGGCCACAAGACAGGCACGGACGGCTCTTACATGAGAGTGTAGGATTGGATTGTCAAACACCTGTGAGTCTGGGCGATGTCCATAAATTTGAGAAAGTCCTCAAACGGAAAATAACTGTAATGTATCGAAAAGAGGACTGCCGCCCCATGACCTTTTTCGACACGCGTTACCCCAAAACAGATAACGATACCTTATTTGTCTTACACCTCGAGGGTCATTATTACGGCGTGAAAGCGATTGACGCATTCGTTGGCCATGCATTCTTTTGCAGGCATTGTTACAAAGGGCATGAGAATTGGCAACAGCACCAGTGTGAAGGACACTGTGGCGTTTGTCTTGATCCATGCTGTAAACAGCGACGGTTTAAACCTGTCATCTGCCCCGACTGTAACAAATCTTGTCGTAATGAGGAATGCTTTACCAAACATAAAGAGTCTCGATCAATGAATCGTGTGAGCAACTGCACTTCATACAAAAAATGCTTGCAGTGTGGTCTTCACTATTATGTGAAAGCTGATGGTACCGGTGCTAAACATCGTTGCCCCGTTAAAAAATGCACAGTGTGTGATGAGATCTTAAATCAAGATGACGCCTTGTCGAACCCCCACATGTGCTACATTCAGCCCATCAAACCTCAACCACCGTGCAAAAATGTAGTCTACTACGATTTCGAAACTTATGTAGATACAGACGGTTTACACAAACCTTTTCTCATCTGTTGCAAATCAAATAGACTGGCGAAGCATTGGTATGGCACAGATTGTGTTGATAAATTTCTCAGATTTTTCCGAAGGCCACGGTTTAAACAAACTACGTTTGTTGCACATAATGCGAGAGGTTTTGATTCATACATACTGATAAGGAGAATGCTTGAATTAGGTCTCAAACTTGACATTCTGATGCAAGGGAGTAAAGTTCTATCATTTGTCGATTTAGACACAAAATCTCTATTCATAGACTCTCTCTCATTCTTGACGATGCCTCTAAGTGCAATGCCTAAGGCCCTGGGGTTTGAAGACAAATCAAAGGGATTACTTCCCACACAAATTCAGCTCTTTAGAGCATCTAAACTACGTAGGGTCTCACCCTGACCCCACGTACTACGGCACCGAGCGAATGTCACCCTCCCAACGATCAAAGTTTGACGAGTAGTATGCCAAAGAAGCTAGCAATGTGTTTGATTTTGCTAAACAGGCAATAGCCTACTGCGAGAATGATGTTGATCTCCTAATGGCCACCGGAACAGATCCATTCAATGCGGTAACAATAGCGTCGGCGTGCATGAAAGTTTTTCGAGCTAATTTTCTAACCCCTCAAACACTAGCCATTACACCATGAGACAACTATATGCGTCAGCACAAAGCTTTCTCGCACAGTTCTATTCAGTACATGCAATGGATCATGCACAGCCAAAATATCCAAATTAGACATGCATTGAACGGTGGTAAAGTTAGGATAGACAACTACTTTGTAGATGGTTATTGCGAAATCGGGGGCGTAAAAATAGTGTTTGAGTATTTTGGTTGTTATCACCACGGCTGCGCAGAATGCTTCGACCTCTCTAAAATATGCCCGACAACCAAACGCCCTTTTCAGGAGAGGTTTGATAAAACACAAAAGAAAATTCAGGATCTACAGCTTAGACAGGATGTGTACCTTGTAATTATGTGGGAGCATGAATGGTTGCAAATGAAAAAGACGGACATAGAGGTGAAGGAATTCCTTAAAAAAAACAAATTTCCTACACTGCTCAAACCGAGGCAGGCTCTTTTTGGGGGCCGAACAAACGCATTCGTTTTAAGATACACGGCAGAGCCAGACGAGCGTGTGTTGTATGTTGATGTGACATCATTATACCCTTTCATCAACAGTACAGGCACCTACCCTATCGGTCATCCAACGATTATCCACGGTGATTTTAAAGCCCCTAGGCCGTATTTCGGTTTCATCAGCGCCACAGTCAACCCACCCCGTGGTTTGTATTTTCCTGTTCTACCGTTCAAAACAGCTAAAGGTAAACTCGTCTTCACACTGTGCCGCACATGCGCCGAGTGTAACAACCAGCAGACGGCTTGTACACATAGTGATGAGCAAAGATCGTTAACAGGTGTTTGGACAACCCCTGAATTTGTTAAGGCACTTGATCTCACATACACGGTTGCAGATATTACCGAGGTATGGCATTACACAAGAACGAGCGACACAATTTTCCGCGATTATATGCGTACATTTCTAAAAGGTAAACAGGAATCTTCAGGTTATCCGGCTCACGTGGTCAACCAGGCTGATAGACAAAGATACATAGAAGGGTATGCCATTCACCAGGGTATCCAACTCGACCCTTCCAAAATTGCTGTAAACCCTGGCAAAAGGCAAGTGTCAAAACTCTGTCTTAACAATCTGTGGGGAAAACTCGCGCAACGTGACAACATGACAAACACAAAAATTGTGACAAAATCAGAGGATTTTTTTGAACTTCTGTTTTCAGGTCTGTACAATGTGAAATTCTTCCATTTTATCAATGAGAAGCTCTCAATTGTGCAGTATTGTATCAACATAAACAATGAGATCCCCGCCTCAAAAACATCAAACGTGGCTGCAGCGTGTTTCACAACAGCCTATGCACGCCTAAAAATGTACAGCTATTTAGAAATTTTACAGAGGCGTGTCCTTTACACCGATACAGACAGCATCGTGTACACTGTGAAGCCAGGTGAAAGTGTTCTCCCTCTAGGTGATTATCTGGGTGATTTGACAGATGAGCTTTCGAACGACAGCATTTTAGAATTTGTCTCAGCCGGCCCCAAAACATACGCTTATAAAACACGAGGATCATCTCAGACGGTCATGAAGGTAAAGGGTATCACACAAAGTCACAAAAGCGGTCAGAGCATCAATCTCGATAGCATGCTCAGTTTGGTTCAAGGGTACATCTATACAGCAGGTGCAACCTCAGATGTGCTATACGCTCCCCAACATAATATCGTTCGCGATAAGAAAGGGTTTCATCTCAGAAACATGTCATTTTCCAAGCGGCTTCGTGTGGTGTACGATAAAAGAAGGCTGCTAGAGCGAGGCACCACTGAACCGTTTGGCTACTGATATTTCTATCTATCTACCCATACGTGTGTGTGTGTGTGTGTGTGTGTGTGTGTGTGTGTGTGTGTGTGTGTGTGTGTGTGTGTGTGTGTGTGTGTGTGTGTGTGTGTGTGTGTGTGTGTGTGTGTGTGTGTGGAAATGGCTTTTAACCAGATTGAATTTGACCCTAGATTAGAACTTCCTTTTTCATCTCTAGTAGCAGGGCCTTCAGGTTGTGGCAAGACTTTCTTTGTAAAAAATGTATTGGAAAATCCTGAACATGTTCTAAGAAAAAAACCTGATAATATTGTCTGGGTTTATACTTCATATCAGCCAATGTACGATGAGCTCAAAAACCTGAATAAAGACATTGTTTTTATCAAGGGGCTGCCTGAATCTTTTGATGACGAGAAGCTGTTCCCGCCAGAGCAGCAGCATCTACTGATTTTGGATGACGTCATCTTCCAAGCTTCGGATAACCCTGAAGTGGTCCGAATATTCACCCAATATAGGCATCGTAAAAATTTAAGCGTTATAATGCTAACGCAGAATGTATTCCATCAGGGCAAATTCAGCCGTACTATTAGTTTAAACAGTAATTATTTGATTTTGTTCAAAAACCCCCGCGATAAACTGCAGGTGAGTGTCCTGGCGAATCAAATTTCTCCCAGCAACCGGAAGTTTTTCCTGGAATGCTTTGAAGATGCTACAAGAGAGCCGCATGGGTATTTACTGGTAGATTTGACACCTTCATGCCCAGAACAATATAGACTACGTACAGGTGTACTACATAACCAGTGGCCTGTCGTTTATATACCCAAACAATAAAACGATGACGAAGCTTTTAAAAACAAACGCACCGTTACTCAAATCTCTGTTTACATCCAAACCGGCCAAACGTAACCATTTGCTACTCAGAGGCCCCAGTAGTTTGGTGAAAGCATTGTGTGAGATTGCTCTAAATCTTCTTAAAGGACATGTACCCTTAAAATCAAAACTTTACAAGAGACTTAAAAAGCAAAAGAAAAATATCCGCTTTTTGGCTGATAAGAAAAATACTTTGAAGAAGAAAAGAGCTGTGTTAGTTCAGAAAGATGGTTTTATATTGCCGTTACTGGCCGCTTTCGCACCTGTTCTCGGAAGTGTCATTAGCGGCTTTATGAACAAAGCATAAAATGAGTTTGAAAACGGCTCAGAAAATGTTCCTGATTTCACCTTATCAGCTCGAGAGGCTGAATCGACCCGCTCCGACCATCCGTGATACAGCAGAGCATTCTTTGGTTGAAGAGATGAAACAGGTTTTGGATAATAAAAATTTAAATCAATATGAAAAGATCAAAATTTATCAGACCTTAATGCAGCGTTACTTGGGGTTGGTCAAACAAAAAGACTCCGAGCCAATTCCTATTACGATTCGCAACGAAGCCAATGAGAGGGGTGAAATAAAGACCGCTGATGAGACCACAATTGATGTGACAGGTAGACGCTATGAGGATATTTTGGACGCCATAGGTCCACGTTTCCGACGCAATGCCAACTATGTGCTGAAAAGACTGTCGGCAGAAGATGTAAGCTGGACGCCGTTAAGTGAATTTGTTTTTAGAGGAAAAACTATCAAAGGCTCCCATATGAGTGATTTGTTGAGACATTTGTGTGTGAGTGGGAAAAAAATCAACGAGAAACCGGTAGGATGGAGTGAATTTCTTTGGACATTAGCCCGGTTAAACTTACCGGAAACAAGCATCTCCAACCCCTTGGCTCGCGCAGATTTTAAACGTTTAAAATACGCTACAGGTGAAGATGAGGATGTTTCTTATGTAGAAGATGTAAGCATGATGAATAAAAAAAAAAGAAAGAGGACATCGCCGGTAGTAAAATGGGTTAGTTATTAGATGATACTCTATTGTTGTTAGTGAAAAAAACAAAAACAAAAAAACGCATGACTCTGTAACTCTCTTTAACAATGTTTATTAAATAAAAGAGATTTTATAAAACATTAACACAGTTTCAGACAATGACATTTTTTAAATTTATGCAATGAACATGATGTTTGCCTGCCGCACATCCGGTCTGGTCTTCGACATTTTTTGACAAACTCACTAACCATGGCGTCGTTATGGAGAGGATCGGAATTGTAATGAGTCAGCACTTCACGATAGGTGAGCCCCCATCCACGTTGGCTTAAATAATACACACAGTGTTGGCCACAGGTGTCTGTCAGCTCGTGTTGCAGCTGCCCGTTCTGATATTCGACCCGTTTAGAATGCTTCTTCAAAAATCTGTATATACTCGACCGGTAGTAAGGGCTGTCCGGTGGCAGACCAAAAGGATCAAAGAATGTGGCCGAACCGTTCGCTTCTAAAGTCAAAGCGAGCCAGTGCTCTCCGGGTAAATGTCTTGGATGCGTGTTGACGATGTAATATTTTGGAGGCGTGTCTCTGACGTCAGCTAACTCATCCGATGCGAAAACGCCTCCAAATAAGGTTCTCTGCATCCGGGTCATAATCATGTCCAATTCACGACCGTTCATAGCGTTAATAATAGTCCATCAATACTTCCCTCTTAGCATTAATCTCTATAAGCGAATCATAAGCCGCGTATACAATGAGGGTCGCTGTGTGTGGTAACGGCATTCTGAAACGTAAATCGAGTCTCAGGACCCCGCTATTGATCGGCGTTAACGCGCCTGAGTCATCTACCTGACTTAAATTGAAAACAAAAAGCGAGTAGCCCTGACTAAAATCCTGTTGATCGATACAGAGAGGTAGATCTCTTAAAAAACGCCCTGTTGCTGTGTATAAATTATGAAATTCACGTGTACATATCCCAGCTTCGAAATTGGGCTGAAAAGCTTTGGCAGGTATTTGTCGACCTTCGTGGCTGAGAGCTAAATACTCTATGTTATAATGCAAAAAATTAAACGGGTTTAAATCTCTCCGTCCCATGAAACTGTTGTGGTTTAGGAGCGCTATTACAATTTGCTTGGGGATACGTCCGAGGAAGAGATTATCCTGATGACAAATTCTTGAGTTTTGTGGGACCGAGTAGGTCTTCATGTTGACGCGAGTTAACGGATAAAGTGTGTTACCTTTCTGTAATGCGGCGGCGTGACCTATTGCTACAGCCGGTGAGATTGATACTTTTTTCACAAATAAGGACGTTCCTAGTATTTTGAGACACGAATCGCTGTCTGGAGCGCTCATGAGACAGAAATCATCAGAAGCTCTAGCTAACTTTAGACGCAGATCCACATTATTCAATAGATGGCGTTCGGAAAAGAAAATATCGCCATGAAGCGGTCCCATGAGATGAAATTCACGTGAGCCTGCAATCTGTTGTGCGCGCCGCACAAAACCATCGTTGGCGCCCGCCCCTTCGAGCGTGATGGCGTCCATACGCCCCCTAGAGTCTTTTGTGAACATTCCTGCTGTGAATTGTGACTCCAAAGAATCGTTTGAAAAGTTTAACAGCAGCTCGATGATGGATCTGTAGGCGTGTGTGGCACTAGATTGTGAGATTAACCGTCCACCCAACGAAATATCTAATTGATTAAAAATTGTGTTTATAGGGAAATTCACGATGCCGACTTGCTCCTGCGGTGGAATATTTGTCCCATCTCTACGCGTCACCTTTGCACGGAGATGTAGTAAAGTGTCGGATAAATCTAAATATTTTGAGCCGTCCCCAGGTATAAAAAATTCTATTGGTCCTTGGTCCACGATTGCGGATAACGTTTGAAATTCGACATATGAGCTATCTTCTATGGAGAATTGCGTCAGGGGCGCCGTAAAGAGATCAAGACTTGATAACGTCGCCTCTTGACTTTTAAAATGTAGAAGGGCCATTTTTTAAGAGAAAATATCCACCCGGCGTCTAGTTCGCTTTTTTTTAACGACTGACCTGAGACCGGTGGAGCGCATTTTCCTTTTAACGCTCCTTTTTCTCCGCCCAACAGGATGTAGCCCCCCACGTGACAATACAGCTAGCCCGGAACCTTCTTGCTCGGGGCCTTGTTTCTGGTGGATTCTTTGAATGACGCGCCCCGCTACATCCGTTGCTTTGTTTTTAGCGGCGGCTTGAAGATGCGGCTTCGCCAAGTTAAACCCGTTTTTGAACATAGGCATCACAAAACGGAATAATTTTGCAAGAATAGACCCTATCCCACGCCCGTATTGAACTGGCGAACCTGCAAAACCAGCTTGAAACGAGCCCCCCACTTGTGTTTCATAATAATCAACAAAACGATACAAGTCGGGATGCATTGACGATGACCGTCGATTTTTTTTAAATTTATTATTATTTCAATCTAAAATGCAGAGTGAGAATGACCTTCCCGTATTCGAAATCTATCGGGTTGTTCTGGTCAGTTCGCAGGTAAACTGAAATGGTTTCAATGTGGCTTCTGCACACATCTAAATAGTACACCGGGTTAAAAGTTTTGTTTACAATGTCGCCATAGTTACCCTCAAGAGGCAAAGTTCTAAGCATCGGAGCGTACGCGTCACCAACTGTCTGATGATGTATGACATCAGTGTAGATGAACATAAAATATGATCCGGCCCGTCTGTCGGCAGGATGTTGTGCGTTTACGCCTTCCGGTTTGAGTGAGAGCCAATGCTCAGGATTCATTCCGGCAATGTACGCCAGGGGGCTCTTGAACCTAATTCTCAATCCTTCTTCGCCCGAAAACATGAACCTCTGTTTGTGTTGATCAAATTGGACGTCAATCTTTTTGTTACTCGCTTTAGTTAATAGAGTTTGAATGTCCAAAGCTAACGAGTCATGATTTTGATAAACACCTCCTTTTGTTTTCAGCATGGTCCGAATTTCTGACTCATCTTGAAACGTATCACCTCTAGGAAGCTGATTTTTAGGTTGTTTTAGATAGAAATTCCGTTTTTTCTCAGGAATGGTGGGTATTGAGTTGATGTATGAAATCTCACATAAACCGACCTCCCACGAACCTTTTAAATCGATATGTTGAGCCAGTTCGGTTTTAAATTCTGTGAGGGTGTTTGAGCTAAATAGATGTATACTAGCATTTGACGCTAATGTGACGTAGAATTCTCTCTGGTGTTCACCCATCTTGTAATTTCCACAGAATGGCCGTTTTAGAGATCGTCAGATGTTTTTAATACTCTTTGTGGGTACCCAACTGTCGAATTTGGCTGGCCAGCCCACCCAGTGGACGAGGGACTCGCGTTTACCTCACACGGTGCGTGATTTAAGAATTTTCTGTATGCGAATTTTTTTTTATTTTTTTTATTTTTACTTTTTGTAATTCCGCTTCGTAAAAGCTACCTTCTACAGGCATACCATCCAAGTCCGATATTTTATAGACGGGAGGAACACGGTGGAGACGTTGTCTTAATCTGAAAATTTCATCCGTGTAACTTTGTAAATAACCTTTTTCAAAATTGCCTTTTATTTTGGAAATTCTCACAGTTTCACCCGGTGCGAACCGGAACTTGTACCCCCGTCGGAAAGGATTTTTGGCGTACAGGTTGGTGAAAACGGTATCCTTATTCCCTTCGTTTACAGCGTTCGGTGTCATTTTTATACTGCTGTGAAAACTGTCGTTATAACTGACAATAAAATCCTGAATTAAATCCACGTATCGTTGTGTGTTCTTAGCTGTGAAATACCTCCACATGCGCGTTTTCAACGTTTTGTTGAACCTTTCGATCGTTTGCGCTTTAGTGTCTGAGACGGTGGAAAAATGTGTAATATTGTGCGTTCTCATTAATTTCTGGAAATGTTTGTTAAAAAACTCCGCCCCTTTATCTGTTTGAAGGCGTAATGGTGATGTCAAGTCAAAAAAGTCAAAGTCAGCTTTATTGTCAATTTCTCCACATGCCAAAGACACACAAAGAAACCGAAATTTCGTTCCCCCCTATCCCACGGTGACAAGACATGGCTCACAACAGACAAACAAGTAAACAAGTATAACAAAAGCGTGCTGAATAAATAATGAATAAATAACACAACAATAAATAAATAAATAAGAGGAGCAGAAAAAAAAGGAGCAAGTGCGCGTACAGCAGACATTCCCGAAAATAGCGCAACAGTGCCGCACGCTACGCAGAAGGGGGTAGCGAGTTCAGGGCCCTAACAGCCTGGAGAAAGAAGCTGTCGGCGAGTCTGGTGGTGCTCCACTATGTGTCTGTTGTCTTGGTTTCTGTCTGTGTGCTCGCCCCTCCCCTCCTGTGTGCCCATGATCAGTGTGATTGTTCCCACCTGCCTCTCGTTACCTGTCGTGTATAAAAGTCCTGTCTGCCCCTCAGTCCCTGTCGGATCATTGGTTTTGGTTGCTGTCGTTCCGTGTTGTCGTACTGTCTTGATGCTGTCATGTCCTGCTGTCTTCTTGTCAGTCAAGTTATTGCTGGGTAAGTCATGTCAGTTTGCCTTTTGAGTTGCTTCAATAAACCCTGGTCCAAGCTGCACTTGGTCGTCCTGCTCCATGCCCCATCCGTTCGTGACAGAATGATCCGACCATCACAGCGACCAGCGCTTGGACCCCCCCTCCTCCATCAGATCCTGCTGCGATGCCCAATCCACGACCGCCAATCCGTGTATGTTCCAGCGCCATGGGCTTCGCGGCATCGTTGGGACTCTGCTGCCGGAACGCCGGACCCGTGGCCACCATCGGACTTTGTTCCGGCGACGCTGGACCCGCGGCCGCCATCGGAGTGCTTCTGGCGCCAGCGGCTTTGCGGCCGCGATCGGACTCTGGTGCCGCGACGCCGGACCCACGGCCGCCGTTGGAGTGCCTCCCGGCGTCATCGGACTCACGGCCGCCATCGGGCTCCACCCCAGCGTCGCAGGACCCGCGAACGTCAGCAGACATCCAAGCCAGCTGCGTCGGACCCGCGATCGTCCCTGGCTCCACTCCCACTGCTGCGGCGCGTGATGGCTCTTGCCGCCGCGCACAGCCCCGCCTTCCGAATGCCGCCGATCACGGTACGGACTTTGTGAGTGGCCGCCGATCGCGGTACAGACTTCCGGAGTCGCCGCCATTTGCCGTACGGACCTCCTGAGTTGCCGCCGATCGCGGCACAGACTTCCAAAGTCGCCGCCCGAGTGCGGTGCGGTTCGGTTCCCCGAGTCGCCGCCCGAGTGCGGTTCGGTTCCCCAAGTCGCCGCCGAGTGCGGTTCGGTTCCCCAAGTCGCCGCCCGAGTGCGATGCGGTTCGGTTCCCCAAGTCGCCGCCCGAGTGCGGTGCGGTTCGGTTCCCCAAATCGCCGCCCGAGTGCGGTTCGGTTCCCCAAGTCGCAGCCCGAGCGCGGTTCGGTTCCCCAAGTCGCCGCCCGAGCGCGGTTCTGTTCCCCAAGTCGCCGCCCGAGCGCGGTTCTGTTCCCCAAGTCGCCGCCCGAGCGCGGTTCTGTTCCCCAAGTCGCCGCCCGAGCGCGGTTCTGTCCCCGAAGTCACCGCCCGAGTGCGGTTCTGTCCCCGAAGTCGCCGCCCGAGTGCGGTTCTGTCCCCGAAGTCGCCACCCGAGTGCGGTTCTGTCCCTCAAGTCGCCGCCCGAGTGCGGTTCTGTCCCTCAAGTCGCCGCCCGAGTGCGGTTCGGTTCCCCAAGTCGCCGCCCGAGTGCGGTTCGGTTCCCCAAGTCGCCGCCCGAGTGCGGTTCGGTTCCCCAAGTCGCCGCCCGAGTGCGGTTCAGTTCCCCAAGTCGCCGCCCGAGTGCGGTTCGGTTCCCCAAGTCGCCGCCCGAGTGCGGTGCGGTTCGGTTCCCCAAGTCGCTGCCTGAGTGCGGTGCGGTTCGGTTCCCCAAGTCGCCGCCCGAGTGCGGTTCAGTTCCCCAAGTCGCCGTCCGAGTGCGGTTCGGTTCCCCAAGTCGCCGCCCGAGTGCGGTGCGGTTCGGTTCCCCAAGTCGCCGCCCGAGTGAGGTGCGGTTCGGTTCCCCAAGTCGCCGCCCGAGTGCGGTTCAGTTCCCCAAGTCGCCGCCCGAGTGCGGTTCGGTTCCCCAAGTCGCCGCCCGAGTGCGGTGCGGTTCGGTTCCCCAAGTCGCCGCCCGAGTGAGGTGCGGTTCGGTTCCCCAAGTCGCCGCCCGAGTGCGGTGCGGTTCGGTTCCCCAAGTCGCCGCCCGAGTGCGGTGCGGTTCGGTTCCCCAAGTCGCCGCCCGAGTGCGGTTCTGTTCCCCGAAGTCGCCGCCCGAGTGCGGTTCGGTTCCCCTAGTTTTTTTTTGGGGACGTCGGGTGCCGTCCCTTGTGGGGGGGGGGTTCTGTCACGTCTCGTCCCCAACTGCTCCACTATGTGTCTGTTGTCTTGGTTTCTGTCTGTGTGCTCGCCCCTCCCCTCCTATGTGCCCATGATCAGTGTGATTGTTCCCACCTGCCTCTCATTACCTGTCGTGTATAAAAGTCCTGTCTGCCCCTCAGTCCCTGTCGGATCATTGGTTTTGGTTGCTGTCGTTCGGTGTTGTCGTACTGTCTTGATGCCGTCATGTCCTGCTGTCTTCTTGTTTCACGTCCCGGTCAGTCAGTCAAGTTATTGTTGGGTAAGTCATGTCAGTTTGCCTTTTGAGTTGCTTCAATAAACCCTGGTCCAAGCTGCACTTGGTCGTCCTGCTCCATGCCCCACCCGACCGTGACAGGTGAACCGCTAACTGATAGGATATCTTCAAATGCTTTGGTGACCTGTGTACCTGTTTTAGCTTTCAAAACACGTACATATGCACGTTTCGAGAAGATATCGATTACGGTTGGTAAATATTTATAACCATCGTTGTAGCGTGCTAGTGATTGCATATCGCATAAATCTGCTTGGAATTGTCTCATAGGACCTCGAACAAAAACTTTATTTCTAGGAAAAGTTATTCTGGCTGGTTTGTGTAAAGTGTACGCATCCTGATCGGATAAAAAATCTTTCACTTTTTTAATGTTAGTGTTTTTACAGCTAAAAGCAGCTGCTCTGTGTAGACGTGTCTCTCCCCCAAAACTAGCTGGATTCTTAGCACAATAATAGAGTCTCTGAAGACACCTATCGCCACCCATTGTTAGGTAAGTTCTGTTGGATATCAGAGTGTGACGCTGGTAATAAAATAAGCAGGTATGATCTTGTGATTTTAAATTGAATAAACACAGAGAAACAGTCACTTTTCCGGTCACAATAGTTTATTACAAAAAAAATCAAACTAGTTCTTAAAAAAACATTACTAATAAACAGAAACAAGTATAAAACATGGTAAAAATAAAAACATGGTAAAAAAAATGTTTTTCTATGAATCCTAAGGTTTAACATAACGCATGAATGAAGATAACATAGATGGTTTTACTTTGGACCCTATTAGAGTTTTAAACTTCTTTAGCTGCCCCCCTGTTAAATCTAAAAGTACTGTTAGGAAAGCCTTCAATTGCCTCCACATTTTCTTCACAAAACCTCCCATTGCGTCTTTCCAAACGTTCTAAATAATAGAGCGACTTCGTTGCTACTCAGAACAGTGTCACGCGCTTCTTGTTTTATCGCACGGAGCCGTGTGAAGATCTTGCCCTCATGAGCTAGGTCATGTAGAATGGCAGAAACAGAATTGCGAATGTTTATAAGCGATGCAGAGGTTTTAAAATAGAAAAACATTGTCGACAACGTGTGGAGGAAGTCAGCATTGCACAGCTCAGCCGTCACTGCTTCGTAATTCGCATAGAAATAAAAGTTTCGATCCTCAACATACAGGCACGTATGATGCATCTGGCTAAGATCATCAAGAGCACATCCATCACATTTAAATTTAGCATGCTTCATTAAGGCATCATACAAAAGATGAACCACCATCAGCTTCAGGCGTGTGTAGTCTTCAATCACCAACCATTTAAGAGGCTCGACACTCATATTATACTCCGAGCCCTGTTGTGTGTTGATTTTCCCAGGCGTCGAGGTCATCGGAGGAACGACCCCAAACTCAAGGGCCATCGGAGGGTCATTGTCAACGATCGTGTCGTCGGCCTCCTCAAAATCACCGGGTACCTCCGCTTCTGTCTCTCTGAGTATGACTCTAATGTCGGCAGCAGACAAGCATGGCAAATCCATGCCATTTTCAGGATAGCGTGCGCAGGCGTCATCAAACAACTCGATAGCCCGTGACGTTGACCACGCTTCATGCTGTTGCGGCCTCTGCTGCTCCTCCTGCTGTTGCTGCCCCGTCGTGCTTGCTAGGTTGTACCCCGAGGTTTCAGGGGTTTCAAACACGTCAAAAGTTGATGATAAAGCTCCATAGAGAGAATCGGGTTGCAGATCGGCGAGGCAGATCGGTGACATGCATTCGCTCGGGTCGGGTGTAGGCAGAGAAAGAATCTCAAACCTTTCCGCCCTTGTCTCAGGCCCCGCTGGTGTTGGTTCCGGTTGTTCAGCCGCCGTGGTCAGTCGTGGCGACGCTACGAAAGCTGTGTTCACATCGTCATCATCATCTGACTCTGCATCAGAGTTGTCAGGGGTGTACCAGAACGTGATGCCCGGCTCATTACCCATAGGTACAAAATGTGGTAAAAGTCTTCGGGCAAGCATTTTTTGAGCCATCTTCTTTCTCTTGTGCGTGCGTGTGTGAAAGGGGGTGTCTGCAAGCCCGCTCTTATACATTTTAGATAGTTATGCTAATGACTATAACCCCACCTTTCTGTGACTGCAGGTGAGAAAAAGAGGGGGCTAGGAAGGGGGGTAGGAGGAACACAGTCTAGTGTGTTGAGAAGGGGGTAGTTTAAAGTTAATTTTTTAGTAAGGGTTATTCTAAAGCCAGTTTACGTTACACTCCGACGACGTTTGTCCAGACACGGCTTGATAGAAAAAGCCCCGTAATACTCTCACCATATGCTTGCATCTTTTCATACCACTCTGTCAATGGTATATTCAAAATTGTCTGGAAAAGTCCACATTCGCTGTTAAACACTTCACGTTTTAGAAACATTAGATCGATTAGCTCTCCATCTTCTGCCCCATCAACAGTTTGAGGATAAACTTTCAGCCGGAAAAAACATCTCCCGCCGGCTGTGATTTTTTAAATCCAAGTTGCATTCAGCTCACCTTCTAACCCGTATTCATTGAGAAATTCAGTCAAAACCTCTGGCAGGAGTTGATTTAAAACACCCCAGTCATTCGAGTTCAGAGTACCATACTTGCTTGCTCATAGTTGCTGTTGTTTGATCCAGAGCTCTCTTGGTTTCTCATAAAGAAAGACAACTCACCAGTCTCGTAAAAAAATTTAAATCCCCATAGAGTCTCTGGTGTTAGATGCCAGCTCCGCTCAAGTTTTTCTGTAGGCCTTTGTTGCATACGCCTTAGATACATTTGTTTCTTCCTAGGGGCATCTAGCAAACCATCGGGGCCTTTACGGCAAAGACGGATACTGACTGGTGTCTCTGCTATCATGATTTGAGCTTCAGGTTTGCAGTTTAACACCACAGCTTTAGCTCTTTTCTATGAACTATCAGCACGATACTCTCGCGTAAATATATGAACAACAGGTCCAGCCCTTCTCCCAAACCACACCTCTGTGTATCACGTGTTTTTTTTTTTTTTTTTTTTTTTAATCAGGATATGTTTTAAACTTAGACAGCCTTCATAAAAAACAGAGGCCTTCGTCTGTCTCCCTCCAAAATTAAACGGTTCCAACAGTCTCTACCTCATATCCTTGGCCCCAGTCAGTATTGTTTCTCAAATTATGCATCAACACCTTTGCTTTTTTTTTTTTTTATCTTTCAGATACCTATGGCACCATGCTGACGACACTTCAATGATTTTCTCAACAAAACCCCCTTGATCCTCTAAAGTAATGTTTGTCAAATTACATGCGTCTCGCTTTCAGATAACTTTGGCTGAGCTATTGTTTCTCAAATTATATGCAACTCTCTTCCAGACAACTTTGGCACCATGCTGACGACTCTCGTGACCCCCCACTCTGTCACAAACACCCCCTCCCCTTCGGCTTCTCAACAAAAAGGGTCCCTTCAGTCTCACACGTACGGGCCGGAAGCAAAGGTAGCTCAGAGGGCTGGTAGCAAAGCTACACCTGTCTTGATTCATAAAAATACATGCCCATACATATCCACATCTTAAAAAATGGCCCCAGCAAACCAAAATGGCGACAGTCAAAGATGGCGCCATCACGACTGGCGCCATCTTGATGCCCCCAACTCCGCCACAATTCAAAAGAGGGTGATTTATGATACCATAACAAGTCATAAAAAGGTCATAAAATGTTATGACCCCTAACTCATTTGCATATGAATAGACATCAAAGCCTAGTGCATTGAAATATTCTCTCACACTACCTGAACAGACCCCCAGGAAGACAGAAAAAAAACAGTTGGAGTCTAGGACTCATCGTTCTTCAAATAAGGGGGGGGGAAACATATCCTCACGGGGCCGCCGTGAGGATATGTTCCCCCCCCTGTAATTTGGCCTAGGAATGAGGGAACCTGTTCAAATTTGCCACACTACCTGAACAGACCCCCAGGAAGACAGAAAAAAAAACAGTTGGAGTCTAGGACTCACCGTTCTTCAAATAAGGGGGGGGGGACATATCCTCACGGGGCCGCTGTGAGGATATGTTCCCCCCCCCCCCCCTGTAATTTGGCCTAGGAATTAGGGAACCTGTTCAAATTTGCCACACTACCTGAACAGACCCCCAGGAAGACAGAAAAAAAAACTGTTGGAGTCTAAGACTCACCGTTCTCAAAATAAGGGGGGGGGGGGGAACATATCCTCACGGGGCCGCCGGGAGGATATGTTCCCCCCCTGTAATTTGGCCTAGGAATGAGGGAACCTGTTCAAATTTGCCACACTACCTGAGCAGACCCCCAGGAAGATAGAAAAAAAGCCAGTCGATGTCCAGGACTCACCGTTCTCAAAATGGGAGGGGGGCACAAATATTCATGGCTTGACATTTTTTATAGCGTTCCTGTTACAATTTTTATCCCACTACCTTTCACTTTGCTTGGGACAAAAGGAGCCTTCAGAACAGAAATTTCTTCTCAATTATTCATTCAAATCAATTCACTAAACTCATTCTCGTTATGAAAGATTTTATCATAAAACGTGTGTGGCTTTTGCTATAGTGTCAGCTTTTAATTATATTGCGCTGTCATTTTAAAGCAAATTAATAAATGCAACAATATTAATTTGCTTTGAAAATACCAGAGTAATAAAATGGATGGATGAATGATGATCACAATTAAGTATAAAGTCTCCTTTGTAATATATACTCCTTGTAGCATGTAACGGTACCCAAAAGGAGGAGTTTCTTTGCATCGAGGTTTATGCAAAGAGCTCACGTAATTATATCGTTGCTTTTTGGTGAAGTGAACGAGTGTTCCGTCTGTACGACTGGTCTTTGAATGCACCCCGCTTCAATGGCAGAACGCGGATGAATTTAAAGACATCAAATGAGAATAATCCTTTATAAAAATTAAAACTGACTGACGCAAACGTGAGTTCTTCATGTTTTTATTGAAAACAACTTAGTGCTGATGCCGTACGACGCCTTACGGCATCGGTTTTTCGCTTTCCAAACAAGGCGTGCGCGCTCCCGCGGCAGGGGGAACAAAATCTCACGGGGGAACCAAATCGAGCACAACAGCTGTAACGGCTTCCTGGTAGGCGTGCACCGTCTCTTCGCCATTTTTTTGGTCACTCACACACACATTCACACGATCACTCACACACATTCACACCGTCATATGTTGGAATCGCACTCACGTTGTCGGCACACAAGACAAGCAAGTGTACCCCTACTCTGTCCAAGGTCCGGCCCGCGGGCTAAATCCGGCCCCCGGTCAGATTTCATACGGCCCGCAGCTTCGGTCTTATAATGTATTATTTATGGCCCGCCTGCACTGTCAAACTGAATAAAAAAATCATGAAACTTGAAACTGTGATTCCTCCTATTACCAATGGGTGGCAGCACCACCCCTCTCCGCTCATTTCTGCAATGGCGACTGCAAATCAAACGAGGAAAGTTGACACTGAGGGCCATCGCTTTCAAAATATATGGTAATTACAATACTTATTCACTGAAAATCAAGGCAATTGTGTGTGTCTAATTTGTAAAGAGACAGTTGTCTTATTTAAGGATTTCAACCTAAAGAGACACTATCAGACAAAATATGTTAACACATCCAACAAGCTAACCGGGAGGGACTACGCTGAAATAGTGAAACAGCTCCAAGCTGAACTGGCATCACGACAGTGATTCTTCACGCGGGGCTGTGAGTCAAAAGTGAATTGTTTGATTGATAGAACTTTATTTATCCCACAGTGGGGATTTCTTGTCACAGCAGCGTACAAGAGTGCAAGAATACAAGAAACAAGTGCCAAATGTGGGTGAGAGGTGTTGTCCATGATGGATTTCAGCTTAACTAACATCCTCCTCTCACCCACAACCTCTATGGAGTCCAGAGGACGGACCAGGACAGAGCTCGCTCTCCTGACGATTTGATTCAGTCTCCCTCTGTCCTGGTCCATACTGCCCCCTCTCCAGCAGACCACAGCATAGAGGATGGCTGAGGCCACCACAGAGTCATAGAAGGTCCTGAGGAGAGCCCTGCACACACCGAAGGACCTCAGTCTCCTCAGCAGGTGGAGGCGACTCTGGCCCTTCTTGTTCAGGGCGTAGGCGTGATCAGTCCAGTCCAGTTTGTTGTTAAGGCGAACACCCAGGAATTTGTAGTTCTCCACTACCTCGATGTCCGATCCCTGGATGTTCACCGGAACGAAGTGGGGTGCTGTCCTCCCGAAGTTCACAATCATCTCCTTCCTCTTGCTGGTGTTTAGCTGAAGCTGGTTGAGCTCACACCAGCTGACAAAGTCCTTGATTCCACCGTCCTGTATTCCAGATCGTTCCCCTCAGAAACATATCCAACAATGGCTGTGTCGTCGGAGAACTTCTGGATGTGGCAGTGTGTGGTGTCGTGGGTGAAGTCCGAAGTGTACAGGGTGAAGGAAAGGAGAGAGCACCGTGCCCTGGGGGACACCTGTGCTGCAGAGCACCACGTCAGAATCACAGCGATGCAACCTCACATACTGCGGCCTGTTGGTGAGGAAGTCTGTAGTTCATGCAACCAGGCGTTGGTCCACTCCTGCCTTTTCCATCTTCACTCTGAGCAGTGACGGCTGGATGGTGTTAAAAGCGCTGGAGAAATCAAAGAATATTACTCCACGGTGACCACGTCGAGCTGTGTCCGCGAACGGCCCGAGCTGTCTATTGGCTTGCCACGGCGGTGGCGGGCTCTATCCCGGATAACCTTCATGGCCACTTTGGAACACGGACGTCTCAATGCCGCAATGGCTTCATTGAGAGATGTCCGTCGAAGGTCGTCCTGCGGTCCTCACTGTCGTCATGCTCACGGTCTTCGTCCTCAAGTCCTGAAGCGTGCGGACGCGTACCTCAAGAATCTGATAGCCAGGCAACAGGCGGCCATCCCACTTTGTACACCTCGAGAATCACGACGGTGCGCTGACATCGCCAAAAAGCCAAAGTCAACTAACGCATGGCTGCGGAAGTCCAAATTGATGTCGAAAGTGGAGTCAAGAGAAATCAAAGTCAGAAGAAAAGGATACAAAGTAAAGCACAGAGTGAAGCAAAGGCAAGAGAAGAAAGAAAAAAAACACAAATGAAAGGTGACTGTAAATTGAACAGTAAAGTGAACTACAATTTGCAATTTCTGGAGAAACTGCGTGTGAAGGCGAAGAAACTGAATAAATACTTGGGGAATGCTACAGAATGATGTCCAAAGTTGGTTGAATCGGTCAAATAATGTAGGAATTAGAATGAGAAAACCAAATAGTGGCGTGTAAAACAAAAAACATGAAAAAAACAAAATTTTGAGTAATTATTAAAGTTGAAAATTTTGAATTTTTGGTAAGTGGGAAGTTGTGGGATAGGTAGGCATAGGATGCACAGTCTAAAGTTGGAGCGGGTTGAATCAATTGAAAAATGGAGAAATTAGAAGGGAAAACCGAAATTTGCGGCACTTCCTGTTTAATTTCAGGTCACTTCCGGTTTATTCTGGGCGATTCCGGTTTGTTTGGAGGCACTTACGGTTCAATTGAGGCCACATCCAGTTTATTTGGGGTTACTTCCGGTTTGTTTAATCAAGGCATTTTTGGTTTATTTGGGTCCCTTTCCTGTTCAATTTAGATTACTTCTGATTCAATTTAGGGCACTTCCAGTTCACTTCCTGTTAAAATTGAGGCACTTCTATCTCACTTCCTGTTCATGTTGGGGCACTTCCTGTTTGTTTCGGGCACTTCCGGTTCACTTCGTGTTCATTCAGGGGCACTTTTGGGTCACTCCTAGATGGTCGCTACACTGTGGAAGTGGGGAATTGGGGTGAATTGGGTAAGCATAGTAGAAGTGGGGGTGGGGAGGAATATGGTAAGCATAAGGTAAACAGTTTAAAGTTGGAATGGGTTGAATCGGTCAACTAATGTAGGAAGTAGAAGGGTAAACGAAAATTTGTAAAATTTGGCGTGAATTTAGAAATTGAAAAATTTTAATTTTTGGTAACTGGGAAGTTTTGGAATTGGTAGGCAAAAGATGAACAGTTGAAAGTTAGAACGGGTTGAATCGGTTGAAAAATGTAGAAATTACAATGGAAACATAAAAATTTGCGCAAATTCTAAACGTAAAAATAAGACATTTTTGAAACGTGACAATTTTGGGATTGTTGTAAATCCTCCCCAATGTGATTTGAATGTGCTGAATGATGAGAATTTCAAACTGGAATGATGTAAATGTGAAAAGTTGTATGTGCCATTAAGAATGAATGGGGAAAATATTGCCGGAAATTTGCGAAAAGTGAATGTTCTTGGAATGAGAAAAATGCAAGCATTCCTCACGTGAATATTTGGAATACGTCAAAAGTGCACAATAATAATGTAAATGGTGTAGCTGTAGAATAACATAAGTGTAAAGGGCTTTCCCTTTACACTACTAATAAAGTGAACCGCCTTTGCAGATCTCCAAGGTGCTCTCTTGGCCCGGGAGGTCAGGGAAGGCGGAGGTGCTCCAGGAGGCGGGGCTTACTGTTGGCAAAGCCAGCCTGCTCACCATGACAGGCGTGTTGGTACCCGTGATGATGTTATCGCTGCCGCAGAAGGCACGTGACTCGTTGCTCTTTCAATCATCGACGACCAAACAGTCAGCCGCACATTTGGGGCGCATGCGTGTATGTTGCCGTGGCAATGTCGTCGTTACCCGCAGCTCCGGCGCGTTGCCGGGATCCCAGCCGTTTCTCTTGCGGATAACCTCGCTGTCGTCTGTGGTATATGGTTTTTGTTGCTTCGCTGGTGAACACTCGGTGGTCAGTGGCTGCTTCCAGACAAATTAACACTTCAGGGACACACTGATTGAGAAAATAGTTTATTCAACCGATGTCAGAGTGAAGTCTTTCCAAAAAGTTGAGTGGCCCCAAGGCATGGATGTAAAAAGCCCGAGAGAGAGAGCGAGCGAGCCCGAGCTAGAGCGAGCCCCCCCCCCTCCTTCTTTTGTCAGGCCTGTAGCTTTTATACCTGACAAGATGTCATGGCTTTGGGTAACAGCTGCAGTTTGAGTCTCAGTCTGCTTGTTTCCCCTAAAAGGTCATCCCTTCAGCTCTCCCTGGTCACGGACAACCTATCTTCTACTAAGTACCTATACATTACTGAAACTAAAGCTTCTCTGTACAGCAAAAATAGTTTGATAGTCTTACTGCTACTAGTGGATCATCTAATGCAACATACTGATAAGCATAAAGTTCAAAATTCACTTCACGTCCTAATGTTGGCAATGTGGAAGGAGCTCAGTTGCATCTCATTGTGTCAGACAGCCTCCAAATTCAAACGCCTTCAACTCCAAAATGACCGTCTCTGACATTGTCTTCTTCCGAGGGCAGGCGGAGTGAGTCGGGGGGTGCAGCCATTCCGCTGGGACCAGGGAGTCTCCTGAAGGCGTCGGCGAGATGCTCTGATGGAAACGACATCTAAGCGTAGCGGTTGCTGTCGCCACGTTCCGTTGGGTGGCGATGGTTTTACCTTAGGGGTTGGCGGGAATGGCGGGACTGCCATCTGCTGGACGCCGTCTCGGCTTCTGCAACGTGGGGTGATGTCATCAATGTCACAGCAAGGACGATTGACCGCCAAAAGGCGCTTGTTACCTGAGCAGAACCAGCTTGACTATGGAGGCGGAGCTCTTGATGTGGGCCGAGGCGCTCTGATGGCTTCACCCATAAAGAACGTGATCGTTGACCTGCTGCCGAGATGAGAAAGCCATCAATCGTGTGTACGCGCTGGCACACACACAACGACACACTCGTCAACACATGCTTGCATGCCCTAAAACACGCACATACTCAGTTTCTCAACCACAATATACACAGACACACGAATACGCACAAAATACGAAACACACAATCGTGGGTCTTTCATCCCAGACAGAGGTTCGTATTTACCTGACACATTTGGGGGGAATCCTTACTTTGATGACAGCATGATGCAACCTCTGCCACTTCCATCTGAGATCAAAAAGCTCAGGGACGAAACGTACACATCACCTGACGAAAGCGTGTCACCTGGAGCAGCTGGTGGCCTATGCGCACGCAGCCGTGGGTGGCCGCCACACTACCCGGGCGGAGTCCCACCGCAAAGACGCTGAGAGTGGCGCGGTCTCGGTTCCCGGCGAGGCTGAGCCCCAGAACGCTGCCCGCTTCCTTGTCCAGCTCCACGCGCAGCAGCTGCCCCCGCAGGTCGGCGAAGCAATCATGGCAAGACTCTGCACGCATGCAAGTGCCCGCACGCTAACAGCCACGCAGCAAATCTTTCAGCAGGCGGTCTCTGGTCTCCCGTGAGGCGGCCCGGCAATATCTGCTAGCGAGTAGGCCTCTTTCGGGCCTTTAGGCCATTGCGAGTGCACCGTTCAGGCGGCCACATTGGCCCTTCACTGGACAGCACACAGCTTACAACACAAAATGTAATTTTTTTTAAAAAACGGGCCACGTCGGAGGGTTTGATGGCCCGCTTGTGGCCCATGGACTGCGAGTTTGATTGTCCTGACTTGGAGCAAAAACACTACAGCCCGCGTGTCGATGAACGGGCAGGCGGGCAGGCAGGCAGGAAGGAAGGGAGGAAGCAAGGGAGGGAGGAATGAGGGAGGAAGCAAGGGAGGGAGGGAGGGACGAGTGGAGTAAAGAACAAAGTGAGCCTCATTTAGTTGGCTTGCATTCGAGCTGTCGGGCGCATCAAGAATCTGCTCCTCCTTTGCCAAAGTACGCATGAAGACCCAAGAACGCTGGCTGACATTCTTTTATTGCTCCTCAAAGGTCACGTGACGATTGAAACGCCTACGACAGCGACAAGGCTCAAGCGACATAGTCAAGTCATAAGTGCTGCAACTCAACCGACCGCAAGTGGAGCCTTCGCGAGCCCCACCCCCAAAGCCGCCCCAAAAGAATAAGATTGAGCACGTCATCGTCCGATTGCTCGATCGGTCCACTTTGCAAAGGGGGCACACGGGGGCGGGGCTTTCATATGAGGCCTGCAAAGAGAGAAAAAAACATTTTGAACACTTGGACAAAAAGCCAACAAATGTTTTCGTTTCACCAGTCAAAACAACACAATTCACAATTTCGACTTATCTTTCTCATCGAACGCTTAATGACTTTTGTTTTGCAAACAGTGAAAAGGGGCCCGAATTTGGTTTGCCGATTTCGTTGCCCAATTATTTTCCCAAAGGGTTGCGCAGTCTCAAGTATTGGTAATGGCTTCCGCTCTTTGACGGGGACGCTGGGAGGGTTTGCTTTTTTTTCCTGTTATTGATGCACGTCATTCAATCATCATTGGTGCTTGCTCGTCCTTACTCGGGTTCGATGACTGAAATCATTGCAAGCGATGCAAGAAAAAGAATCAATCTCCTGAAAAGTGCATTGAACAATGCCGTCTAACCTTCATTCAGTTCATGCATTTGAAAGTTGGCTGACCTCGGGGGGCCGGCAGTGGCTCCTGCTCCAATGGGCCTGTAAGGGGGCGGCTCCCGCAGAGGAGGCAGGGCGTTTCTCGCTATCTGTGCACACGCACAAACAAAAAGCACAGAGTTGACCTTTGTGTTCACGGATGCATGCAGACCTGGCAATCTGGATCAGTGCCATCCTTCCAGAGCTGACTTGAGACCTCATGGCCACACGTACGTACCCGCGGCTTCGCCGACAGACTCTGGACGATGAAGACCACGGGACTGGCTGCTGATTTGATGGCGTCGACCGCCTCTTGGTGCGTGGCGCTTCGGAGATCCAAACCCGAGACCTGCCCGCACGTTAAGCAGCTGTTAGAGCAAGCCCGGTGGGATGTCTAACCGAGAGATAGAGCGGCCTGAGGGTTGGATTGGGTCGGATTGTGTTGGTCGCTCGGCGGCTGTCATGGCGCAGGGAAGGAAGAAAAGAAAAAGGCTAAAGGTGAGAGTAAAAGAGAGATGAACAACACTCAAGTAAAAAAGACTAAAGTAGACAGCAAAAGGAAAGCGAGGCAGCGGAGCGGCTGTGTGCGGTTTGGTGCCTGCAAGATCTTGTCTCCAGTCTTGAGGGCGCGCGTGGCGTGGGCAGGGCTTCCACGCAGGACCTGCTTGATGAAGATTCCCTTCAGTTCTTCTCCGTTCCTCAGTTGCTTGATAACGTGATGGCCGCCCACGATGCTCAGGCCCAGCGACTCGCCCTCCTTGGCGCACACCTCCACCCTACGTGCTCGCACGCACATTACCTGCATCACCCAAAGCCACGTCCAACGTGGGACAAGAAAGAGGGGGCGGCCTTCACCTGCGGGGGGGTTCCCAGTGACTGAGCCGAGGAGTTTCCTCACCCTCGCCCTCTTCGCGCTCCGGAAGCCCCCTACACACGCAGGCATGGACGCACGCAGGCACGCAGGCACTGAGCAACATGACACGCGGTCAAGGCGAGACTCCCGGCGTGAGTAACCTGCGCACTCTTCTGGTGATGGAGAATCCTCCATAACTCCGCCTCCTCCGCTTCTCCATGTCAATCATCCCACAAGACCTGCGAGGACAATCACGAGTGACGATGGGCGGGCACTTGCTAAAGACGACGGGAAGGAGGAGGACTCACTCGGCGTCCGTCCCGTTGACTTCCGAGTCTGCCTCCGCCTCTGTGTCGTCGTGCTGGCCTGGCTCACACGTAGGCAAGTCGCACATAGAGTTTGCGCGCGAGGGCATCCCAGTCAAATGTATCAAAGTGAAAGAAGGATTAAGCGCGTCACCAAGAAGTTGCCCATCTTCTGTCTGCGTCTGAAAAGGAAACACAAGCGGCCCATTAATTGGGACGACGACAGAATCGTGTGCTGGACGGTGGCGTCATTTTTGCGGCTTGCCTTTCACCGGCTTTTTTTTGGCGCTTGGGTGGCCTGCTGAGGAAACCTCGCAGCTGCGGTTAGAGTTAGCGTGAGGCGGCGGCGTGACTATTGCGGCCGAAATCTGCGCTCTGCCCTTTTCCTTGTCTGCCCTGCACTCGAGTGCCTGCTGCGCTAGCTAGCTCCTCGCAAACTCGCAAAAGAACAGATGGAGGAGAAGAAAATAAAACTCAGAGAAGAAACAGAAGAAAAGATAGAAACAAAGACATACGGCAAGACCAAAGTTAGGAAAGAAAAGTCTCATTAGTGTGATAGATGGAAGGATATAAGAGGAAAGGAACGGTAGACTGCCAAGTGAGCACGTGTGAAATGTTGCAACTGGCCTGCTGAGCGGCGGCTGATGATGACGACGCCGTCTCGGTCTCTGCCTCGTCTTGGTCCACCGCCATCTCTCTGCCCTCCTCCTCTGGGTCAGAGGTCAGAGTTGGCGGATGGCCAGCAGTCCCGCCAAAGTCTGCCGGCTCCTCCGCTCGCGCTTGGCCAAAGTATTGGGCCGAAACCTGCGGGGAAGTCATGTGAGCAACGTTGAAGGCAGCCAGCCGGATGGCTGGCTGGTGCGGCAGACGCGCACACTTGCTGTTAGGGCCATTTGTTCCCGCGCACGCCTTAATAACACTCATGGCTCTGTATGGTGCCAACGCCACCCTCGTTGGTGGCTTTCACAGTGGTTTGGAGAGCAACTTTGATAATTTTTAATTCATCCAAAAGGTTTGTTGGCGCTTGGTTAGAGCCACATGTGTGTGGAAGTGACCGATCCTACCTCACACGTTACACTTTTTGAAGAAATCTTGCAGCGTTGCTGTGCAACATGTGAAGGAAGCTAACAAAAGTCATGCTACACAACCACTTCCTACAATGACCTAATACTGCGGTAGTCATGGACCAGGATAGCAAGCACATAGCCCCAACACCCCACTTAAGAGCGCTGCGACGTCGTAGAGCTGATGGAGCACTCTGCCGCGTCCCGAAATCTCGCTGACTCGGCAACAGCGCGCAGAGGACAAGGAGGACAGACGAGGGGAATGAAGACCAAGAAGAGGAGGAGGGAGAAAAAAAGAAAAAGGCAGTTTGACAAAAGGTGACAAGGACACAGGAATGGGCGAGGACCACTTCAGGATCGGAGCCTACTCAAGGGTGAGGTTCGAAAGACGACGGCGAAGGACAGAAAGCGGGAAGAAAAAAGGAAAGCAATAAGGAAAGGAAATGAAGTCAGTATAGGAGGAAGAAAAAATGCAACAAGGAGCAAAGAAGGAGAGCTGGAAAAGGGAAGAAAGGACAAAAAAGGAGGACCAAAAGGGAGAAAAGAAAAGGAAAAAAGGATCGTGCAGAAGGAAAGAAAATATCAAACTAAAACGGAGGTAGGAAAAGTGGGACAGAAAAAGAAGGATTAAACGAGGAGGGAAGCAAAGGAAAAGAAGGCAGGACGTAGAAAAAAGGGAAAGGAGGACAAAAGGAGAAGAATAGTCAAGCGGGGAACAGCAAAACAAAAAGAGCATCTTGGGAATGGAAAAGAGGAAGAGGAGGAAGGAGATGGACGCCGAAGCCCGAACGTCTCACCGCGAGGGGTTTGCACACGCCTAGCCGCACAGCGCCAGGGGGCGCTCCCTTGAGGACGCGCACGGCCTGCTCCAGGCTCAAGCCCTCCAGACGGACGCCGTTGACAGAGACCAGCTGGTCGCCGGGAAGCAGTGCGCCGGTGCGCTGGGCCACACCGCCCTCCGCCAGTGAGCGGATCACGATCACGCAGCCACCTGGGTCCAAAGGATCCTGCAAAGATAACAGCCGTGAGGGTGCAGAGCTTCCATCCCACGAGCGGTCCGAGCCCAGGTTGAGCTGGAAAACCGGCTGCCGCTCCTCAAGATCAAAGCCGACGACGGGCTCCCACCGCATTGAACACTGCAAAGGCGGTGGCCCATGACCAGCGGGGGGAGACAGAGACCGTTCAACATCAGCCCGCTTCAGAGAGGAAATCATCAAGGGTCTCTCAAAACGTTGAATGCCAAGAGTGAGTCGAAAGGCGCTACTCTCCTTCATATTGCCATAGGTGTCACGGGAAGACTCTGTTAATGTTGTGGCAGACCAAATGCTTGCTGGCTTTGGGCGGCGGCCTGAGTGGCCCGTCACCTCTTGGCCGCTTCTCCTTATGACAAAGTGTCAAAAACAGCTCGACAACAATGCTTTTATTTTCTTCAGGAACAGCGCTGCGATTTTAAATGGGGACCCATCCGATAACGTCTTGAGAAATTATTGTCAAAAGATATTTTGGAATATCAAATAACAGAACGTGCAGGCAGGGCCCAACCAGGGCAACGTGGATTTTTGACAGGGGCCGTAGCTCCTGCCGCGTCGTAGCACCATCCCCGTTTTCTGCGAGACAACAAGAGAAATTGGCCGTGGTCGCTTGGGGATCATATTATCATGTCGTGGAGATTGAGGCATTAATGCGCGACATTTATGAGGTGAATGAAAGTTAGCCAGGGAAGATTTCCACGTCAGCACTGGGCAAAGCAAAATGAAGCGATTGCTTCCAGAGAAGAGCCCGTTCACTCTGTTACCTCAAGAGGGAACGTATCAAAAGAGACCATTTGCTTCAAAGGTAAATATCCGACAACCACTTTGTCTCGCGGGCACTCACAAGTTTGGCGGCCAAGTATAAGGTGGAGGCAGTGAGCGGAGCCAGCCGGCTCCAAACTTTCGGCAGGGTGAAAGGGCGACGCGGAATCGAAGGTCAAGGCAGACGGCGGGCATCACGCACGCACGCGACGCAGGCCGGGCTGCGCTTGGCTCGGCGTGCAAGCTTTTTGTATTTTTGGAGGCGGCGAGATGGCCACAGGTGATGACGCTCGGCCTACTGGAGCTTCTTCATCATTTTGGGAAGGCAACTTTCTGCAAGAGCTTTTACACGCCAAAACTATTCCAAGCTATGTGGACTGGGGGTTTGTTTTGCACGCAAACGCACTTGTTCTTAGCCTGCTCCTAAAACACGCGTCCATGCACAGAAATGATGTGTGCGGCCAACGTTGGCGGTGCACTGCACGACACAAACATTGGCAACATTTGGTGGGTCATCAATCACTGCTCTGTCATCTGTAAAAATATTTGATTTGAAGATTTGGAGCCTGGGCGGCTCGGTGGCGCACTGGGTGGCACGTCCGCCTCACACTTAGGAGGGTGCGGGTTCGATTCCACCTCCGGCCCACCCTGTGCGGAGTTTGCATGTTCTCCCCGAGCCCGCGTGGGTTTTCTCCGGGCACTCCGGTTTCCTCCCACATCCCAAAAACATGCTTGGAAGGCCGATTGATCACTCCAAATTGTCCCTAGGTGTGAGTGCGAGTGCGAATGGTTGTTTGTCTCTGTGTGCCCTGCGATTGGCTGGCAACCGGTTCAGGGTGTCCCCCGCCTACTGCCCGATGACGGCTGGGATAGGCTCCAGCACGCCCGCGACCCCCGTGGGGACTAAGCGGTTCAGAAAATGGATGGATGGATGGATATTTGGAGCCCAACAGGGTCTCTAAACCAGGGGTCTCAAACTCCAGTCCTTGGGGGCCGCATTCCTACATGTTTTCTAAGTTTCCCTCGTTAAACACACCTGATTCAAATGATCAGTTCATCCTCACGTTCTGCAGGAGCCTGATAATTGAATCAGGTGTGTTTAACGAGGGAAACTTGGAAAACATGTAGGAATGCGGCCCCCGAGGACTGGAGTTTGAGACCCCTGCTCTAAACCATTGATGGATCTTCAATTTGATAACTAAAAGGAAAAGAGGACACAGAGCGTATGAAAGTCTCCGCTGATGTTTCGATCTCGGTCAGGAAGCCCCCCAGGCGGGCGGTGCACAAAGACCACCCGGGATTTCACCTGGAGTTCGCTCCGCCCCCTCAGTTTGGGGAAGGAGGGTGGAGGAGGAGTGGCGGGGTGGAGGAGGTGAAACAATGCCTCAAGACAAAGAGCTGAGAATGTGTGTGTGTGTGTGTGGGGGGGGGGGGGGGGGGGGGGGTATTGTGGGAGTGCATAGTGATGTCGAGTGGCGGCACACTTACCTGATAGTCCAGGATGCTGAAGCCCAGGCCTCCGGCGGCCTCTTTGTGGAGCTCCAACACCTCCACCTCAGAAGACCACAGGGCCAGCTCGACACGTTCCTCCTCTTGGTCAGTGACTTCACCTGGCTCCTGCTCCTTCTTGAGCTTGGACAGCACAGGCGACACCTTCCGGCACATCGCATGATCATCCGCCAAAATGTGACACTTTTTGGAGCACAGGAAAAAGCAAACGGCAAGGACATTATTCCAAACAACTTTGGCTTGCCCCAAACAAGCTAAATTGAAAATGTTTGGTGGCCCGGGCACTACTTTCAAATGATAGCCAAGGAAAACGGTGATGTACATTTTTCAGGCCGCATCCGTGTCCTTCCGACTTTTTTTCTCCTTCCCATTCGCACAAAGGCGGCCGTCTGCAGCAGACCAGCGTGAAAGGTGGGGGCACCTCTTTGAGGAAGGAGACAACCTCCCGACGAGACTTTCCGCAAAGCTGCGTGTCGTTCACCTGCAACGTGCACAACATTAGCACAGGGGCAACAGAGGCTGCCATCTTGAGATTAAAAGCAGAAGGCTCGCGTGTCGTCCCGACAGTCAGAATGCGCATGAAATCCCATTTTTGCGAGACCAGATTCCATGTTCAATTTGAACAGGATGTAGCATCTCAGTCCATACACACAAATTCGTCTCGACTGTCCATGGCGCCGCACACTTGGCAAGCCTCCAGGGTAGCTACAGCAACCTGTAAGGTGGCTAGATGGTGTGGCTCACCTGGAGGAGCTCATCTTCGGGTCTCAGAACGCCGACTTTGTCCATGGGGTCTCCGGGCAGCACGCAGGAGACATAGTGATGGCCTTCGAATGAGTTCAACTCCACGCCCAGGCGAAGCGTGTGTACGGGATGGAACTGCACGTAAACGTGATGCATCACGTCACGCTGCCGGCAGGAGGAAATCAGACGATGTGCGCTCATCACCTTGGAGGAGCTCTGCAGCTGGACGTCGTCCTCAATCACAGGATGCAACTTGATCACCTGAAGAAGTGCGCCCACACACATCCAAGTCTCAACTGGTGTGCGTAGAGCATACAATCCACAGCTCAACAATTGTCGCCTGGAGCACCATTGACCAGTATACTTGGCAATGTTTTTTAATGGGGAGGCTCTGGTGCCACTCTGCTTGTAAATTTCAAGCTCCGAAACGGGTTTACAGCACATGACGGACAGAGTGCATTAAAGAACGAAATAACCAAATAGTCAATCAATAAAACAAACAAACAAACAAACAAACAAACAAACAAACAAACAAACAAACAAACAAACAAACAAACAAACAAAAAGACAAACAGACAGACAGACAGACAGACAGACAGACAGACAGACAAAGAAATAAATAAGAGCCACACTGGTCACAGCTTGAAAATTGGCCAAGTTTAGGCATTTGCAATTGTTCAGCTGGAGTATCCATGGCACCAGTTTGCAGAAGTGTCTCATGGCGCTACGGCCATCAAAGACAACTGCACACATTATTTTGCAGTCAAGCATTTGGACATTCTTTTTTCCATCATATGTCCAAAATTATGCCCGTGAAAAGAAAAAAACACAGCTGCTTTGGTCTCACCAGAACTTGATAGTTTGGACCCAGAGTCCGCTGCCACTTGGCCTTCAGAGTCAGCTCAGCAGCTACACAAACACACATGCAAAACCATACACAAATTGGCAAATAAAACGCACATGTACATTTTTGGGTGTCATGTCAAGCGTCGTCTCAGTGGCCTAGAGTGGCCGCCCTGATACTGGAAGGTTGTGGGTTCAAACTCCGGCCAGGTCACACCAAAGACTATAAAAATGGGACCCATTTCCTCCCTGCTTGGCACTCAGCAGGAAGGGATGGAGTTGGGGCGTTATATCACCAAATGATTCCCGAGCGCGGCACCGCTGCTGCTCACTGCTCCCCTCTCCCCCAGGGGATGGATCAAAATCACACGGGGATGGGTTAAAAGCGAAGGACAAATTTCACCACACCCAGATGTGTGTGTGACGATCATTGGGACATTTTTTTTACTTTAAGGTGAGTGGCGGTTGCTATGGGAACTTGGGTGTCAAGCTGGTGTCTGTCGACTGCTGAGCTCACCGCAAGAAAATGAAAAGAGATGGCAGCGCTTTAGATTAAATTAGCATTGCTAAACACGGCCAGGCTGTCATTAATCTTTGGCATTGAGATGAATAAAAACGCTCGTACATCTGCACCGAGCCGCGCACTAACGGCTAGCTAGCTCACGCCAAACTAGGAATAGAAATACAGACAAGACTTCTGCTGGCAACAAACTGAAATGGAATCTCTCGCTCGTGAGTCAGTATATTTTGTTGCGCTGCTGCAATGTGTAGTGAGTCTCTAGGTGGCGCACCTTTGGACTTAGCCACCATCGTGCCAGAGAAGACTGAGGAGTTTTATTGAGACAAAAGTAGTGCTTTGCCACTATTGCCTGGCTTTTGGGATGGACAGGTGTCAGAACAAAGAAAGTGGACCGACTGCCAAACATTCTTGTGTGCATTTGTTTTATTTTGCGTGCGTGTTAGCATATGATGCGTGTGCTCACCGCTGCTCGTACTGTGTGTATCTAAATCCGTAGAGTGAGTCTTGAACTCCAGTGACCTCGGCAGTGACCCACAAGAAGATTCCACTGAGACGCACACATCAGAAATGACATTTAGACACCGATATACTAAGAACACACGCACACACACATTCTGTAAACAAATGTAGAGGGATAACACAAACAAATGAGCCTCACACAAAGTTCAAAACACACAAGCAAAAAACACACACATTGGCAATGACGCAAAGCAAGGTTTAGGAAACAGCGGGCAATGAGCGACCTGCGTTGGGGGACCTTTGGAAGGTGGCGGCGTTGTTCTTGCGGACCAGCGTAAGGAGCACGGTGCGGCCCGTCCGCTTCATGACCTCCACAATTTCCCTGTTGGTCAGACCGTGGAGGCTGACGCCATCCATCTGAACGGGCACAAGTTGAATTCCGTTTGCATGCGTCATCGTGCGGCCGTTTTGAGGCGGTCCCACAACGAGCTGTTACGAGGCGCCACCACACAGTCATGAGGCACTTCCCAAATGACGATGATGTGCCGGCGGAGCTCTTCTTACAGCAATGAGTCGGTCTTGAACCCTTATGTTCCCGCTGTGATGGGCGGCGCTGCCCGGAACCACGTGCTTGATGAACACGCCCACCGCATCTGTCAGGAAGAGATGGAATCGGACGCTAATGTTACCGACACCTCGTGTGAGGTCAGCTTTTTCAAACTTTTCTACCTTGACTGCTGAGGGGGTTGTGTCCGATGATGGAGATTCCGAGGCTTTGTCCGTCTTTCTTGGTGAGCGCAACCTCGTGGATCTCGTAGCCATCCAGGTTGGGCTGAAACGCACAAATGGGAAGCAAGAGAAGGAACGACCGAGCTTGGCGAGTAAGAATGAGGAGTCGAGAAGTAGGAAGCGGCGCCTGCTTACCATCCCGCTGCTCCGGCACTGAAGAAGCCGCATGGGCGCAACCGACAAGGGGGCAGAGTCAGGCGGCGGCGGGGCTTTGGTTCTCCGAGAGCCCTGGCCCCTGGCAACTCGCAAGCTCACATGACTCCCGCACCCCTGCAGGACCTGGACCACCTCATCGCTGCCAAGCCCGTCGGTGGGCGTGGCCCCGACGCGAAGGATGCGGTCTCCCGTGCGTAGACGCCCGTCCTGAGTGACGGGAGGAGTGGGGGCTAGAAGAGGATGAGCGCAGAAGCGAGCGCTGCGGACGTACCCTGTCAGCGGCACCGCCCTCGACGAGTGTCCGGACCACCACGCCGCCGGTCTTCCCGCCCACAATACCGAAGCCCAAACCCGAACCGTCATTGAGCAGCTGGATCTCCTCCACCTCGGCCCGCTCAGCCTTGGAGGGGGTCACGTCCGTTTGTCACAAGAGAGATCACAGCTATCGGGTGTTATGCGACGACGGCACGTATTGCGGCATTTACGGCGTTAACGGTGGCCAGTGGCGACAATGACGCTGGTGGTAGCATGTCCGTTGAGGGGCGGTCCCTGGCGACCGTCAAGTCCACCGCGCGGCCGGGCAGCTGACACACGCAAGCACGCACAAACAAACACACAATCAGAACTACAAGTTGATTTGTTTTTGTCACGCGCCCAGGTTGAGAGTTTGCGTGGTCGCCTACTCACCGCAGTGGCAGCCACGATCCACCGTTGCAGGCTGTCGGGCGAGGGCGGGGCACCAAGGGCAAGCGGGGCCTCCAGGGCGGGTGGGGCCAGGGAAAAGCTGACGCTGCGGCCGCTCTCCTCCGGTGGCGTACTCAACTGGAGAGTGCAAAAGGAAGCAAGGAAGCAAGGAAGGAAGGAAGGAAGGAAGGAAGGAAGGAAGGAAGGAAGGAAGGAAGGAAGGAAGGAAGGAAGGAAGGAAGGAAGGAAGGAAGGAAGGAAGGAAGGCGTTAGACCACAAGGGCAGGTGCTCACGATTTAAATCGCCTTTTACCAATGATCCATGGAGAGTCGCTCGTTCCTCACAGAGGATAAAGAATCCACACCACTATAGCCCCAAGAAGGGCTGAATGTTGTTGCAGTCAATGTTTGCATCATCTTGCAGTGCAGCAAGGGTTCAGATTACACAAACACGCATTAACAGACACTTGTGCGCATTTGCACACGCACGCACACACAGACACACATGCACGCACGCACGCGCGCGCGCGCACACACACACACACACACACACACACACACACACACACACACACACGCACGCACGCACACTTCATCACATAGCAAACACACGATCACTGGCAAAGAGTCTCACATACGCACACACACAATCACAGTGTGCGTGTGGCAGTTGCAGTCACAAGCGCGTGTAAAAATCAATGCCTCGCTTACTGCTAATGTATGAATGACCTTTCCTCTAACTTTGCGTCGTCGGGCGGGTGGGCCGTTTGTCAAAGCGGGACGGCGGATATTAAAGTGTGATTGATCGGCGCCGGGGAGGCCGACCATAAATAAAGCGCCGCCGACGCCTTCATAGACTTACGGTACGTCGAGTGGCTGACACTCGCCGCGACCTTGGTGCCACTTACAATATGAAGCCCACTTGCCAGCCCGCCCGCCATTATCTTAATTTGGACGCGCCCTTGTTTATGGGCCCGCGCCCAATACGCAAAGACGCCCCTTGTCGCAACGTGGCAAAGTGACGTCATACAACGTGGGCGCTCGTCGTGTGGAATCGCCATGCCACGTAATGGCCCTGATGTACGAATGATCCGACTTTGGAGTTTTAGGAGGCATGTGCCATCTATTTTCTTTCTTTCTTTTTTGTTTTGCCTTGATTTGAGAGTAAGAAGTTGAGACACATGCATTGTCCGTGGAGGATGGCGGCGAACCCACTTTGACTCAACAATTTTGGGTTGTTTTCATAAGACGCTCTATGCTAACAATGCTAAACAAGCGCAGTAACGCACACACACAGTGTACTCAGTGTGGCGTCGTCGTGGGGTGCGGGTACGCACCTGCTCCTTGAGGTGGGCGACGGTGCGCTGCAGAGCGAGCACGTGCACAAAGAGCGGACTGTCCAGCGTGTCCTGGAGTGCCGCCAGGCGGCCCAGGTGGTGCCGCCACTCATCCTTCTGGGCCAGCTTGGCCCGCAGACGCTCCAGGGCTGCCGACGCCCGCCGACGCTCGCCGGGCGACATCGCTTGAAACGTCGGCCGGACTTCACATGGGCCGGCCTCATCTGGCATTCCGCGCCGTCCTGAGAGAAAACTTGAAATTAACATAGGATGACCAGACGTCCTCTTTTTCCCGGACATGTCCTACTTTTGAGCCCTAAAAAAAATGTCCCGGGGGATTTTCAAAATCGTCTGGGTTTTTTGGACTGCCTCAAACATAATACATATGCACAGTACATAGTCAATAGAATTGCCACTCCATTCCATTTCGCTCAGTTCCAGGTTTTTTGTATCGTTCGCAAATAAGTCACGCCCTTTTCCTCAAATCTAGTCACTTTGCTACGAAGTAGGGCGGGCTGGCCAGTCTACACCGAATGTTTACAAGCAATGTTGAAACGAAAACGCACATTCACGGAGGTGTTGAAAATAAAAATTCCCGTGCTTTCGCCAGGGTCGTGATCCTTATGAAGCTGAGTGCTTGACATGCAAGACAGGCACTTACGTGTTATTGGCAAATAAAGGTGCCAACGCACCCTGCAAGAGGAGGACTGAAGAGGAGCCTTTTTTTCTTCTTCAAATGCTGCACCAATGGCCGCATTTCTTTTGTCTTGTTTTTCTTAGTGTACCACTATAAATCTAAAAAATGTCAGTGTACACATACATTTGTTTTTGTTAGTATAAATATGTTTTTGTTATTGTATATATGTTTTCTGTTATTCGGGCCAATAAATGCAATTGCTATACAGACACGATGTCATTTGTGTCATAACATGATACAAATGCCCCCCCCCCCCCCCAAAAAAAAAAAAAAAACAATGACCCCGAACCCTCTTTTTCAGAAATCCAAATCTGGTCACCCTAAATTAACATTAACATTCTGTGATTCAGAACGTTTTTTTGTTTTTGTTTTTCTGCTAGTTTGATAGCAATATGCTTGCGCCCAAACAATGACGTGCACTTTTCACCAGAGAAAGCGCTCACGCCGCCCAGGTTCACCATCACGGAAGTAAAACCTGGGAAGGTCGACTGGTGGCAAGCAGGGCCGAGTGGCCAAAAGATTTAACTTCGTAGTGCTCACCATCATCAAAAGTCCACTGTTGTGCATAGTTTATACTCGACTGTATTGATTGCATTTACTGTATCGTCTTTTATGTTTATTTTCTTCTTCTTTTTTTTTTTTTTTAGATGGGCGGGATCACTACAAATCAGCAGGTGCATAAAAAGCCCCCACGACATGGACTAAATTCACAAGAAAACACAACGCGAACAAACAAAGTTATCAATTCGGGCAATGTGTTCACTGGTGTGAAAGGTGGAAAGGAAAGAAAGCGAAGTTAGTGTCGTCCCCCAACTATGTAAGCAAGCCGCTAGCATTCGAACTCTCTCAAGCCCTCTCTCGACGCACCGGCCCCCATCCCCCAAAATTCTCCGACTCGCTTCCTGTTTTTCTCTGTCGGCACTTGCGCTACCTGGCCATTCAGACAACATGGAAAAGAAACGACGAGTCATTTCAGAATATTTAAATTTGGAAATGATGTGAAACTTACTTGAAGCGGCTTCACTTGGACTACAGTATCACTTTAAATGCTGCATTCAACTGCTCTGGGAAACAACGCTACTCTTCCAAATCCACAACAACGCCACAACACGCGTTGATCCCCCCCCCCCCCCCCCCCCCCCCCCCCCCCCCCCCAATTTGTATAATAATGTGAAACATTATCATTTGGCTAGAACTTTCAGAGACATTTGGTCACTTGTTAGTTTTGAAATGTTTTGAAATGTTGCCCGTGAAGAGGGAAAAGGCTTTTTTCCCTCGTAGCCTTGAAGGCGGCGCTTGGTGACATCACAGCCGCCATGTCGCGGTGTTTGCGCTCAGGCTTGTGGACAATTTTGTTGTTTTTCTTGTGCTGTGCGTCTTTTCGGCGGACGATTGTCGCGACGGCGGAGGAGGCGGGCAGCTGCCACAACCTGAGACTCGGTCAATATCCTTGCCTTGACTCGCGCTCCTCGTCTAGATGTGAAGCTATTGCTAAGGGCGAGCAGATCACTTCGCTGCCGGTTGTAAGCAGACAAAAATAGACCAAAAAAAAATGTCGCGGTGCTTTAATGTGACTGGACGTCAACTGATGAGCGTAATAATAGTATAGAAGGAATGGAAGGTGATCAACAATCTGGAAGTATCGAACCTGTTTATCTGATCTAAAAGGATAGGAGTGCCATTCATTGTGATGTGACATCATGTTTGCATTCTTTGCTGGAAATTTTCAATACCCTCCTGGACGCTTCGCTGTGACATCACGCGTCACTTCCGAGTAAGAAACGAATGTCAACGAACAACAACAACAACAAAAAAGCATGTTAATGAATATGGCATTTAAATTGGGTTGACTTAAAACAGTGGCCGTTTTCCTCTACCAGTGTAGTTTGAATTTGGGAAGACGACCACAAAAATGAGATCACAGAAGACTGTGCAGTAGATGGAAAAGCTCGGTCCTGGTCGATGTCATCAAAAGGCTAGGATACAAGCATCGGTCTTGCTGAGTGTTGATTTGCTTTTGGTCTGCCTGAGCTGTAATAAATAATGAAAATCCACAGCATACATCAAAGATGATTCAAGATCCGTTTTGATTCATAAAATTAAAAAAACTAATCAATCTGTTCTCATAGAGGACGACAGAAATCAGCCTTGCCAGTATTTATACATTTTAAATTTAAACTAGGTCTCTGACGATTAGTTGTCGAGTAATCGATGAATTTTGGTGCCTCTCTCAGATGCTTCAGTTCATGTTATGCCACCGAGCAAGCTGTGTAGGGATGATTTTAATTTTTTATATCATGGGCTGTAAAGTCCTGAAAAATGTTCCTTGACTGCGCCGACATATTTGTGTATAGATCCCAAGATCGACGAGGTCACTCAGGAGCCGCAAAACTGTCGCGATGCCAGCACCTGGGGTCGGTAGCGCCCGCACGCGCTCTCCATTTTTTACGGGACACCTCTCGTTGCTGCGGAGCGCGCCCGAGAGGCTGCGCACTCCCGATTTTCTAACGAGAGCGTGTGCGTGCGTGCGTGTGTGCGCGCGTGTGTGTGCATGTAGTGGAGTGTCTTCCAGCTCCAAACGTCACCTGCCGACTTTCCAACGGGACGCAATTTCGCTTCAGCGGGAAGGAGGTGGGCTTTAATAAAACCATTCCCTGTAGGAACGTGTGAGTACACGCACACACGCACACACAAGAGGCCAAGCGCAAGCGGTCGGAAAACTCAGGCCAACGCGACTTTCGTGCTTTCAGGAGCGGCTACTCGTACAAAGTGGCTGTGGCCTTGTCGCTTTTCCTGGGCTGGCTGGGCGCCGACCGCTTCTACCTGGGCTATCCCGCACTCGGTACGCACACTTGGCCTGACGCATCGGGCACATATTTTGATCTTGATTTTATGAGATTTCTCATTCTATCTATTTTTGGGGCTTTTTGGTTGTTCTTTTCTTTAAAAAAATACCAGGCAACTAAAGCATGACTTCCAAGGCAAGACGGTTTATTGATGACTGCCATTGTAATTGATGAATTACTCGCCACTTGCAGTCTCTTTTTCTGCCATGCGAGCGCACAAGTTACAATTCAAGTCGCAAATCCGATTGCGACAAAGTGCCGACAAACGTGCGGCTTGATCGCTTCAACTTTTCATGCTTCGTAAAACAATCATACGGAAACGTGCGGGCTGACACTGTAGAAATAGATCCAAAAACATCGTATAAAAAAAAACTGCTTGTGCGAGACAAAGCTTTTGGGTTTTTGCAGCGTCAAATGCAATTCCATTCATTGTCGGGCGGCAAGAGCGACGCGCTTGCACGAGTCCCACTCGTCATGCCGAATCGGTCTGCGCATGAAAAAATGCGGCGCCGTGTGGAACGCTTTGTTGCATTTGCCTCAGGCGTGCTCAAGTTCTGCACAGTGGGTTTCTGCGGTATCGGCACGCTGGTGGACTTCATCCTCATCGCCGTGCAGGTCAGTGGAGGCCGGCCCGCACCTTCGCGAACTATTTTCGGTTCACATGCTAACAGCCGTGCGGACGGTAGCGCGCTGACTCGTGTGTGCCGTGCGTTGCCATTCAGATAGTGGGGCCGGCGGACGGCTCCGACTACATCGTGGACTACTACGGGGCCCGCCTCAGCCGCCTGGCCATCAGCGAGCACACGTACAGGAAGCCGCACCTGGCCCCGTGACGCCAAAGTGAGCCGCAACTGCAGTGTTAGCAGCAGCGTCGGCTCTCCGCTCTTCATGCCCTTTTTGCTTCATCTGCCTGCTCGGCGTGAGACATCGCAGCGCTACATCCATTCTCCACGGCGACCGCTCTGACGAATGACGTGACGACCAACGCAGTCGGCGCGTTTGCTTTTTCTTAGCTTGCATGGCAGCGTTGAAATTTTCGCCGCACAAGGAAGGTGCTTGAAGCATCGCCATTGACAACAGAAGGATGCCACGTTGGACACATGACACAAGTACATTGTCGTAGTCAAGTCTGTCAATAAAGTAGTTTTGTCGGGAAGACGTCCAAGTCCAGTCTATGGGTGGCGAGAAGGGCTCACGTCAGAACCGAGCAACGTATCGGCTGGCCGCCGACGGCCGCGCATTTTGATGCGATCCTGGGGAAAAATGAGCCAGAGGCGCGCCGTGTTCAGAGGTGTCACGATTTGTAACGCATGCCAAGACATCGCTCATTCGCAGGGGGCGGGTCAGATTCCTCACAGTGAGAAGCCGACAAAGACCAGCGTCTCCTTAGCCCAGGGGTCTCAAACTCCAGTCCTCGGGGGCCGCATTCCTACATGTTTTCCAAGTTTCCCTCGTTAAACACACCTGATTCAAATGATCAGTTCATCCTCACGTTCTGCAGGAGCCTGATAATTGAATCAGGTGTGTTTAACGAGGGAAACTTAGAAAACATGTAGGAATGCGGCCCCCGAGGACTGGAGTTTGAGACCCCTGAGGCTTAGCCACTTGGCAGTGGCATTTTCCCCGAAATATGTTCAACTCAAACGTGTTTGCCTTGCTGAGCCACTACATCGTCATCTTTTGACCAAAAGAGAAAAGGGATTATACATCTACTTTTAACATTTTTGATTTATGTGATTAGCATTTATAAACGAAAAAATATGCATATTGATCATGTTGACTTATTTGCCATTCTGACCACACCAATCTGCTAATCAGTGTAACGCAAAAGCGACATACTTTTGCTGTCGTGAGACAAATACCCATCATGACGCGGAGTTGTTCTAAGACACTTGATGGCGTCAAAGTCCTTCCGAGTGTCGGCAATCTTGTTCCAATCACGTAATTAGCGATGTCGTGAGAGCTCATCAGTTGGTATCAGAGCGATCTGTTTGATCCAGGAAGAAGTGGGCGTTTTCTGTCTCCTCTCCCTCCAACCGTCTTCATTTATTTATTTATTTTTGGTCGCACGCATTCATACAACGTCATATGCGGAAATCGAACTCATGGTACCTGCACACAAGACAGGTGAGTGTACCACTACATGATCAGTGTTATGTCCTTACTACTCTCCGGGTTCTTAGGTAGCAAGAAAGGTTCGGGCAAGGACGTGATGAATATTGCTTTATTTCTTCAACACCGTCAGTTCACAGGCCGTACATCACAACACTGAACGTCCCCGAAGCTCCCACTCCCAGAGTTTTCCCACTACGGAACATGAGTTAGCCCAAAATATACAACATCTCCTCCCCCCTTACAATGAACATGCTTTATGCATAAACAACACGGAATTACGCACCTAGACATCTACTAGACAACTAGACATCCCCATAACTCGGGTCAACCACGAACCTATAAGTCCAAGCGCGCAGGAGCTTGCCGCTCTCTGATAGGATATCTCCTATCTGGGGGCACAGGATCAGCTCCATGGTCGATCAATGGCGAACTTGTTGCAGGAGCTTCTGCAAAGGGAGATGTCACAGTCTCTGTCTCAGGCACATCCTCAGCTGGGACTGGTGGCGCGAGTGTGATTGAGTCCTGCACTCGGGAGGGTATGTGAACCGGCGTTTTGACGTAGGCAGAGCTATCAGGAAAATCTTTGAGGGACAGCTCTGCTGGCCCTAACTGAGTCTGCAGGAGTTGATCAACATGTCTTCTCCATACACCATCAGACGTTTGGACAGTATAAGATACTGGTCCCGTTTGCGCAATAACAGTGGCAGGAATCCACTTTGGTTTGCCACGGTAGTTCCTTGCCAACACAGAGTCTCCTGGCTTGAAAACTCTTCCTTTGCCCTTCTGTCCTCTGCACCTAACCTGTTTTTCCTGCTGACCTTGGACAATGTCCTTCATCGCTGAGGGCTTCAAGAGGTCAAACGTGGTGCGCAGGTCTCTCTTTAGCATCAGGCTAGCAGGAGATGTCTTGGTGGTTGCATGTGGACTGTTCCGATAGTTTAGTAGGAAGTGGTGCAGTCTCTGATGTAGTGTTCCTTGTCCTTGTGATGTTTTCAAGGCATGCTTCATGGTTTGAACAAATCTCTCAGCAAGCCCATTTGTTGCGGGGTGGTAGGGGGCCGACTTAATGTGTTGGACACCGCTAGCTTGCAGGAACACTGCCATTTCCTGTGAGACAAATTGGGGTCCATTGTCAGAGACTAGCTGGGCAGGAGATCCAAACCGACTAAACAGTTCCCCTAACTTTTCGATAGTTTTCTCTGCAGTGGTTGATCTCATGATAGCCACCTCTGGCCATTTACTGTGTGCATCCACAGCAATAAAGAACATCCTGTCCTCCACTGGTCCCGCAAAATCAATGTGCACCCGATGCCATGGTCCTTGTGGGAATTCCCAGGGGTGAAGAGGCGCTAGTGGAGGATTGTTCCTGACTTGGTGGCATGATGGACAGCTTTTGGCCAACTCTTCAATTTGTTGATCCATGTTCGGCCACCAAAAATAGCTTCTCGCTATTTCTTTCATTCGTACTATTCCGCTGTGTCCCGAATGCAGTTGCTGCAGCACTTTTGTGCGAAGTGACCGTGGTATGACCACCCTCCTACCCCAGAGTAAACACCCAGACTGGACAGACAGTTGCAATCTCCTCCCGAGGAAAGGCTTCAGACTCGCATTATCGCCAGCAGATCGACCCTTGACGACAACGTCCACGACCGCCGATAACTCCGGGTCATTCCGAGTTTCCCTTTTTACCTGCACCGCAGAGACAGGTGCTCTCTCCACCTCCCTGAAGTAGAAAAGGTCCACCGTGTCCGACTCCGGCTTTGTGACAGGCAAAGGCAATCGGGACAAGCCATCCGCATTGCAGTGGAAGTCTGATTTTCGATACCTGATGTCATATGCATGCGCCGATAACAACAAAGCCCACCTCTGCAGTCGGCATGCAGCAAGAGACGGTATCCCAGTGTGTGGACCGAGGATGGTTGTGAGGGGCCGATGGTCCGTCAGGAGCGTAAACTTCCTCCCATACAAGTATTGATGGAATTTCCTAACTCCAAAAACAATGCTCAGTGCCTCTCGTTCCAGTTGAGCATAGTTAGACTCTGCTTTGTTCAATGTCCTTGATGCAAAAGCGATTGGCTTTTCCTCACCACCCGGCAGGACATGAGAGAGAATCGCCCCTACTCCGTAAGGAGAGGCGTCACAGGCGAGCTGCAGTGGAAGTGATGGGTTGAAGTGCGTCAGGACCTTGGACGTAGTCAGCGCTCCTTTAGCCTTTTCAAAAGCCTCCTGACAGCTGGCTGTCCACTTCCACGTTTTGTCTCGACGTAACAGTTCGTGCAGGGGTTGAAGCAGTGATGACAGATTGGAGATGAAGCGTCCGTAATAGTTCAGCAGACCTAAGAAAGATCGTAGCTGGCTGATGTTTTGGGGTGGGGGCGCGTCCACGACAGCTGCCACTTTTGATAGTGCAGTGTGCAGCCCTTCTGCATCGATCACATGCCCCAGATATTCTACAGATGGCTTGAAGAAGTCACATTTGTCCTTACGGACTCTTAAGCCGTAGTCCTTCAGCCTTTGAAGGGTAGCATCCAAGTTGCGCAGGTGCTCGTCATCGGTAGATCCAGTGCACAGGATATCGTCAAGGTAGCACTGTACCCCAGGCAACCCACTAAGGATCTGATCCATCGCTCGCTGAAAAAGTGCCGGGGCTGACGTGATGCCGAACGGCAGCCTGCAGTATCTGAAGAGACCCTTGTGTGTGTTAATGGTCAACATTTCACGCGACTCTTTTTCTACATGCATTTGTAGGTAAGCCTGACTGAGATCTACCTTACTGAATTTTTGTCCCCCACTCAGTCCAGCAAACAAGTCATCAATTAGGGGAAGTGGATATTGCTCTGCTGCTAACACAGGGTTAAGTGTTACCTTGAAATCTCCACAGGTCCGAATTCCAACATCTTTTTTTGGTACAGGAACGATGGGTGTGGCCCACTCACTGATGGTCACTGGCTCCAAAACCCCATTCTTGACCAGGGCGTCCAAGTCAGCTTCTACCTTGGATCGGATGGCGTATGGTACTGGTCTAGCTTTCATAAACACAGGCTTGCTACCAGGTTTGACATGTAACTTAACGGTTATATCTTTCATGCTGCCTAATTCATCACAGAAAACCTCTTTGTGTTTCTCGAGTATTTCTTGTAGCGGAGTGGAACTGTGTGACAGTTTCCTTATCGCTTGCCAGTCCAGCCGGATTCCCTGTAGCCATGTACGCCCCATTATAGCAGGATGATTTCCCTTGGTCACATAAAGGGGAAGCCTTTTGGTTCGCCCATGGTACTGAACAGTCACATCCGTCATCCCTTCCATGTGCACTCGATGTCCCGTATATGCCTTAAACACTGTGTCTGATGGACGTAGTGGAAGGTGCCTCATGAGTTTCCTGTAGATCTTGTGTGACACTAGTGATGCCTTTGATCCTGTGTCTATCTGCATTTTCACCACATGTCCCTCCAACTTGGGTTCAGCCCAGTAGCCATCTGAGCTCTCACCTACATTCATCACTCGTATCGTATTTACAGGCACTTCTTCCTCCGAAGAATCACTATTTCTTCCATTATCATGGCAAACGGTGCGAACATGCCTTTTTTGTTTATATTTCCCATTGTCACTTTTGTTCCCAGCCCTTGAGCTTTTGTCCGTGACCTGTTTACTTCGGCACGCCCGCTCTATGTGCCCTTTTTTTCCACAGTTACGACAGTCCATCTCTTTGCACCAGCACGTCGATGCAAGATGTCCAGATTTACCACAGCGAAAACATGGCCCTTGCGCGTTCGGTTTATCATTGTTGAGTTGGTGCACTCTTTCTGTAGCACTTAGTTGCTGGGCCTCCTTTTTCGCCATTTCCATTGTTACACTGATGTTAATGGCCTTTTCCAAAGTCAAGTTACTTTCTGTGAGTAATCTCTTCTGTGCTGCTTCGTTTCTAAGTCCACATACCAGCCTGTCTCTCAAAGTGTCATTTAACACATCCTGGAACTCACAGTGTTCAGCCAGCTTGCATAGGGCCGCTACAAACTGGGTGACCGACTCGCCCTCTTCTTGGCTGCGTCTGTGAAATCGGAATCTTTCTGCGATTACCAGGGGTTTCGGTGAAAGATGGTTTGCCAGTACATCCACTATTTCTTGGTATGTTTTACTGCCGTGCTTTTCTGGTTGCAGTAGGTCACGTAGCAAGTTAAACGTTTTCGGCCCCATTACACTCAAAAACGTGGGCACCAGCTTCTCCTCCTTTATATCATTAGCCATGGCGAAGTAATCGAAACGCTCAGTATATGAGCTCCATTGTTCAACACTTTCGTCAAAGGGACCAATTGAGCCAATCATTCCCGCCATTACAAGTTCCTGTTTGTATGGCACTGCTTTCCCCACAGACGTCTCCCCTCAGCAGGCCACTCTTTTTTTTTTTTTTTTTTTACTTCGCCACACTACTCACGACGTTGCCAACAGTCCACCAATCCACTCCACCCTTCGAGACGAAGCCGGCCAACACGCGTCAGTCCAGACGTCCTCGTCGCCAGTTTTGTTATGTCCTTACTACTCTCCGGCTTCTTAGGTAGCAAGAAAGGTTCGGGCAAGGACGTTTTGAATACTGCTTTATTTCTTCAACACCGTCAGTTCACAGGCCGTACATCACAACACTGAACGTCCCCGAAGCTCCCACTCCCGGAGTTTTCCCACTACGGAACATGAGTTAGCCCAAAATATACAACAATCAGCAACCCCCCTCCAACCGTCCTACATATCGTCTCGGACCGTAATGCACAGCAGACCTTTCACGACAAAAGAAAAAGAGTCGCATGTGTAGTGTTAGCAACTTTATTGTGTTGTCTTTGTGTTGCATAGAGACACTTCCTGCCAGGACAGGAAGTCACTAAGGGACCGAAGGACAGAAGTAGCCACAGTGCACACAAGTGGCCAGCAGGAGGCGCCACCACTGCCATCAAGAGGCACACGTTTTAGTCCAAGAGGAAGAAGAAGTGAGTGAGTCCATGCATGTCCCTGGTGGTTGTTGGGCATTCCTCGCTGGACTGGCGAGGCTTCCCAACACATCCACCATGATGATGATGATTAAAATGATGATGTCATCAAGTATTAGTGCTGCTCAAAATGGCAATAAGTTCAAGTGGGGTTATAAAACCATAGCCTCCAAGCATGCTTTGGGGCTTTTGGTGGTGGTTGGGGTGGGAGAGGGGGGGCGTTGTGTGTGTGTGTGTATGTGTGTGTGTGTATGGGGGGGGGGGGGGGGGCGTGCGTGCGTGCGTGCGTGACGACATGTAGGAGCTTCATGATTCTTTGTCATTAAAATAGCAAGCCAATGGAAAGCGCATTTGTGCATGGGTGTGTGTGTGTGTAGTGGTGGTGGTGGTGTGTATGGGGGGGGGGGGGGGGGGGGGTAGTTGACACCCTTCATCAAACTTTGAGTCCAAACTTTCTGGCCTTGAAAGCGCCGTTGGAAAAATGGTCGACCAATCAAAGCGGCATCGACGTGACGGGAGCCATGGGTTTGGGGGGGGTGGTTAGGACCAATCTTTTTAAGTTCTGCTGATAGACCCGAGTGTGTGTGTGTGTGTGTGTGTGTGTGCGTGTGTGTGTGTGTGTGTGTGTGTGCGTGCGTGCGTGCGTGTGTATGGTGTGTGTGTGTCGTGTGTGTCGGGGTGCAAAGTCTGTCCAGGTTAATGCTGAGCTCAGCACAAATACAACATTGATCTCTCCTGCAGGACAGCAGCAAAAGGTGGCGGGGGGGGGTGCAGGAGTGGGCTTATCAGGTCGATGGACACTGCAACACAGCAATTAGGGGGCAGCAAGAGAGATTTATGGAACAACTCACATAAAACCTCTACAAGGATGCAACTGGAGGTGGAGCTTAGATCTCAACTGAAAGGAAAAACAAATTGGCCACGAATAGAGTACAAGTGTTTTGTTAGTGGGAGGAAGTGGCCTTTTCTCTGTGCAAACACGTCACGTTCACGTGTCCGGCTGGGAGACGACGACCATGCTGACCAACAAAGAAATTCATTGTCGAGTCCAGCTAGCAAGATGCTGCCATCATTAGCCAGTTGAGTGTTTATCGTGAGTCGGCTGGCGCAGTGAGCAAAGCGTCGGGAATGCGTCACTTTGATAGCATCATCGTAGCTGGCACGACAAAACCAAAACGTTTTGTGCGCATTCGCCATTATTGCCGATTACCAGCCGACCGCTGTCGTATTGCTTAGTTGGCAAAACGATTTCCTTTGTCGTACGTATCAAGCTGACATTTTGCCCCATGTGAGTATTTCTTGTGACGCGTCATTGTGGCAACCATTAGCATGCGGTTGTCATTAATAAGAAGCCTACTTTTTTTTTTCGATAGGTGGGCGCGGTCATCCGGTTGTTATCAAACAGATCACGTTGTACATCAGCGCCGTTCAATCGGGAGGCTCGAGTGGCTGATCGTGTGACATCGTCATTCGTAAAGTGGCGGAAAGACACGCCGATGATGCGGATCATTCGTCTTGGGAACAAATGCCGTTTTGGGACAAAAAGAAAGATGGGGGAAAAAAACATTCAATGTTACATAAACAAGCGCTTTATTTGCATGGAATGATGAAGACGAAGAAAAAGCAAAGGCGTCCAAATCTTTTTGGACGAGTCCAATGTCACCCGTTATACAACAACACAAAGAGGAAGAAGTGCTACGCTAGCAAGGGCCTGATGCTAATTTAATAAATTAACATTGGAATTAAGCTAAGAAGCTTGGGAAGCTAACCTTTGACGTCATCTTCGACAGCTTACTCAGAAGCTAACAGTTTAGAACTAATTTTAAACGGTAACATTGGAAGCCAACCAACGGTAACAATGAAATGTCAAAGTTGAAAGTTGACTGGAAGCTAAAACCGAAAGCTAACATGGGAGGTAACGTTGGACGCTCACATTGGAACCATACCTTTTGGCGTTGACTTCAGACGCTAAGACTGGAAGTTAACGCTGGACGCTAACATTAGAGACAACATAGAAAGCTAACATAAGAAACTAAAGGCGCTACCCGGCGTTGGTCTTCCTTAGCTCAAAGGATAGAGGTAATGAAGTTCACTTCAGAAGTTAATTTTGGACGCTAACGTGCTTTTCCATGGCGCACATGAGCAGGAAGAAGTCGACTACAGAACGATCACGTGACGACGCAAGGGAAGAAGCAGGGAACACTGATTGTAAACATATTTTAGGGGTCATGGTCGATGCGGCAAACAGTGATGTCGTGATGAAGTGTGGCTGCTTAAGCTGCTTTGTGACCACGTCATGAGAACAAGAAGTGACGTCATCCCGCGTTACAGCTTGGCAAGACAATTGCTAAAACGGGGCTCGTGTGGTTTTCTTTTTTTCATTTGTTTTCAGGGACCAACACCTAGAAGGCTGTGCTGGTCACGAGCTAACTTTGGTTGACAGGAAGTGCAAGTTTTTGCATAATAATAATTTTGTCTTGGTTGGTCTCAGAAATGAGCTAGAATAGCACAACGGGAGCCAGGAAGACAACGGTCTGCGTCTCGTTATTAGGAATCCCACCGGAGTTCTGGATTGGAAACATGTTAAGCCCAGTTGCTGCAATATTATTAGAGCACATCTCACTGCTGCCAGTAGGCGTGTCAAAAGAAATATCTGCCGTGTAACTGTCAAGATCTGTCACAGTTCGTTTCCTTGTTTTAATGTCATAGTTTCGGTTCGCATGTCTGTGTGCTCGCCCCTCCCCTCCTGTGCTCTGATCAGTGTAATTGCCATCACCTGCCTCTCGTTAACTGTCTTGTATTTGAGTCCTGTCTGCGTGTCACTCCCTGTTGGATTGTTTGCGTCTTATGTCTTCTTGTTTCATCTAGTTGCCTGTCTGTTCTCGTCTTGTTTTGTCTTTCTGTTCAGTTATTCACGTCCCTAGTCGAGCATCTATAGTTTGTCTTTTGAGTTTGTTCAATAAACCCTGGTCCAAGCTGCATTTGGTCGCCCTGTTCCATTCCGATCCGTGACAGTAGCGGCTGTTTCCCTGTTAAACTGCAGCCAATCATATTGCAGCAGGGCGCATCCCGCCGAAAGCTCCCGTGGTGTGGCGTTCATAAGAACGCTTCTGCGTCACGTGACGGCACCCCGAATACACCAAGATGGCAGCGACATACTCAGTGAAATAAGCAACGCATCTCTTCTTCTTTTCGGTCAATTGTTTCACTTTCCCCCAACGACTGATTGTCATCAACGTTGCTTGCCTTTCACTAAATGTTTGTTCACATTTTTAGGACAAGTGAATTCATGAGCTGCATACGGTTCCCACTTTGAGGCACTAAATTGATTGTTTGTCGAGCCATCTTTATAGGCAACGTTAGCTGTTAGCTCATCTGCCAAATCAGACGATACTTTGCACCGCTAGCTAGCTAAGAGGGCCACATCCACTCTGAGCTGCTTGAACAAACCTTGAGCCAAGTTGCTCATTTCACAAAAGTTCAAGTGGGTGTTAGCTTCCTCGTGGCTGTGGGGAAGAGTTGACGTCATAGTACAGCTAGCACAGTGCCATGTCATTCGAGTTAGCAGAGAAGAAAATCAGTGCTTTGGAGGATAATGGGACCCTTCAGCTGATTCAAATGCCATATTACCAACACGGAGTACTTGGAGGTACCGGGCACAATTCCGGGAAGTCCTTTTCCTCTCCTTCCATTGTGAAGGACATTCCAAAACAATGACAGGAAGGAAGCTCACAGGTATAAACGTGTTTTCATAAGAAGGTCAAAAGGCCCCTTTCTCTGCTGTGTGTTCAGTCGTTCAAATATTTCTTTTAGTGTAGGTACAAAATGTATTGTTTATCAAGCTGCGGCAATGACAACTGTCTTGATGGCCACGTTAGTCGCATCAGCTAAACCGAACAATACGGTACAGCGCTAGCTCATTAAGCCTTCATCTTTAGTTCATCTGCTAACTCGAACGATAAAGAACGGTGCTAGCCGGCCAATCGGATGACTCTGCTCGCACCAACTGTTAGCCATGTTGCTGGCCAGGAGCGGTGGAGGAGGGGGAGGAGTTAACCAATGGTGAGAAGTGATGAGGTGGAGCTTACATAAAAGGAAGTGGCCATGTTATGTGACCTACATTATCACTAACACTACGACATGCACATCTTTCATACTGTATACTTATGTACGTATGTATATGTTCATATCTACACATCTCCAGGCAAGCCACACCCCCTGATTCTAAGTGCTCGTATAGGACCGCGCCTCTTTGAGAGCGGCCAATGACGGAGGGCCATGCCCCTTCAAGATTATCTGGCAAACACCAACAAGAAAATACTCTAAAAAATCCCGTCAAATCAAATATGTAAAAGGAAAAAAAAAAAACATGTTTTTAAAACTATGCTAAAAATCACTTAGGTGAAATAAAATATGTAAATACATATCAATAAAAACATGGTTTTAAAAATTGTCAGCCCTCGCTCTTGACAGCAAAGACCTGCCAAACACAGAACTGGCAAACTGTAGATTCCCCTCCCAAAATCTTAATCTTTTACATTAATACATTAAAGCATGAATATTATTGTAATCATAATTGCTTTGATTCATACAGCACTTTCCAAAGGACCTGATGATGCTTCAAAATAATTCCCATGTCCAAATTTTGGACAAAAGATTTTTGGGGACATTTCCACAAACAATTTTGACCAAAAAACAAACAAATGATATATTCCTGAATAATATAATACTTTCAGAAAATACATTACTTAATTTTCAGGGAAAAGTTTTGGGGAAAAAAAAGTGCGGTATGATAAATATTATGTATGTTTAAAAAAAATCATACTGGAGTACAAAAGCCACATATTTCTGATAGGGCGGTGGGGGGGGGAGGGTTGGTGAACGCATTTCCTGTAAAACGTGGACAAAAGGAAAATTTGGATTTTCGAAAAATAAGCTGTATGTTGCTGTAACGTAAAAAAGTTGCACAAGTGAGCTATTTTTTGTTATTGATGTACTTATGTACTCAAGTACTCCATCAAGGTACTCTAGTTGGCAAGATACTGCGAATGGTGAGGGCTGACTGGAGGCTAAAAGTTGAAATTCCAAAAGATGTGAAAGTGAAAGATGTGCTTGTTTGGCAAATGACTTTGTGAAAGTCCAACCAAGCGGAAACTTTTAAAGGGATCAACACCATCAACACGTACTCATCATCATTATCCCCCAATAATAATAACAATAATAATAATAATAGTCCCTTTTGTCTTTGCACATCCTGTTTTAGAGTCCAATGGTGCCAGCGGACTTACTGGAGAAAAAGCAAACCAAAAAAAAAACAGTTTGGAGCTCTTAAACATTGCATTTTTCCCCCTCATCTCCTCATTCTTCCAATAAAAGGAGATTTCATATTCCAAATATTTCATATTGAATAAGAGGAGGAGGATGAGGCGAGGTCACGTGAAAACCTGCAATGAGTCAACAAACCCCGCCCACTCTCAGCTCCTTCCAGGAAATAGCCCCACCCCCTTGGGCAGAGTCATGTGTGCATCGAGCACCAGCAAGTCAACAAGCCCCATCCAGTCTCGGCTCCTACCAGAAAGTTGACCCTCGAGGGGGCGGAGTCTATTGCGGGGCATAAGGGGCGTTAGCTGGTGATAAGACCCCTCCCCTCAGTGATGCTCTTCCCACATCTGGCGTGAGGAGGAGGCGGAGGAAGAGGAGAAGGCGGGACAGACGGAATTTCTCAAGGCGTTGGGGGCGGGGCCGTGATCCTCGGCCCCGCCCCCTAGCCACACCGACAGTCAGGCGCTAGTGGGCGGAGTCAGGCACGGAAGGGCGGGGGCACGTCAAGGCGGACGGGTCCGGGGGCGGGACACGGGAGGAGCCTACGGAGTCTTTATCCCAGGTACCACTGAAAATAACAAAACACACGTGGTCAGCGTCACGTCGTCTGCGTCACATCCCCACGAACGACTCCGTTTTCGAGTCGTCTCACTTGTCCCTTTCTTGCCCCATTACAGTGGACTTGGAGTTGCATTCAAATTACTTTGGAGTCATCCTGGAGTGACCAAACTTTTGTTTTTTTTCGAGTTGTCTCAAATTTGTTGCCAACCAGCGACTCGTCACTTTTAGAGCCATCTGAATCGCGGACGTGGTCGTGCATGTGCATGCTTGTGTATTGATCAACACGCATCCTGCCAAGTTTGTCTCGATGATGTCTGGGGGCGACCAGACGGCCCAGGACGTGAGCGCCATCGCCAAGGCAACAGTATCACCAAATTCATTACATTACATTCATCACACGCTCGAAAACACACGCACACACACACACACGCACGCACGCACGCACACGCACAGATACGCACATCATTTAGAAAATGCATTCTGGAAAAAAGTGCAAGTAAAAGTTTGTAATAAAGGACGTGTGTGTTGCAGGCTTTGTCTGCACACGGCTAGTGATTGACTATGTGTGCGTGCGTGGGCGCGCGTGACAGAGGAGAAGAAGAGTGGAAGGTTAGTTTTTAATCAATACAACTTGCTGACGTTGGGACTTTTCTTCCTCGCTCTGCACTGCAGAGTGTCCTGAAAACACACTCCCCCTGAGTGTGCGTGTGTGAGTAAGTGTGTGTGAGTCTGTGCGTAGCCATAGTGGGGAGTTGAGGATGCTCATGCTTACAAGTCAAGATGACGACATGAAGGAGCTTTGTGACCCTTTGTCATTAAAATAGCAAGCCAATGGAAATCGCGTTATTGTGTTTCTATGTGTGTGTGTGTGTGTGTGTGTGTGTGTGTGTGTGTGTGTGTGTGTGTGTGTGTGTGTGTGTGTGTGTGTGTAATGCGTCCTACACACGTGTGTAATGCATCCGACATGCAAACATGCCCAAGAGGATGTTGTGGTCTTCCCATTCAACTCTCTCTCCCTCTCTGTATGTTTATCTATGACTCGCCCAGTGCTCAGTTGTGTCAGCAGCATGTCTCACGCCCACACACAAACACAGACACACACGCACTCACACGCACACGCATTCACACACACACACACGCACCTTGCAGACGTGTACTTGAAACACACACACACACACACACACACACACACACACACACACACACACACACACACACACACACACACACACACACACGAGACATGTCTTTGGCATGATGTCATTCAACATGGATGCCACAGCTTTCAACACACGCAAATGTGCCAAATGTGAATTTTTTTCAAATCTTTTGCAATGCGAGAGCAGTGGCATCTGCCCGTCCGGAACGTCATCATGCGCCTGAGCGCCTTTGTGTGGGTTTGTTGGCCCGATTGAGTGCACCCCCTCCTCCCTCCATCTTTGTCCTGGTGAGCAGGCGCCGTGGTCAGCCCTGACAACCTACCCACTCCCACACAAAGTAGGGGCCCATCTTCCCCCAAACATGCAAAAATTTGCTAACAAACTCTATTTAACCCTAAGACACAAATGCTAACCCAGATACACACACGCACGAACACACACAAACACACACGTGAGTGATGGCTGCTGCTGTTAGCATGTTAGCATCAGGGCAGGGGTCAGGGTTTGTGCGAGTGACGTGGGCATTCACCTGCGGCTGTTGCGGGATGTTGAAGGCGGGGTCTCGCGGCCCCACGCTAACAAATCGCTGAGCAGTAGAACTGGTGGGCGGGGCCGAGTATGCTGAGGAGTACACAGAAAACATCCAAAGTCACTTTCAGGCGACTTTCCAATGGATGCGACCGACGCCGAATGCAAAGACTATGGCCGAGCATCGGCCTCACGCTTCACATCTAGTGTGTGTGTGCGTGCGTGTGTGTATGTGTGTGTGTGAGTGACTCACTGGGCGACGGCGGGGAGTTACCCCTGTCCTCGGCCGAAGAGGTGGCGGGCGGCTTGGCGTCGACGGGCAGCGGGACGGGCCGGGCCATGGGTGGCGGTGGAGGGGGGGGCAGCATGGGCGTGGGCAGGAAGGGATTGTGGACTTTTCCCTGGGCGCTACCATTAGGCTGGGAGGGGAGACAAGGGGGGGGGCAGCGGAGGGGTTAATCATAGTCATGACTCGGGTCATAAATAACAAGTCACTCACGCTGCTGTGCCTGAGTGTATTGATTGGCTGTCGAGACGCGCACACTGACACCAATAATCCGCCCTCGTGCGGAAAAAGTGGCGCATACGCATGTGTGCGTTTCATTAAGTGCGAGTCTGTTTGTGTGTGTGTGCGCCGCGCCTTACGTTGAGCAAGCCCACCTGTCCGGCCGCCTGAGCTGAGTCGGGACACACCAACTGCACAAAGTCCTTGAGGGGGTCTTGCGGGTGGTACCTGATGGCGGCGTGCGAGAAGTATGAGGCGGGCTGCTGCAGGATGGGCGACGACGAGAAGTGCAGGGCGGAGGGCGGCGCGTGCGGGCTGGCTGCAGACACGGCGACAGACGGACAGACGTCAGTGCAATGCCAGGGCAGGCGTGGCAAGTCACCGCGCTCGGGTTTTTGGAGGGGAGGAGGGTCATCAGGATTCACTCCGCTTTGCACATGAAATGGCTTCACTGGCTCCTACTACTCTCTGAGTGTTGGGCGCAAAGTGGCCAAGAAGCAAAGAGGAGCATCGGCAGGAAGCCCCTCACCACTTCCTTTGCCGTTTCCCGTTACCTCGCTGACTTCCGCGTCTATCGGCCCAAACGCCTGAGGTCAGATGGCCAGCTTTGGCCCCACCCACGCAGGCAAGTGACCGACGAGAGAAAAAAAGAAAAGGAGCCTCGCATGATGCAAATACGTACGCGGCCGCCCGACCACAACGTCATTTGCATTCTTCCGACGGGGCAGGGCGGGTTGAGGAGCTTTGCAGTGAGGAAGGAAGGAGTGGGGGAAATAAAGGAAAGAAGGGAGGGAGGGGCAGGGAAGCAACAGGGAAGCAAGAAGAAACGCGAAGCGTGTGAGGGCGCAGACGGCGGCGCCCATTTACCTTGTCGGGAGATGAAGGAGCTAGCTAGAGAGCCGCGTAGCTTATATCCTGCGTGAGCAAACCAAAAGCACATGAAGAAGGAGAGGAAGACGAGAGGAGAAGCAGCGTGAACATTCCCCTCAACAACACGTTACGCAAGTTGGCAGGGGCATGTGCTTGTCGCCACGGTGATGCTACCTTGATCCTCGTGCCAGCTGCCAGCCTGGCTGGCGCTGCCCGGCGAGCGGCCCTGAGCGGGATAGTACGAGTCGTCGCCAGGACTGTCGGCTTCCTCCTCCATGCACTTGATGCGCTTGGCCGAGCTGAACGCAGAAACACGCGCGCGCGCACGGAATCACACACACACGCATACACACGCAAACACACACAGGCCGCTATTATGTCTTTGCACTTGTATCCCGGCAGGTGCGCTGGCCGTTTTCAAAAGGAGCACAATTTGGGGCCAGAAACTGAGTTTGGGTGAAGACACGGCATTGTCACGTCACGTCCCCAGCCGTTCCACTATGTGTCTGTTGTCATAGTTTCTGTCTGTGTGCTTGCCCCTCCCCTCCTGTGTGCCCATGATTAGTTTGATTATTCTTGCCTGCCTCTTGTTACCTGTCGTGTATATAAGTCCTGTCTGCCTCTCACTGGTTGGATCATTGTTGTCTTGATGTCTTTTTGGTTCCTGTTGTCGTATGGTCTTTCTGTCGTCATGTCCTGCTGTCTTCTTGGTTCACGTCCCGGTCTGTCAGTCAAGTTATTGTTTTGTTAAGTCATGTCAGTTTGCCTTTTGAGTTCTCCAATAAACCCTGGTCCAAGCTGTATTTGGTCGCCCTGCTCCATTCCCATCCGTGACAGAATGATCCGACCACTTCAGCGACCAACCTTCTTCCATCAGCTCCCGCTGCGATGCCTGATCTACGTCCCTCGTCCAGGCATGTTCCAGTGTCATGGGCTCCGCGGCCCCCATCGGACTTTGCTCCCGCGATGCCGGACCCTCGGCCGCCACTAGAGTGCTTCTGGCGCCAGCGGCTCCGCGGCCGCCATCGGACTTCGCTCCAGCGACGCTGGACCCGCGGCCGCCATCGGAGTGCCTACCGGCGCCATCAGACTCGCGGCCGCCATCGGGCTCCACCCCAGCGTCACAGGACCCGCGGGCGTCACCAGACTTGAAGCCAGCTGCGCCAGACCCGCGATCGTCCCTGGCCCCGCTCCCACTGCTGCGGCGTGGTGGTTCTTGCCGCTGCACACTGCTCTGCCTTCTGAATGCTGCTGATCGCGGTCCGGACTTCCAAACGCTGCCGATTGCGGCTCAGGCTTTTTGTATGCCGCCGATTGCGGTTCGTGTTCCAGAGTTGCCGATTGCGGTTCATGTCTCCAGAGTTGCCGCCGGCCGCGGTTAGGATTTTGCCATGAGGCCATTTGGACTGGTCAGTCAGTCAAGTTATTTTGTTAAGTCATGTCAGTTTGCCTTTTCAGTTCCCTTCAATAAACCCTGGTCCAAGCTGCATTTGGTCACCCTGCTCCATTCCGATCCATGACAGGCATGTTTTTGCCAAATCTCTGTTGTTTTGGTAGCTTGCGTGATACGCAACAATGCTACACATAAGAATGCTATGACGAGCCGTACCTGGACGAGGAGGAAGTGCTGGGGAGGGGCCTCCTCATGGCGCCGGGGCTCACACTGTAGTAGGACGAGCTGTCCAGGTCGGCCAGCGAGAAGTTTGGACCCGTGCCGGCGGCGATGGGAGCTGACACACACAAACGTGCACGCACACACGCACTCACCACACACACACACGCGCGCACACACACACACACACATACACGCACCCACACGCACGCAGTTTAGCTTCAGACAAATATAGAGGAAATAAATAAGGTTGTTTCATAGCAAAGCTGGCGCAGAGAAACAACAATGTGGTTGAAACCTCTATCCGTCCAGACCCAAACCTCTGCACTACCCTCCACCGACCCCCAACCCCGGTCCGCTTTATTGACAGAGCAGGGCAGTGTGATGAAAGGAAGGAGGAAGAGTCCTGACAAGACCTGCTGGCTACGCAACACTTTTCTGCACACCTCAGCACTGTCCATCGATCACGCGCACGCACACACACGCACGTGCTCGCTTGGCAGTTTGATGTGCGTGTGTGAATTGTTGGCTTTGTATGAGAATAAATGTCAAAGTGGAAGTCTGCTTCTGTGCAGAACGTGCATGCGCGCATGACCGAGCTTGCTCTGCAAAAAGAGAAGTTATCTTTGTGAAGGAAGGAGGGAAGGAAGGAAGGAGGCTAGGAAGGGAGGGAGGAAGGAAGGACGGAATTTGTCTGTGTCAGGTGGGGATGAACTCGACATGAGGCAGTCGAAAGCCCCAACTTGGTGACTTGCCTTCGAGTGTGTTTTCCTTGATGTCAATTTAAGTGCTGTTGTCTAATCAGATATGAATTCCCGCTCAGCCAGTTGCTTTGTGTCGATGCCTCTCCTCTCCTCTCCTCTCCTCTCCTCTCCTCTCCTCTCCTCTCCTCTCCTCTCCTCTCCTCTCCTCAACACACGTTTGTCGATGACTACGCAGGAAGTTGCCTCCGCATGACGACGCGGAAGTCAAGGTGGTGCGCCCGGTCACTCAAGTGACCAATCACACTAAGTAGACTACATCACTGGCCCCGCCCCCACCCCATCTGCGCCTCTTTAATAGAGTATTGATCCACACGCACACTCATTGGGGCGGTCCACCGACGGATTGCGTCATGGCCAAGCGAGGCCAAGGTCACCTGACGTTCGCTCTCGGTTGTCCGGCCGCCGTTTGGCCAAAAGCCATGTCGGCTTCTTCTCTCCCTTGACTGCGCCTGCGCACACACACGGCCCGTATACGCACGGCTCGTATATGCTTCCCTCCGCGGGAATCGAGAAGCGACTTCCCTGCAGCCGCATCTCTGCAAACGTGCTGACCCATGCGGCACGCTCACTCTCTTGCGCACACGTACGGGGCGCTGTGTGGGTTGTCTGAATTTGTGGACGCCTAAAGAGTGCCGTCACTCAGTGTGTATTCAGACCTGACTGTTTGGTCCACTTTAAACGGACCAGGGTTCGATTGTAACGCTGGTCCGGATCTTTTGTGCAGGTGTGAATACACGCAAATGAATCCTGGTGCGGATTAAAGAAACGGACCGAGACCCACATTTTCAGGTGTGAATACAAACAGCGTAGATCCGAACCAACAGCACAAATATGCAGAGCAGCTCGTAGGACTCGCATGTTTTCCTTCATTTTTGGGTCTGTGCTCTGTGTGCCGCCCTGGTCATTGCTGTCCAATGGGAGAACAGAGCGTGGGTGTGTTTACAAAATATACTTTTCTTGCTAAATGCACAGTCTGAATAGGAACCATCCATCGATTTTCTGTACCGCTTTGTCCCTACGAGGATCGTGGGCGTGCTGGAGCCTATCCCAGCCGTCATCGGGCAGTAGGCGGGGGACACCCTGAACTGGTTGCCAGCCAATCCTGAATCGAAACCGCACCAAACAAAAAAATGTAAGTCCGCTTTTGGTCCGGACCAAACGAGCGGACTATAGGACTTTTCTGATCTGAATACACCCTATGTCACACATGGGCGCTTGCACCAAAGTTGTGTCACAAAACGCCAAACCATAACAGCGGTTGCTATGACAACTTGGGTGTGATCTTTCTGACGTCGTTAGCGCTCAGAAACGAGAAAGAGGGCGAGAGAGAGAGACAGCGAGCGAGAGAGAGCAGCTGTGTTTGCCTTACTTTGAGAGACTCGCACAAGTTCGGAAACAGTAAATACTCCCGGGGTGACAAAACTCTCCTGGAAACCCAGATGACCTGAAACACACACGTGACAACGATTGCAGTGGTTATATTGGTCCAGTTGATCGCCGAAAGGTGGCACGGCGGCATCGTGCGACTAGCCGATTAGCACGTTTTGTGTGCTAACACGTTCATGTCTCAAGGTATGTAGGAAGGAAAAAAGAAAACCAAAAAAAAAGAAAAAGCACTCAGGTCATAAAACATTGCTCGTCAATCGCAATATACGGAAGCAGCACATTTCAAAAGCTGGTTGCTGGTCGACACGGCCAAAGGGGAGTCGCTTTGAAGACTGCCGCCAAATTTGGAGGACCGATTCGCGAGCACCAAGTAGCAGCATCAGCGCCATCTAGCTTAGCTTCACAATGCAAGTCAACGTGGCGGATGTCGCAGCTCTCCTCTGTTGCTGTTTCACAGTGTGCTAGTCACTCCAGCTCAAGCTTCGGCCGCATCTTTTTGTCTCTGGCGGCGGATCAGGCCAGGCTGGACCGTCTCCTCAAAGTCGACTTGCATCTTGTCCGCGTTTTAGCTGAGCAAATTTCTAAGTCGGACGAGGAGCCGGCCCAGGTCATGCGAGTCGGGTCGCTTGCCTTTCCCACGTGCCCGAGTGGGACACCACGGACACACGTGCTGGCAGCCACTCACCGTTCTCCGTCTGCTCTTTGATGTCGGACTCGCCGACCCGGTTTGGGCTCTCTGACTGGCCGCCCTCTGCAAGCACAACAAGCACACACGTACGTGTTAGTCAGGAGCGACCGAAAACAAAAATCATCAGAAGACCGATGACAATAGAATGAGGTGTGTTAGTGTGTGTGCGTGTATGTGCATTTTGTTGGACAATGTTTTTTTTTTTTCCCTGTCAGACTTCCTTTCCCAGAAGTTCCCGCGTGACCGGCCGGCCGGTCGCAGCACAGAGTGAGTGTGAAAACAAATGCAACCCCTCCCGCCTGCCCGCTATCGATCCCCACCGCAGGCGGCTTTTAATCAAATGAGCACGCGGAGCGCACAAATCAGGCCGCTGTAGCCCGCTCAACACGGCCGTCGATCAGAATGGGTGCCCCGCCTCCTCCTGCTCGCCGACTTCCCGTGAGCACATTTGCAAATTGATATTTGCGGAAATGCTCGCGGAGATGGCAGAAGAGCCGCTATCGCGTCATGGGAGGAAATGTCCCGAACGCACGTCACACATAGGAGACCAAGTCAAGGCGGGGAGGAGATCGAGACGTGCCAGTCGCCAAAAGTCCGCTTGTGCTCGGATGAGAACTTTTTGGGACGCTTTCCACGCAGGTCGCGCCAATCGTCGCCTTTGACTTTGCCAGTGGAGACGAGGCCTTGCAATAGCGCCAAAGGAAGAGTCGGCACATTTCTCACTCACGCAAAGCATCATCTTGATCCTCGGCATTTGTGCAAGAAGACACAACATCCCCTAAAAATAAATCACAGCTTTTTTAGTTACAGTTCACGCACACAGTCAAATGACATTTGTGTACCAAACCACGTTGGATTCTGAACACTCGCTTGTATGTGTGTATGTCTGTGTGCGTGCGTGCGCGTGTGTGGGGAGAGAGAGAGAGAGAGAGAGAGAGAGAGAGAGAGAGAGAGAGAGAGAGAGAGAGAGAGAGAGAGAGAGAGAGCGTGCATTACTGCGGCCTCTTTCAGCAGGCTGGCAGCCAACTTAAATCATTGGCAACCGTTTTGAAGCTTGTGCCTGTTTCCTTTAAGCAGTTGCCATCTTGCACCTTCTGCCAGAACAAAAGATGCACACACACGCGGGGAGTCCCCGTAGGAGCGAGCGGCCAAGGATGGCGAGAAAGTTGGGGAGCTGTGACTTTCCCGCCACTGGTGATTGCTAACGAGGACTCCGCCCAAGGAGGAGTCAAGTGCAAATGAGCAAATAGCCATTGATCGGCTGGAGTTGACCCCAAAGATCCCACCCAACCGCACGTTAAGATGCTTCGTTCTGGACCGACACAGATGTGGAAGTAAATGTGAGACTAGCATCGAGACTCTCGAAAGACGAAAGACTCACGGCTGCAATTTGGAACAAATTTCAACAACGAATGGACAACTTCTCGGGGGTGAAACGAGCCAGAAGAGAGACCGTGACGCGACGGACCATCCGAGCACAGCCAGCTAGCCACGTGAACGGCATTACGGCCATCCAGTCAAATTTGGAGAAGACACAAGCCATTCGCAATTGAGCTAGGTTTGAATGGCGGTGTGCAACGACGGGAGCAAAAGAATCTTCCTGTCTACGTCATGGATTTTTTTGGGCCTGTAGAACAAGCAAAGTTGAGAGATGCAGTGGGAAGACGCTGACGTGGGATCCGACGGGCGCGCGTGAGGGCGGGAGACAAGCGCGCGTCCGGTGGGCGGAGCCCAATTAATGAATGTGCGCATCGATTGCTCGCCGCTTCACTTTCCATAATTATAGCCACTCCCTAATGGGGCGAGTGCGCACCCCTCCCTCCCGTCCTCGGCCTTTCCCTCCCCGTCGCTGCGGTTGCACGTACTTGCATGATTGCCCCTAAGATGAGCCTTGTTGATTTCAAATCGAAAGTGGGTGCTCAATGATCACGCAGAGTCGCCACCTGACAAGGGGTCGGAGAACCGCACAAAGTCGGCGGCCGAGGCGTCAAGAAAAGCGTGGTCACGCACACACATGCCGACACAGGTCCTCCAATACACGCACGGACATTGTCTCTGGCAAGCCCGGCTGGCGAACATCAAACACAAAGTTAATCCAACGTCCTTGTTCCGATTAATAAAAGCTACAAATTAAATGCCGACGTATCCTCCATCTCGCTCCTTCGTTTTGTCCCGCACGTAAACGCGGAGGTCAAGGTGAAGCGCTGCGAGATGGTATGTGACACCCCCCCACCACAGCATGTGACATGTTAGTAGTGTTCCACGCTAGCGCTGGCTGCTAGCGTTGTCTGCTAGTGCCACTAATGAAAAACAATAACGTGCTTGTCTCAATACATAGTTCATGCAGACAGATGAACAAATGACATAATTATGCATCGGGAGATCGGGTTGGCAGGTACGATGGTCCCACCTGGACCGGCATCTGTACGGTGAGAGCGGCCTGAGGCCTGGCGGGGCCACTTCAAAACTCTTCAAAGTTAGTGTTGACTTTGAGAGCAAAGCAAGAGGTGAGATTTAATGGTCGAACGACGGCTGCCGGACTTGACTTGGACATCAACAACTTGAGAGTCAAGATGGATGCATCGTTTGTGCATATGTGTTAACGATTTGTCCACAGTGGTGCGTGTGGCTCGCGTGCCTCTTGCGGCAGCTGCTAACAACCTTAGCGGGATTAAGGAGGCTAAATCTTATCGCGATGGGATTTGGAAAGGCGGCTTCCTGTCTGTTTGGTGGGATTACGACTACGGCGAAGTGCGTATGTCACCATTGCGTTTGGAACAGGATGCTAATTGTATTGTTTAACTTCACCTCCAGGTGTATTAAGCCATAAATTTCGCGATATTTACAAACTGACACTCGGAATAAATAAAATACAGGATCGCTGAGCGTTATTTGTCCATGAGTGAAGTCGCTGGACTTTGTTGGCACGCTTGCAATGTGCTTCCTTGTTGGTCCGCCCCCATTCTGGACACGCGGGATTCTTGTCGCAGTGCTGGGGGGGGCAGCGGTCGGGGGGCTCGTAAAGTGTCGATGATGATGATGTGCTGCATCATGAGATAAGAGCTGCATGGCAAGGAGTGGGGGGGAGTCAGAGGTGGTGGGCGGGGCCGCTCCTCATTGACATTGGCGTGCTGCAGTGACTCAGCCCGGCGGGCTAGAGGAGCTCGTGGCCGCCTGAAGATGGAAGCCAGCACACAGCTGACTAGTGTCTGATCAACTATGACTAGCACTTAAGACCTCTGAGGTGGCAAGGTAGCAACAAGGCGGCAATGTTTTCCGTCATCCTGTAATTGGCTGTCAATAAAAGAAAATTATCCATTCTACGTTTTCATGTCACAGATTTGCTTTCATTTTAAAAAAGGCTCGGCCCAGGAAACATCAACTACATGCAGGTCAATAAAGAAGTAACGAATCTATTCTGACAGTAAGCCATTGCACTTGGTCGAAAGCCTTGAAGGCCAACGAGCTGCCGCCGCCGCCGCTGCTGCTGCTGCTGCCGCTGCTGCCGCCGCTGCCGCCGCTGCTGCCGCCGCTGCTGCTTTCACGTGCCCATTTTACCAAAGTGGGCCACTTGCTAATTGGCGACATCCAAACATACGCAATTGATCTGGAAACAACCCCCCCGCCCTGACTATTTTGTCTTCCTGTCCACAAACGTGGCCACCCGCTGTGGGAACATTGATCCTTACCCGCTGCACTGAAAACCATGACACACAAAACGGAACGTCGAGCACGAGCACGCACGAGCAGCGGCGCTCTGACATCTGTGTTAGCCGTAAGAGTCTTCGGAGCAATTAAAGCAATCGATGGAGAGCACTGGCATCTCTTCCACTGTATCGAAATGATGACACTGTATCGAAATGATGAACACACACACACACACACACACACACACACACACACACACACACACACACACACACACACACACACACACACACACACACACACACACACACACACACACACACACACACACACAAACGGGGAGGGGGGCACTCCATGAAGTGGAATCGCTTCATCCCGTTGGCAGAGGGAAGGAAACTTTTGCAACTCACACTGTCTGCTGCAAGCAATGGCACGAGGGTGGGAGTTGATGTTGAGGTAAATAACACTCTCCGGTCTGGAGGTTGCTCGGTCGCTGCGTGTCATCACAGGAACCACCACAACTCGTGGTGTGCGTGTGTGTGCGCGCGCTTGATAAAGTGAAAGTCAGTGTTGGATGAGTGAAGGCAGTTTTCATCAGTCTTGGGGGGGTGTGGCGGGGGCCAAATGGAAATGAAAGTCACAACCGAGTTGGATTACAACGCAAAACTCAAAGTCTGCTAAGGAGAAGGAAGCAGACCAAGAGGAAGCCGCACGTGGGAGCGGGGTCATCGGTGGGCCATTGCGCAAGTTCTTCTTTAAGTTCCTGACGAGTACGCGGCAAGGTAGTACAAGGGCCCAAGGAGGAAAGCGGACGAGCGAGGAGAGAAGGAGGCAAACCAGCCCCGCCCTGCCGAGAGCGCCACGTGAGATGCGAACTAGGCCAAAAGTCCAGACGGACGCAACTTGTCCTTCTTCCCTTCGTTCTTGCTCCCGTCCTCGCATGCCGTGTTCTACTCCTTTCCCGGCCTTCATCCCGTTTCCGATCGATCCGTCGTCTGACCATCCTTCGGCGATGATGAAGACAATGACGTTTGAACGACACAAGCTTGTCGATTTCCCGTGAGCCTCGGCGAGCGTTGTCGTCCTTTGGCCAGCCAACAGCGACGCATTGTGGGAGGCTCTGAAGTCGGCAGTCCTGCCCGCCCCGCCCGCGCATCATGTTTATTGGCTGTCACTTCCAAAATTGTTTGTCCCTGGGGGGTGGGGGTGCTTTTTGCTTTGACTTTTGTTTTAGGGGGCTGCGGTTTTCCTGTGTGTGTGTGTGTGGGGGGGGGGGGGTTCTAGTGTGGCCACCATTGAGCAGAAGTTGAGCTCCTGAAGAATGAAGACTGTTAGCTAATACACGCACCCACACACACACTCACCATTCGTGCTGCATCCTTGAAAGGCAGCGCTGAGCCGAGGACGTGGAAGGCGGTGCCAAATGAATTGCTCTCTCTGCGGACCATTACGAGGAGGAGGAGGATCATTATGACGAGGAGGACCTGTCCTACCTGCGCTGACTCAGCAGCTGCGCTCAGTCCATCCGTCTAATGGACGGAGACCCAATTTAATTAGCGGGAAGACAGAGTTGCGCGCGCGCGCGTGTGCGGGGGACGACCCCTGCTGTCCTTGTGTGGAAGCCCTGTCCATCTGCACCATGTCCGTCTGTCTGCTTGCTTGCTTGTCCTACACACGCACGAACACACGCGGCAGTCAAGAGGGTCGGATTCTTGATTGGCCGTCATAACTCTGCCTCCTTTTACGGTGAAGGTCGCATGACTTTTTAACATAGGACATGTCCCGCCAACCAGCCCCCCCCCCAACCAATCATGAGGAGCTAACATCTGACGAGCCGACACTGCTCAACAATTGCAAACAGCAAAGACTGCAATGGCCTCCCCAAAAAACCTCAGCAGCAAGAGCAAGAGGAGACCAACTTGAAACACTCTGAATGGAAATCACCCGCAACCTAGAGAGTCCAAAGTCTAGTTTGATGGACGTGATTCTTTGGCCTGCCACGAGAGAGAGCCCGCGCGGCCCTCGGACTCGGACGCCGCATCCAATGACGCAAAAGGTGCTGCAAGTCCACAAGGCGACAACTTGCACCATCAGGTCAGAGATTCTTCTCCGACATCCTCGCTGCTCCCGACACCTCGGCTGACCCTCGGCCAGTGCGCGTCCCGGTTTCAACCCTGAGCCGTTAACCGGCTTTGCGTCACTGTCAGACTCGTTTAGCCTTTCCACTTGAGTGAGGCTCCTGACTGCAAAAACAAGGAAGCGAGCGGTAGCGATTCAAAGCAAGGCTTGGGTTTCTAGCCACGCCTCCTGCCCACGTGTGCGTTAACGACGCCCAGGCAGACACAGGCCTTTGACAGACCTTTGCGTATGTGCTGGGTTTTCTGGCAACGACAGCGACACATCCCGTTCGGCCTCACATTGGACCGAGCCACTGCGAATGCATGGTTCCCGCATTGTCAACGACGGTCCCGTCAACAACTCACCCCTCCCCACAAACTCAAGATGCAAAGGCGGGTGGACGAAGCCAATGAGGCGCCAGCGCGACAAAACTGACCGGCGTGGACAAAGTAGGCCAGGTAGAGGTCGAGCTCCTTGACAGAGACGCCAATATGGTGCGGCTGGACGCAGAGGCCCGGGTTGGCGCAGCGCGGCGACTTGACCAGCCGCTCGCCGTCTGTGCTCTCCAGCGGCACACCCTTGAAGAGGATGACCATGACCAGATCCAGGCGCCAGACCTTGTCGGCCTGCCGCAGGCAGTCAATGCGCCGCATCTTGCCCTTCTGGTCCGGGTTGGAGAGCACGCAGCAGGGCGCCTTCTTGGCTGTCACGCTTAGCACAAAGTCCTCACGGAACTCGGGCCGGATGTCCTTGCGCAGCTTGGCCAGCAGGCGTGAGGCCCACTTCTGCTTTACCTCCGCCTTCTCGCCCAGCAGCTCGTCCTTGACGGCGCGCTCCTCCTCCTTGGACATGCGCTTCTCGTGCTTCTTGAAGTACTTCCGCTTGCGCGCCTGCAGGTTGAACCACGTGTAGGCGAAGGCGCGCACCTGTGGCAGGAGCGCCTCGATGAAGGGGTGGAACTCGTCCTGCAAGGAAGGAAAAAAAGGAAATAGGGAAGGAAAAAAGAAAGAAAAAAGAAAGGAAAAAAGAAGAAAAAAAGGAAGGGAAAAAAGGAAGGAAAAAATAAGGAACAGCGTCAGTCGTGTCTCCATGGGTGATGTGGGAGCGCTCAAATCTGTCCGCCGGTCGTGCACACCCACGTGTCCCCAACTCAACTACAGCGGCATTGAGTCTCCTTCCAAAAAACTCGCCATGAGTTTGCTGATTCACTCAGATTCAGAAAGAAAAACGAGATAATTTGTTGATGCGTTCATAAAAGATGATGCTGCCTTCCAAACACACACAAACGGCGCCACTCCAGTTGTACAACAAACTCCACAACTACATATACATACACGCGAGTGTTTTTTGCCCCCTTGTTGCTTCCATGTCTTGGCACCTCCTCTCACAAAAATCTTTATTTTTTATTTATTTATTACGCTCTTGCCACTACCCCACACAGCATTTGTCCCCCGCTGTCACGATGATGTCAACATCATATTTGGATTATTGCCGATCAATCGACAGCAGGAAATCAAAGATGCACTCTTGAGTCTTCTTTACATGATTTTCAAACGATTATTCATTATTCATCATTTGAAAAATGTTTGTTGAAATGTGTATTAGTTCTTTCATGTGCCACTTACCTAAACAATTTCTTTTCATTTGATCTTAATATTAAGATATAATTTTAATCGAATTTACATTATCACCAATTGATACGACTTTAACCAACTAATTTATGAATTAACGTGTGTGTGTGTGTGTGTGTGCGTGCGTGTTTGACTGGGTGCTGTTTAACATGCGATAAAACTGTCAGTTTGAAAGCCGCATCTGCCTTCAAGTGGATTCTGTCGACTCAAATTTATTTCGAATCACAAAAAAAGTCTCAAAGGGCTTCGCATGCCCACGTATTAACCTGCACGTGCTTTCACAATTCAAGTTGATCTCAACGGTTTGCAAGTTGATCGAATGAAATCAGTTGAGTTGCGTCGAGAAAAAAGCTCCAATGATGAATTCCCTTTCAATTCCCTCCAACTCGTGGCAGAATCATGCGTGCGTGCATGCGTGTGCGTGTGCTCGTCGACTTTGCTGAAGTTGGCGTGACGTACCTGCGTGAGGCAAAGCGGCGAGTACATGACTGGTCCACGTGCGTGCGCGCGTCCGTGGCAGCGTGGCCCAGTCCGGCTACAGTAGGCGCGCGTGCTTGGCACGAAACGGACGGACGGACGAGCGGGGGGCGCGGGTCGTGGGGTTCGGGCACGGGTGGGGGGTGGAACCCTCCTGTCGCCCCCCGTCTTCTCACATGTCCGAGCACGGATGAACTCTGACCCCGCCTTGGGCTACACCCGCTCGGCGTTCGAGGAGCAACATGTCCCGAGTGCCGTCACAAAAGTCCAAAGTGTGGCGGGGGAGGCGGGAGGGGTCCCGTCCACGACGACAACGCGGGAGCGGAGGATCCGCATGTCATGCGGGGAAGCGCCGAAGCGGGTAGGCGGGAACGCCGCGCTGCCGCTCGGCCGCCGAAACTGCGATCCACCCGCCGTCCAGTGGGTCCCGGCTGGGGTTGAGGTGGTGCAGGAGTGGACGCAGAGCGAGTCCTGCCCAACCTCCAGCCGCTCCGCTAAGAGCACCGCCGACAACGCAGCTGGATCGGCGCCCGCCCGGACCTGCGCGCTGCCTCGCTCCGACCGGACGAGCTGACTGAAGCTTCCGCGCGCGACCAACCCATCTCACACACGCGCGTGCGTGCGGAGGTGCGCGTGCTCCCAGCTTATCGATTTCATGCGGGCGGGCCAGAGACAGCGCGCTGTGTGTTGACAGCGAGACAAGTACTTTACTTCAACTTTGACCTCCAGCATGAGCCACTTCCATTGCAAAAATAGCGAAAAAGTTTGAAACGGAGCGCTCCACATCACAAATGTTGCTCATATTCATGAAAAAACTAAAGTAATGTGACAACAAGCTGACGAGCCGCTTCCTGTTCACTTGGACATGTGACGTCATATGTGAGACGCCCAATCCCATGCGTTCTTTCTAATCAACTTTATGGAGTCAACTCTCGTGGATTTCAACGACACCAGCGTCAAGACAAATTCCAGCAGGAATGTCCAGCAGGTCCACACACGAGAGCGCCAGAGTGTCAACAGTCGGATTGTCCGCCTGCACCAACCAAAAAGCGGATCAACTACGTGACAAACTGCACGTTTCAGACGTGAGCGGAAATAGAGAACGTCCGCGTGAGCGTTGCCAAGGCAACGCGCCGAATTTGGCACTCCCACTGAGACGCTGCCAGATTGGAGCCACGCCAACAGGACCAGCGGGTCTGAAGCCTCACCAACACGCAAACAGAAAGAAAGAGCAGAAACAAGAGCGGGCAAGACGCTGACGAGGAGAAATAAGGCCATAGAACAGGAAACCAAAAGTCAACGCACAAACACCAGCTCATCCTCACATAGCATGGAAGCTAACGGCAAACGCTTCACACAACATGCACTAACATGCACACACGCACAAACATCAGCTTCATCAGCTTCATACGTGCACACACGTTTCATATCAATCCTGGGCACGCACGTACGCGCACACTTCTAGGCTGACGCACACACATGCACACAAATACACATGCGTGCGCACACACACGCATTTACATACGTGAACATAACAAATGTACACACTGCCGTGATGTAGTTGCGAATGCGTGCGTGTGCGCGTGTAGCTTAAACAGGAAGCAGTTGCACAGCGCGAGCACTGAACAGATGGCCTGGTGGAGAGGCCGGAAAACAACCCCCCTCCCTGAACGAATTTCGTCCCGCTGCCCGTTGACACCAAGCCGACCGCCACCTCCTCTGCCGAGGGTAACTCGCCGCCCTCGCCCAGTGAGTCACTCACACACACACTAGATGTGAAGTGTGAGGCCGATGCTCGGCCTTAGTATTTGCGTTCGGCGTCGGTCACAACCATTGGAAAATTTACCCGAAAGTGACTTTAGATGTTTTCCGTGTGCTCCTCAGCATACTCTGCCCCGCCCGCCAGTTCTCCTGGTCGGCGATTTGTTAGTGTGGGGCCGCAACAGCCGCAGGTAAACACCCACGTCGCTTGCACAAACCCTGCCCCATGCCCTGATGCTAACGTGCTAACAGCAGCAGCCATCACTCACGTGTGTGTGTGCGTGTGTGTGCGCCTGAGAGAGACCGAGTACCCATCACGTGTCCACACATAAACACACACAGAGTCACTCGCAGTCAGCAACAGCTTCAGCAGCTTGTGTGAGCTGCCACCACACCCCCATCATCATCATCATCACCATCACCATCATCATTGTCATGTTTGACTTTGAAAGCAAACAGGTTGGTCATTCCTAAATGAGATCATGAATAAAAGTTCAGCGGTTTCAGCAAAATTAAAACTAAAAAGTAATAAAATAACACAAATTAAAATAACCACTGATCTGCCAAAATATTTTTCAATATTTTTCAATTTTGCTTCGTTTGCTGTTTTCATATTTGCCGTCAATTTGAGAACAGATAATGCCATGAGTTAGGCGGAAAAACCAGGAAAAAAAACAAGAAACGATCCAATCAAACAATTTGGGAACATCCAAAAGGGCAGAAATAATGTGATGACGTCACAGGCACAAGCAGGACACAAAAGCAAAAGCATTCCAATTGATGCCTTCCAAGGGAAAAAAAAACAAGAAACGATCCAATCAGGCAATTTGGAGACATCAAAAGGGCAGCAATAATGTGATGACGTCAAAAACATAAGCATTCCAAGTGACACCTTGCAAGGCACATATGGCTGAATGGCAAAGCACACGCACGCACGCACGCGCGCACGCACACACACACACACACACACACACACACACACACACACACACACACACACAGTAGAATCAGCTTTGCATTGTCATGGCGATGCAACGAAAGTGATTCGAATGTTCTGCAGCAAATGAATCGCACTGAAAATTGCAAACTCGTAGGTCTGTATGTGATCGGTGGTGACCAGTCCAGTTCAAGTCGCGCACGCACACATCAGTGGAAGGTGAAGAAGGTCAAATTGTGGCGAGAGGGGCGAAAACGTTGCATCGACTTGGATTGTCAGTCCGATGTGTCTCTCTAGCGGCCGTTTGCTCTCTTTGCAGCTTCTCTCAGGCCACTTTCATAGCGACTGTGCAGCTCCGTCTGTGCTTTTCTTTTATTTGTCCGCGAGACGCCGAAAGTTTGGCGCTGACTGACGGGACGGGACTGAGGTGAAGGTCGTTTGGATGAGTTGGATTTCGACCTGACCAACATCAGCAGCCAAGGACATGTCCGCTTGCATGAAAGCATTTGTCAATGTTTGGGTGCATCGGGTTCGGATTAGGATTTGTTACCTGCTTTATCTAAAGCCGCGTGTGCCCAAGCATCGTCACCTCACACTGACGCCACTGAGGGAAAGTGCAGCTTTTATTTTGTTCTGTTAATGCACCGAAAAAGTTCCCCTTTGCTTGAAATGTCTTACCTTGCAGTTCACGATTCAAATGGTTCAGTTTCTCTCTCCAAAAAGCGAGTTGGGGGTCATTGCGCGTCGCCTTCCCTTCTTCCTCCCTTGCCCGAACTGTTTACAAGTGACAAAAAGGCTGCAAGTCCTGAGCTGTCGGACATGCGAACAGTAGCGTTTTTTGGCAGAATGGGCAGGCCGGTTTTTTTTCTTTTTTATGTCACGTGAGGGGTGGCACGAACCATCGCCCTCCCCCCCAAAAAAATGCGCAAAGTGGTTTAAGCAATGTTTATCACTGTGTAGGGAATTGGCAATTTAGCGCCCCCTTCAGGGGAATTGGCAATTTAGCGCCCACTTCAGCTGCAGACAGGGCGCCCATGCTTGCTAAAAAGTTGCGCACAGAAACTAAGTGACAAGAGAAAATGCCAGGGAAGGAGGCGCGCTGAGGACAATTCACCTGTGAGGGTAAGTGGTGATGAAAAGGGGGATCCACTGTCTAATGCAACATTATTAGTGGGCTAAAGTCAATCACACCTCAATTTTTTCCCCAAAACACACGTCAAGTACAAAACTAAAAATACAGGCCTATAATTCCTGCACATTTTCTGAATTGTGTCAAATGGGTGATACAAAGCTATAACGTCACCCCCAGGTTACGTGAAATTGGTTTAGTCTCCTCTTCACTTCTGAGTGAGTGACAGTGTTGGGGGATGAGACCATCGACTGTTGTTCTTATCCAATGCCAAATAAATGAGATGAAAAGAAAAAGGTAAAAACATTCTTAATTTTTCTAAATTACCGTATTGGCACGAATATAAGACGACCATGATTTTAAGACGACCTCCGCTTTTTCAAGACTCAAGTTTGAAAAAAGACATTTTGAACACCAAATTTAATTTTTATACAGAAAATAATTACAGTACATCTGAAACAAATGATTATAACAATATATCCAAGAGAAAAAGCATGTTATTTTGCCTCATTCAAATCATGCAAAAACTGTCTATCACATCTTAATATTTGAGCTTTTAAATATGTAAACTAAAGTGCAATCACATTTGTAAATGAATGGCTTCTGGTTTTTGAAATGTAAATAAACCAATCTACTGTAATAAAACAACAAAACTGCAATAACCATCAAAGTGAAGTCTAACTGTAGCTGTAGTCTTGAAACAAATCTGAATAAGGAAAAACATTGCAATAAAATAATGCAAACTGCTACCGCCATTGTTGGGGAGCCTGAGGACTGTATGGGGTTGGCTCGGATGGTTATGCTCTTTTTGCCCCCGGGTGTCGGTCAGAACACAGGAGTTTAGTTTTGATTGCTTTACTGAATTATTGGCAAAAAAGTAACAGGCACTGTGGCTCATTGGGGCATACAGGCAAACTGGCAAAAGGGTATAGGCACACGTTTGGTCGTAAGGATGTGAGAGCAGGTGTATGTAGTGTACATGGGTGAGTCTTTGGGTGTGTGAATTTGATTCTTGTGTGTGTGATTATTGTTGAAACGTGTGAAGGATGTGTGTGGTGTGTGTGATGTGTGTGCGGTGTGTGGTTCTGCAACAGACAGAAATACAGCACGTACGTCAACGCTCAACTTCTGACGTCACACAATACTACTAAGACGGCACACATTACATAACTAACTGCGTGTAACGGTACCGCTATACTAAATAACCATAAATGAAATACTCTCAGCAACACACCAAACATAAGTCATCGAGACAACAAAATACATTTGCTGGTGACCATTAGTCGCCGTGCCGCTGCGTAACGGCTACTCGTACGATGCGAGGCAAACTTAAAGGAGTGCACCAAAGCTATCAGTCAAACGGCGCACAGACGAAACAAACCGCGATCAGACAAACGGCACAACAGTAGACAGCAGTAACAATGAAATGTAAATACTCACTTTGCATTAAAGACGCACACGATCACAGCAACATACTCAGTCGATACCAGCAACCTTTAACTTACCGCTGCGCACAAGCTCCAACAGTCGCGATAAGCTGAGGTAACTCGCGCGAGACTTAAGGCGCGGTGACGTAACTTTCCAACATTTTAACATCAACATAGGAACCTTTCTAACGGCTATTTTCATTTTTCTTCTTCGTGACAGGGCTTCGCTTTGGCCTGGGGAGTTAAGTTCAGCATTCGCTTTAAAGATATTTGGCGTGTCTAGCGTTGTGAATGGGTATAATGTCTAGACCCCGAATGTAAGACAACCCCCACTTTTTCAGTCTTATTTCAATGCAAAAAACACTGTCTTATATTCGGGCCAATACAGTTATTGCTGTTCTCTGCCAATTTTATGTTTAGTCTATACGCACTGATAACTAATTTTCAGAATTGTCCCATTGTCTTTGTGCACTTTAAAAAGTGTTTACTGTTGTGATTGCAATAGAGAAACTTGTTCAATTGAGAAACGCAATTTTCACTTTCTCACGTTCTATTAAAAAACATCTGTGTGAAATGATTTTTTTTTTTTTTTTTCCGGGGGACGCTCGGAAGTAGTCTCACCCAGGGCGTAATTCTGTGTAGAACCACCACTGCATGCGAAAACGGGCCTCCATGTTCCGCGGACAACCCAACAGTCGTATATTTTGGCTTGGAGCACAAATGAGCTAACTGCTCAGCACCGCTGCAGCCTATCAGGAAAGTGCGGTGTACGCACACATGAACTTTGACCTGGGGTCAGTTTGTTGTACCTAAAATATTTATATGATTTTACAACATTATTTTAAAAATGAAATGAGCAATTCTGATTCAAAATTTAAAGCAAAAAACCCCCCCTAATTTGTGAGCGGTGCTATTTTTAGAACATGCTTCGCAAGCTTAAAGTGGTCTTGCGGGCCATCCCACAAAGTCCATCCTTCTCAGTAGGCCACAACCTTCTCTTGCTCCTTCTCACAGCTCCTCCTACTCCTTTCCAGACCTACTTGTCCTCCTCTGACTTTTGTTTCGAGCCACTTAAGCCGTTTCTACCTCAACACGTCGTCTCGTCTCCTCTCCCACATCTGCTCAAACAGAAATCCTGGACAGTGTGTGTGTGTGTGTGTGTGTGTGTGTGTGTGTGTGTGTGTGTGTGTGTGTGTGTGTGTGTGTGTGTGTGTGTGTGTGTGTGTGTGCGCCTAAATAGAAGATGTGGGTCAGAACTTATTTACGCAGAGTTTAATGAGAAACAGATGGATTCATTCACAGACCCACCCCCTCCCCCCTTAGGTCCACCCCTTTTTCCTGGAAGCACCACTCCCTTCCGACTTCTTGGCCAACCAATGAGCGAGTAACAATGCTAACCTTTAGTGCAGCAAACGATGACTGACAAGCAAAGAATGGACGTCAATAGCACAAGAAAGGATGGTCAACTTGTTACAATGCTAACATGAGAGAAGCTCATGCGAGTCAATGTGCTAACACAGCTGAGTGCAAGTAGCTACACTATTCGATAACCAAGTCCGCCTCCGCCATGTACGTAATGTGGTTGCCACGTGAGCGAGAAGACACGCTTTTGTGCTTCTCTGATAGAGAAGACAAGTAATGTCTGCCATCTCATGCTGGACGGGGCTGCCAGAACTTCAAAGTGATCAAGGATGGTAGAAGAAACTATTATTGAATTGTGGGCCTACTCCGAGTGTGAGTGCAGGCCACGCATAGTCCAACAAACATGCGAACAATTTGAGCCACTAGCTGAGTCAAGCACACCAACAAGCATTGACGCCGCGGTGGCACTACCGACTGCACGGAGACACTGTCTTTGTCTCGGGTTGCTGAGCAGATGTTCCTTGTTAACCCCTTTGGCAGCAGTGCGAGCCAAGATGGGCGACACTTTGACGAGCGGAGGGCCAGTGCCATTGCTTTGCGGGAATTCTAAATAGATCCTAAAAGTCTTCTTTTGTTTAAGGCAGCGCGGGAGCAGGAAAAGGAACCCTCCAATAAATAAATAGCAGCACTCGCAGCAGGAAGTTGAGCCGCTTCCCCCGCGGGCGCCTTTATTTTTATTAGCAACAGCAGAGATAGTGAACGAGCAGCCCCGGCCTTCCGCAAGTCTTTGATGGAGTCCGGAACCATTCGCAATTAAATCACATGCTGGCAAGCAGCTACGGGCTTGCTTTTAAGCTAGTAGAAACACGGACATCATGCCAACAATCGTTGCTGCAACAGAACGATGGAGAAGAACATTTGCTAAACACACTAGGTGGCTAAGGTTAGAGCTAACTAGTAAGAATACAAGCCAACGTGGAGCTCGTGAAAAACTAGTTCTGCAGCTCCCCGGGTTAGTGCAGCCCTGAGCGAAAATCCATGAGGCCGACTTGGACGAGAGACCTAAAAACGACCTCATGAGATAACAGGCTAACAAGAATGTCCGCTCCGAAAGAGAGAAGCTGGCAAAGTGGGGGCTGCTCAGGTGTGTGTGTGTGTGTGCGTGCGTGCGTGCGTGTGTGTGTGTGTGGAGTGGGGGGGCAGTAGAACAACAGGCTGCTGCTCTCAGCAGAGGTCCGAGAAGGTTCATGTGAGGAGGTATCAATTGCATCCTTTCCACCGTCCGCACTGCGTCATCCGACACCACGAGTGTTTGTATGGGACGCGAGTGTGTGTGTGTTTGGCTCCGATGCCTTCAAAGACCGCAATGTCATTATCGCGGCAAAGTGGCCAGCCGACATGGCGACATGGCGTGTTGTTGATATTTTTTATTTGAAAGTGGCGAATGTCCAAACAGTCAAAGAGTTGCTCCGGCACGTCTAAGGTAGCCCGCTAAATCGTAGAAAACTTGAACATGCTGTCGATGTGGTTTGACTTTGACTTCCGGTTTGCCACGAAGAGCGCCGCAGCGTCACTAGAGAGACGATCTACATTCCTACATTTGTATATTCACTTTCTAGTATTTCCTCGCTTTTTACGTTTTTACTTTTGGGAGTTTACTATTGTTGAAAGTCGCGGACAATCCCTGCTATTTCGACCACGTCACTGTTTGGCTCTCAGCGGAGGATTCGTGGCTGTTTGTCTACCGTCGATCATCGGACACGTATGTATGGCTGCGGATCAAGAGGTTTGTTCAGCTTCGTGTACCAACTGCACCCTTCTCTTAGAGAGGTTGTCCCTGCTAGAGGGACGTGTCAGCCAGCTAGAGCAGAATAGTGCGATAACAGTAGCTGTGGCGGACACAGATGCAGACTGTAGTCAGCCCGCTAGCCCAGTTAGCATTAACCCCAAGCAGCTTGCTAACCGCGATGAGCCAGTTAAGATGCATAGCCGTCCCAAGTCATCTTGGTCTACTGGCTCTCGCACCTTGGTCATAGGTGACTCCATTACCCGAAACATCACACTTAAAAATCCAGCCACGGTAATGTGTATCTCTGGAGGCAGAGCACCCGACATACAGTAGAAGCTAATCTTAGGGAGTTGGCTCGCAATAGGTCTCGTCAACAGTGTAGATCGAACAACACTAGCTACTCAGATATAGTGACACACGTTGGCTCCAATGATGTTAGGATGAGGCAATCAGAGATCACAAAGAAAAACATAGCGAGGACTTGTGATCTCGCCAGAAAGATGAGTCGGCATCGAGTATTTATCTCTGGCCCCCTGCCTGGGAGAGGCACTGAGGTTTAGTCGATTAGTCTCCCTTAATCGATGGATGGCTGGTTTCTGCAAGAAGCAGGGACTGTGTTTTATAGATAACGGGTCCTCCTTCTGGGGCCGCCCCGACCTGCTGAGGAAGGACGGCCTTCATCCTAACCGTGAAGGCGCCTTCACTCTTTCAAGGAATATAGATTATTGTTTGAGCCATTCATGACAGGTCACTTTAGAGCAGGCCGGGTCACAGGTGACTAGGCCACCTGTTAGGATGGGTTTGGAGTCTGCTAAGTTAAAGTTAACTAGCGCTAGGCTAGATTCCCAGCATGCACATAGCTCCTTGTGTAGACGAGAGCGTCACAGTTTGAATAGTGCCACAGTACACACTGACACACTTTCTACTGAGGTAGTAGACAAATCCAATCACTCCACCTTGACCGGTATCGCTGATGGAACGGTGCCTATTCCAGAAAAGATTACATGTTTGCCAAATATTAACTATCAAATTCCTATGGTCGTATCGTCCTGCCGCGCTAATAAACATTTTAGAGGTAATGTCGGGCCTAGAGAACACAATATTACTCGTATTTCATTGCAAAATCCTCCAATAGATATGAACCATGATCTACCGATTAGACTCAAACTCGGTTTTATGAATATTAGATCACTTCATACGAAAGCAGTACTCGTTAATGACCTCATAATGGAACATAATCTAAACATTTTTGGTCTTTGCGAGACCTGGTTAAAACCTAATGAACTGCTGCCGCTTAATGAGGCCTCGCCTCCAAATTTTGTGAGCTCGCATGTGGCGCGTGTCCAATTCTCTCGACCGGTGATGTGGAAACTATTATACATGCGTTTATTACGTTGCGCCTGGACTACTGTAACGCATTGTTCTTTGGTTTTCCTAAGTCCAGTATCAAAAGTCTACAGTTAGTACAAAATGCTGCTCCAAGGCAAGGACAAGAAAATTTGATCACATTACCCCAATATTAGCCAACTTACATTGGCTCCCGGTCCATTTAAGATGTGACTTTAAGGTTCTCCTATTAACCTATAAATCATTGCATGGCTTAGCACCTTCATATCTTGTCGACGTTCCTTACGTTCCGTCCCGTAACCTCCGCTCGCAAAACGCTAGTCTTTTAGTGACCCCGAGGGCCAAAAAAATGTCTGCAGGGTCTAGAGCATTTTCTATTCGGGCTCCGGAGCTTTGGAATTCCCTACCAATGGATATTAGAACTGCTACCTCAGTAGAAGCATTTAAGACACGTTTAAAGACACATTTTTATGATATGGCCTTTAATTAACCTGTAGTGGCCGATTCGGCTGGAGTTTGTGTTTTCGCTACCTCCCCCCAATCCAGCCCCCACCCGTCCGCGGCTGGGGAGGTGGTTAGGTGACACCCAAACTGACAGCAGCTGTCTGGATTCTCGTGGACCAATAAAGATAAGGGAACTGCAGCGGATTACCCCCCTCGAAGACACTCCCAGGACAATCGAGGGCGCCTCCTGCAGCTCTCCACTTCTTCTTTGATTTTTTATATTATGTATTCTATGTGCCCTCTCTGCATCCATGGCAGCCTGGTCATCTTGGAAGGGGGATCCTCCCATCTGTGGTCCCTTCTCATGGTTTCTCATTTTTTCCCTGATAGTTTTTTTTTGTTGTTGAGTTTTTCCTTGCCCTCCTGGAAGTTTAAGATCAGGGGATGTTCGAGAATAATTGTAATTTTTTTTTGTATATGTGAAGCCCTTTGAGACTTGTTTGTGATTTAGGGCTATATAAATAAACTTGACTTGACTTTTTCCATCTTACATGATTTCACCAATTTTACTGTTTTTTACGCCAACATTGCCCGTTCCCCCATTTTCACATTGAATTTTTTTAAAATGACCAAAACACGAACCTGATGTGTCACTTTTCTATCATCACATATAAATGAATTCCACATTAAATTGCAGCTTCTTTTTTTAACTAACAAACCTGTGAATTGGTTGTTCAAGCTGATCCCCGGCCAGACCTTGACCTTCTTTGCGCAGCCCACCTCAGTCAATCCACTTTCGTTTTGTCAGCCCGGCGCCTCAGTAACACAAGTCAGGTCGTCGCTTGTGTCGACTTTAGAGCGAGCCGAAAAACTGGCTCGCTAAATTGTGAGCTAGCATGTAGTAGGCGAGCCACCCTGCTGCTAAATTGTGAGCTCGTTGCGTGTTGCTGTTACGACGATTCCGTGTGTGTTGTACACAAACGGATGGGTCGTCATCCTAATCAGTCACACAGCTGCGTGTCCCTAATTGTTTCCATCGAGCTTCCTTTCTCCTCTTTTTTGTCATTATCCCGTCTTGACTAGGTCACGAGAGCCCAAACACATGCTCAACTCAAAGCGGATGTGCCAAAGGCGCCTCATGCAGACAAGAGCGCCTGACGGTGAAACTATCTTGCGGGGTAACTTGCCACCTAAGCGCTCAGAAAAGGAGCCCTCTGACTTGGACGAGGCCTGATGAAGTTGGCGATGCAAGGAAGGTGAGGAACAAACTAGTCTGCTAAATTGTGAGCCAATTGAACATCTGGTAAGAAAACCACATCAACCAGATGATGAAATGAGAGACAGGACGTCCGCTCCGACGCCGGTTGCCGTGGAGAGCCGCTCCTCGCATCTGCCCCCTCCCTCATGCGTGTCGGGGGATTAAGTCGGGGGGCGGCTGTGGTGGATGGAACACGGTTTCGCATGTGGGTGGGGGTGAGAGGCGGCCTTTGCCAGGGTGGACACCACAGGCCTCTCCAAGGTGACCCCACAAAAAGCTGCAATGAGCATCTGCATCCTGGCCCTACGACCACCGTCACTTGTGTTTGTGCGAGGTGGGCATGGCCAAGTACTGTTTTAGAAGCACCCTACTGTAGATAGTCAAGCTAATTAAGATCACCAGATGTGCTCGAGAGGTGAGTGTACATCTGTAAGTCGTGTTCCCGTGATCACCCGTCATTAGCCCGTGTGTTGTTAACATGCGAGCTATTTCGAGGCACGAATGTATGGCAAACGCAAAACGAAACAAAAACAATGAGTCCTTGGACAACCTCGTTTGAATCCATTTGCATTAGCGTAGTCTTATTTTGAAACATACCGTAATTTCCGGACTATAAGCCGCGACTTTTTTCCATAATTTTCGACCCTGCGGCTTATAGTCAGGTGCGGCTTATATAAGATTTTTTTTCGTGATTTTTGTGATGACTTGATCACTTTTACTCTTGACACTATTATATACAGTAAAAGCTACAAAACAAACTGACAAATAACTCGTTTTCAAATCAGACGAGTAAAGACTGGTCAAATATTTTAAAAAAAGATATTATTAAAAGTGAAGACAATTTGCAATTCTAGTAATGATGCACAATTTGTCTTCGCGGGCCACATAGAATGATGTGGCGGGCCGTATCTGGCCCCCGGGCCTTGAGTTTGACACCTGTGCTCTAAACCCTTTCTCTTACTCTGCCATATCACTCAGAGATTACACAAAGCAGTGGTGCTGTTTGGACCATCTGCATTGTATTAAAACCCAATCAATCAGCATTTAAATTCAATTCTTCTGACATTTTGCTCACCAAAAACTAGTTGTAATGAATGTGAACTTTTAATGCATTTTATTCAGAAGGTTACTTTGAACCTTAAACGGCGGCGCGGCGTACTTATGGATTTTTACGGCCTCCGGCATCCAAGGGGCGCTCTAGCAGGAAGCAAGAGCGAGACAGGCGAAGAAGTGATAATGCACCGAAGAAGACGTGCCAGTTTGTGTTTTGATCGTCTCGCGCATCACGCACACACCCGCATTCACACAAAGACAGGAAGCTTTTATACACAAACCGTCATTATGGGGGACAAAAGAAATGCATACGATGCCGCTTTTAAGCTATACGTGTCGCTCGCTAGTTTAATGTAATTTAGCGCTTCGTGCATGAATAAGATTAGCATGAAAAGACCCTCTTCACACTCGAAGAAATGCATAAAACCGACGACGAAAGAGAGACTGAGAAAGTGTGAGGCGAAGGATATCTAACGCTATTCCAATCGGACACTAAGGAGGAAGACTTCGATGGTTTCAGTGCACAGGAAGAAGATGAAGACAGCTCTTTTTTTACTTTTACTGGTATGTTTTTTTTTAACCAGCCCTGTTAGTGCTGTGCTACCGTGTTGCTGCTGTGTTGCTGCTGTGTTACCGCCGCGTCTCAGTGACTTTGCTGTGTTACTTCCGTGTTGCTGTGGTATTACTGCCGCGTCACAGGCAGTGTTTGGAAAGAAATGTTAAGGTATGTTATTAAAGCTTTAAAAAAACTTTCTGTGTCCAGTCTTTCTTTGCTAATAACTCGCGTGCACACTTCCGCGTTGCTGCGGTACTACTGCTGCGTCACAGGCAATGTTTAGAAAGACATGTTCAAGTATGTTATTAAAACGTTAAAAACGTTCTTTGTAAAAAAACTCGTGTGCACATGCGGCTTATAGTCCGGTGCGGCTTATGTAAGAACAAAACTGAAATATCCCTGAATTTTAGCTGGTGCGGTTTATAATCCGGTGCGTTTTATAGTCCGGCAATTACGGTAACTTCCTCGCCATCTTATCATCTGCCAGATGTTATCCTCATGCGTTAGCATCAGTATTAGCATTAGCATTCATGTGGTGTTATTTTTGGGAGATGATTAAACCTTTATTGGTCATCTTTTGTCAACATGTTGTCTCATGCATGTTGCCTTTACCATAAGTGTCAAATCCAGAACGTGAAAGCCTTGCCACAGTTGGCACTTCCACTCAAGCGGCAGGTAGACGGCGCTGGTGGGTAAGCAAGCTCCCGGAAGCTCGGTCACCTGCCGATTGAGTAGAAGCTCCAACTGTGGCAAGGCTTTCACCGTCTGGATCTGGATTTGACACCTCTGTGCATTAGCCCAAGTAGTGGCGCAGCCTAACACTGGGACCTAAGAGAACCTTTATTCATCTCATGTCTGATCTAATCGCCTAAAACAAGGCAGTGCAGATACTGATGTAAATCTTGATTTCACCGCAGATGCCGATGCATGACGGTAAACGGCCGGCAGCTTTGCTTGGTTTTCTCGTGCAATTTAGCATTACAATGCACTTTAGGATGACAGTGTAGCTTTGCATCATTAGTATAGCTTCGCACCGCTGGCTAATTTAGTATCGAAGGTCACTGTGTATCTTAGCAATCGAAATATAGCGTAGCAAAGCTAAACATTGAAGCCAAACTTACAACCTCATCTGAACCACGTGAGGCACTGTTCCAAAATAAAAGCGAACTAACGCTAATTCTACGTGAGGCGAACATCTGGCGGCTAGCTGTCGTCGCTTTGGCAAGGTAAGTAGCGCTTTTAGTGTTTCCATTTGTTTGATTATTTTAATAAGCATTAAAGCATTAAATAGGATTAAAGGGGCAGTTTGCATTTTTCCACAGCTGCTCAGCTTTTATGGGAAAACATTGTGTCAATCATACTTTCAAACATGGTCCACTATGGCCTCACTTTCACCTCGCTGAGATGTTCAGCACGCTAACAAACGTCCAACATAGCATGGTAGCCTCGCTTCGTCTCATAATCAAACTAAGCATTGACATTTTATCTTAGCATTGTAGCAGCATGATTGTCCATCTTGACACTGGAGTCCACCCAAGGGTCATAGAAATAGTTTAGCATTATAACCGCCTTTAGGCCCGTTTTCAGATTTAGAACAGAACCACCAATAAGATCCATTCATGTGACAATACGTGTTTGAGGGTGGTTGTCGTGGTGACAGAAAAGGCACACAAAAGGCACACAATGTGGGGGGTGGCCTGTGTGTGTGTGTGTGGGGGGGGGCATGTGAAGGAAGTTGAAGCAGACAGGTTTAATCCCACAATTTCCTGATGGCTAATCTCACTAACGCTAACATGGAGCAGCAAATGCTCCCTTCTTGCCGACGACGTTGACGCGCACCTTCCAATGAGCTCAAGACATTTTGAGCTAGCGAACAAACATCTCACCAATAAGCAGGCGCAGTCATACACACGCACGCAAACATTGAAGTACAAAAGAGCACACACCACACACTGCATAATTACACGCTCACAAGTCATATTCGTATTTATAATAATGCCGTCAAAAAGTTAAAGAACATGAATAACAAAAAGTGATTTTTGTATGTGCATGAGGTAGCGCGACCTCGCGCACGCTCCGACGCTCCCTGGCCGGAGGTCAGGACAAATGTTCCAAATGGGACGAATGAACGAATATAAAAGCGATGTTGAATAACGTCATACAACACACGCCAATGTCACGATACTTATTATTACTATTATTATTATTTAGTCATTTCATAGTTTTTAAGGACAGCCGTGTAAAATCAAACCAGAACAGGTTTCCAAACATGTTCATTTTATGTCACTTCAGAGAACGTCATTAATTTCCCTGTTGAGCTCCGATTACAATACTGCCGCTAATTAATATGAACATTTTAAGTGAGAACATTGAAAACAAAACGACAGAATGTCAACTGCAAATATATAATTAAATATATTAATTAATATTTAGATAAATTAAATATATTTGATGTTTGCAAAAAAATAAAAAAAGAGGGAGAATTTAAACGCTCATGTGCAATCATTTGTTTCATTTAATGTCATTTTTAAAATGCTCAAATATCGTTCAAATAATACATGCTACAGTCAGACAAATTCCAAACATGAAAACAAATTATTTGCATGAAAGTGGCAAAAATTGAAATACTCACGTGGAATTCTTTTTAATTCCTACAGTGAAATGGATCAAGTTTACCGAAGAAAAGTGCACAAGCCTTAATGAAATTAGATTGATTATAATCATGACAAGATGCATCAAAATGCCTCTCGTGCATGTCACATTGTAAGCGACGCTATTAACAGCAACATATATAATACATAAAACCTTAGATTTCTTTTAAAAAAGAAACAATAACATCTGAATAAAAGTACAGATAAAATTCAATTGACTATAAATGTATAATAAAACCTTCGGAATTTTTTTTTAAAAAGAAACAATAACATCTGAATAAAAGTACCAATAAAATTCAATTGCCTATAAATGTATAATAATCTAAATTTATTTTAAGATGAAAACATCGTTTCATGACTAAGATGCACCTTGACGTTTACGATTTTATTTTAGTCATAAAACACACGCACGCACACACGCACACAAACACATTCCCTCTCTCTCTCTCTCACACACACACACACACACACACACACACACACACACACACACACACACCCACACACACACACACACACACACACACTGACACACACGCACACACACACATTATTACTGTCGCTATATTTTGTGTTGCTTTACATAAAAATAAAACAAGTCACTTACTTCTCTGTGGACCCGCACATTCGCAATACACACACGCCGCGAACCAAAACCCCCACAAATACACAACTGCACACAGTTATGCAAACTCCAAGGCACTTTTTGTTTCGTTTTGTATTTCAAGAAGAAAAGCCGCGGGTGCGTGCAAATAAATAAATGCGCGTGTACTGACCATCCACCAGGTCCTGGCCGAGATGTCGTAGCACAGTTGCCATTTGACGGAAGCCTCCGCGCCGCTTTTTCCCGCCATGGCGCCGTCAATCAACCTCATGTGTGCGCGCGCTCAGCAGAAAAAGTGATTGACAGCAACGAAGTGATTGACAGGCGGACAGACGGTGGACGGACGCACGTGCCAGCCAGGAAGACGAGACCAGAAGACGACGAAGAGGAAGAAGAGGAAGATGAGGAACATGAAGCCCAGGAAGTAGTTATCTGGCAAGGTGAGACACGTACACGCCCCCTCCCGCCGACCGCCCTCCCCTTACATACATGGACGCGCACACACTCCCAAATCATGTGCACACAAACACATATCTATACACAACTGCACTTTACATGAAGGTAAACCCAAAGTGCAGACACACTTTTTTATTGCCTAGCTGTCAAATTTTGTTCACAATTAATTTGGCTCATCTTGGATTTTGTTGTTTTCAAAAGATATTGGCCACCATTTAATTTCTTCCCGGTTTGATTATTTGTTGACTTTTGCTTACAACTAAATTAGTTCACTTGATGAAGTCGAATGGATTATGGTCATCTGAAAAGAGGCCTCCTACGTGGCCGGGGAACTGGCAGGAATACCTGACCTCCATGGCGCGCACGCGCAGGTACACACAGAGGTGCCATTGTGCTGACTGAGCAGGAATGTGCAAGTCGTTCACATCAAAAACTTGAGAACTGCGAGCAGCCGAGACCACAAAAACAACTGTGATAACGACGACCTGACATGATGCTTGTCTTTTTTTGTTGACCTCCTGCATGTCAAGGTGTCTGTCAGGCGTCAGCAGAGCGTCTTCCACTTAGATAATTGGACGTAGGCGAGTCTCACCTAGGTGGAACAACATTTTCAAAATGGAAACTTGGCCTCTGATCTTCATGTTGGAGCAACCGTGACACATTCTTCCAAACAACCTTTTGACGCACACGCCCATGCACGCCACGGTTGACATCTGTTTTGTCTTTGCCTGTACGGGGGGCATATTGGGGCGGAAGGGGGGGTGGTATCGCCAGAGGCTGCCGTGGTGGCCATCCGCCCACTCGGCGCTGTGTCCCGCCTCCTGGTCCACATGACCGCACACTGGTGTGCCAGCCATATTTAATCACACCCCTCCACCCCATCCCAACAGTACACACACATGCAGACGCACACACGTATTTAGTGGTGTGTGAGTGTGTGGGTGGTGCATCTTTGTTTGGGTGGTTTACTGGACTTGAAAACCTTTTTGGAGGTTGCCCCTGAATGACGTCATAATATTAGGAACACCGCTTCCCTTCCATTTTGTTTAGTGGAAGCAACGAGGGCCGCCAGAACCCAAAAGTGTTATAATGGCCGCTTGCGTTGGGATGCGCACGCTTCAAAACTCACTCACAGCAGCAGGAATGCTGGAAGGTGCGAAGAGGGCAAACAACATTGTGGGAGGACCATGATGATGATGATGATGATGATGATGAGAAGCATGATGATGATGAAAAGCATGATGATGATGAAGACGAGGTTGAGGATAGGGCCCAGTTGAAAGGTTAATTAATTCTGATTTGTTGACATGTTCACTGTAGCAGCAGCTGCGTTGCACACACTGCCAACAACACACGCACGCGCACATGCACGCACACACACTTGAAATGTAGACGTCAGCGAGTGAACCGTCCAGCTATTTTTCAACAACTGTGTGTGTGTGTGTGTGTGTCTGTGTGTCTGTGTGTCTGTGTGTGTGTGAGCGTGTGCGTGCGTGTGTGCCATCTGCCTGCTGCGTGTGTGCCAACTCAATAATGTCATTTTTTTTACAACTTTGGACTCGATTTTCCCTCAAAAATGAAAAAAGACAAAGACAACGTGAGAAGGGCTGACCACGCATGCACGTCATTTTTGTAATACATTCCATCAAGCGTGTTGTAAAGAGCCGCGATGGAAACATGACCAATATGATCTAATATTTAATAAAACGCTTCTTTGCAAAGTTTAATCTCGTCCGGCGATGCCATGTGAGCCGTGGCTGTCAAGTGATGAGCACAAAGTCAGCGCGTGTGCTCACATTGACAGGTGCATGCGTGTAGCCCCCGGTGTTTGCGCGTGTCGTGCCGCGTTAGCGGGCGCCGCTCATACGCCACGACGTGCGGGAGCGTCGGCGTAGCTAATCGCCGGCTGCATTGAGAGGCCCCGAGGACGCCGCCTACTCGCCGGGACGGCGGCCAAGTGCATGGCGGCAAGGACGCCACTTGGCCGCCACTAAGGAAGGCTGGCCCGCATCCATCTCGGCCCATTGCCGACCATCAGCCGAAGTGGTGCTGAGCGGCGGCCAAGCGGCTCGTCTGGGTCCAGGCGGCACGCTCATTACATTCCGTGACGTCGGTGCATGCCCACCGTCACCTGCGGGAGCTTTCCAAAGTGAAAAGACAGAAAAGACGCGGCTGGCCTTCACCTCACTGCGGAGAAGAAACGGCAAACAGGAAAAAGGCCTCCTTGTTCATTTTGGCTTCATAAACAGTCCAAAACTTCACTTTGAATAGTGAAGTCTTCAATTTGAGCCGAGCTCCTCTGCCGGGCGGTGCAAGGGAGGCCCCCCAAAAAAGACACGCACTTTTATTCGGAGGGCAAACCACGTGTAGCGCCCGGACCCATAATGCTACAAAGTGTGCTTTCATTCAACTTGTACCATGTTGTGGTACCCAAAAGGGTGGCTCGCACTTCTCAGGAGGGAAGTGCTAGCATACCTTATCAAACATTTTCCAAGCCCAAGAAACAGTTAGCCTAGCTTAGCACAAGCGTTTGACCTATTAGGAAGAGGGTTAGCCTCCAGCCTCCCCGTTTACTCACATAGCCAAACAATACGAGCCCCGAACCCCCCCAAGCACGGTTTAACTGCTCATTTACATAATTAATGTGATCGGCCCACAGTGGGCAACATTACTGCCATTGGCAATCACATCCACACTTGCTCACAGACACCAGAGTCGCTCAGCTTAGCTGCAGTATAGCCGTGATAATCTTGCATATGGTAAGAATTGCCATTAAATCCCAATCCTTCACACCTAGCCAAAATAGGAGTTCAAACACACACACGCACACGAGCAAAGGCACATGTGTGTCCTGCACGCACTCGGGTTTGTCAGCTTATTGAAGAAAATAAAAGGGCTAGGCGTGACCTTGTGTCCTTTCCAAAGTCAAAGTCTTGTGGCGGGGGCGTACAACGCATATGTCATCCCCCCACCCCAGCAGATGTCTGACACGCATGTCAATCTGCTACCCGGAACATCGGCCATGTTGCAGATGGAGCCGTTTTGCTCTTTTTCTCTTAAGGAAGTTCAGCAAAGTGGAAGAGCAAAAGCAAGATGGATGGGACGACCATGAAATTCTGCGTGCCTGCATCTTCCCTCGTTGCTGCCCGGGCTGCACGCAATTGTAAAACTCACCTGCTTGTACACTGAGAATAAAACTAGCGAGTGACGCTGCATGCACAACGCTCGCACTTCAACACACGACTGCCAAACGACAAAATGCACGCAAAAACACGCAAAACACAAAGCGCACACACCAACAAAGTGACGGCTTCATCTGGGGTTAATGACGCTAACGATGCTAATTAAAATCTGTCAGGGGCGAATGCTAACGCAGTAATGTGAAGCGCGTCTATATCAGAACCCCACTGCTCACCCATGTCACGGTTAGCGTGCCATGCCAATGACGGCGGGCGGGAGTGTGTGTGAGGGTGCGGCCATATTGCGCTATGGAGCAGGTGGAATGGCCTAAAAAGAAAACATAACCAAACTTAGAGGAATGAAATTACACCTATTTTCATGGGGGGGGGGGTGTCCAAAAACCAAGCACTAGTGGCTCCTGAATGGTCGAGGTCAAATGAATGGTCCGAGCAGTCCCGCCCAACTCCCACTGCCACCCGGGGGCAAAAGCTCAGCCAGCCCGTAACCGCCACAATATGTCCCATTTGCATTTTACACGTTTGCATTTGGAGAAAATGTTGCACCCTCGCCATGCACGTGGAGCCGCGGGCCAAAGCAGCAGCCGACGTGGCTCGGCTCCAGCCAGCATTTCAATATTTTACAGGCGGGAGGGCAGCAGTGGCTATGATCACGCTCGATGGCCTTCGCCTGCACCGAGTGGCAAGAGAGCGGCAGCGATGGATTGAAATCAACACTTGTGGCAAGGCAGGCTTGCTGCTTGCTATAGCTGCCTTGGCGCTTCTCACACAATTTTAGAGTTTAAAATTGAAGCACAGATGTTTTTCCCATCCATATATTCCACAGCAAGACGATGATGAAAAATCATCTCAAACAAAATGTGTTGACTTTGAAAATTTGCCATTTTCTCACTTCTTATTTGGGCCTTGGTTTGTTGTTCTTGTCCCTTCTTTCATGGTCTCTTTAGATCATTGCTCCCATGCACCTGTTCTCATTAGCCCCGCCCCTTGTGTTTTCCAATCAGCTCCCTCAGCCACCTATGCAGGTGTTCCTCATTATCTTGTCTACATGTGTTTACGTCAATAATATTGGAAAAGGTAAAATACAAATAAAATAACCCAATATGACATCCATTTTCTGTACTGCATTGTCCCTACGCGGATCGCGGCCGTGCTGGAGCCTATCCCAGCCGTCATCAAGGAGTAGGCGGGGGACACCCTCAACTTGTCAGGGTCCGGGGTGGTGTACTTCTTTTTTCCACAGGGAGCAACCGTGAGCAGAGTGGCGGAGGGCTCAAGTGCGGCTCATCAGGCTCATTAAAGGAGGGCTCTTAAGGAGCATGCTGTCAACCGCCTGTCCCTACCAGTGTGATCACCTCCACGGTTGTGCCTCTAGCTCCTAAATCTCGCTCCTAATTCTCGCCTTGCTCATCGACGCCACGTTCTCCTGATCCTCCGGTCTGCAGTAAGATCTCCGCCACAGCCACATCGAATCCTCTGACCAAGTCTTGTGTATTTCGCTCGCAGATTCCCTCCACAGATCATCGCCAAGATCCACCCCGTCTGGCTGAACTCCACACGCTCTACTATTGCTGCTCCCGCTCCTGGCTCAGATCCTCCCGCTCTACCTCCACCTCCAATAAATACTCCTCACTCATTTTGGACTTCTGAGTTGGTTTTCTGCATGTGGGTCAAACCAATCGGCAAAACGATGACAGAACTGGTTTCCAGCCAATCGCAGGGGACACAGAAACGAACAACCATCCGCACTCGCACCTAGGGGCAATTTGGAGTGCTCAATTGGTCTACCAAGCATGTTTTTGGGATGTGGGAGGAAACCCACGCAGGCACGGGGAGAACATGCAAACTCCACAAAGAGGGGGCAGGAGGTGGAATCGAACCCACACCCTCCTACTGTGAGTCGGACATGCTAACCAGTGCGCCACCGAGCCACCGCCCAATATAGCACATCTTTATATATTTGTAAAGGTAATCATTGAGTAGAGCCACCAAAGGTAAAAAGTATTGATGCCAAAATTTCAACACCTCTAAAAGTTCAGCATTACAAATACGAATCTGTGGGGAGAAAACCTGAAATCATGCAAAATACCAATGTGAGTAGGTTTTTTCATGAAAAAAGCTTTGGGGCAAATTTCCGTAGGCGTGCTCGTGTGTTTGCATGAGAAGTAAATGCGCGTGCACACTGCACAGCACGTTGAATGAATAAATGAAAAGTGTTTAAGTGAGTTATCTATTCAACTGAGAACATCCCCAACATCTGGACTGACACACTACCACCTGCCCCCCCCCCCCCCCCCCCCCCATCATGTATGTTTAATGTGTGCGTATCCCGAATGAGATAAGAAAGGGAGCAAGTGAAGGATGTCCGAGGGTGACACGGAGGGCCGCCTTTGAGTGAAGGAGCTTATTAGCATAATGTGGCTTTCCTCCTCTCAGCTACGCCCCCGCCATCCACCCATCCGTCCGGTTGTCCGTCCGTCAAGGCGGCATCCGCTCCGTCGCGTTGCATCAGTCTCCGCGGCGATGGGACGGCGGCGTCCGTGGCGGTCACCCGCGGTGACGGGCGGTGTCTCGGCGTATGTAAAGCAACTGTCTGCGTGCGAGGGCACTAATCTATGCTAATTTGACATTTACCAGCTCATTTGCATAACAAGCAGCAAAGACGTTCCGCAAACACAAAAAACAAGACGGCTCACTGTGCCAAGGCGGAGCTGAGCTGGTCGAGGGGGAGGGGCTTGTCGAAGCCAAGTTTGGTGAGCGAGCTGACCGCTAATGGACTTTTGCCTCTATCGGTGATCTCTGACTTGTTGCCATTCTTTATCAATGGTGCATGTCATCGATCCGGGATCTTGACACGTGTAGTTGCTCCGGCGATCATGAACGGTGCCAACCTTCAAGGATTTTGGAGGGAGTTCCACAGGGGAGGCCCGTGCAGGGTTACCAGCGTGAGGCGGGCGCGCTCAGCTCATGACCCGCTACAGCGGTTCGGCTAGATGGCTCAGTGCGGCTGCTCTTCCAAAATGCTGTCGGCTATACGTCTCTCGACTTCTTTGCTTATTTGCCAACTTTTTTGCTAACCCTCATGTGGAACCGAGCGCTGTCCGTGGTGTCACGCTTCTGTGCAACAGTTGGCCGACACAGCCTCACCGTGCCGTGCGTCCCTGCGCTCTTTTCACAGCCCAAACTGCATGCATGTGTGGGTCGGTGAAGGCGCTCGACGCGCCAGCCCGCCGGGGCGGCCTTTTGGCTGCCACCTCCTCACGCCCTCACCTCCGCCAGGAGGGAGAATCCAATACGGGCACACGCACGAACAGTGATGTCATCTGGCTGCGAAAGCGCCCATTTGACCGCTCTGTCTGCTGAAGCAACTGGGCGGCGGCCAGAGAACTGGAGCTAGGCCACAAGCCTCGCCGCGGCCCCCACACTCTTCTCACACGCGGAGGGACATGCGTTATTTTGCACAAAGTTCTATACAATACGGCTAGTTTAAACTTAAAGACGCAAACACGCAGCGACATGCGACCAAACTGGCGTACACTCGCGCGCCGTAAATAACCAAAATGCGATTTTTGTCCCGGCTTGTAGGGATTGTATTTTATTTGAAAATGTACACTCAAAATAACTGACGCTTTTCGATAAACACTTCATGTGTTTTCGCAGTTTGCGCATAACGTGGCTGAAAGCAAATGTGCAGCCAAGAAAGTTTCCTCCGAACCCTCAGCCACAAATCATTGACTGATTGATTGATTGATTGATTGATTGATTGATTGATTGATTGATTGATTGATTGATTGATTGATTGTTCGATTGATTGATTGATTGATTATGCGTACATGTGCGCATGCGCTATTGCAGTTCGGCCAAACCGCAAGCCGCCCGTCAGCAAACTATCCTGACGCATTAATAAGTAAATAAATAAGTAAATAAATAAATAAATAAATAACAAATAGTGAATAAATAAATAAATAAATAAATAAATAAATAAATAAATAAATAAATAACTAACCATACATCCATACACCCATCCATTTTCTGTACCGCTTTGTCCCGAAGGGGTCGCGGGCTTGCTGGAGCCTATCCCAGCAGTCATCGGGCAGTAGACGGGGGACAACCTGAACTGGTTGCCAGCCAATTCCATTCATTCATCCATTTTCCATACCGCTTGTCCCCACGGGGTTCGCGGGCGTGCCGTAGCCTATACCAGCAGTCATCGGGCAGGAGGCGGGGGACACCCTGAACCGATTGCCAGCCAATCGCAGGGCACACAGAGATGAACAACCATCCCACTCACACCTATCGGGGCAATTTGAAGTGCTCAATCAGCCAACCATGTGTGTTTTTGGGACGTGGGAGGAAACCGGAGTGCCCGGAGAAAACCCATGCAGGCACAGGGAGAACATGCAAACTCCACACAAGAAGGTTGAATCGAACCTGCACCCTCCTAACTGTGAGGCGGACGTGCTAACCAGTGCCCCACCGTGCCACCAGAATAAATGAATGAATAAACGAACGAACGAACGAACGAACGAATAAATAAATAAATAAATAAATAAATAAATAAATAAATAAATAAATAAATAAATAAATAATCACCCCGACGCCATCGGACAGCAAGCGGCTGTTGTCCCCGCGCCAGAGCTTCTCTCGCCGGGGGCTGCTAATCGCCCGCTACGGCTACGGCCCGCCGCACGCTCGCCTCGCTCGCTTGCAGAATTTGTCATCAGGAGCCCCGGGAGCGGACGACGAGCGAGGACAAGCGTGTCACCGTCCTCAACGCACATACATCGTCGACGCAAACGCTGCGTTGTTGTCGGCAACGTATCTTGTCTTGTTTTGCTGCGGTGTGTTAGGTTACGGATTTTAGTTATTGATCTGACTCCAAATTGCGATCAACACTTAACACATAAATTGCTATGTCCTAATCCACACACTGGCGCACCTAACAATTTTGCGAGTTCGTTCTGTCAAAGAGAAGACCAGTAGATCAATTAGACCAAATTTACCAATTATTTATTCCTGACAAAGCGCACTAATACAGGCCTGGGTCCCGGGTCCCTCACACTAAAACTCGTGCGTTTTTGTGACCACCAAAAGACGACACATTCTTCCGGGTTGCCCAGTTTTAAAGAAACACAATATGAATATTAAAGCATGCAAAATATTGTGAGATGATTGGTGGATGGCCATCTCCTCCCCGTGTCGGTGCTATCGCGGAGGTCAGGTGGTTGGAATTTCCCGCGAAGTCCAAGACACATAGACGTGCTGTTGTTCTCATTCCTGACCTTGAGGTGTTCTCTCGTCCGGTACTCCCTGTCTGGGCCTATACACAACACTTCCAAGAAAACAAGTTCATGCAGTTTGCTTGCACATTCTTCGCCCCCCACCAATCCACACGAGCACTCCAATACTAGATATTATATTAATATGATTATAAGTTTAACACAACCTTAAAATATGCTTGCAAACTCCCGAAAGCACATTTCCCTTTAGGTGCGTTGTAATTTCCTCTGCATGCTCTCGTGTTGTTTCCTTTCCTCAATCGCGATGGCGCAGCGTGATGCCAAAACAGGTATTTTGTGTGTGTTCGTGTTATGTACTTGAGTGGAGTCAAGTTGTTGCTCGTAGTTGTGACGTTGTGTGCGCACCTCATTTGTTGTCAAGTGCAGCTTTGCCTGCCGGTAGTCGCTGATGGCGGAGGGGTACACTTGCCTGTCTTGTGTGCCGACATCGTGAGTTGGAATTCCCACATATGACGGGGTGAATGTTTGTGGGTGCGTGTGTGTGTGCGTGCACGTCTGTGTGTGCCACAATTTTTTTTTTTGTTTGCTTCCGTTGCGTGTAGTTCCATGCAGCCATTTTTTGTGGTGATGTCGCGTATGCTCGTCGTGTCCGTGTCGGTGGATGAGCATTTCACGAGCGTGCGCCTCGTTGTTCCGCAGGCGGCGAACGCACTGTCAAGCTGCTTTCTCATTTCAAGTGGAAAAAGAAGTAATTACGTGGAAATATGATAATGTGCAACGCTGCGGGAGCCGCCCCGCCTGCCCGCATGCCTGCCCCTTATTAGCCAGACTGCCCCCATCCTCCCCCCTCCTGGTATTTCTTGCAGGGAGTCTCGGCCTTTCACGACTGGACAAACATTAGTGACTGGTCGGCCTCGCTTTGCATCAATTCCTTGCCTCGTCGGCATAATTTGAGGATGAGCTCCACCCCACCGGGCCTCAAGGTCTCAATGGTGGAGGTGATACCCCACCCCCACCCGTTGCTAGTTATTTCTGTAACCTGATATAGAGGTCTATTTTAGGTTATTTTATAGACCTAAAATAGCCCAAACAGCTCAGTGGCCTAGTAGTAGAGTGTCCGCCCTGAGACTGGAAGGTTGTGGGTTCAAACCCCGGCCGGGTAATACCAAAGACTATAAAAATGGGACCCATTGCCTCCCTGCCTGGCACTCAGCACTGCCGAACCCCTGGAGCCGACTCACTGAACCCCTAGGGTTTGATCGAACCCAGGTAAGAACCACTGGTGTAAAGTGTCATTGGGGCTATGGAATAACCTAAAATAGATTGATTGATCTGTGTGAAGTGTGGTTAATTCTGTAACCTGATATTAGGGCTATGGAATAACCTAAAATAGACAACAAAATTAAATCCATCCATCCATCCATTTTCTATACTGCTTGTCCCCACGGGGGTCGCAGGTGTGCTGGAGCCTATCCCAGCAGTCATCGGGCAGTACGCGGGGGACACCCTGAACTGGTTGCCAGCCAATCGCAGGGCATCGCATAGACGAACAAAAATTAAATCCATCAAATATGAAATATTAAACCCTAAACCAGCTGTAAATTGTATAAATAATCTACAGAAGTTGTATTGCTTTGTTTTAAACAACCATTTATCTGTTTGAAGTGTTGTTATTTCTGTAACCTGAGGCCAAAATTAAATCCATCCATCATCCATCCATTTTCTATACCGTTTGTCCCCACCATCAAATATGAAATATTAAACCATAAACCAGCTATAAGTTGTATAAATAATGTACATAATTTGTATTGCTTTGTTTTAAACAACCAATGATCCCTGTGAAGTGTGGTTATTTCTGTAACCTGATATAAAAGTCTATTTTAGGTTATTCCATAAATGCCAAAATTAAATCCATCTAATATGAAATATTGAACCCTAAACCAGCTGTAATTGGATGGGATTGCAATGCTGTATTGCTTCGTTCGAAACGCTAGGGGCAGACACGTGCGCCACCGTAAAAAAACAAGAAGAAGAAGTGTGCAGCGCAAGTAAAGTGTCCTATGGGTTTGAGCCCGTTGCTTCTACAGACAAAATTTTAAAAAAAGACACAAAGGAAGGCTGGTATCAGGTGAGTCTTCGAGGTTTTTCAGTAAGAGCTGTTGTTTTTGTCAGGAATGAGTTGAGCCAGGGCGACCAAATGCAGCTTGAACCAGGATTTATTAAAGGGAAAGGGAGTTGGAAGGGAGGTAGGTGGGGAACCGAAGACACAGACGGTATAGAGCAAACTTGGGCAAATTATGGCCCGCGGGCCACATCCGGCCCTTTGCGCGTTCCTGTCTGGCCCGCATGAGGCCAATCGTAAATTATATTTGATTACTACTTAATTTAAAAAAATAATAAATTGTGTCGTGCGTGCAATACAACTGTTTTGCTTTTATTTCGAAAGGCGTCGCACTTCCGTGTAGCGTACGTGTATGTGAGCTGTGCGTGAAGGTGAACAGTGCGAAGTAATGCTGCCCGAGAAATGTGTGCTGACGGTCAGAAAAGAAAAGTTGACAAGGAGCGCCGTGTTTTCAACAAGACATGGACTGCCAAGTATTTCTTTACAGAAATGAAAGGTAAAGCCGTGTGCCTGATTTGTGGTACACAGGTCGCTGTGTTTAAAGAATATAATTTGAGTCGCCACTACACGACCAAGCATGAGAAAAAATACATCTGTCTGATAAACAGGGCGCATCAGAGGCTGATGCATTGCTAGCAAAACTGCAAGCCCAACAAGGACTTTTTATCAAACTTCACACCCAGAGATGCAGCAGCTTTGTCATTTGAGGAAAAGTTAAAGAAGTTAAGAATAAATTGTACTGATTAATGATTGTTTTTTAATTTGACCTATACACCACAATTTCACATAGCTTAATATAAATATAAACAGAATAATTGTATTCTTCTTATTACCAGTACCAACTATTTAAAATAAATAATTTTGTGCATTTTACAATGGAAGAAAATTGAGCAGCTTTAAGTTATCGTAGGTGTGGCCCTCTGACACAACTCAGGTTTTTCATGTGGCTCCTTGTAAAAATTAATTGTCCACCCCTGGTTTAGAGACTCACGGCCAGCAAACAGACAGACCGACAGACAGAAGTCTACTTGGGCAAGGTTAAAATTCTGACCGTGAGCCTCCAGACAGACCGGGGGAAAACCAGACGACAGGAACACTGGGTACGGAGAGGGACGGAACAGAGAAGTAGACCGACACGGAGGAACACACGGGTAGGGCTTAAATACACAGGGTAACAAGAGGAAGCAGGTGACAGACATTACAGTAACGAAAGGGGTGTGGCCGAGGGACGTGCAGGCCGAGCGTGCTCTGGCACGGACGTGACAGTTTTGTTCTGCAAAGTTTGTCCATTTTATTATCAATTGTGAAGAGAAGAGCTGACACAAACGTTGTTAGGGTTTTCCAGGTTATCTTTATCGTAGGATTATGTTGGAATGTAGACTATAATGATTAACCAATCTTGTCTTGCTCTCACAATGCAGTAAAGTAAAGTGGTTGCATTCTCTGCTTGATTGACCAGCTGCAGAGGAAGCAATCAAAGTTGTTCTGTTTCCCACAACATCGTAAAACACCCCCTGCTCTGATTTGACCAGAGGCCGGGGGTTCACCAAACCTGCCCACTCTCACCCCCACTCTGTTTCTCTTAATAAATATGCCCTTGCAGGAGGGAGAGTTTTAGACCTCCATTCGATCATCGCTGCACACACAGCGACGAATGGACTCTCCACCTGCAGGTGTCTAAAAGGACTTACTTGTCTCCCGTGTGGTTCTTGCAAAATAAGTTGGAGTGAGCGAATCTCTAACAAACGTTAATGGTCGCTAAACGTTGATGGTAGCTTAAGTGAATTTGCTTCAAATACCAAAACGTTTGTTTCATGTCGATGCATAGTATGTATGTAGTGGTTTTCTTAAGTAAAAAAAATCTCAAGTAAATAAAATATTTTTGAAAGTTTATAACTGTACATATAAGGCATATAACTGCCTACATTTAAAAAGGAAATGTTATTGTTGACAAGAGGTTATGCCGTATGCATTTACAATTCATATGTGAATTCAAAACTAATGTATATAATGGCGTTGCTTTTGCAGATGTCAGCAGCTCGCTTTCAAAAATTGCCATGGCTATTATAAAACAAAAACAAGATTAAACAGTTAGTATAGATCACAAATTTCAGATTTTCTGATGGCATGGCAAAGAAGTAATTTCCCTTTTTACCCATGTTGTGATTTGTGACTCCAGATTTAGCTCAAGGAGTGGCACGTGAAAAGGTACCGTATTTTCCGGACTATAAGTCGCTCCGGAGTATAAATCGCACCAGCCATAAAATGCCCCAAAAAGTAAAAAAAAAAACATATATAAGTCGCTCTGGAGTATAAGTCGCATTTTGGGGGGCAATTTATTCGACAAAATCCCATGAACGAGCAACAACAGGCTAAACGATAGCAACAACAGGCTAAACGATAGGTATGCTAACGTGACAAACACAAACAAAGAGCTGAGAACGGGCCTGACGTAACATATAGAGTGATTAAGTACAACTATTACATGAATAACATGTTTATAAAACCATCGGTGTCACTCCAATTCATTAAGTCCATCGATCGTTCGATACGATAGCAACAGGCTAAACGATAGGTATGCAAACGTGACAGACACAAACGAGGAGCTGAGAACGGGCCTGACGTAACATATAGAGTGATTTAGGACAACTATTACATAAATAACTGTCATGCTGTCGTGTTTTGTTTTTGTCACTTCCTGTTTTATTGTTGAAACTCTCCTCTCGTTCCAGTTCGTGTGTCCTTCCTCTGTGCGTCCGGTCACGTGACTTCCCTGATCCCAAGTGTCTGCACCTGTGTCGTGACCCAATTGTCTACACCTGTGTTCCCCTCCTTCTGTGTGTATATAACCTGCGTCTTTCCTCTTGTCTGGTGCCAGTGCGTCTTGACTTGTCTGGAACATTAGCGATCCCGAAGCCATTGAGATTCCTCGAGAAACCTTGTTTAGCGAATACCCTGTTGCCCAGTATTAACTTTGTTATGTTAGTCAGCCTTTTTTCCCTCGTTTTGAGGCGCTTTATTTTTGCCAATTTTCCCTCATTTTGAGGCGCCTTTTGTTCTCTACTGCAATCCATTGGAGAAAATAAAACTCCTCTGTTTTGAAACTCTGCATTCGAGTCCTCTCCCTGCTCCAAGCCTGACAAATAACATGCTTATAAAACCATCGGTGTCACTCCAATTCATTAAATCCATCGATCGTTCGATACGATAGCAACAGGCTAAATGATAGGTATGCTAACGTGACAAACACAAACGAAGAGCTGAGAATGGGCCTGACGTAACATATACAGTTATTAAAGAAAACGATTACATGAATAACACGTTTATAAAATCATCTGCGTCACTCCAATTCATTAAATCCATCGATCGTTCTTTGTCAACAATGGATGCGCGCGAATGAGGGCGCTTGCACTTCAAAATATTCCACAGGCCCATATAACGATAGATAAACTATATTTCAAATAACTATAATATAAGCAATAATATTATCAAACCATCCGTGCACTTTAAATCCATTAAATCCATCGATCAAATTCCTCGTCCTTTGTCAACATCGCCGCGCGTGCGCTCTGACGTCAGCCTCGTCTTTATTACACAGATCTAGTATATAACTATATTGTAGCGTTAACAAAGTACAAGGATAGACGTGGGCTTGGTAAACGGCTCTTTATTAAACAAAACAAATTTCCAAGCGTGTGGCGGCGTGGACTTCCAGACACGAGAGCTCAATGGCATAGGACCGGACCGGTGTTGTCCGTAATGGCCATGTCCGAGCCCCATGCACCGTTTGCGGACAGCCACTCGCCCGAGCGCCGGCCCCCGACTCAGTAGAGTAGGACCGGGCGTGCGTAAAAGCCATAATAGCTTTTCAAACCTTCTATGTCACTCCAAATCCTTAATTCCTTCAAACTCTTTGTCCTCCGTGTCACTTAGAAATGATCACCGCTAATGATGCCGGTAGTCCTTATGTGGGCACGTTTGTATGTAAACAACCGCCGCGCCGCGCTACTGACGTCACTTGAAATAGTAATCCATTGGTACATCACGGTTCTCCAAACTTTCTTTCTGCTGCTCGATTACTGTTTTCAGCTGCATATTTTACAACTTGAAGTTTGTAACCTGCAAAATATGAGTTTCTTTTTGGTGCCATTTTTCTTAAGCCCGCCCAGTTGATGAGTCACGGCCAACGGTGAAATTTAGAGCGCCCTCATCCAGTTTCGTCTGAAAATATAATTTTTTCAGATGTAGTTTTTTGTTTTGTTTATTTGGTTAATTATCAAAGTCAAAGTCTGCTTTATTGTCAATTTTTTTTCATATACCAAGACACACAAAGAGATTGAAATTACGTTCCCACTATCCCTCGGTGACATAGTACACTTATGCATACAAGCAACACAAAAAAAACCAAGAAGGCACAAACAATGAATAAATAGGAGTGTTGAATAAATTATAAATAAACAAATAATAATAAATATAAGAGGAGCAAAAATGGAGCAAGTGTACATACAGCAGACAGTGGACTTGGATATGGTGCTTTAAAGTGTTAATTGCTTTATTTGATGTTTTCTCTTGATGTATTTTTATGTTTTAAATATGTTCAAGATAAAGATATAAAAGCATGTGAAGTGATCAACTAGACTAAAAATAACATGGGAAGTGGTCAACTATACTTGTAACTAAGTGATGTCTTAATGATCAAGTAAGAATTTGTGAAAAAAAACATATATAAGTCGCTCCTGAGTATAAGTCGCCCCCCCACCCAAACTATGAAAAAACCCGCGATTTATAGTCCGGAAATTACGGTAGGTTTTTATCTTCTGATGTCATTAAAATGCGCACCTAACTTTGTTTTACGCTCAACAGGGCTCGGAATTCTAAGTCAAATCACTTCAAAAGTTAAGATTGTATTGTGTTATGTGATTAACAGCAGTTAATGGGTGAATTGTCAAGTCACACATCTTCTTTTTCCCTTTCCCTCTTTTTCAGACTCCAAGCCTGGAGAAAAGAGGAGCATCTGTATTAAAAACTGAATGGACTCCACAAGGTACAGATTGATTTTTGACTTATTCTTGATTGTAGAAGTAATCACAACTGCCTTGCGTTATCTTTGGAAATTGATTTGTTATTGGTGGTTTGAATATACTTATGTATGCTTAGCTACTGTCGAGCATATGCAAAAAGTGTAATTGCAATCTTCAATATGGAACTTCCAAACAGGGCAAAGTTTATCATTGGAGAATGGTTCATTTGAATTTTGCAGCTAATATTTGCTTCATTCTTCAACAGCTAGGAAGTGAGTGTGAAACGCCCATGACAGGGAAAAGTAAGAGTTTTTATTGTAGGCATTAGTCATTTAAAAAGAGGTCATAGCTGCAGTAATTTAAGTGAGCATTTTATTTCTTTTTCTCTTTATTCTCAAAGTTTCTGAAGGTCATCATGGAGCCCCTTCTGGCAATCCCTGGGCGGTGTCAGGGTCCGGGGTGGCATACTTCTTTTGTCCGCAGGGAGCAACCGTGAGCAGAGTGGCAGAGTGCAGAGGGCCCAGGTACGGCCCATCAGGCTCCTTAAAGTAGGGCTCTTAAGGAGCATGCTGTCAACTGCTCGTCGCCTGAGTGTCCCTTCAGTGTGATCACCTCCGCGGTTGTGTTTCTAGCTCCTCGCTCATAGTTTTCGCCTTGCTCATCGACGCCACGTTCTTCAGATCATCCGGTCTGCAGTAAGATCTCCGCCACAGCCACGTTGAATTCTCTGACCAAGTTTTGTGTATTCTGCTCGTAGATTACCTCCACCGATCGCCAAGATCCACCCCATTCTGGCTGAACTCCACACGCTCCACCATTGCTGCTCCCGCTCCGTGCTCCTGGCTCTGATCATCCCGCTCTACCTCCACCGCAGCTCCTCCAATAAACACTCCTCACTCATTCTGGACGTCTGAGTTGTTTTTTCTGCATGTGGGTCAAATCAATCGCTAAAATGATGACAGGCTGAGAAGCCTCAACTCTCGTTCAGAATGTGACGCGGAGAGTGGACGGTGCCCATGACTGATCTGGAGACCTTTGACATGATGTCCATGGAAGTATATGACAAACAGGATGCAAGACTGAATGACAGAATGATTAAGCATGGAATTGGTTAGTCAAAATTGTGATTGTTGTGGTCCCCCCCTTCAGTCTTGATAGCTTACAAATGGAACCTGTAGGGTTCTCTTTGGTTTAATTGCTGTACTGTCAAAGTTACTGACTTCAGTTATTTTTTGCTTGATTTACAAGAATAAAAGTCCTCAATTCATTTTTGTCTAGTCTTAATTCCACCCTTCTGTGACACTGTTCATAATTCCTTGTATACAGATTGCAAAGCAGTCTTGTCTGAGGAGGCTGCTGATTTGAAGACCTGCATGTTTCCAAGACCATGGACAGGTATGATTAGTTTGACATCTGTACTGTAGATTAAAAAAAGACAACAGTGAAGGCTTACGATGTGGTGGCTGCGCTCAATGGTGACGTTTTTTTTTCTGTTGTAGACTCTACACAAATGACAATGACAACGTTCAATATGTGTGCTCGTGTGACTCGTGCAGAGGGCCCTCAGGAAGACTGCTCTGATAGCGCCGGTAAATAAAAAAAAAAAACGTCAGCTCGTTCCTGTGCGATTGCTTCATGTTCGAAATGTGCGACTAACATAAGATGCATCAAGTGAAAACTATTTTACAGGTAGTGTTTTATTTTTTCCCATATTCATATTTATTTTACAGAGTAATCTTAAGGTCTACAATGGGTGGTGCCTGATGTCCATCGAGTTCATCTTTGTAGAAGCTGTTGGCGACACGCACAGAGGTCACGGATGATTAAACAAGGACCACAATGGCTTTAAAATTAAAACGGGCTCCAGCGTTGAGTAGCAAAGGGGGCTATCAAAACCCCACAAGAGTGATATTTATATTGTTTCCCCCTTGTGTTTCGCCGAGCTGGTTGTTTTGTTTATTTGATATGTGTCAAGATCTGTCAGTTCGTTTCCTTGTTTTAATGTCATAGTTTCAGTTCGCGTGTCTGTGTGCTCGCCCCTCCCCTCTTGTGCTCTGATCAGTGTAATTGCCGTCACCTGCCTCTCGTTAACTGTCTTGTATTTAAGTCCTGTCTGCCTGTCAGATTGTTTACGTCTTATGTCTTCTTGTTTCTTCTAGTTGCTTGTCTGTTCTCGTCTTGTTTTGTCCTTCTGTTCAGTTATTCACGTCCCTAGTCGAGCATCTATAGTTTGTCTTTTGAGTTTGTTCAATAAACCCTGGTCCAAGCTGCATTTGGTCGGCCAGCTTCATTTACTTCATGACCATATGTCCTACATAAAATATGTACGTATATATTTATATTGTAACTTAGTAGTTTTGTTCCATTAAAATAGTCGTGATTTTTTTTATATTTTATGTATATATGTATATATTTTATGTATATATGTATATATTTATGACATACATATGATTTAAAAACCTTGCACATATTTGTGATGGTCGAATTATGTTTGAAACATTTTTTTCATTTAGGGTCAATTATCGTTTGGTTAATTTTAACATCAAAAGGTGTGTTTTGTATCTGCAGCTAACATAAGTATGACTGTTACTGAAACCTATTTTTATATTAATAAATGTAAATTTTCACACCCTGGACCAGGGGTGCTCAATACGTCGATCGCCAAGCTACTACTGGTAGATCGCATGACGTTAAAAAAAAAAATGCTGTATGCGAGAATCCAGTTTATCGCTTGATTGACATACAGGTAAGCCTGTCGGGAGGCAATCACAGTGAACCGCACATGCGCAATAGACAGTGACTACAACCCCTCACCGCAGCATGTTTAACGGCCGCGCACACACAAACCGCCAAAGTTTATAAGCTAATCAACGCACGCACTCGCTTTTTTCTTTTAAACAAAAGAAAGTTTATGACCATCAAAAATGAGTGGGGTTGCTGGACCAAGTAAGAAGCCAAAAACGTATCACTTTCATACGGAATGGGAGTTGGACTTTTTTTTTCACAATGTCATTTTCTAAGTGCGTTACAAAAATACACGCACTATATTATTTCAAGATTCAAGAGTTTTTTATTCGCCATGTTTGAGCATGCCAAACAAGGAATTTGACTTCGGTAAATCACAGCCTCTGTTCAACATTTAGGTGACTAACAACAACACTCAGGACATGTGAAGAACGAAAGATATTCTCAAACACCCCCTGATCTTAAACTCCCAAGAGGGCAAGGAAAAACTCAAAACTCCAGCTAGGGGAAATGAGAAACCTTGAGAAGAGACCACAGATGGGAGGGTCCCTCTTCTAGGATGACCAGGCTGCAATGGATGCAGAGTGTAAGGGAACGGACAGTACAGCCAAGTGCGTAGCGACGGACTTTATTGGAGAAGGGGATGATGGGAACAGCGGGCGCTGGAGCGGCGATCGGGCTGGAGAGGACAAACGATTCTGCGGGGGTTCCAAGTAGTCAAGCGGGTCCGTAGCTTCGGGACTGATGAGCAAGGCAGCATAATGGACAGACTGACACTCAGGTCTGCGCTGGCGGCGCTGATATAGTGCTGTCCATGAGCCCGTGGCAGGTGACGGCGATTCCATTGACAGGGGGGCGTGGTCCTGTCGCCGGTGGCACCAGCACGTGACAGAACCCCCCCCACAAGGGACGGCTCCCGACGTCCCCAGGAACCAAAAACAAAACAAAAAAAAAACAAAAAAGGAAGGCAATTCCCCGGGCGACCAGGTGGGGGGGTCAGCACACCGCCGAAACGTCCGACACCTCGCCAGACGCAGGATCGACGGACGCGGGAGCAGAAGACCCCGGTACCGGCGGGCAAGACCTCCCCTCGTCCCTCCTCGGGCGCCCGCGCCGAGGACCCGGTTGGTCCGGATGGCAGCGATGGAACTCCGTGATGAGCGAACGGTCGAGTATCCATCGGCTCGGAACCCAGGAGCGGTGCGCGTCGTCATAACCCTCCCAGTCCACGAGGTATTGGAGACCACGACCGCGCCGCCGCGATCGGAGCAGGGAGCGGACAGCGTAAGCCGGGCCCCCCTCAACGAGCTGGGGCGGCGGCGGCGGAACGGGCGCCGGCGCCAACGCGCTCTCATGGATGGGCCGCACACGGGACACGTGGAACGTGGGGTGAACCTTCATGGACTCTGGAAGGAGAAGACGGACTGCGGCCGGGCCAATCACCTTCTGAATAGGGAACGGTCCAACAAAGCGGGGCGCCAGTTTGCGGGATCCTGCTCGCAGCGGCAAATCCCGCGTCGAGAGCCACACACGCTGCCCCACTCTGTACTCCGGAGCCGGTGTCCGGTGCTTGTTCGCCTGGCGGGCGTAGCCTGAAACAGAGCGGAGAAGAGTGACCCGGGCCCTCGCCCAGGCGCGATGACAACGGCGGACACAAGCCTGGGCCGACGGGCACGCCGCACCACGCTCCTGGTGGGCGAACAAGGGTGGCTGGTACCCGAAGACGCAGTGGAAAGGCGAAAGTCCAGTAGCCGAGCTGGGGAGGGAATTGTGAGCGTACTCTACCCAGGGAAGCTGTTGGACCCACCCGCGCTGGTCCCCGGCGGCCATGCATCGGAGAGACCTGCCCAGTTCCTGGTTCAGGCGCTCCGCTTGACCGTTGGACTGAGGGTGAAACCCCGAGGAGAGGCTGGCCGTGGCGCCGAGGAGTCGGCAGAACTCCGTCCAGAAGGTGGAAGCGAATTGAGGTCCTCGGTCTGACACGATGTCCTGTGGGAGACCGTGGTGGCGAAACACCTCCCGCACCATGATGGACGCCGTCTGCTTCGCAGATGGGAGCTTAGGCAGAGGGATGAAATGCGTCATTTTGCTAAAACGGTCCACCACCGTGAGGACCACCGTGTTTCCCTCAGAGGGGGGGAGGCCCGTGACAAAGTCGATCGACAGGTGAGACCAGGGACGCTGGGGGACCGGCAAGGGTTGAAGCAGCCCGGCCGGAGGACGAGTAGACGTCTTGTAGCGGTTACAAATTGAGCAGGCTCTGACGTAATCGCTGGTGTCCACTTGCCAGGTGGGCCACCAGAAACGCTGTGCCACCACGTACCTCGTGCGTGCCGCGCCGGGATGACAGGCCAGGCGTGAGTCGTGCGCCCATTGCAGCACGGACGACCGCAGACCTTCAGGGACGAACAGGCGACCCTCCGGGCAGTTGCTGGGGCCGGGTTGATCGCGTGATGCGGCTTCCACTTGGCGTTCGATCTCCCATGTAAGAGCCGCCACCCGAACTGAGCTCGGGAGGATAGTGGGAGGCGGACCCTGTCCCTCCTCCCCCCCAGGAAACAAACGCGACAGGGCGTCCGCCTTCGCGTTACGGGAACCCGGTCTATAGGAAAGAGAGAACTCAAACCGGTCAAAGAACAGAGCCCACCGTGCTTGTCTTGCGTTCAGCCTCTTGGCCGATCGCAGATACTCCAAGTTGCGGTGGTCGGTCCAGACGATGAACGGAGTGGTGGCGCCCTCCAGCCAATGCCGCCACTCCTCCAAGGCCAACTTGACGGCGAGGAGCTCCCGATTCCCGATGTCATAGTTTCGTTCCGAGGCCGACAGACGGCGAGAAAAGAAGGCGCACGGGTGGAGGCGATCGTCTTGGTGGCTACGTTGAGACAGCACCGCCCCGACACCCACGTTCGAGGCGTCCACCTCTACCACGAACTGTCTGTCGGGATCGGGAACCCTGAGGATGGGAGCGGATGTGAACCTCCTCTTAAGCTCCTGAAATGCCCGTTCTGCCCGTTCCGTCCATTTGTACGGGGAGGCGGGGCTGGTAAGGGAGGTGAGGGGCGCGGCCACTGTGCTGTATCCACGGATAAAACGGCGATAAAAGTTCGCGAACCCTAAGAACTGTTGCAGTCGCTTGCGTGTTTCGGGAACAGGCCATGACGTGACCGCTTGCACCTTCCCAGGGTCCATCTCGATGGATCCCTCACGCACCACATAGCCGAGGAATTTGACAGAGGAGGCGTGGAACTCGCACTTCTCCGCCTTCACGTAGAGCGAATTCTCAAGGAGACGGCGCAGCACCGCCCGTACATGCTTGATGTGCTCAGGGAGCGAGCGTGAGAAAATGAGGATGTCGTCTAAATAAACGAACACAAATTTGTCCAGCATGTCTCGTAGCACGTCATTAATCAGTGACTGGAAAACCGCTGGGGCGTTGGTGAGCCCAAACGGAACCACCAAGTATTCGTAGTGTCCGCTCGGGGTGTTGAAAGCCGTCTTCCACTCGTCTCCCTCCCGGATGCGGATTAGGTGGTAGGCGTTGCGAAGATCCAGCTTGGTGAAAATGGTGGCTCCCTGAAGGCTCTCGAAGGCGGAAGACAGAAGAGGCAGAGGGTATCGGTTCTTCACAGTGATCTCGTTTAGTCCCCGGTAGTCGATACACGGGCGTAGCGTGCCCTCCTTCTTCTTCACGAAGAAGAACCCCGCTCCCGCAGGTGAAGAGGACGGTCGTATGATACCGGCTGCCAGGGACTCCCGGATGTATTCCTCCATAGCCCGGCGCTCAGGAGCGGACAGGGAGTAGACGCGTCCTTTGGGAGGGAAGGTGCCGGGTAACAGCTCGATAGCGCAGTCGTAGGACCGGTGTGGAGGAAGAGAAGTGGCCCTGGCTTTACTAAAAACCTCCTTGAGCTCGTGATAAAACGCTGGGACATTGGGGATGTCGGGACTGTACCTCGGCGGGGCTCTGCTGAGAGGGCTGGTGGCCGCCTTCAGGCACGCCTGATGGCAGCGTTCGCTCCACTGCCGAACAACCCCCACCTCCCAGTCCAGCACCGGGTTGTGCTGCCGCAACCAAGGGTGCCCCAGTATGAGCTGCTGTCCTGGGAGGGAGAGAAGAAAAAACTGGATGGTCTCGTGGTGATTGCCCGAGAGCAGTAACTTAATTGGTTCCGTCACGAAAGCCACCTCGCCGATCAGACGGCCATCAATGGCACGTGCGGGAATAGACGGGCTCAGAGGGAGGAAGCCGACACCCCACTTGCGTGCCAGGCTAATGTCCATGATGTTCCCCTCCGCGCCGGAATCCACCAAGGCCGCCACGTTCTGGTCGCCCGCCGCGAGCTGGACGCGTGCCTGTAGCGTGAGCGTGCTGGGGCTGGGAGAGCCGGTGCTGGTCGAGCTCACGCGGATCCCCCGACGCCGCGTGAGCTCCGGCCTCTTTAACGGGCACCCCGCTACCCGATGGCCCCCCTCCCCACAGTAAAAACACAAGCCCAGTGAGGGGCGTCGACGGTGCTCCTCCGAGGGAACCCGAGCCCCTCCCAGATCCATGGGCTCGCCGGGTGGTGTGGTTGGCGGGTCCCCAGCAGACGGAGGAATGTGACCACACGGGTTTCGCGGGGACCTCCTCTCCCGATCGCGCCGCCGCGTCTGGATCCGCCGGTCTACTCGGGCCGCCAAGTCCATCGCGCCCCTCAGGGTTCGCGGGCGATCGTACGCAACCAGTCCATCTTTCATGTACTCAGCGAGTCCGTTTAGGAAGGTGCTAACGAGCGCCGGCGTGTTCCATCCGCTGCTGCCGGCCAACGTCTGGAACTTAAGGGCGTACTCTGCGACCGATCGGCTACCTTGACGCAGCGTCGCCAGTTCCTCGGCGGCGTCCTCGGCGGCGGATCCCAGGTCGAACAGGCGGAGCAATTCCTCCGCGAAGGCGTCGAAGGAATCGCAAGCCGGGGCCATCCTTTCATATTCGGCCAGGCCCCACAGCCGCGCCTCGCCCGTGAGGTGGGTTAGGACGAACCCGACCTTGGCTGATTCCGACGAAAACGTGATTGGCTGGAGGCTGAACATTATGCGGCAGTTCGTCACGAATGCCCTCACGTGCTTGGGATCGCCGTTAAACTTCTCGATGTTGCCAAGGCGGGGCTCCGGGACGTCCACGAGCGTCCTGGCCTCGGCAGACGAGCGGTGCGGGGGTACCGTGACAGCCGGGGACGCAGCCACCGACAGTCTCTGGAGGGCTTGGGCCATCTCCTGCTGCTGTAGCTGTTGCTGCTGACCAACCTTGATCAGGTGCCGGATGTCGGCAGACAGGCTGCTGACGGCGGTCTCGGCTCGCTCCAGTCGACTCAATGCCGTCTCGTCGTTCGCTGGCTGCATAGCGTTGGTCAGTCTGTACTGTAAGGGAACGGACAGTACAGCCAAGTGCGTAGCGACGGACTTTATTGGAGAAGGGGATGATGGGAACAGCGGGCGCTGGAGCGGCGATCGGGCTGGAGAGGACAAACGATTCTGCGGGGGTTCCAAGTAGTCAAGCGGGTCCGTAGCTTCGGGACTGATGAGCAAGGCAGCATAATGGACAGACTGACACTCAGGTCTGCGCTGGCGGCGCTGATATAGTGCTGTCCATGAGCCCGTGGCAGGTGACGGCGATTCCATTGACAGGGGGGCGTGGTCCTGTCGCCGGTGGCACCAGCACGTGACACAGAGAGGACACATAGTCCAAACAGTGTAGACAAAAAAGGTGTGGCAAGCGGGATGTTATTGCACAGTAATGACTCTGAGACTCTAAGAGTGGTGTGAGTTCATCAGAGCGACAGCCTGGGGGAAGAAGCTGTCTCTGTGTCTGCTGGTTTTAGTGTACAGAGCTCTATAACGGCGTCCGGAGGGGAGTAGTTCAAACAGGCTGCAACCTGGGTGCGAAGGGTCTGTTGAGATGTTACTTGCACGTTTCCTGGTCCTGGACAGGTACAAGTCTTGGATAGATGGGAGGTTGATTCCAATTATCTTTTCTGCAGTCCTTATTGTCCGTTGCAGTCTGTGCTTGTTTTGTTTGGAGGCCGATCCAAACCAGACAGTGATGGAGGTGCAGAGGACAGACTGGATGATGGCAATGTAGAAGGTCTTCAGCAGCTCCCGTGGCAGGTTGAACTTCTTGAGCTGTCTCAGGAAGTACAGCCTCTGCTGGGCCTTCTTCCGGACAGAGTCTATGTGGCCGGTCCATTTCAGGTCCCGAGAGATTGTGGTTCCCAGGAACTTGAAGGCGTCTGTGGAGAGAATAGTATTACTGCGGATAGTGAGGGGTGAAAGTGGTGAAGGGCCTCGCCTGAAGTCCACTGTCATCTCCACGGTCTTGAGCGGGTTCAGGTCCAGGTGGTTTTGGCTGCACCAGTGGACCAGCCGCTCCACCTCCTGTCTGTACGCAGTCTCATCACCGTTCTGGATCAGTCCGATGAGAGTGGTGTCGTCTGCATACTTCAGGAGCTTCACGGAAGAGTCACTTGCGGAGAAATCGTTGGTGTAGAGGGAGAAGAGCAGTGGGGAGAGGACGCATCCCTGAGGGGCTCCAGTGTTGGTGGTCAGGGTGTCAGATGTGATGCTCCCCAGCCTCACACGCTGTCTCCTGTTGGTCAGGAAGCTGGTGATCCACTGACAGGTGGAGGCAGGCACCGCAAGCTGGATGAGCTTCTGTTGGAGGATGTCAGGAGCGATGGTGTTGAACGCCGAGCTGAAGTCCACAAACAGGATCCTGGCGTACTTTCCTGGGGTGTCCAGGTGTTGCAGGATGTAGTGCAGTCCCATGTTGACCGCATCATCCACCGACCTGTTTGCCCGGTAGGCAAACTGGAGGGGGTCCAGCAGGGGGCCCGTGACATCCTTCAGGTGGTTCAGTACTAACCTCTCGAAAGATTTCATGACCACAGATGTCAGTGCAACAGGTCTATAGTCATTCATACCTGTGATGGCGGGCTTCTTGGCCACTGGAACGATGGTGGAGCTCTTGAAGCACGAGGGCACCTCACACAGCTCCAGGGAACGGTTGAAGATCCGTGCAAAGGTGGGCGCCAGCTGCTCAGCGCAGACTTTCAAGCAGGAAGGTGACACGCCGTCTGGGCCCGGTGCCTTCCTGATCTTTTGTCTATTTATTTAAGTATTTATTTATTTATTCATTTTATTTATTGTAGTGGGTAGATCTTTGTTATTATTATTTATTTATGTATTTATTTATTTATTTATTCATTTTATTTATTGTAGTGAGTAGATCTTTGTGACTTGGTCATTTTAAAAGTAGCTCGTAAGCTGAAAAGGTTTGAGCACCCCTGACCTGGACCATCTCTAATCAAATGCATTTTCACAACATCCTGGAACTACACAAAGGTAAGGATCACAGGTTAAATGTATTGAAGAGAACCTCAATGTTGAAGACGTCTAGATGTTCAAATGATCACTAGCTATTAGCGCTACTCGCGCTAATAGCTATTAGCCATCATTCGAACGTCTACTCAATAAATGTCTAAAAAACTTTCACATATAGACGTCTAATAGACGTCTAAAAGTGAAATAAAAATAGACATCTACGCCGTAGAGGTCTATAGCAGTGGTTCTTAACCTGGGAGTCGGCTTCAGGGGTTCGGCAGAGCCGGTATGTCATTGCCCCGCCCCGCCCCTGCCCCGCCGTCCGCGTTTGTTATGCAAACTTCCATTTTATTTGTTATTGCTGAATTCAAATCAAATTCAAATGTCCAGTTTATTTGTTATTGCTGGATTCAAATCAGGGCTGTGGACTCGGTCGGATTTTTGCACCAAGTCCGAGTCCGAGTCCGGCCTCTTGACCACCGAGTCCGAGTCCGGCTGTCCATTTTTTCTGTTAATTCATGTGACTGCTTAGCCTTTATTCAAGGCTAACACATGACTCTTTCTGGATGCCATGATTATCCGAGGGACAAAATAGCTAATTATATATGCAGAACCAACGCAACTACTTTCACACTGGCTGGTTTGGCTTATATAGGATCCCTTGCTGAGAGCGCGGACGTAAAAGTGAGGCGACGTTCCAATCGGACGTCGGATCGATAACATTTTCCCTGCCCTAAATGTACGGTTGACAATTTAACCGATAGAAGTGGATACATTGGAACATAACCTACACTCTAATATATTATTTGACATGGTATTAAATGCGTGGTTTTACAAGAATAGTCATTGAAGCCCACCCTTGGCCCTGAGTGCCATTGCCATGAGGCAAAACGCTTGAAAACACACACTCTCGCCCAATTAAATAACCATTCTGAAACACAGGACATGTAAGATAATAGTTTTTAATCATTAATTACACCATTATAGCTCAGACATTTATCTAAACACAAATAATTAGTGACGACCCCACAACTATCGAAACACATCAATGATATAAGCTGGGTGACATAATCGTCCTTGACATTGGTACATAATGTAAACATTAGCCTAAGTGCAACTCAACGTGGCCGCATTGATTGTAAGCAGGGCTGTGGACAGTATTCCTAAGCGCATTCTCAGCAGCATGATGAAATTAAAATTGAAAGTATTTTTTTTTATTGTCGGACTCGGTGGACTCGGTCAAAATCAGCACCGAGTCCGAGTCCGGCAAAAATGACCGAGTCCGACCGAGTCCCCGAGTCCGAGTCCACAGCCCTGATTCAAATCATTGCTGTATTCAAATAATATTCAAATTTCCACTTTATTTGTTATTGCTGTATTAAAAACATATGTTATCCGGGTCAAATTTCTGTTTTCTTATGGTAGTATTACAGGTAGTACTGTAGCAATGTAGATTGTGCTCGTGTCTGGCAGTGAAACCGGGAGAATTGCTTCCCGCTTCCCTTTTCGACAAGTTAAACGAAATGTGAAATTAAGTTCAGGCACGCACGCACGCGGAGGGATCGGTACACTGTGCAACATTTTTGTCCTTTCTCGTTCGGTCAAATTCAAAACATGAATTGTGTTTGAATGTGTCAACTAAACTTGTGTCGAAAGACCTTCCAAAAAACAAAGGCTGTAAATGCCGTGAAAAAATTTCTGCCTGTCATGGTTTAACCACCCCCCCATTGTGAGAGGAGCCGCCCCGTCCAATTTCACGCGAGGGCAGTAAACATGCTCATGCAACATGCCAACGTAGGTTTCATTTGCTATGAAAAACCTTCTTTCAACTATCCATCCATCCATTTTCTGAACCGCTTCGTCCCCACGGGGGTCGCGGGCGTGCTGGAGCCTATCCCAGCTGTCCACGGGCAGTAGGCGGGGCACACCCTGAACCGGTTGCCAGCCAATCGCAGGGCACACAGAGACAAACAACCATCCGCATTCGCACTCACTCCTACAATTTGGAGTGCTCAATCGGCCTACCAAGCATGTTTTTGGGATGTGGGAGCAAACCGGAGTGCCCGGAGAAAACCCACGCGGGCCCGGGGAGAACATGCAAACTCCACACAGGGAGGGCCGGAGGTGGAATCGAACCAGCACCCTCCTAACTGTGAGGCGGACGTGCTACCCAGTGCGTCACCGAGCCGCCCTATTTCAAGTAATCTTTTCTAATGTTGTTGTCTAGTTTTGTTTGGTGGAATCAAGTTTGCAAATTGGCCACGCTAACATGTGAACAGGGGCAGACTGCCACAAGGGCCAAGAAGTTGTCTTCAAACTTGGGCACGACCAAAGAAAACCTTCCTGCTTCTGTCACGTCCAAAATCATGGTCACAAGCTAACACAGACTGAGCTAAAAAAAAAAAAACATCTTTCTTTGCCCAGTTTCAATCTGCTTGGATGCTTGGAAAAAGGAGAGTTGTTGGAGGTTGACTTTGGTCCAGTTGAGTCCCTTTCCAAACTGCGGAGGGTGCGCTAACGCGATAACACAAATGACGTGGGTACCGCTCGCTGATGCGGCGGCAGGAGAGGTAAAAGTGTCTCTCTCGGTTTGGTTGCGCGTTGGCGGTCCCTCTCCTCTGCCTCCGGTGTGGCGTGCGCGCCGCGATGCCTTGTGACTGTTGGCCTTCGCGTGGCCACTGCGCCGCTTGGCACCGCGCCCGCGTTGGCTTGGCGGCGCGCCCGCGTTGGCTTGGCGGCGCGCCCGCTCGGATACCCGCGAGCCCCTGTCGGCCTGGAATTCATTCTCCGCCGTTGTTGACCCGCAACCGACACGATGCGACAGAAGGAATGCGCACGCGGCCGCGCACGGGAACATTTTGCGCAGCGGCATCCCGGGTAAACACCCGACCCCGAGCAACCCCCGCTTTGGCAACAGCGACTGCGCCACATTCCGCCTGTGCTGTGCCGCCTCGCGTCCAGAACGAAGATTTTGCTTCCTTCCATATTGCTCGCCTGGCTTCGTTTTTTTTTTTTTTTTAAATTTTAGTTTGTTTATTTCAGCAAGTACAACACACTTATAACAACACAGCAAAACCATCAGGGATAATTCAACACCTATGGAGTTGAATTAACACTTCATCCCGCCTGTGCTGTGCCGCCTCGCGTCCAGAACGAAGATTTTGCTTCCTTCCATATTACTCGACTGGCTTCGTTTTTTTTTTTTTTTTAAATTTGAGTTTGTTTATTTCAGCAAGTACAACACACTTATGACAACACAGCAAAACCATCAGGGATAATTCAACACCTATGGAGTTGAATTTAACACTTCATAAGTGTCTACCTTGGTCCACACTAAATCTAGTTAAAACAACACATTTAAAAGTGTTATTTAAGTGGGAGTTAAAACGACTCTGGTGGTAGTTGACATTTAACACTAGAACTGGTCAGTGTTGATTTTACATTACACTAGTGTGTAGTGTTAAATTACACTATCTAGTGTTATTGTCATGAACGGAAACAGGTCGACCAAATGCAGCACGAATCTTTATTGAAAAGGGGAAAGGGGAAGTGGAACGCTGGACTGCCGGCTTGGCTGGTGTGGCTGGGCAGCCGACCAGGAACCGTTGAATGACCGGGACAAAGGAGAACTCTGAAGCGCGCCAATACCAGTCTGACAAGTCAGAGTCATCTGATGAACACGTCTCCCAAGCGCAGTCATCAGGTGGCACCACTGACAATTCCCCATCCTCAGCCGCGGCATCAGGAGGCGCCGGCACAGGGACCAAATATCTCTCTATTGGACGACCTCTTCAAATGCGAGGCAGGTCAGGCTGCAACACAATACCTGTTGGAGTGAAGCCAGGCTGCGGGCGTGGCAACAGCAGCCGAGGAGGAGACTGGACCAGAGACTGCGGCTGACGATGAGACCGGGCCCGCGGTTGCAGCTGTTAGGTTACGGATTTTAGTTATTGATCTGACTCCAAATTGCGATCAACACTTAACACATAAATTGCTATGTCCTAATCCACACACTGGCGCACCTAACAATTTTGCGAGTTCGTTCTGTCAAAGAGAAGACCAGTAGATCAATCAGACCAAATTTACCAATTGTTTATTCCTGACAAAGCGCACTAATACAGGCCTGGGTCCCGGGTCCCTCACACTAAAACTCGTGCGTTTTTGTGACCACCAAAAGACGACACATTCTTCCGGGTTGCCCAGTTTTAAAGAAACACAATATGAATATTAAAGCATGCAAAATATTGTGAGATGATTGGTCGATGGCCATCTCCTCCCCGTGTCGGTGTTATCGCTGAGGTCAGGTGGTTGGATTTTCCCGCGAAGCCGGGCCACATAGACGTGCTGTTGTTCTCGTTCCTCAACGACCTTGAGGTGTTCTCGTCCGGTACTCCCTGTCTGGGCCTATACACAACACTTCAACGAAAACAAGTTCATGCAGTTTGCCTGCACATTCTTCGCCCCCCACCAATCCACACGAGCACTCCAATACTAGATATTAATATGATTATAAGTTTAACACAACCTTAAAAAATATGTTTGCAAACTCCCGAAAGCACATTTCCCTTTACAGCCTACGGGGTGATGAAGCAGAGGACCGAGAGAAGGGCACTGGCTGGAAGCGAAGAGCGGGTCTGAGGTGTGACAGGTGTGCGACAGGTGTGAGGGGGCAAACAAACAGATCCCAACCGGATCCCTGCTAGGCGGGTACTCCTGGCTCTCCTCTCGCAAGAGACCCCCCTGTGGCCCTCACCCCCACAGTATAGGCATAGCCTAGCTCTGAGGTGTCTCCAACGCTCCTCTGGCAAGAGCAAGGTGCGTCCTATCTCCATAGGTTCAGGCCCGCCTGGCTGGGCAGGAGGAGTGTTCATGGAGCACTGGCTGTCGAGGACAGGGTCCCGGGTGGGCGACAGGCAGAGTGGAGCGACAGGGGATCTCCATGACACCCAAGGTGTTGAGCTGGCGTCACGGCAACCGGGGGGAAGGAGTCAACTACGCTGTCAGGGTGGCTGACGGTAATAACCAACCTGGCGGAGAGAGCAGCTGAGCAAGCGCACCCGGCAGAAGAGCGCAGCGCGTAGTCATGGTTTGGGGCAAGCAGGTGGTCGAGGCAGGCGGCGATCAGAGCGTGGTCAAGGACGGGTGAGTGGTAGTGTTGGGATGTTGGGGTCCGATGCTTCGGAGCGCGTATCGCGTAATCCAGGAAGTGTTTAGTGGAGCGCGTATCGAGGCATGTATCATTATGGAGCGGTGACGTCATTGATGACAGACGAGGTTTCGTCGGCTGCCGTGATTGGCTGACATAAAAGCGGCAACACGTTCCGTGTCTTACCCGCGCAATTCGAATTTCTGTGCTACAGTACGAGATTCTTTGCAATCGAACCGTTTTCATGGAGCCTGCGAGAAAACGGAAACATTCCCCAGTGTGGGAATATTTTGAACTAATTTCCCCAAATAAGGTAAGTGTTCTTTTGTATGGTGCCCTATTTCATCGAAGTGTGCATTTATGTAATGCATTCTTTTCCAAGTTCAATGTTCACAAGTACAAGTCATCTTCATCCATAAGCACATCAGTCTTTCCTTGTTAAAATACAGCAGCCCTTCAAATGTGTTCCGTCAACTTTTAGTGTCTTAATAGACAATGATGGTATTTACATATTGAAACACAATATTCCACTTCTTTCAATGTTACACGTGAATGCACATGCAGAGAAATTTTATTCATTTTGATCAGGCTACATGAACCAAAATATAAAGGTGAAAGTACCGTATTGGCCCGAATATAAGATGGTGTTTTTTGCATTGAAATAAGACTGAAAAAGTGGGGGTCGTCTTACTTTCGGGGTCTAGACATTATACCCATTCACAAGATATGCCAGATATCTTTAATGCGAATGCTGAACTTAGCTCCCCAGGCCAAAGCGAACCCATAAGCATAACCATCCGAGCCAACCCCCTATACTAGTTATGGGCAAACTACAGCCCGCGGGCCACATCCAGCCCACGGGGCCGTTTAATCCGGCCCGCCAAACCTGAATAAATTGTATTATTAAACTTTTTGGTCATTTTCCTTGCAATCACTATGTTTCCCCAATTGATGGGGAAGCGCCCGCCCGCGCATTTATTCCCGGAATCCGTGTCAGAAAGCTCGGTGCACACTCGTGTACGTACTAAGTAGTACGGAACCGGCGCACTCCGCGCTCTATATCCATCATTGCCGAATTTCGAGTGTGGGCTGTGACGTCAGCATTCTCGTAATTCGCGCGCTGAGCTTTCAGATACAGTTTTACGCTAATACCACTGACAAACCTTCCCCTGGAATCCTTCCATTAAAATGAGTGGCCCGAGGAAAAGAAAGGTGGACACTGAGTGCCGAGTGTTTAAAAAAAAAAAAAAAAAGAGTAGACAATTTGGCTCGACCTAGCAGACGTTCAGCCACATGAACGTCAACAAAGCCCGTCACAGATCGAGGTTAACAGACCGACACCTCGGCTCTGTCCTAAGACTTATCACAACAAATTTTACTCCATGATGCACGAGCAAAAAAGCGAGACCAACAATAAATACTATTGATTTCTTTGTTACTTTATGTAGATGTATTCTTTCACTGATTCTTCAAGATGATGTATTTGGTCAGAATGTTTGCCGTTTGATGTGATTTTGCCTCATTAGATAAACATATTTCATAAATCTGACCTGCAAGTGCTGAAGTGATGGAAACTATTATTCATAATAACAGTGTCGTATTTAATATGAATCACTGATAGTAGATTTTTTGGTGAAATATTTTTTTAATGCTGTTAATAAATGCATTTATTTTCAAAAAGCTTTTTTTGAATATCCATGCTTTACTGCCTACTAAAAGTACAAACCTTTTATGCAATGACCTTTACATGTCATTTCTGTTACGTCACATAAACACTACATCCATCTGCTCCTGGTTCGGCCCCCCCGGTCAAAATTTAGAACCAAATTAGGCCCGCCACTCAAAAAGTTTTCTCAACCCTGGCCTATACAGTCCTCAGGCTCCCCAACAATAGCGGTCGGAGTTTGCATTATTTTATTGCAATGTTTTTATTCAGATTTGTTTCAAGACTACAGTTACAGTTAGACTTCACTGTGATGGTTAATGCAGTTATTGCAATTTTGTTGTTTTATCAGAGTAGATTGGTTTATTTACATTTCAAAAACCATAAACAATTCATTTACAAATGTGATTGCACTTTAGTTTACATATTTAAATGTTCAAAAAACGTTTAACCTAACTCCAGATTCTCCTTCTTCTTGGTTGCATGGTGCCAATGGAGCCTGCCGCTTTGCGCCTCTTATCGATAGTTAGTGCTGGGTTTGGTGTCTCCATGGTAACTAAACACTTCAAATTGCAACTTGTATTGGTTAAACACACGGTGGTGGTGGATTTTCTATTGATAGACTGTCTGATAGACAGTTTTTGTATGATTTGAATGAGGCAAAATAACATGCTTTTTCTCTCGAATATGTTGTTATAATCATTTGTTTCAGATGTACTGTAATTATTTTATGTATAAAAATTAAATTTGGTGTTCAAAAAGTCTTTTTTCAAACTTGAGTCTTGAAGAAGAGGGGATCGTCTTATATTCGGAGGGTTTGTGTGCACATAATGCCTCGAGAAATGAAATATGCCAAGGGTGTCAAACTCCAGTACTCGGGGGCCGCATTCCTACATGTTTTCCAAGTTTCCCTCGTTAAACACACCTGGTTCATCCTTACGCTCTGCAGGAGCCTCAAAACAAGTTGGTAAATATTTACGCAAAGAGTAAAAAAGTTACTGTAGTCAATTTCTCCCATTTTAACATTTCCACAGCAACAATGCATTGACTTGACAATAACACATCCCATCAATGGGTCAACAAAGACAAACTGTTGGATGTTCTTCTGCTCACAACACATAGAAGGAAGGGCTGTCCATCCTGGTTCAGATCTCTCAAGGAAGGTCTGCACACTCCAATCTTCAACACATAGAGACACATGATATTTTTGTTTTATTTTGCAAGTGCATATTTTTTGTTTAGTGTTATTTTCCATTTTTCATTTTCAACCGATTACCCGAACTTGGATCGCAGGGGCAGCAGCTTCAGCAGGGAAGTCCACACTTCCCACTCCCAAGTCACTTAGTCCAGCTCATCCCAAGGCGTTCCCAAGCCAGTGTGGTTTTTGTTTATGAGAAAGAAAACCAATGAGCAGTTGACAACTACAAATGACAACCAGCAATACATTTGCTTTCCACGCGAGCAAACAAACACTGAACATAAGATTCCTGCGAGCATTTTAACGTCTAATAGACCAGACATCTCGGCTAAAACACGTCTAAAAATGGTCTAAAAGGGTAATAAATATAGACGTCTATGCCGTAGACGTCTACGACATAGACGTCTAATTATCTATATGTGAAGGTTTTTTTTAGATGTTTATTGAGTAGACGTTCGAATGATGGCTAATAGCGTGGGTAGCGCTAAAAGCTAGTGATCATTTGAACATCTAGACGTCTTCAACATTGAGGTTCTCTTCAATACATTTAACCTGTGATCCTTACCTTTGTGTAGGTAGTTCCAGGATGTTGTGAAAATCCATTTTATAAGTGATGGTCAAGGGTGTGAAAATTTCAATTTTTTTAATATAAAAATAGGTTTCAGTAACAGTCATACATACATACAGCTGCAGATATAAATACACCTTTTGATGTTAAAATTAACCAAAACGATAATTGAACCTAAATAAAAACATTTTTTCAAACATTATCCAACCATCACAAATATAAATGTGCAATGTTTTTAAATCATACGTATGTAAAAATATACATACAATATTAAAAAATGGGGGCTATTTTAATAGAACACAACTACTAAGTTACAATATAAATATATACATAATTTATGTAGGACATATCAAATAAACAAAACAACCAGCTCGGCGAAACACAAGGGGGAAACAATATAGACATCACTCTTGTGGGGTTTTGATAGCCCCCTTTGCTACTCAACGCTGGAGCCCGTTTTAATTTTAAAGCCATTGCGGTCCTTGTTTCATTATCCGTGGCCTCTGTGCATGTCGCCAACAGCTTCTACAAAGATGAACTCGATGGACATCAGGCATCACCCATTGTAGACCTTGGGATTACTCTGTAAAAGAAATATAAATATGGAAAAAAAAATACCTGTAAAATAGTTTTTCCTTGATGTATGTCATGTCAGTCGCACATTTCGAACATAAAGCAATCGCACAGGAACGAGCAGACAAGTTTTTTTTAATTTACCAGCGCTATCAGAGCAGTCTTCTTGTGCGCCGTCTTTGCACTAGTTTCACCACCACGCATATTGTCATTTGTGTAAAATGTACAACAGAAAAAAAATGTCAACACTGAGAGCAGCCACCACAACGTAAGCCTTCACTGTTGTCTTTTCTAATCTACAGCACAGATGTCAAACTAATAATACCTGTCCATGGTGTCGCCCTCATCTCAAATTCTGATCTTAAATTTAGGCCTCGTTTGATTAACGTATTTAAAACATTTGAAGTTCTCACTGTCCGATCCACCGCTTTACCGTCATTTTATCTTGCTGTTATTTACCTGGGGCTTACGCTGGCTTCCTGGATGAATTTTCAGAATTCGTGGCTGATCTAGTAACAAATGCAGATAATATAATAATCATGGGCAATTTCAATATCCACATGAATTTACCGTCAGAGCCACTGACTTTGGCGTTTCAGACTTTAACTGATACGTTTGGTTTTACGCAAGCCGTACAGGCAGCAACGCATAAGAATGGAAATACCTTAGATCTGGTATTGTCCGGAGGACTGGCAACCTCAAATATAACAGTACTGCCATACACTACTGTTTTGTCTGATCATTACTTAATAAAATTTGAAATTTTAGTTCTTTGTCAAAGACAAGAGAGCAATCAGAATTATAGCAGCCGTAATATTAACTCCATGACTGCAACTGCGCTATCTGAGTTACTGTCGCCGGCAACTGCCATATTTCCCGCACATATCGGCTCTATTGATAATCTTACAAATGAATTCAATGCAACGTTGTTAAATGCCATCGACCCTGTGGCGCCACTATGTCTGAAAACTTGCCGTAGATTGCCTACTCCGTGGTTCACAGATGAAACACGTACGCTTAAGCAATTATGTAGAAAGCATGAGCCAGATGGCGTTTAACCAAACTTGAGGTTTTCCATCAGGCATGGCATGACAGCCTCCTGAAATATAAAGATGCGCTTATCTTAGCAAAAACTCGTTATTTTTCGCAAGTCATTAATCTCAATAAAAACAATCCTAAATACCTATTTGATACTGTGGCAAAGCTAACACTACACCAGCCGACCCTCGATAGCTCCTTCCACTCAGCTGACGAGTTCATGAAATTTTTCGCTCGAAAGATTGAATCCATTCGGGATGAGATCAAGATGACCATTCCAATCGCTCAGTCGAGACCGCCGATTACCGGCGCTGACGATCATGCAATAACCCTCTCAAATTTTAAAAGCGTGTCCCTTGAAAGGCTTACACAATTGGTTAGTGCGGCTAAACAAACATGTTTACTCGACCCGCTTCCAGCCAAACTATTCAATTCAGAAAATGTGCTCAGCTCAGCCCAAGTGAACTGCTAGATTCATCATATTCTGCGTCAAAAGGTTTCTGAATCGGATAAAATGATGCTAATATTGCCGCTACAAACGGAGCTGTCGCTATCATCTGCCATGTTGTTTGGGTTTGTTGACATCCAGATGTACAACTTGTGACGTCACAGTAATGGCGCCTCCAGTTTGGCTTTGTGCGGGACCCGATCGATAAACTGGCATTTCATTTCAGCTTTATTCTTAGTAATCGGTGTCCATTTTTAATTTCCAATGCGGCAAATGTGTTCACTTTATACATTCTATCAAATTCCGTTCTAATTGAAAAAAAAAGGGATGTCCCTAGCCCTTTAAAGCACCATATCCAAGTCCACTGTCTGCTGTATGTACACTTGCTCTATTTTTGCTCCTCTTATATTTATTATTATTTGTTTATTTATCATTTATTCAACACTCCTATTTATTCATTGTTTGTGCCTTCTTGTTGTTGTTTTTTTGTGTTGCTTGTATGCATATGTGTACTATGTCACCGAGGGATAGTGGGAACGTAATTTCAATCTCTTTGTGTGTCTTGGTATATGAAAAAAAATCGTCAATAAAGCAGACTTTGATTTTGATAAAACAACCAAATAAACAAAACAAAAAACTACATCTGAAAAAAATTATATTTTCAGACGAAACTGGATGAGGACGATCTAAATTTCACCGTTGGCCGTGACTCATCAACTGGGCGGGCTTAAGAAAGATGGCATCAAAAAGAAACTCATATTTTGCAGGTTACAAACTTTAAGTTGTAAAATATGCAGCTGAAAACAGTAATCGAGCAGCAGAAAGAGTTTGAAGGAATTAAGGATTTGGAGTGACATAGAAGGTTTGAAAAACTATTATGGCTTTTACGCACGCCCGGTCCTACTCTACTGAGTCGGGGGCCGGCGCTAGTCCGAGTGGCTATCCGCGAACGGTGCATGGGGGTCGGACATGGCCATTACGCATGCCCGGTCCTATGCCATGGAGCTCTCGTGTCTGGAAGTCCACGCCGCCACACGCTTGGAAGTTCGTTTTGTTGACTAAAGAGCCGTTAACCAAACCCACGTCTATCCTTGTACTTTGTTAACACTACAATATAGTTATATACTAGATTTGTGTAATAAAGACGAGGCTGACGTCAGGGCGCACGCGCGGCGATGTTGACAAAGGACGAGGAATTTGATCGATGGATTTAATGGATTTAAAGTGCACGGATGGTTTGATAATATTATTGCTTGTATTATAGTTATTTGAAATATAGTTTATCTATCGTTATATGGGCCTGTGGAATATTTTGAAGTGCAAGCGCCCTCAGCCGCCCGCACCCATTGTTGACAAAGAACGATTGATGGATTTAATGAATTGGAGTGACACCGATGATTTTATAAACGCGTTATTCATGTAATCGTTTTCTTTAAACTCTGTTACGTCAGGCCCATTCTCAGCCCTTTGTTTGTGTTTGTCACGTTAGCATACCTATCGTTTAGCCTGTTACTATCGTATCGAACGATCGATGGATTTAATGAATTGGAGTGACACCGATGGTTTCATAAACATGTTATTTATGTAATAGTTGTCCTAAATCACTCTGTTACGTCAGGCCCGTTCTCAGCTCCTCGTTTGTGTTTGTCACGTTAGCATACCTATCGTTTAGCCTGTTGCTATCGTATCGAACTATCGATGGATTTAATGAATTGGAGTGACACTGATGGTTTTATAAACATGTTATTGATGTAATAGTTGTCCTTAATCACTCTATATGTTACGTCAGGCCCATTCTCAGCTCTTTGTTTGTGTTTGTCACGTTAGCATACCTATCGTTTAGCCCAGATGTGGGCAAACTACGGCCCGCGGGCCACAACCGGCCCACGGGGCCGTTTAATCCGGCCCGCCAAACCTGAATAAATTGTATTATCAAACTTTGTTTTTGGGTCATTTTCCCTGCAATTACTATGTTTCCCCAATAGATGGGGAAGCGCCCGCCTGCGCCTTTACTCCCGGAAGTGCGTGTACGTACTAAGTAGTACGGACCCGGCGCACTCCGCACTGTATTTCCATCAGTGGCGAATTTCGAGTGTGGGCTGTGACGTCAACATTCTCGTAATTGGCGCACTGAACTTTCAGATACAGTTTTACGCTAATGCCACCCACAAACCTTCCCGTGGAATCCTTCCATTAAAATGAGTGGAAAAAGAAAGGTGGACACTGAGTGTCGAGTGTTTAACCCGTTCTGTCTAATTGTCAAAAAGAGTAGACAATTTGGCTCGACCTACGTGTGTGAGCAAGACGTTCAGCCACATGAACGTCATCAAAGCCCGTCACAGATCTAGGTTAACGGACCGACACCTCGGCTCTATCCTAAGTATTACCACAACACATTTTACTCCAGACCACGATGCACTTGCAAAAACGGGAGACCAACAATACTATTGATTTCTTTATTACTTTATTTAGATGTATTCTTTCACTGATTCTTCAAGATGATGTATTTGGTCAGAATGTTTGCCGTTTGATGTGATTTCGCCTCATTAGATAAACATATTTCATAACTCTGACCTGCAGGCGCTGAAGTGATGGAAACTATTATTCATAATAACAGTGTCGTAAATAATGAGAATCACTGATAGTAGTTTTTTGGTAAAATATTTTTTTTAATGCTGTTAATAAATGCATTTGTTTTCAAAAAGCTTTTTTTGAAATATCCATGCTTTACTACCTACTAAAAGTACAAACCTTTTATGCAATGACCTTTACATGTAATTTCTATTACTTCACACAAACACTACATCCATCTGCTCCTGGCTCGGCCCCCCAGTCTAAATTTAGAACCAAATTCTGCCCGCTAGTCAAAAAGTTTGCCCACCCCTGGTTTAGCCTGTTGTTGCTCGTTCATGTTTTTGGTGTGGGATTTTGTCGAGTAAATTGCCCCCCAAAATCGACTTATACTCCGGAGCGACTTGTATATGTTTTTTTTTCACTTTTTGGGGCATTTTATGGCTGGTGCGACTTATGCTCCGTAGCGACTTATAGTCCGGAAAATACGGTATATGATTCCGCTTGGGGACATAATACGTAAATATAATATTAGTTTTCAATGTTACGCGGATGACACCCGATTATATATGCCGTTATCGATGACAGATCCGCGGGACTGTTGTAATCTTGAGGCGTGCCTTGCGGAGATCAAGCAATGGATGTCTCTCAACTTCCTTCGTCTTAACCCAGATAAAACTGAGATGTTGATAATTGGTCCAGCTCGTTATCAACACTTATTTATGGAAACCACTATAACTTGTTAGGTTACGGATTTTAATTATTGATCTGACTCCAAACTGCGATCAACACAACACATAAATTGCTATGTCCTAATCCACACACTGGCGCACCTAACAATTTTGCGAGTTCGTTCTGTCAAAAGAAGACCAGTAGATCAATCAGACCAAATTTACCAATTGTTTATTCCTGACAAAGCGCACTAATACAGGCCTGGGTCCCGGGTCCCTCACACTAAAACTCGTGCGTTTTTGTGACCACCAAAAGACGACACATTCTTCCGGGTTGCCCGGTTTTGAAGAAACACAATATGAATATTAAAGCATGCAAAATATTGTGAGATGATTGGTCGATGGCCATCTCCTCCCCGTCTAGGTGTTGCTGAGGTCTGGCGGTTGGGTTTTCCCCGCGAAGCCCGACCACATAGACGTGCTGTTGTTCTCGTTTCTCACCGACCTTGAGGTGTTCTCGTCCGGTACTCCCTGTCTGGGCCTATACACAACACTTCGAAGAAAACAAGCTCATGCAGTTTGCCTGCACATTCTTCGCCACCCACCAATCCACACGAGCACTCCAATACTAGATATTAATATGATTATAAGTTTAACACAACCTTAAAAAACATGTTTGCAAACTCCCGAAAGCACATTTCCCTTTATTTCCTCTCATGACCTCATTTATGAGGTCATCACCCGTTACCCTAGCAAACAGCTACCAGCGCGCTGTCGATCCTTCCTTCCCCCCGCAGCTCATGTTGAGTCACTGGGGTATATTGCCCCATCGGTGGCAACGGGCCAACGGTTTTCTCGATCAACCGGACAGTGAGTGATCTAATACATGGAATACAACAACAACCGCATAACATCATAATTGTAGTAAAAATAGCCACAGCAACAAGCACAGACATGATGAGCCCTTTCCAGTTTCCGAACGTTTTCATCCAATCAGACCAAATATCGGTGTGTACACCTGAATGATCTTTCATTTTTTTGTTCAGTGTCCTTAGTCCTTCCAACGCCCTGGTCAGTCGGCCCCCTGGTGCCGTGTTGTTTGGGATGAAAGTACAACATGCATCACCAAACATTCCAGATACACCATGTTCCTTTGTCAATAGCATGTCCAACGCAATTCTATTTTGGAACGCCATTAACGACGTTGCAGCCAATTGTTCATGAACTGCGGCGAATGATTCAGCTGTATAATTACCCAGTCGTTGGACATTGTAATGAACGTAATTAATACGGTCTACATTTTTATTGGGGGTTAAAGTTAAAGTCCCAATGATCATCGTCACACACACATCTGGGTGTGGTGAAATTTGTCCTCTGCATTTAACCCATCCCCATGTGATTTTGATCCATCCCCTGGGGGAGAGGGGAGCAGTGAGCAGCAGCGGTGCCGCGCTCGGGAATCATTTGGTGATCTAACACCCCAATTCCAACCCTTAATGCTGAGTGCCAAGCAGGGAGGCAATGGGTCCCATTTTTATAGTCTTTGGTATGACCCGGCCGGGGTTTGAACCCACAACCTTCCAGTCTCAGGGCGGACACTCTACTACTAGGCCACTGGGTGATCCATAGGAAGATACTTTTGAATCCCGAGGCCACTTGATTAACAAGTTTATACTCATCTGGTACACCCCGGGGCACTCCTATAGCGTCAATATATGTTGGATCGTCGTCGCTCAACCACGGGGGCAAAACGTCTCTTTTGGCTCGCTTCAGGAGCTCCGCCAGTGGGGACTCCAGGTCCCAATTGAGATTCTGTATTTCAATGGGGACAACCACCACAGGCATTATCAAAGACACGAGGGCACAGATACCTGATGCATTCTTCGGCAAGCGATCATATAATTTGTCATCACCACACCACAACCAGATGTCTGCACGAGAGAGAGGAGAGGTTACATTCAGTGACAAATTGACTTTGCACCATGTGGGATCTATTGTCCCAATACTTATGCCGGTTCCCTTTAACTTTAAACATGTCATATTTTGTTGAGTCACATGGTTGTCAAAAATGGGCTTTCTTTTTTCCAAGCCTATGACTGGGAAAATATCATCATAAATTAAACAATTACCACTAGTACTGGGCTGGGTCAACACCTGTAAGATACAAGATGATTCTACTGCCGCTGGTACGACTTTTAACACTACTCTTGCCTTAAGACAGACCACACAATCTTCACCAGTAGTATTAGCAGCTTGTTCTGCCATCAAAAGCCAATTATTATTTATAGCAGTGACTCCCGTGGTGATCCTAAACCAATCATCTACGCTCCTGACTGCTTTCGCGAGGATTCGAGGGTTTGTCGAGGGACTCAAGGATAATTCTTGTTTGGCATCCTCACCTTGACATAGGAACACCTGCCAATACGGGTATCCATACATATATATGTTTAACTGGAAACCACAGCATCCTACTGTGCGGCTTCCCAAATGTAAATCGTGCGAAGTATTAACCCACAAGGTGATGCCTGTCTGCGTTTTTTCCCTTTTTATCAATTGCTGATGTTTCGCTTGAACACTAGTCCCCCATGACTTATACCAATCTTTGGTGTCCCATACCAAATTTTTCCAACCCCTGTTTACCAACTCGTTGGTCAAATCCATCCATTTTCTGAACCGCTTAGTCCCCACGGGGGTCGCGGGCGTGCTGGAGCCTATCCCAGCCGTCATTGGGCAGTAGGCGGGGGACACCCTGAACCGGTTGCCAGCCAATCGCAGGGCACACAGAGACAAACAACCATTCGCACTCGCACTCACACCTAGGGACAATTTTGGAGTGATCAATCGGCCTACCAAGCATGTTTTTTTTGGGATGTGGGAGGAAACCGGAGTGCCCGGAGAAAACCCACGCGGGCTCGGGGAGAACATGCAAACTCCGCACAGGGAGGGCCGGAGGTGGAATCGAACCCGCACCTTCCTAACTGTGAGGCGGACGTGCTACCCAGTGCGCCACCGAGCCGCCTTCGTTGGTCAAATACCAATCATAATCCCGATAATCTTGTCCTCTAATCTGCCCGTTTACAACGAAGGGCGTGCATTGAACGTCTGGCAGGATTTACAATCCGCAACGAATTTCCAGACCACGTCCTAGAGTCTTGATGCCACCAACTCCGGAGATGGATCATCATGGCATGGTGGCCCACATGGGAAGGTGTGTGTGCCATTAGCCTTCCTTCCGGAAGAGCGGGCTGGCCTTTGGGTCCTACCCACAAGCCATCTGATCGTTTGACAGCCTTTGCTGTCAGCCAGACTGATTTTTGTTCCGGGGACGTGGCATCCTGTGCGGCACACAGATCGGCATGTGAGAGCGACAGAGGCAAACAGGAGTCGGGGTGTTCCCCGTCCACAATCACTGGACCGCGGGACACCATCATGTCCGCTGCCCCGCCGTACCCGGCCGTCTGTTTGGCCAATTCATCAGCCGCTTGGTTTCCCCTGGCCACTAGGGTGTCAGCTTTGGAGTGACCAGGCACTTTGACAACGGCCACCTCGCTTGGGTATTTCAACGCCTCAAACAGCTGCAACATCAAGTCCTTGTGTGCAATCTCCGGGCCTCTGGCCGTTGTGAACCCGTTCTGTAGCCACCCTACCAGATCGATTAAGGCCGCCGACACCGCATAGGCAAAGTCAGAATAGATGGTCACGGCTTCCCCCTTACACTGCCGTAAGGCTAACACCAAGGCAAAGACTTCTGCCGCCTGGGCTGATGGGCGGGTGGTGAGCTTCATCACTTTAAGAGGCTGGAAGGAACCATCCCTCCACTCGACCGCGGCCGCATGGAGGGAGCCCTCTTTGTCTCTCCAACAGCAGCCATCTGTGAACACCACCCGACCGTGCCCGAGCGGAGTGGAATAGAGGTCAGGTCGGACTTTTGTCACTGTCTGGACCTTTAATGCACACTCACGTGGACCCACCAACAATTGATCGGCCATGTTCACTCCAGAATGGACATAGTTGACATTTGGAGCAGTCAATATTTTCAACAACCGTGTTTGTCGCAGCGGAGTCAACGTGAATGCCGCTGACGCGACAAATGAGGATACCGCATGATCAGTTAACACATAGATGGGATGTCCCATGACCGTGTGGGCTGTTTTGAGTAAGATCTTTGCCAGGCCAGCAGCATATCTGGAACAGTCGGGTTGTCGTTGCTCAATGTTGTCCAAGGAGACGCTGCAATACATCAGCACTGCACGTCCATGCTGCATTTTCTGGTACAGAGCTCCATTCACAACTTTTCCTGAAATGGAGACATCTAAATGGAAGGGCAGGGTGTAATCAGGAGTGGCCAAAGCCGCAGCAGAGGCCAGCTCTTGCACCAGTGACACAAAGACCTCGGCAGCCTCCGGTGTCCAAACCAGGCAGGCCTTGAGATTCCTGGCCCCCTGTTCGCGGATCAGGGCTCGGAGGACACCGGTTTTGTCGGCAAAGCAGGGTATGTAGTGTCTGCTATAGCCGCATAACCCCAGGAATGATAGCATCTCCTGGACAGTGGCGGGCCATGGATGACGGAGAATGGAGTTTCTATGCTCAGGCGACATGGCGAGGCCACTAGGGGTCAACACTCGACCTAGAAAAGTGACCTGTTGGCGACAGCATTGCAGTTTCTTCCTTGACACCTTGAACCCTTTCTCTCCTAACCACAACAACACTTTCTTTGTTCCTGCAAGACATGCCTGCTCGTCTTTCGCTGCAATCAACAAATCATCAACATACTGCAACAACAAAGTGCATTTGACATGGTTCAAGGAGTTCCTTGAGGACCTGAACAAACATGGCGAGTTTTTGAATCCCTGCGGCATGCGAGTGTATTGCAGTTTCACTCCATTGTAGGTGAATGCGAACACGTGCCGCACTGAGGGGGAAAGCGGAAGGCAGAAGAAGGCATTGGCCAAATCAATCACTGTGAACCACTGGTAGGCAGGGTTCAATGACGCTAGGATCCGGTGCGGGTCCGGCACAGGAAGAACAGGAGTGACATCATTTACTGCTCTCAGATCATGTGCCATGCGCCATGTTTTCCCATCTGCTTTCTGCACTGGCCTCAGCGGGGTATTCCATTCGGAACACGACACTTCCAACACCCCTGCGTCCCAGAGGCCACACAGAGTGTCTTCCATGCCTTGGTCCGGCTCTTTCAGCCAACGATATTGAGGCCGTTTGATAGGCTGCGTCTCATCCATTTGGAGATCAATAGGGGCCACCGAGTGACAAAACCCGACATCAAATGGACCCTGGGACCACAGTGTGTCGGGCAAGCCCGCCAGCATTACTTCAGCGTCCTCATGATCAGTTAACTCCCTACCGTCTGTGCGGGACACCAACATCATCTCCAGCAATCCTGTGTCTGCCATGGGTTGTTTAATTTGGTATGCATTCTGAGATTCAGACCAGTACAAATTAGGAATGTGAGTTTTCCGCCAATCGGTCTGTTGCAACAACTGCTTGACCATTGAGCCCAATTGTCTGGCCTCGTGTCCTGGGGCAAGAGCCAACGAAATGTGTGGCACCCCTTTCTATGTCATTTTGAACCACTGCATTTGTTCATAAGTCAATTCAGTTGCCGCTGCGACCCCGTCTTTACCAATCAAAATGCATGATGAAGTTAAATCCCACATGTGCCCTTCAATTTCTTTAAACAAATCCCGATATACATCATCACTTTTTCGGTCATAATATAGAGTGCAATGCAAAGGATCAACAAGTGGGTGGTATGGCGCCAGTGAGCAGATCCAGGGCTTCCACAGTAGGTAGGTCGAGAACACACCGCCACCAGCAGGGGTCTCTGGCTCCAGCCTGGCCCAGTAGATGGTTGCAGTTTCTGCTTCTGCCGGTAGGGGCGCCATCAGCCACTGACCATGTTGTTGTAGCTGTTGTGAGCACTGGATGCTGACGCCATCTGGAAATTGAATAATCACTCCCTCTGGCCCACACAGAATTCTGGCTTCAACGGCTGACAGCAAGTCCCTTCCCATCAAATTGATCGGAGTGTCTGTGGAATGGATGTATTTGTGCCACAGTCTACACCCTGTCCGGGTGATCACAGTTTCAAGTGGTTTGGTAAAAGGCAGAGTACGTGGTTGTCCCGAGAAGCCGACTAAAGTTGTTGTTTTCTTTGACAGTGAGGATACAGGAAGGGCAGTGTTTATTGATGAATAAGTTGCTCCTGTGTCCACCAGCATCTTCACAGGTTTTCCTTCCACTGTCACATGAAGCATTGGCTCCGCCGGGCCACTGCTTTCCTGGCTCCCCGGGCAGCCCTATTCAAATTGTCCACACCAGAGATCATCATGTTGGTAGTACTGACCTCCGTGCGTTTGTGGCTGTTGCCAGGGCTGTCCACCGGATGGAGCTGTTCCTGCCTGTTGCATCGACACCCCGGGTTGGTATGGCGGGCCTCCGGCTGGGCGGGTGGCTCCGCGCAGTCGATACTGTGGGCATTTTGCCCAGTGATTGGTTTCGCCGCAGATGAAACGTGCGTTGGGTGAATGGGGTTTGTATGCTGCCCTCCCCGGGTAAGCAGGTGCACTCCCTCCCCGGCCTCTGTATCCGCCCCGGAACTGGCCCTTTCCGCGCCCCACCACCTGAGGAGCCTGTGACATTTGCATTTCCTTTTTCTGTGATTTAGACTGTTTAACTTCATCATGCATTTTGCCAACTGTAATTTCAACAACTGTTTACATAATGCGTCTGTCTCGTTTTCAACTTTAGCTTGTGACTCAGTGAACATTCTGCAGTGATGCAAAAGATGACGTTTAAATCGTTCTTCGGCACAAACCAGAATGTCAGGATCTGACATTAGCTGCTTCTTCACATCTGGCGGAAGTCCATCCACCAGCGCCGTTCGGAAGAGCACCTCTGCCTCGTGCGTGAGAGCCGGATGGCGACCTGTGGTTTCGTTCCAACTCTCCACACATGTTACATAATGTTGTGCAGGTGACATTTTCACATCATAAGGAAACATAGTGGGGGCCAGATCGGTGGGTTGTGGGAAAGTCAATTTGATGTTTTCAAACAGGGGCGCTGCTACTTGTGGCAAGGGCACCTCCCTCCCCAGTCTCGCTGTGCCTGCTGCTTCCTCGCCTGCAATTGCACTAGGGAGCATGCTCCTGCCAACATCTGGCGCATGTCACCGAGTGTACAGCTCTGCCCACTCATCAGAGCCAAAAATTTGTTTAGCCACACCTTGCCTCCTCTGTGAAGTGGGGGCATCTTTTCCATCATCGCGGTCACATCACGGAGCACCATGGGCTCGTAGTGCTGACCGCCCGATGTGGTCACCACCGGACACATCAATTCATTTTTCTGCACCTCGACCTGTGTCATCTGTCCCTGACCACTCCGCAAATTATATTTTCTCCGTGTCTCTCTCTCTCCTTGTCTGCACTTCTTTCTACTGTCCTGATTCGCGTACTCCAACATTTTTCTCTGTTGCATCACAACGTCATCTTCTTCCTCACCCTCGCTGCTTTCCCACTGTGGACGCTCTTGCTGTCTTCGCTCGCTCTTCGTGTCTTCTCGTCTCATTCTCTCCGTTGCCCATTTTAACATCTGCGCTTCCTGTCTACGCTGCTCATTGGCTTGATCAACTTTCTTTTTTAGCTCCTCATTCTCGGCAGTAAGTCTATGCCAGCTTTCTCCTTTCGTCACATTGGACGGTTGAGGGCTCGGACCGGGGGTGGAGGTGTCCACGCGGGATGTGTCCCCCTCCCGGGCCCGTTGCCTCTCTTTATTTACTGCTTGTTCAATCAACTGTACAATACTCTGACCCGCCCTTTCGTCTTCGCCCTCGACATCCACTACCATCCTGCCACCCAACGTCACCACCGGAGCCATTACTCCGGGGTCGCCGTACGGCGGCGTTCCAACATAGCTCACTCTGAGTGTGGGGGCACTCGGAGTGAGCTATGTGTGTCACATCATGCAAAGATGGATAAATGCCCTTGTATTCATTTCTTTCCTCGTCTATTTTCACCGCTTTCTCTACCTCCTCTGCTTTTCTCACATTAACAACACTTTCTACGGGCGGTTTCTTCTGAGTGGCAAACAAAGCTGTTGCAGCTGTCGCAAAATTGTGCAAGGAGCGTCGCTCTTCCTCCTTCTCCCTAATGTGCTTCTCGAGCACCTTACGGTTACGCCAGCCGGCGCCTTTTTTCTCGTCCTCTAAGGCGAGCTTTCCTTTCAGCACCACACTCTCTTTTTGCTGCAACTGCCGTGCCAGGCGTTCCATGTCCCAAGCTGTTGGGAAGCCCCTAAACAATTTGTCGGCTTCCAATTTCGCGAAGACTTTTCGGTGTCTCATTCGCTCCTTTGCCACTCTTTTTCGGTCAATGCCACTCACAATTTGCGCTTCCACATCAGCATACATTCTTTCAATCTCACTCCACTCATTCCTCTCAGCACACACACTGCTCTCATCACACAAACTCCCCTCATCGCACAAACTCCCCCCAATTTGGTTGTTCATTTTGAATATTTTAGCGGTCTGATCACTCACAGGAGGAACTGTTACCACCGGATATTTTTTGAGGAGGCCTCACTTCCCCTCGGGGATCTCTAAAAAACCCCAGTTATCTAAGTACGATCGTCACCGCACTTTTGTCCACCATGACGAAGCACTAGGTCCCTAACCTATCCTTAGTACGCGTAAGTCCCTGACTTTACCGTACACGTTACACACGTAAGTTCCAAACTTATTCACCGTATGTATCTTAACTTCATGCACACCTTATTTGATCTGAACGACAGTCTCCTCTTAAATTTCCTCTTTCAATTTGCAGAATTTCGACTTATAGTAACAGGTATTCTGCTTACCTTACCGGTGATGAGCTCAGGGTTGAGGAGACGTCGTACCAGCTCAACGTTGTGCGCTTATTCCAAACGGTTCGCCGACCGGGAGACAGTGTCCCTGACACTGTCCGGTGTCCTGGATGAAAACCACAAGTTTGTCAAATACCCTTCTCTGACATCACGTCCGCGGTCACCAAGAAATTGTTAGGTTACGGATTTTAGTTATTGATCTGACTCCAAATTGCGATCAACACTTAACACATAAATTACTATGTCCTAATCCACACACTGGCGCACCTAACAATTTTGCGAGTTCGTTCTGTCAAAGAGAAGACCAGTAGATCAATCAGACCAAATTTACCAATTGTTTATTCCTGACAAAGCGCACTAATACAGGCCTGGGTCCCGGGTCCCTCACACTAAAACTCGTGCGTTTTTGTGACCACCAAAAGACGACACATACTTCCGGGTTGCCCAGTTTTGAAGAAACACAATATGAATATTAAAACATGCAAAATATTGACATGATTGGTCGATCGCTATCTCCTCCCCGTCTAGGTGTTGCTGAGGTCTGGCGGTTGGGTTTTCCCCGCGAAGCCCGACCACATAGTCGACAACACATAGCTGTTGGTCTCGTTTCTCACCGACCTTGAGGTGTTCTCGTCCGGTACTCCCTGTCTGGGCCTATTCCACAACACTTCGAAGAAAACAAGTTCATGCAGTTTGCCTGCACATTCTTCGCCACCCACCAATCCACACGAGCACTCCAATACTAGATATTAATATGATTATAAGTTTAACACAACCTTAAAAAATATGCTGCTCTGCGTAAGCGTGCCTCTCCCCCAAAACTAGCTGGATTTTTAGCATTACAATCGAGCTTTTCAAGACATCTCGCCCCACCCATTGTTAGATGTGGTCTGGTGCATATCGGAGTGTGGCGCTATTAATGAACCATACAGGTATGAGCTAGTTCTTAAAAACACTACTGAGTAGAAAAAAACAAGATACACATTAAAAACATTACTAATGAGTAGAAAAAATCAGTGTAAAACACACAGCAGTAAAAATAAAAATAAAAAAGATGGTAAAAAAGAAATTAAACATGGCAAAAAAAATAATGTTTTTCTACAGCTCCTAAGATTTAACATAACGCATCAGTGAATATAACGCAGACGGTGCTACTTTAGACTCAATTAGGGTTTTAAATCTCTTTAGCTCCCCAGTTATATCGATTGGCAAATGGTATTTAATACAGTCTATAATCAGTGTTAGAACAGTCGCCAATTGGCTGACACCAATTTGGGCCCACATTTTTCTCACAATATTTCCCATTGTTTCTTTTCAAAAGTTCTAAATAATAGATCGATTTCAATGTTGCTCAACACCACAATGTCACTAAATTCTTGTTTGATAGACCTGAGACGAGCAACGACCTTGCATTCGTGAGCGAGTACGTACAAAATGGCAGCAGCCATGTTGCGGATGTTTTTAAGAGAGGCGGATGTCTTAAAATAGAAAAGCATGGTCGATAAAGTGTGGAGGAAGTTAGCATTGCACAACTCAGCCGTTACTGTTTAATAATTTGCATAAAAATAAAAGCAGCGGTCCTCAATAAACAGGCATGTGTGATGCAACTGGCTAAGGTCGTCAAGGGTACACCCGTCACATGTCATTTTTGCATGTTTAATTAGTGCATCGTACAAAAGATGAATGACCATTAGTTTTACACGTATGTAATCTTCCACCACTAGCCACGATAGGGACTCTACCTTCATAGCGTATTCATCTTGATCAGCGTCGACTCTCGCAGGCGTTGATGTCAGCAGCGGTATTAGTTCAAGGTCCATGTCAATCAGCAGGGAGTCCTGCATCAAAATGTTGTCCTCAGCGGTCGGTGAGGGATAGTCGACAACGAGATTCGGGTAGCCTTCTACGATAGTGTCATCCGCCCCCGCGGCCAGATCCATGTCATCATCATCATCATCGGTTTAAAGTCTGTTTTCCAGGCGCCGCTGGGTTGGACTGGGTTCTTGATATGTCTTTCTTCCACCCGGAACGGTCCATGGCCATCTCGTGGCTGATGCTGAGTGCCTTCATGTCGGCTGACACGGTCGTCTGCCAGGTGTTTTTAGGTCGGCCACTGGGTCTTGTTCCCTCTACGTTATACGACATAACTTTCTTCACCCAGTCGTTCTCGTCCTTCCTCACTACATGTCCGTACTATCGCAGTCTGCCTCTCCTCACCACATCCACTATGGCCTCCACTCCCATCTTCTTTCTCAGCTCTGCACTGGGTTTTTTTTTCTCCCTCATTGACACACCACACATCCATCTGATCATCCTCATTTCTGCTCTGTTTAGTTTTTCTTCGTGTTCTGTTTTCAGGGCTCATGCCTCACTTCCGTACGTCATACTACTTCTGACACAAGCTGAGTACACTTGGCCTCTCATCTTCAGGGATGGGGCCTTAGATGTTAAGAAGGGCATGAGTTCCCTGAATTTCTTCCACCCGCTTCGCACCCTTGTGGTCACTGCTAGGTCCACCCCCCCATCAGCGTTAAGCATGTCTACAAGGTAGCAGAAGCTGTCCACCACCTCGTACATCTCCCCATCTACTACGAGCCCCTCCTGCTCAGCCGGGTCTGCTTGGGCGACTTCTCCCCTGCACCGCTTGCATTTGAAGGTCTCACTTGCAGCTAGTAGGCTGCCTTTTACTCCGCTGCATCTCCAGTGTACCCATCTCTGACAACCCTTGCACCGGATAGAGTTAGCTTGCACCCCCTTCCCGCAAACTCCACATGGCCATGCTCCTGACTGTGGTACCACTCCCAGGCCAGCACCACCAACCTTTGATTTTGCCGCATTCACCTTCATTCCTTTCACTTCCAGGCAGGTCTTCCAGGCTGCTAGCTTCCTAGCTAGGTTTTCTCGACTGTGAGCCATCAATACCAGGTCACCCGCGGAGAGGAGCTCCCATGGTAGTCCACCCCTCACTTCCCTCGATACCACATCCATCACGATAGCAAACAATAATAGGCTGAGCACCGATCCCTGGTGCACCCCTACCCTTACTTCAAACCCATTACTGTCGCCAACTCCTGTTCTAACAGCTGTGCATGCTCTGCAGTAGAGAGTCATCACAGCCTTAACCAGTCCCTCTTCCACGCCCGACTTCCTTAGGGCCCATCTCACCACCTCCCTTGGAACCCTGTCGAATGCTTTTTCCAGGTCAACAAAAGCGAAGTCTTCCTCTTCTCCTGGTGTTTCTCCTGCATCTGTCGGATGACAAAAATTGTGTCTGTTGTACCTTTACCAGGCATGAAGCCATACTGCATCTTGTCCACCTCTACCCGTGACCTCACCCTCCTATCCAACACCCTCTCTAACAACTTCATTCCATGCTCCAGCAGCTTTATGGCCCTGTATGACCCGCATGCAAGTGGGTCCCCCTTCCCTTTGAATAGCGGCACCAGAACGCTTCTTGTCCAGTCCTCCGGAATGTGCCCCTCAGCGATGACACTGTTACACAGGTCAGTCATCCACTGCACACCGACGTCTCCCGCTGCCTTTAGCATCTCTGCCACCACTCCAGATGGTCCAGCTGCCTTTCCATCCTTCATGGCCTTCATGGCTTTCCCCACTTCTGTTCGCGTGATCTGGCCACATTCACCCTCCACTTCGTCGCATCCCACCTCTCCATCCCAGTCATTCTCCAAATTCACCAGCTTCTCCATGTACCTTCGCCATACTTCCTTCACTCCTCTGTTGTCTGTCACAATTTTGCCATCCTCATCCTTTACATAGTTTGCACCGGTGACATCACGCCTCTCCTTAACCATTTGCTTTGCTATCTTGAAGAAGCTCTTTCGTCCTCTCTCACTCTCCAGTTCACTTGCAAATTCTTTCCTCTTGGTCTCTTGGGCCTCCCACACTGCTGTCCGTGACGCCCTCCTTGCCTCTACATACCGCGCTCGGTCTGCCTCCCTTTTAGATTTCTTCCATACTTTATGGCACCTCCTCTTCTCATTCACCGCTCTTTCGACGCTGTCATTTCACCACCATGTCTCTCTTTGTCTTGCTTTACCTTTTGACCATCCGCACACCTCCTCTGTAGCTTCAAGCAGAGCCTTCTTCATTGCCTGCCACTTGCCATCCACACCACCCGACTCCATCATCTCCTCCACTTCTTCTGCTATATGCTCAATCTTCTCCCTAAACTCATTTTTACTCCCTGCGCTATGTAGCTTCCACACCTTCAACTTGGGAGGTTGCTTCTTAGCCCCCACCTTCTTGATTCGCAGAGTTAGGTCTCCAATGACTAGGCGATGCTGAGACACACACTCTTCTCCGGGGATTGCCTTGGCATCCCTGACCAGGATGTGGTCCTCCTTTCTGACCATGATGTAATCTATTGTGCTCTTGTAGCCACCTGAACTGCATGTTACTAATTTGGCTTCATCCTTCTTGAAAAGCGTGTTGCACAGCACCAGCTCCAGTGCGTCGCCGAACTCTAGGATCCTCTCTCCTTCTGCGTTCCGCATGCCGTACCCTTGTCCCCCATGTACCCCTTCAAAGCCATCTGACTCCCTCCCCACGTGTCCATTCAGATCACCTCCCAGAATTATGACCTCATTCTGGGGGATCCCTGACAGCACCATGATGGCCTTGTCCCAGAACGCATCCTTCTCGTCCTGACTTCTGCCAACTTGAGGGGCATAGATTGAAATTACGTTTGTCAGGCGCTTCCCAACGATCAACTTCACAAAGATGATCCGCTCATTTACCCTGCTAATGCTTAGCACTTGATCTATCCACTTTTCAGCGATAAGTACTCCAACACCATCAGTCCCTTCATTGCAGCCTTGCCAGAAGAACTTGTACCTTCTGCCGATTGCACCCAGCATCCTTGCACTTCCACCCTTCCATCTCGACTCCTGGACACAGCAGACATCCACCCTTCTCCTATGTAGAACCTCAACCACCTCCCCGGATCGGTGCGACATGCTGCCGATGTTCCATGTAGCCACCCTAACACCTGCCTCCTGCCCCTCTCTATTCCGGTTCAGGCCTCCCCGCAGTCCATCGGGCTAAGAGCCGTCATATCCACCTGCGGTTTGGCCTCCTTTTCCATCATTCTTTTTGTCGTAGGCTGATGAAAATGCCCACGGGGTACTTAAGGCTGTACCCCGCCTCTTCTGTGTTTGTCTAGCCATACTGAGAATATTTTTGGAGCAAAAAAAAAAGTTTTTACAGTCGGATGCCCTTCCTGACACCAACCCAAGGGGAAATTGATTTTCTGTAGGGGTTGACTCCCTTAGCCCATTCCTCTCCCGAGGAGCCCACTGGGCAGTGGTACTATTTAACCCATAGTTGGGGGCTGGTTCGTGGGCACCAGGGCGTGTCCACACACCGGTGGGCCTGCGTGCCGCACGTCTAGGGGCCAGACCTCCTCCGAGTCCCTTGTAGTTTCGCCTGGGTCCGTGTTGTACCCAGTTACCATGTGTCGCCGCGTGGAGGCACTACATAGGGCTTGCTGTTAGAGAGGCTATGTACTGGCAGGGAGAGACTTACGCACTCGGCTCTCCCGTTCGCATACTGCTAGCCAGCGGTGAGGGTTGACAGTGAGAAGTGACATGCACTGGGCACTCCACCAACACACTAGACGCATCACAACGACCCGACTTGGTCTTATGAAGTCAGACACACGTATGACGGACCATGTAGCCCGCAAAATCCCAGTCGCCGGTTACCATGACCTCTGGCTCTGGATTGAGCATGTGAGCAACGTTATCGAGCGTTAATGGTGGCAAGTCCATACCGTTTTCACGGTATAGCGCGCATGCGCCGTCAAACGGCTCGATGGCAGGAGACGAGGACCAATGTTCATGCTGCTCCATCCCGGTTGCTAAGCAGCTCTCACCACCGTACCCTGGGCTCACAGGAAGAGTTGCAGGACTCTCAAACACCTCAAAGGTTGATGACGAACCTCTGAAGAGACGGTCGAACCGCTGATCGTCGTAGCACAGTGATGGTAGCTGTAGCATAAGAGGGCACTCACCCCCTCAGCTGTCTGTGACGTCGTGACGCTCGGTTCGGCTGTGGGCGTCGGTAAGATGTCAAACCCCTCTGGTGCTGACCACGCTGCAGCCGATGATAAGGCGGATCTCGACCCCTCAGCCGGCGCGTTTGGTCGTGGAGATGCGATGAAAGCTGTGTCGCCCAAGTTTGGCTCTGTGCCAGAGTTGTCAGGGGTCGACCAGAGTGTGACCGTACAGTGCGGTATGGTTTGCACACCTCTGGAAAGCTTTTCTCCTGGCCCGTTCTCCACAGGTGGAAAACTTGGTAAAAGTCGTCTGGCGGGTCTTTTTGGAGCCAGACGAAGAAGAACTTCTCTGATGTGTAGAGCGATCTCTCTCTTGGTGGTAGCTGTGAAGGCTGGGTCCGTAAGCCCACTCTTATACAGTTTAGACAGGTATGGTAATGACGACAACCCCACCTTTCTGTGACACTAGGTAAAAGTAGGGGGGCTAAGAACGGGTGTACTGAAGAGGTGTGAGGAGGGCAGAGTGGAGGGAGTTTAAAGTTATTTTTTTAGTAAGGGTTAATCTAAAGTCAATTTACGTTTCACTCCGATGATGTTTGTCCAGACACGGCTAGATAGAAAGAGTGCCGTAATATGCTTGCATCCGTTTATACCATTCTGAAAGCGGTACATTCACTATTGTTTGAAAAACTCCACATTCGCTATTGAACATTTCTAGCGTCAGATACAGTAGATCAATTAGCTCTCCATCTTCTGTTCTATCAACAGTTTGAGGAGAAACTTTAAGATGGAAAAAACATCTCCCGCTCGCTGTAATTCTTAAAACCCATGTTATTTTCAGCTCACCTTGTAATCCGTATTCATCGAGATATTCAGTCAAAACCTTGGGTAGGAGATGATTTAAAACACCCCAGTCATTTGAGTTCAACGAACCATACGTGCTGGCTTCCTCACACTCGTTGGCTGGTCCAAAGCCCCCTTCGTTTCTCATGAAGAAAGATAACTCGCCGACCTCATAATTTTTTTTAAATCCCCACAGAGTCTCTGATGTTAGATACCAGTTTTGCTCAAGTTTTTCTGTAGGAGGCTGTTGCATACGCTTAAGATACACGTTTTTTTCCTAGGCGCATCGAACAACCCATCAGGGCCTTTACGGCAAAGATGAATACTGACCGGTGTTTCCACTATCATGATTTGAGCTTCAGGTTTGCAGTTTAAGACCAAAGCTTTAGCTTAGCTCTTTTCTGTGAACTAGCCGCTCGACACTCTGCCATAATATAGCCGCAGCAGGTCCAACCCCTCTCTCAAACCACTCCGCTGTGTATCACGTGTTTTTAGTCAGGACATGTTTTTAACTTAGGCAACATTCATAAAACTATCTAAACAAATGGTAACATACAAAACATGCTGGAGGCACATTAAATATACTGAAATATAAGGCCTTCAGAGGCCTTCATCTGTCTCCCTCCAAAATTAAATGCTCCCAACACCTAGTCACTTTCTTTCAGATAACTTCATCAGCATATTGACGACGCTTTAACTAGTCGACTCTCGGAGACGGCTACGACCTCAGCTCAAACTATTGTATGTTAAATTAGGTGTACCAACACCTAGCCTTTCTCCTTCAGATGCCTTTTTCAACAAAATTACACATAGACAACTCAGAGCCAATAAATGTTGGCTCTCCTGGCTCTCCAATGACTCAACTATCGGAGACGGCTACGGCCGCCCCACAAGCTATTGTATGTCAAATTAGGTGCACCAACACCTTGCCTATCTCCTTCAGATGCCTTTTTTTCAACAAAAATTACACAGACAACTCGGAGGCAATAAATAACGACTCGACTCAACTCCTGGAGACAAATACGACCCCGGCTTTTCTCCCCCATTGACCCCAAGACGCATTGGTTGATAGCAAATCTAGCTCAGATGTATCACTTCTTTGGTTTGTAACCGTTTCACAAAGATGGTTGCAAATCTATTTCATCAATGTTTGTTAGGAAATCTGACTCCGCTGACGAGAGGTTAGACTGACCCATTATATTTCTTTTTTACAAAACACAACAGAAGCAACACGGAATAGTAAAACGCAAACTCAAACTATTGAACGGACCCCACTAACTATTGAATGTCAAATTAGATACACCAACATCCGGCTGCTATAATACATGCCCCAGACATGTCCCCATCAAAGATGGCGCCAGCAAGCCAAAATGGCGCCAGCCAGCCAAGATGGCACCGCCTCGCTCTGCTATAGCTAATGATTTTCGTCTCGGAGACGACTACGACCCCGCAAAGTCAAACTATTGAATGGACCCCACTAACTATTGAATGTCAAATTAGGTGCACCAACATCCGGCTGCTATAATACAGGCCCCATACATGTCCCCATCCAAAATGGCGCCAGCAAGCCAAAATGGCGCCAGCCAACCAAGATGGCGCCGCCTCGGCTGGCGCCATCTTGGCTGTTGGCACTATCCCAGAGGAGACAGCTTAATTATATTTAAGACGGACGGTCCTAAAATTTGAAATAATTCTTTAAATAGTTTGGCTGGAAGCGGGTCGAGTAAACATGTTGTTTGTTTAGCCGCACTAACCAATTGTGTAAGCCTTTCAAGGGACACGCTTTTAAAATTTGAGAGGGTTATTGCATGATCGTCAGCGCCGGTAATCGGCGGTTTTGACTGAGCGATTGGAATGGTCATCTTGATCTCATCCCGAATGGATTCAATCTTTCGAGCGAAAAATTTCATGAACTCGTCAGCTGAGTGGAAGGAGCTATCGAGGGTCGGCTGGTGTAGTGTTAGCTTTGCCACAGTATCAAATAGGTATTTAGGATTGTTTTTATTGAGATTAATGACTTGCGAAAAATAACGAGTTTTTGCTAAGATAAGCGCATCTTTATATTTCAGGAGGCTGTCATGCCATGCCTGATGGAAAACCTCAAGTTTGGTTAAACGCCATCTGGCTCATGCTTTCTACATAATTGCTTAAGCGTACGTGTTTCATCTGTGAACCACGGAGTAGGCAATCTACGGCAAGTTTTCAGACATAGTGGCGCCACAGGGTCGATGGCATTTAACAACGTTGCATTGAATTCATTTGTAAGATTATCAATAGAGCCGATATGTGCGGGAAATATGGCAGTTGCCGGCGACAGTAACTCAGATAGCGCAGTTGCAGTCATGGAGTTAATATTACGGCTGCTATAATTGTGATTGCTCTCTTGTCTTTGACAAAGAACTAAAATTTCAAATTTTATTAAGTAATGATCAGACAAAACAGTAGTGTATGGCAGTACTGTTATATTTGAGGTTGCCAGTCCTCCGGACAATACCAGATCTAAGGTATTTCCACCTGCGATTGGCTGGCAACCGGTTCAGGGTGTCCCCCGCCTACTGCCCGATGACGGCTGGGATAGGCTCCAGCACGCCCGCGACCCCCGTGGGGACTAAGCGGTTCAGAAAATGGATGGATGGATGGAGGTATTTCCATTCTTATGCGTTGCTGCCTGTACGGCTTGCGTAAAACCAAACGTATCAGTTAAAGTCTGAAACGCCAAAGTCAGTGGCTCTGACGGTAAATTCATGTGGATATTGAAATTGCCCATGATTATTATATTATCTGCATTTGTTACTAGATCAGCCACGAATTCTGAAAATTCATCCAGGAAGCCAGAGTAACCCCCGGGTGGACGGTAAATAACAGCAAGATAAAATGACGGTAAAGCGGTGGATCGGACAGTGAGAACTTCAAATGTTTTAAATACGTTAATCGAACGAGGCCTAAATCTAAGATTGGAATTTGAGATGAGGGCGACACCCCCACCCTTTTTTCAAGGACGCGCCACATGCGAGCTCACAAAATTTGGAGGCGAGGACTCATTAAGCAGCAGCAGTTCATTAGGTTTTAACCAGGTCTCGCAAAGACCAAAAACGTTTTGATTATGTTCCGTGATGAGGTCATTAATGAGAACTGCTTTCGTATGAAGCAATATAATATTCATAAAACCGAGTTTAAGTGTAATCGGTCGATCAGGGTTCGTATCTATTGAAGGATTTTTAAACGAAATGCGAGTAAGATTGTGTTCTCTAGCACTGACATCACCTCTGAAATGTTTATTAGCGCGGTGGGACGATACGACCGTGGGAATTTGATAGTAAATATTTGTTACACATGTATTATTTTCTGAAACAGGCACAGGCACCGTTTCATCAGCGATACCGGTTGGGGTGTAGTGATTGGATTTGTCTACTACCTCAGTAGAAAGTGTGTTCACGTGTACTGTAGCACTATTCAAACTGTGATGCTCTAGTCGACACAAGGAGCTATGTGCATGCTGGAAGTCTAGCCTAGCGCTAGTTAACTTTAACTTAACAGACCCATCCTAACAGGTGGTCTAATCACCTGTGCCCCGGCCTGCTCTAAAGTGACCTGTCATGAGTGGCTCAAACAGTAATCTATATTCCTAGAGAGAGTGAAGGCGCCTTCACGGTTAGGATGAAGGCCGTCCTTCCTCAGCAGGTCGGGGTGACCCCAGAAGGAGGACCAGTTATCTATAAAATACAGTCCCTGCTTTTTACAGAACCCATCCATCCATCGATTAAGGGAGACTAATCTACTAAACTTCTCATCAGTGCCTCTCCCAGGCAGGGGGCCAGAGACAAATACTCAATGCCGACTCATCTTTCTGGCGAGATCACAAGTCCTTGCTATGTTTTTCTTTGTGATTCTTTGCCTCATCCTAACATCATTGGCGCCGACGTGTATCACTATGTCCGAGTAGCTAGTGTTGTTGGAACTACGCTGTTGACTAGGCCTATTGCGAGTCAGCTCCCTAAGATTAGCTTCTATGTCAGGTGCTCTGCCCCCAGGAATACACATTACCGTGGCTGGATTTTTAAGTGTGATGTTTCGGGTAATGGAGTCACCTATGACCAAAGTGTGAGAGCCAGTAGACCAAGATGGCTTGGGACGGCTATGCGTCTTACCTGGGTCATCGCGATTAGCAAACCGCTTGGGGCTAATGCTAACTGGGCTAGCGGGCTGACTACAGTCCATGTCTGTGTCCGCCACATCTCCTGTTATCGCACTATTCTGCTCTAGCTGGCGGACACGTCCCTCTAGCAGAGACAACCTCTCTAAGAGAAGGGTGCAGTTGGTGCACAAAGCCGTACAAACCTCTTGATCCGCAGCCATACTTTATGTGTCCAATGATCGACAGTAGGCAAACAGCCACAAAGCCTCCGCTGAGAGCCGAACAGTGACGTGGTCGATAATATAATAATATAATATAGAATAATATAATAAAAATACATTTATACAACTTCCCATTCCTTTTCAAACTGGTAGGCTCTGCCTATTTTGTGCAGTGGATTTTTTTTCTGTTTGTATCTGTTGTTTGTACAGAGTCATAGTTTGAATGACTTTCACCTTGCTTGTGCTTTTTAGTGTATTTGTCTTCATTTGATTGGTTATGTGTGGTTTGCCTGTTTGAAATGAATGAATTCAATTCAGTTCAATTCAACTTTCAGAATAGTTTTGGGTTCAATATTTCATATTTGATGGATTTAATTTTGTCATCTATTTTAGGTCTAGGGCGGCTCGGTGGCGCACTGGGTAGCACGTCCGCCTCACAGTTAGGAGGGTGCGGGTTCGATTCCACCTCCGGCCCTCCCTGTGCGGAGTTTGCATGTTCTCCCCGAGCCCGCGTGGGTTTTCTCCGGGCACTCCGGTTTCCTCCCACATCCCAAAAACATGCTTGGTAGGCCGATTGATCACTCCAAATTGTCCCTAGGTGTGAGTGCGAGTGCGAATGGTTGTTTGTCTCTGTGTGCCCTGCGATTGGCTGGCAACCGGTTCAGGGTGTCCCCCGCCTACTGCCCGATGACGTCTGGGATAGGCTCCAGCACGCCCGCGACCCCCGTGGGGACTAAGCGGTTCAGAAAATGGATGGATGGATGGATGGATGGATTTTAGGTCTATGTGTAGTCCTAAAATAGATGTCTATTTTAGGTTATGCTATAGACCTAAAATAGACGTCTAAATTAGGTTTATGTGTAGACCTAATATAGACAGTGAAGGAATGAGGTCGAAATACAAAAAGTCCTGCCTCGCTACAAAAACAGATATGCTCAAACCTCATTGAATAAAGTACATAAGCAGACAAGTATATTCACATATTAAATAAATAAAAGAAACATTTGAAGCATATAATTATACCTACACACCAAATCAATAAAGAAGACATAACTAGACATTTTTGATAAGTGGTGATGAGAAAGGTTTTTATAACTTTATGATCTGATATATATATTTCTGAGGACTTTGAAATAACAAATGACTTTTGATATATTGCCTAAATAGCTTAATGACCCTTAAGGAACTGTGGAATGCATGCCTGATGTTTTTTCTCTGAATCATGGACACGGCCAGAGTCGTCTTGACCGTTCAGTACTTGATTGTATCTTATGTTTTGACTAATGCTAGACGCCAGTTTTTGATTACTACTGAACGCTCTGCACAGAGGGAAATAGTTTGTCTAACAAAGAAAAGATACGGTTGAATGCGGTACGACAGTGTATGTCCAAGATTGGAGAAGAATGTTCACAGGAAGGTCACGTGGAGATAAAACCAGTGGGTGCCAGAAGGAGCCACCCGAGAACTCGGCCAAAGATGATCGCCAAGGCCGAGAGACGGGATGGAAGACAACAGCCCCCTCCACACACACACACACACACACCAACAGCCCCCCACCAACACACCGAATCGCCCATAACCAGCACCACTCCCATGGAAGCAGACTCTCCTTCGAACTTGCCCCACCCCGAAGACTCATCGCCCATCAATCCCAGCCCACAATGTGCTACTGAATATAAAACTGATCTAACAACCTTGGACTTTGCCTTTTCTGAATGGAGACTTTCCGCTCTTGAAGGGCCCAGCGCTGTATTGTACTTTCCTGAAAACAGAGCTTTTTGAACAAGAATTGTGATTGAACTCAACCAATCTGTCTAAGTCTAATTTCTGCTTCAGTGTCTTTGCATTTTCCTAAATCTGAAGAAATCAAACGAGCACGCAGTGAGTAAATTGGAGAACAGGTGATTGGCAAAGGCTTTTGCCGTGAGGCGCAGATAACGCGCTCCCTAAATTGTGGACAAAATCCAACAACGTCTAAATTAGGTCTACAGATAAACCTAATATAGTGTTGTTCTTCTTCCCACACTTGAAGCGTACCAAACTGAACCTTGAACTTGATTCCACTCAATAACCAGACTGTTGTTCCATTTTTTCCAATTATTTTCTTCACCCGTGATTTTCTTACAACTTGTCAATCGTTTGTTGTAGGGGTGGTCTCAGTTGTACTTAGCAGTTAGCAAGTTAGGTGAAAAACCTCAAAGACAACACAAACAAATTCCAACAGTTACCATTTTGCATATTATTTGTAAAATCAGATACACAGAAAATATCTATGGAAAGTTTTGACTTTAAATACTTATAGAAAAATAGACTGTTTTAAATGCATTCATGTAAATTCATCAAATATCAAAATACAATTTAACCATATGATGAATTTAATTGTATATTTAATAGTCATATGATAGTAAATCCAATGGATGTAAATATCAACCAACCAGTGAATCTTGAGATCTTTTTCAACCATATATATTTACAAACACCTCTTCTATAACATTACGTTTTAGCAGTAAATACTTTCAATACATTACAATCATGTGACAAATACAAGAAAAAGATGCGTGTTTTTAATTGTCTGTCTCGCCTTTATGATTGCGCACAAAGTATCCATGTATCACACGCACATTCTCTTCCCCCCCGTCTCAATGCCCAGTCAGCGCAGCATTTGTATTGGCAACTAGGAGGATTTGTGAGCTTACCGGCTGTCTGTTCAGATCTTTTGTTTCTTTTTGGTACTTTTCTGTTTTTGCTTTGTATTCCCGTGCTGCTGGCGGTGATGTTTTTTGCCCATTAGGTCTTTCCTTCTGGCGTCCTTGATTACATTCAAGTGAGTAGCGTGCGTGCGCTCAGTCAGCTGCCGTTCGCCGCGACAATCGGGTTTCAGAAATAACCACACTTCACCCGGATCAATGGTTGTTTAAAACAAAGCAATGGAATCTGTGTTCATTATTCCACGTTGACGATGGCGGCGCGCACGGACGCAGCGGCTTACGGCTCTCCACGCCAGTGCTCTTTTTTCCTTGCCTATATTTTTTTATTTTCACTCTTTGGCACACTCTGTACTGGGAATCCCAAGTACACTTTCCACTCGCTCACGGACATTGGATACCAAGCACGGATACCTATTTCAAGTGACTTTCACCGCAAGCACAACATCCCAGACGAGATTGCGAGACCGCCGGGGTCTCCGTGGATTGTTGTCGGGTCTGGGAGGCGACGCAGGCGAAGAAGAGAGAGGAAGCAAAAGCGAGGCCGTCGGTCTGGCCTAATGCTAAGGCTACGTAAACAACCGCACAAGCCGCCTCTCCCGAGCCTGTTTTTCTCCAACGCCAGATCCCTGCTGCATAAAATGGATGACCTGGATCTACAGCTCACGGGAAACCACTACGTCCGGGACTGTTGTGTGATTATTATAACCGAAACCTGGCTGCGCCCGGATATCCCCGATGCTAGCATGCAGCTAGCAAGCCGCTCCCTGCTACGCGCGGACAGAACATTGGACTCCGGTAAACGCAGAGGTGGGGGGCTTTGTATGTATGTGCACGATAACTGGTGCAACAATGCGACCATCGTAGGCAGCCACTGCTGTCCGGACCTCGAGTACATGGCAGTCAGGTGCCGGCCTTTTTTCCTCCCGAGGGAGCTAGCTGTTGTTATCGTCATTGCTGTTTACATTCCACCCGACGCTGACGTAAGCACGGCACTCTCTCTCCTGCTGAGAGCTGTGAGTGAACAACAACGGGCTCACCCTCATGGCTTCCACATTGTAGCGGGGGATTTTAACAAGGCCAACTTAGAGACTGTACTGCCGAATTTCCACCAGCACGTAAAGTGTGCTTCACGGGGTAAGAACACCCTGGACCATGTCTACACCAACATCAAACATGCATACAGAGCTATCCCCCTCCCCCACCTCGGGCAATCAGACCATCTGTCCCTCCTGCTCTTCCCTGCCTACACCCCCCTCAGACGCAAACTCAGACCCACCATAAGGACCATCACCTCCTGGCCTGAGGATGCACTCCACAAACTCAAAGACTGTTTTCAACGGACAGACTGGGACCTGTTCGACCACCAGGAGCTGGGGACACACACAGACACAGTTCTAGGCTACATCCAGTTCTGCGCCAGCAATGTGACTGTGACCAAAACCATCCGGGTCTTCCCTAACCAGAAACCCTGGATGTGCAGCCAGGTCCGCTCTCTCCTCAGAGCCCGCGACACCGCCTTCAGGTCAGGAGACAGAGCTCTGTACAGCGCTGCCAGAGCTGAGCTGAGGAGAGGAGTCAAACGGGCGAAAGCGGACCACAGACAACGCATCGAGTCCCACCTGTCCAGCAACAACGGTGTGGCAGGGCATCCAGGAGATCACCAACTTCAGGGGCAGTGCCGCTCAAGTCGAAGACCAAGGCGCACAGCTGGCAGAGGAGCTAAACAGCTTCTTTGCTCGGTTTGGAACATCCCAGCAGCACTCCCCTGTCCCTGCCCTGCCCCCTCCCCCACCCAGCTCTGACATCACTCCATTCACTGTTCAGGAGCACAAGGTCAGAAAGGTGCTCCTTGCAGTGAATCCCAGAAAGGCCGCAAGCCCGGATGGGGTCCCCGGCAAGGTGCTGAGGGCATGCGCTGAGGAGCTCGCCCCCACCTTCACCACGATCTTCAACCGCTCCCTGGCCCTAGCAACCGTCCCGCCCTGCCTGAAAACCTCAACCATCATCCCAGTGCCGAAGAAGTCAGCCATCTCTAGCCTGAACGATTACCGACCAGTGGCCCTCACTCCGGTGATCATGAAGTGCTTTGAGAGGCTGGTTCTTCAGCACATCAAGGATTATCTTCCCCCACATCTCGACCCCCACCAGTTTGCATACCGGACCAACAGATCCACAGAGGACGCCATCGCCGTAGCCCTCCATTGTGCGGTGAACCACCTGGAGCAGCAGCGGAGCTATGTCCGGATGCTCTTTGTGGATTACAGTTCGGCATTCAACACCATCCTCCCGGACAGACTCACCACAAAGCTGGACACTCTCGGACTCCCCTCTCTCACATGTGCCTGGATTAATGACTTTCTGACCAACCGACTCCAGGCTGTGAGAGTTGGCTCCCGCCTCTCCTCCACCCGTACGCTGAGCATCGGCTCCCCACAGGGCTGTGTGTTGAGCCCCCTCCTCTTCTGCCTCTACACTCACGATTGCAGACCGGCTCACAACCACAACCGGATTGTCAAGTTCGCCGACGATACCACTGTGGTCGGTCTCATCTCCAATGGCGATGAGGTAGCCTACAGAGAGGAGGTCCTGGAGCTGGTCGACTGGTGCTCTGAGAACAATCTCGCTTTGAACACCAAGAAGACCAACGAGCTCATCATAGACTTCAGAAGGCACAGCCCTGAGCCAACTCCCCTCTTCATCAACGGCGAGCAGGTGGAGAGGGTCCACAGCACCAAGTACCTGGGCGTCCACATCTCTGACCGGATCTCCTGGTCAGAGAACATCACCGCCATCGTCAAGAAGGCTCAGCAGCGGTTACACTTCCTGAGAGTCCTCAGGAGGTACAACCTCAACACCGACCTGTTGCTGACCTTCTACCGATCTTCCATTGAGAGTCTACTAACCTACTGCATCGTAGTATAGTTCGGCAGCTCCACCGCCGCTGACAGAGAGAAGCTGCAGAGAGTGGTGAAGGCAGCCCAGAGGATCATCGGCCACCCTCTCCCCTCCCTGACGGACATCTACACTACCCGCTGCCTCAGCAGGGCTAAGGCCATCTCAGCGGACAGCTCCCACCCTGGCTCCGCCCTGTTTGACCTGTTGCCCTCTGGAAGACGCTACAGGCAAATGAAGACCAGGACAAACAGACTCAAAAACAGTTTCTTTCCCCAAGCCATAGCCGCCCTCAACTCCAGCCGACACTGATGACACTTTCCTCCTGCACTACTACTGCACTTTGTCCGCACTACTGTTTCCGATTATTCATCTACTTTTCTACTAGTCGATTACTTGACTATGTTACTCGTATCTACCTCATGCACTGGATGGAGGTCTCCAATTTCATTGTACTATGTAGAATGACAATAAAGGTTTTCTGATTTCTGATTTATTTATACAACCTACAGCTGGTATATGGTTTAATATTTCATATTTAATGGATTTAAATTTGTCGTCTATTTTAGGTCTATATGTAGACCTACAAACCGGATTCAGTTGAAGTTGGGAAATTGTGTAAAATGTAAATAAAAACAAAATACAACGATTTGAAAATATTTCTCAACCCATATTCAATTGAATACCTTACAAAGACAACATATTTAATGTTCAAACTGATAAGAACAGTTTAAGAACAACATTTCTCAAAGCAAAACTGCAAGGAATTTAGGGATTTCAACATCTACGGTCCATAATATCATCAAAAGGTTCAGAGAATCTGGTGAAATCACTGCACGTAAGCGCCACGGCCGGAAACCAAGACTGAATGACCGTGACCTTTGATCCCTCAGACGGCACTGCCTTTAAAACTGACATGAGTGTGTAAAGAATATCACCAAATGGGCTCAGGAAAACTTCAGAAAACCACTGTCAGCAAATACAGTTCGCCACGACATCAGTAAGTGCGGGTTAAAACTCTACCATGCAAAGCAAAAGACGCTTATGAACAACATCCAGAAACGCCGCCGGGATCTCTGGCCCTGAGCTCATGTCAAATGGACTAATGCACAATGGAAAAGTGTTTTGTGGTCTGATGAGTCCACTTTTCAAATTGGTTTTGGAAACACTGGACGTGGTGTCCTCCGGACCAAAGAAGAAGCGGACCATCCGGACTGTTATCAACGCAAATTTCAAAAGCCACCATCTGTGATGGTATGGGGGTGCATTCGGTCCCATGGCATGGGTGACTTACATTTCTGTAAAGGCAACATAAATGCTGAAAAGTACATACAGATTTTGGAGCAACATATGCTGCCATTCAAGCGACGTCTCTTTCATGGACGCCGCTGCTTATTTCAGCAAGATAATGCCAAGCCACATTCTGCACGTGTTACAATAGCGTGGCTTTGAAGTAAAAGAGTCCAGGTTCTCCCCTGGCCCGCTTGCAGTCAAGACCTGTCTCCCATTGAAAATGTGTGGCACATTATGAAGCGTAAAATACGACAGGGAAGACCCCGGACTGTTGAACAACTGAAGCGGTTCATCAAGCAAGAATGGGAAAGAATTCCACATGAGAAGCTAAGAGAATCAGTCTCCTTTTGCAAAATGTTTATTGAGTGTTATTAAGAGGAAAGGTGATATTACGAAGTGGTAAACATGCCCTTTCCCAACTTCTACTGCACGTGTTGCAGCCATGAAATTCTAAGTTAATTATTATTTGAAAAATAAAATAAACTTTGAGTTTGAGCATTAAATATGTTGTCTTTGTAGTGTATTCAATTGAATATAGGATGAAAAAGATTTTCAAATCATTGCTGTTGGAATAATTGTTTTCGCAGAAGCGCTGGTCGGCCTGAACCGGAGGTCTCATACCTTCACTCAAGCCAACATATCTGTCTAGCTTTAAGGAGTTCTTATACTCCCTTCCTTTTCTTATCTGTGAGAGGCCCTCACTAGTTATGAACAGAACACCTTTGTTCTTTGTTAGTTCAAGAGAAGTTCTATCTCTTTCATACTTTGTAGCTTCTATTCATAAATTGTTGTTGACCGGGACAGTTTTTAAGTTATCCCATATTTACTCAATGTTTGGTTAAGTAGACTTCATGCAAGTTATCTCACATCTACTTAACGTTTGTTGGAGTGTATGCACGAGAGGTATCTGATGATTTACTCATCATTATTATTGTGTGAAACGTAGCAAGAAAGTCTAGAGCATTGTTTTACAGGGACACGGCATCCAGGTTTGGAGATCGCAGCCGAGAACGAGGCTGCCAACCACCTAAGAACAGACTCTGCATTCCTGGGGTCACGATCGGCCAAGGCCATGCGGCCTCGCACCACACAACATTGTTAGCTAGTTAATCAGCGTTGCTACAGCCACAATCTCCCGTCCCTTTAGTGTAGCAACGCCTCTTGTAACCAGGGCAACCCAAAATAAAAAGAGGAGATAGCGGAAGAGGAGCTCAGAATTGGTGGAGGACTGTAACTGGGCCTTCTACGTAATTCTCCTCGCGAGCAAAAGGAATACTGGTTGTCTTCTCCTCTTTGTTTCCAGCATGTGGATTAATGTCTGATGGTGTTTAGACCTGACAATTGCATTTTGTTTTTATTTACATTTTATACAATTTACCAACTTCAACCGAATCCGGTTTGTAATTTAGACGTCTATTTTAGGTCTGTATATAGATAGATGTAATTTAGACGTCTATTTTAGGTCTATAAAATAACCTAAAATAGACGTCTATATCAGGTTACAGAAATAACCAATTCACATGTACGGATCAATATGCTTGTTAAACACAAATCCAAACAACTTCTGTACATTATTTATACAACTTATAGCTGGTTCAGACTTAAAAATTTTGAAATATGATATTTGATGTTTTTAATTTAGACGTCTATTTTAAGTCTATACCGAGACCAATTTTAGACATCTAAATTAGGTCTACACATAGACCAGACGTCTAATAGATAGAGGGTTAGGGTTAGATAATACATATAGATACACGACTGTATCTCTCGTGCATACCAAGTTGTACCAGTGCTACACATTTCAAGCAAAACTCCTCAAAGACCTCCTGTAAGGACTCAAGTAGTTTGGTTCAAGTGGAAAACAAAGAGTCACATACATCATCTGGATAATGAGACAATGAGTAGCTTAATTGTTAAGGAGTGAAAAATGATAAAATCAACGCTCTAGCGCGCATGACAATTTACTCTCTGAATTAAAACTCACTCTTTTTGAGGAATTGTTGGGTCTAAATACGATTAGACATTAAATCACTCACTGGAATGAAGAGGAGAAGACAACCAGAACAGGTTTACTCGCGAGGAGAACGATAGCAATCTCAGTTACAACCTCCATCAGTTCTGCCCCTCTTTTTAATGTTATGGTTGCCCTGGTTACAGAGGCGTTGCTACACTAAGGGAGGGGGGATTGTGTCTGTAGCAACGCTGATTAGCAAAAGAATGTAGTGTGGTGTGAATTAGCACTTCGTTGTTGGCTCGTGACCCCCCGCAGTGGCCGTCCCCAGCCGTCTTCCCTCACAGTTGGCTGACTCGTCCTCAACTGTGATCAAATACCTTGAAGCACGTTGATTGCCGCTTTGCTGTGGAACAAATGCAACTAGACCTTTGCTAACTTTATCTACTTGGTAAATTAACACATAATAATAATAAGTAACTTGTCCTAAACACTTCAACACACATTAAGCCAACGTGAGGTAACTGGTATGCAGTTCCTTAAACAAACATTGAGTAAATATGGGATAACATTTATGCAACTACTTCTAACTGTATGTAACCCTTAACAAAGAAAAACAGGTCTGATAAACTACAATCTATGAACCAAACCTATATCTAAATGAAAAGAAATGAAGTTCCTGTGAATCAAAGAAAGATCATGTCACCTATGCAAATAAGCCCTGCTCATTGTTAGTGAAGGCCTCTTACGGGAACGAAAACACACAGACAACATAAGGACAGGAAGGATACAAACGGCTGACAGGGATCAAAAGACATCCCTATCACTAAAAAGGAAGAGCCTAGATAAAAGGAAAGATAAACTCGTAAAGGCGAGGCCTCCAGGTCTGGCAGGCCAAAGCTTCACTTAAAATTATTCCAACAGGAATTATCATCTTGGAGTTATAATGGCACAAACAACAGATGAATTGAGTAGATTTCCATTGCTGAAAGTCTAACACTTTTGATTTTGTTGTGTAGAATACGTGCCTGCAGTATACTTGCGCACACGTGCACGTCGTGTACGTGTAGTGGCCCAAAGTGGGAAAATCATCTGGATACAAGTGGAATGTGCAGAAGGAGGGACAGAGGGGGCCCAGCAGAGGCGTGTGTGTGCGTGCGTGCGTGCGAGAGAGAGAGAGAGAGAGAGAGAGAGAGAGAGAGAGAGAGAGAGAGAGAGAGAGAGAGAGAGAGAGAGAGAGAGAGAGAGAGAGAGAGAGAGAGAGAGCTTGGAAAAGTTAAAGTTTGAACTTCCTGTCTGCTTAGGGACTCGCTAAACGAAGGACGAGCGGCTCGCTCGGCCTTGTTGACTTTGTCAGTCGGGATCGAGAAGCACCCGCTGCTCGTTCGTGCGCGAGCCAATCACAGCAACGACAGACAGGTAAGCGACCGCGAGCATTCTCGGCGTGGCACCAAGTTGGCGTGGACTACCGCTTCCTCGCCTCCTGCCGTGCATGCCGTCACCTGACTTGAGCAAAGCAGTCGTCCACAAGCTGCTGGCGTCCACGTCACGTTGCAAAGGACAAACAAAGGCGTCGTGTCACGTGTCAAACTTCTGCCTAATACACTGAGATGAAGTTATAATGACCGAATAAAGCTGCGTGAAGCCAGAAAGGCCAAGTGGCAAGATGACAAGAGAGCTGAGAGAACCGAGGTCGTGTGAGAAGATGGGAGAAGTGAAAAACAAAGCTATGCAGTGACCAAGCAAGTGATGCCAAGAGACAAAATGTGACAAATTGACAAAGTTAGCCAACGTGAAAAACAAGATGACAGACACGAAGGCCAAAATGTGGCAGTCAAGTGTTGAGAAGGTGCAGAGCAAAAGGACAAAAGAGGGGGGGGAAAACCACGTTGTTCTGGTGCTCTTGCCATCTTTTGTCTCGCTTTTCTTGAGGGCTCACTGTAGGCCCTTCTTTAGTTGTCCCGCCGTCTTTTTTTTTTTTTGTAGTCATGTTAGTCTCTTGAATTTGCCTTCTTCAAAAAGCACAAACATGACTATTAGTGACCATCCAAGCACGTCTGTCAAAGCACACGAATTAGCAGTCATGCCAAATTAGCCATAAACCATCAGTGACAACAGTGATTGACATATCTGAATGATGACATCGCAACGTTTATCCTTTGGTGTAAACATATTTGTCCTCATGAATGTAATCCGACGACTGAGAGTCGAGAAAAGGGGTTGTTTACGGTAATGTGTGAATTTGAGCAAATATGTGATAAACAGGTGGGAAATGCTAGAATAATTGTTTTTGCAGAAGCGCTGGTCGGCCTGAACCGGAGGTCTCATATCTTCGCTCAAGCCAACATATCTGTCTAGCTTTAAGGAGTTCTTATACTCCCTTCCTTTTCTTATCTGTGAGAGGCCCTCACTAGTATGAACAGAACACCTTTGTTCTTTGTTTAGTTCAAGAGAAGTTCTCTCTCTTTCATACTTTGTAGCTTCTATTCATAAATTGTTGTTGACCAGGACAGTTTTTAAGTCATCCCATATTTACTCAATGTTTGTAATGACATTTGTATTGGTCCTTCGAGCCGGATGCCAATACACCTGAGGATTCCAGCGGGTGCCAGTGGAGATCTGGAAAGTCCGCACGCGGCAGGACCTCCCTAGTTGGGGTCCTAGAATCCTTTTCAAAGGCTGGCTGTCTGCTCGTCAGCTGGGATCTGAAGGTTGAAGGCAATCCGAGGTACAGAGGTGAAGAGAACCAGAGGGTGAGTTTGTTTTTGTTTAAAAGAAAGGTTTTGGCCGAAGGCTCGATGCCCTATGAAAGTCCAAGGACAGAAAAGAGAGGTCCGGTTCTAAAGGTACCAAAACGGAGCGGTCCGTTTAAAAGGACAGAGGTGTCCGACGGAGAGGTCCGTCTAAAAAGGTCAGCGGAGTCGGCGGGAAGCCGAAAATTCCGTAAAACTGTATGAATGAGAGTGTGAATGGGAATACATATCACTAGATATAGTATTCCATATTAAAGCAGTGGGGAGCACATAACGTGGTTCTGTGGACGCAATAGGCAAGGATTCTCCACCAGAACGCTGGTTGAAGTGAGAATCACCACAGGATCTTTTCGTTATCCCACTGGAAACACCCGACTTTAGAAACCCCTATGGTTTTACAGTTGGGACTAAATTGATTAAAATGGGGAACTTGCAGAGCAAAAATAATGCCCGAGATACATTACAATGTAAAGATTGGAAAATAATTGAAAGACAGGAGCCTGATCGAATTAAAAATCTACATAAACGGATAAAAAAAATACCAATTTGAGGGAGAACTAGAAGAAGTACAAGAGCGGGAGGAGAAAACACAGGCTACAAATTCAAAACAAAAGATCATAGAGAAGTTGTATCCGCAAATACATGACACACACAAAATTGAGGAATCACCTCCTCCTTATGGGTTGACAGACAGAGCCACTAGGCAGAAAAGCCCGCTAGAGATGAATTGGTCAAAGAAAATGGGAGCAGACTATCGATTGAGACCTAAAACCAAAATTTTGCTTTCAGCCCCATTCACTGAAGACACGAATATTGAAGATTCAGAATTAACTCCAAACATGCCACTATATCCAATGATACAAGTGGCCAACCCAAATTATGAACCAGGTAATAAACAAATTCACCCCAGGGTGGTAATGGTCGACAGAACATGGACAATAGAGGAGATAAGGCAAGTGGAAGGGCTGATTAACCAGGTACGCAACAGATATAGTATGAGAGCAAACTATACAGAAATAGGGAGAACAAAGCAAAATGATAATGAAACCTTTGACGAATATCGAGTGCGCATGACAGAAGTGTTTAAAATACACAGTGGACTGGTAGAAGATAATGCACCCCAAGGTGCTTATCAGCAACAATTAAAAAATGCCATCCACGTAGGGTCCAAGCCAGCAATACAAATTAGGGTGACCAAAAATCATATCGGAATGAACAATGGAACTTTGGAGAAATACATATATCGCCCTCCATGCAGAAAAAGTAGTAAAGGATAAACAAAACCAAAAGAAAGCATCAAAAGACACTTTTCTGGTAGACCAGGATAGTGACACTTTTTACCAAAATGCAGGCAGAGGACAGAAAGGCCAGAGAGGGCGAGCAATGTCTAACAGAGAAGGCTTTAGAGGCCAAGGAAAAGGAGTTGTGCAAAATAAATGGAAAATAATTACAAATAGCTTCTAAAAGTTAAATAGAGAATAAATCAGACAAGTAAGACGAACAAAAAGGTGTGTTCTTAGTGGGATCTATGTGGTCTTATATGTTGTGCGTCATCCTTTTGTGCTGGTGTGTCACGGTCGGGTGTGTAGCATGGAGCAGGACGACCAAGTGCAGCTTGGACCAGGGTTTATTGAAGCGACTCAAAATACAGACTCGGTAAACTGACATGACTTAAACAATAACTTGACTGACTGACCGGGACGTGGAACAAGAAGACAGCAGGACATGATGGCACCAAGACAGGACGACAACACCGAACGACAGCAACCAAAACCAAAACCAATACCAAAACCAATACCAATACCAATGATCCGACAGGGAGAGAGGGGCAGACAGGACTTTTATACAAGACAGGTAACGAGAGGCAGGTGGGAACAATCACACTGATCATGGGCACACAGGAGGGGAGGGGCGAGCACACAGACAGAAACCAAGACAACAGACACATAGTGGAGCAGTTGGGGACGAGACGTGACAGTACCCCCCCCACAAGGGACGTCTCCCGACGTCCCAAAAAAAAAAAAAAAAACTAGGGGAACCGAACCGCACCGCACTCGGGCGGCAACTTGGAGAACCGAACCGCACCGCACTCGGGCGGCGACTTGGGGAACCGAACCGCACCGCACTCGGGCGGCGACTTGGGGAACTGAACCGCACCGCACTCGGGCGGCGACTTGGGGAACCGAACCGCACCGCACTCGGGCGGCGACTTGGGAAACCGAACCGCACCGCACTCGGGCGGCGACTTGGGGAACCGAACCGCACCGCACTCGGGCGGCGACTTGGGGAACCGAACCGCACCGCACTCGGGCGGCGACTTGGGGAACCGAACCGCACCGCACTTGGGCGGCGACTTGGGGAACCGAACCGCACTCTGGCGGCAACTGCGGGGACAGATCCGCACTCTGGCGGCGACTGCGGGGACAGATCCGCACTCTGGCGGCGACTGCGGGGACAGATCCGCACTCTGGCGGTGACTGCGGGGACAGAACCGCACTCTGGCGGCGTTTTCGGGGACAGATCCGCACTCGGGCGGTGACTTCGGGGACAGAGCCGCACTCGGGCGGTGACCTAGGGGACAGAGCCGCACTCGGGCGGTGACCTAGGGGACAGAGCCGCACTCGGGCGGTGACCTAGGGGACAGAGCCGCACTCGGGCGGTGACCTAGGGGACAGAGCCGCACTCGGGCGGTGACCTAGGGGACAGAGCCGCACTCTGGCGGTGACCTAGGGGACAGAGCCGCACTCTGGCGGTGACTTGGGGAACAGAACCGCGCTCGGGCAGCGACTTGGGGAACACAACCGCCCTGGGGCGGCGACTTGGGAAGTCTGTACCGCGATCGGCGGCCACTCACAAAGTCCGTACAGTGATCGGCGACATTCGGAAGGCGGGGCTGTGCGCGGCGGCAAGAGCCATCACGCGCCGCAGCAGTGGGAGTGGAGCCAGGGACGATCGCGGGTCCGACGCAGCTGGCTTGGATGTCTGGCGACGTTCGCGGGTCCTGCGACGCTGGGGTGGAGCCCGATGGCGGCCGTGAGTCTGATGACGCCGGGAGGCACTCCAACGGCGGCCGTGGGTCCGGCGTCGCGGCACCAGAGTCCGATCGCGGCCGCAAAGCCGCTGGCGCCAGAAGCACTCCGATGGCGGCCGCGGGTCCGGCGTCGCGGCAGCGAAGTCCGACGACGGTCGCAGAGGCGATGGTGCCGGGAGGAACTCCGATGGCGGCCGTGAGTCCGGCGTTGCTGGAGCAAGATCCGATGGCAGCTGCAAGCCCATGGCGCTGGAACAAGCTCGGACGACGATCGGGCGTCGCAGCGGGAGCTGGTGGTGGAGGGGGGTCCAAGCGCTGGTCGTTGTGATGGTCGGATCATTCTGTCACGGTCGGGTGTGTAGCATGGAGCAGGACGACCAAGTGCAGCTTGGACCAGGGTTTATTGAAGCAACTCAAAATACAGACTCGGTAAACTGACATGACTTAAACAATAACTTGACTGACTGACCGGGACGTGGAACAAGAAGACAGCAGGACATGATGGCACCAAGACAGGACGACAACACCGAACGACAGCAACCAAAACCAAAACCAATACCAATACCAAAACCAATACCAATACCAATGATCCGACAGGGAGAGAGGGGCAGACAGGACTTTTATACAAGACAGGTAACGAGAGGCAGGTGGGAACAATCACACTGATCATGGGCACACAGGAGGGGAGGGGCGAGCACACAGACAGAAACCAAGACAACAGACACATAGTGGAGCAGTTGGGGACGAGACGTGACATGGTGTGTGTGTGTGCGCGCAGAGGATCCTCATGAGTGGGTGTGTATATGAATGTGTGTGAGTGAGATGTGTGTTCTATGGAAGAAATCAGTAATGGAGAATGTTTAGGAGGCTTTTGAGCGATAATAGGGAAATTGAGAAGTGGACAATGGTGTGTTTAAGTTGGTTAGAGAAACTAAGATGAGCAAGGTGTGGCAGTAGAGAAAATAAGGCGTGTTTGCAATAGAGAAAATAAGACGTGTGTGGCAGAAAGTTACTAGAACGGTGGCTTGATAGGATGAGAATAAGAGACAACAAATGTTGTGTAGAAGACATTGAAAGATGTCGAATGTGAACATGATGAAGGGCGCAACAGCAAAGTTGGCCTGCCCTTTGAGAGGTTGAAACTGATGAGCGTGCCTGCACTCGCGCGTAGTCGCGGGTCTGGGCTGTGCGCGTGGGCCTGTGCTATGCTCGTGCAGGCGGTGGGCCGGCATCATGATTGTTGCAGGAAATGGCCAGCCTGTAACCGGTCAACATTGATGCCGCGTCCCCCCTCGCACGGGGGCTGCTATGGCTGCGGGCGGGGCAGGGACAGTGTGAGTTTCTCAGTGAATGTTTGAAGCAGAGTGATGATTAAGGAAGATGTGACAACATTTGCATGAAGGATAAAAGGCACTGATGAGGAAAAAACTTCTAACCAAAACGTCAAAATAGAGGATGACGTTTGCGCAGCGTTGTTTGTTGGTATTGTTTGTGAGCTGTGTCTCTGCTGTAAGTTTAACGTGTTGTCAGTGTGCTGTCAGTGTTATGTGTTAAAAGGATGAAATTGGCTAATGAAGAATTCGCTAGACTGTAGTCTCTCTGATTTGCACCGCAAAACAAAAGCAATTTTGAAAAAATAAGAAGAGAAGAAAGGCAAGCAATTTTTTGTGGGCAGAAACTGGTCCACACTGCATTAATGCCTAGTGTTAGAGTTGTGCACACTCCAACTTATTTTGCAAGAACCAAACAGGAGACAAGTAAGTCCTTTTAAGCACCTGCAGGTGGAGAGTCTATTCGTCGCTGTGTGGACAGCGATGATCGAATGAAGTCTGACTCAGGCCTCCCGCAGGAGCATTTTTATTGAGAGAAACAGAGTGGGGGTTGAGAGTGGGGGTCAGAGTAGACAGGATAGGGCCGAAGCCCCTGGTCTGCTGATCAAAGCACAGCGGGGGTCTTTCACGATGTTGTGTAAACAAAACAACTTTGATTGCTTCCTCTGCAGCTAGTCAATCAGTTCAAAAGATCTTAGCACTTTGTTCTACTACTTTTGTTAAGACAGGACAAGTGAGTTTAATTATTACAGGATGCATTCCAACATAAGCATAGGATCAAACTAATCTATCAACCCTAACATATCCCTCCTGATTATCATATAATTATGTTAACCCCGATCAATCAAACACAATTAAGAAAACACAATGACAACAATAATTTCTAGTGAAGATGAGTTTTTTGTTCCTCAATACTCCAGTCCAAAGTTATTGTATGAGTGAAAAATTTGCGGCCAGATAATTGCAGGAAAAGCCTCACACGGTCCCTCTGCCTTAGGCGACCAGAATGTTATCAATAAAGAAAATAATAAAAAGAAAAAGAAAAACACAGAAACAATACATCATTGTACCCATCACTTGCAAGGCATTTTCGATGGTCAAATCATCAAGTTTCCGTAAAATAATGCTGAGCTAAACAGCATCTATGCAATCCACGTTTCGCAGCACATTATAGTCATCAGATCCGTCATGTCCTAGAAGTTGTATATGCACTTGTGCTACGGTAGAAGACACAACCCTCGTCACAGCAGACTTCAAACATGTGATAACACAGGTCGTAAATAAGCACAACAATACCAGCACAGCAAGCACAGGAGTCACAAATTTCAACAGCAACTGCCACCAAGCGCCAGAGAGTAGCCATGAAAAGAAATCCCATTGATGTGGGATTTTATCCTCCGCCATGGCCTTCTGTAAATTCTTCAATGAGTCTGTTAGAGATTTGCTCACTCCAACTTATTTTGCAAGAACCACACGGGAGACAGGCAAGTTCTTTTAGACACCTGCAGGTGGAGAGTTAACTCGCTACAGGAATGAAGTCTGGAGCCTCTCCCAACTGCAAAGGCATATTTATTAAGAGAAAGAGTGGGGGTATGAGTGGGCTGAATAGAAAGCCCTTGTCCTCTAGTCTAAACATCTCAGGGGATGTTTTACGATCTTGTGATAAGGAGGACAAGGTAAGGTATTTATTACCTGTTGCATTCCAACATAATCCAATGATAAAGATAACCTGGAAAACCCTAACATCTCCCTCCTGTTTTATCATATGATTATGCTACCCCAAACAACAAAGACAAGTAAGAAAAAAAAAACACATATATATGTATAATGAAGAAAGAAGAATAGGAAAAATAAAAACAACAAACAATGATAGCAACACTTTCCAGTGAAGATGAGGCATTACCTTAATACCCCAGATCAAACTTATTGTGTAAGCGAAAAACCTGCTGGCCAGATGTTATTAGCAGGAAAATTCTTACACGGTCCCTTTGCCTTAAGGCGACCAGAATGCTATCAATAAAAACAAAAAGAAAAACAAAGAAACAGTACATCAGCGTATCCATTACTTGCGAAGCATATTTGATGGTCAAATCAACAAGTTTCCGTAATACATGCTCAACAGAACAGCATCTACGCAATCCACGTCTCATTATCATTATCACATCTGTCACGTCTAAGAAGTTGTATATGTGCTCGCGTTTTCGTCGGCTGCTGATGTTCTAGTCTGTAGGTGAGGTCTGTCACACACACTGGCGCACACACTCGTGTCCAGTTGGCAGGCAGCATCGGACAACTCTCGTGACCACAAAACCATGATCCGTACTGAACAGGCACGTGCACTCATAGGATGCAGGTGAGGCAGTGCCTCTGAACTTCTGGATGAAGTAGGTCCCGTCCGATGGTGCAGTCATGTTGGTAGTAGAGCCCTTACACCTTGAAAACGGCTCTCTCATCCTGGCACACAGCGGTGATGTCCAAAGCTCCCATCCAGTTTCCTCCTGGAGAGCAGTCGTCGTTAATGCATTTGTGGGTCCTGCAACCTTGGATGCAACATGTGTCGTCAGCAAGACTTGGAATGGTCCCTCCCGTCGTGCCTGGCCCAGTTCTTTCTTTCGATGACCTCGATGTAGACCCAGTCTCCTGGATTGATGGGGTTGTCGACCTGTGAGGAGGAAAGATCAAGCGGCAGTAAATTTGTCTTTGACACAGTTTGAGCGTCCTGATCATATAATCTGCCAAGGACTGCTCTTCATCTGTTGTTTGCAACTCTCATAGTCAATTGTCGTGCCCATTTAACTGGCAAATAGGAGTGTTTGCGGGAAGAGTTTGAACACATCCTAATGATTCCCTTTAACCAAAAACTATTTATGACAGGGGTGTTCCCATTTATTGCCTCCTGGTTTAAAAGAGATTGTCTTACCCATGCCTTCTTTCTCCTCACACGCTCGCACCCACACAGGGTGTGAACACACACACACACACACACACACACACACACACACACACACACACACACACACACACACACACACACACACACACACACACACACACACACATCTGCACGCACACATACACAAAACGGCATACAAAGTTCAGACGAACGACAACAAGACTGTCACAATTTTACAGAGATTACTCACAAACAGAACACACAGACAAAGGGATTCTAATCCATCTCTCATGTAGCTTCTTTTGATAGAATCTCCTATCGGTAACTGTATAGCAGACGTTTTAGCATATAATCCCATACTCTGCTCTCTCGCTTCTACTTTTTCATGTCGGTGCAGTCGTAGGTGGCCCCTATTGCAGTCATTGTCTTGTTAACTGTCGCCTTGTGACTCTTATGCATGATTGTGTGAATGTCAAAAATTGAACGTACCTAACTTTCTGACCATCCAACCTCCACTGTGGTATAAAAAACCTTACTATTGTATTGAGTAGGTACATTGAACAACCTAGCTTCCTCCTGACTGCCAAATGTCCTGTTCTAAAATTTATATAACTCGACCTCTACGTTTTAAGCTTCATGAGCCAAAATATCAGATCTTGCTCTTGTTTCCTACCGTTTTAGCCTATTTGTTTTATCCAAATCCGTTCAATCTCTGATTATAATGCTTTTCTCTGTAGCCCTACGTGTTTTTCAAATTTTTATTTATTTATTTTTTATTTATCAAATCTCCTCAGTTCTGTCAAACTCAGTGCACAATGAACCTCCCTTCCACTTTGAACCAAGCTTCACCAAATTTGGTAACGCCGTAGCAAGGAGTGCGATTTGGTTGTCGGACACTCCAAGTCCATTTCTTTTTGCCGCACTTCAGCTCTCAAGTTGGTGTTCTTTTGTTGTTGCTTCAGAGCGACCCCATCCATCACTCTTGAATGAGTCTATTGTTCAAATGAGTCAATTTTCATCATTGTGAGTTCCTCCGCTTTTCACTGTCTTTTCTCGTCCCCGAGGATGTTGTCTGTCCTCCGGAGTGTACTTGTCCTTCTCCAAGCACAACAGCAGTCTTTTCTTGTCCTTCGCCAAAGGTCAAAGGTGCTTCAGAGCCAGGCACCATTTTGTGGTTGTTCACGGCTGCAGGCGAAGTCTCGGATTGGGTTTCAGGGACCCTGACACTGAGAATGACAGGCTGGGACATCAAACTTGTAAGACTATTTCCAAATGTAGCTGCTTCCATCAATTTGCTGGTAACGTTTGTTTACCAAACTTCAAATTCTTCTAATAACAGCGGTCTCGTTTTTATATCGTAAATCCTGCGACTCATCCTATTTTTGAGCTACATTTTATCTATAGTTCCAATTTAATCGGACAGTATGTTGTCTTCAGTATCATTATTGAAAATCAACTCATTGAGGTCTGCGTTCCACATCAAGCCCTGATCTGTATGTCTTGACCTCTCACATGTTATTGTCATGCTTGCTCAAAAATGTGACTTAGAGTATGGTGCTGTGAATTCTCAATCTCCCCAATGAAATTGGATCCCACCTCGTAGTTCTTATCGTTCTCATGTTCCTGTTAGCCTGCAATTGTCCAAATCAAAAATGTTTTCTTTTAACTGTCTTTCTTTTGAACCTCTAAATCTCTCATGTTGTTAATCTATCTACACCAGAACAAAAAATTTACCACCGTATAACACCAAATGTATTCGAAAAAATTCATTGTCATAAAGTGTTGTATTATTACTATCTTCCACTATCTGTCCTACTCACTCCCTCCTTTTGAGGCTTGGCAACGCCCATGCCTCACACCTTGACAAACTTTTTGGGAGAATGCGTTCTTTACTACATACGATTCCATCATCATTTAATTTGACTTTCTTTCCAAAACGCTTCTCAATTTCTCAGTTCACACATCTTCTGCTTGTGTTACTGGTTCTCCAGTTTTTTTTCTAGTTAATTATCAATCCAAAAGCTACGTGTTTCTTTCTAACATTCAACCTGCTCAAAATCAGTCTTTCATCAAAGTCGCTCTACTAATTTTCCATAGTAGTCGCCAACAACTTCAACCATTCAACCTTTCATTCAGGCAATCATTCATCAATGCTCATCATATGTATCTCACACAGTCTCCAAAAAGGAGTCTTCCTATCACATTGGTCCCAATTCATCCAAGCTCACCACACAACATTCATATATCATTTTCAACTCAACAATCCACCAATTCAAAAAAAAACTTAACTAAAACAAACAATTGGCAAATATTAATCTGAATTTTTTCTTTGTTTTTAAATTTGAAGAACTCAATCTCTCAGATTTAGCTTGCATTTAGAATTTTGTATAATCTTATAACACAACCAATCAATTATTCCTATTAAATGTAGCATTGCAAAATCTTAAATTCACAATTTAGCTTCTTCCAATTCCTGAAAGCATGTTCTGTCGTTTTTTTTTTTTTTTTTTTTTTTTTTTTTAATTTCTCATGTGGGCTCGACACTTAACATGCACTAGTGTGGATTAGTTTCTGCTCGCAAACAGATTTCTCTCTTTTTCCTCGCATTTTTATCTTTCAAAATCATTTCTGTTCTGCGGTGCAAATTGGATAGACCACAGTTTAGCAAAAAAATTTTTATACTAAAACATTAGCCAATGTTCATCATTTTAACATATACGCACACACATGCACAGCTCTCGCACGCAAAAGGTAGTTCCCAGCACCAATGATTCGTCACAGGCTGGCCATTTCCTGTGGTCGATCATGAGCTGGTCCCTCCCATGCACACGAGTTGCATTCCTTTACCACTTGATTTGCATATTTTAACTTTAGTGTAACACAATTTGAGCTCTAGTCATTTGTAATTTGGGCATACAAACAGCATTGTCATACTTCTTGGATGGACAGGACTTCTGATAATCTAAAAAAAATTCTAATAATCTGACAATGACATGTTTTGCTGTCATATGGGCATCTATTCTTTCTTTCTCTGTATGAGCATAAGCGGTCAAAGAGGAGGAAGCTTGTCATGCTAAAAATTTGGCTTTTCCTCTGCTCCTTCCTCCACCCTTTGATTGGTATTGTTTTGCAAAATGACACTCTCGTGCAAAGTGTCCTCGTCTCCCACAGTTCCAACAGTTGTCTGAATCTGATGGGGGTTTTTATTTGAATGGTGGCTTGCGACGTTGTTGGTATCTAACTCTTCCTCTGCCCCTTTGGGAACTTTGATAGAAGATCGTTGTATCTTCATTTAGATCATTATCATCATCTAGATGAAATACATCAGAACTTTTGCCTTTCTCAATCCCTTTGTCAGCGTCTCTGGGCCACTGCATGCTTTTTGTAAACCAAGCAGTGTCCGCTTCCACCAAGTGTTTCCTCACCCAACTGCCCAAGTCAGGGGGGAAACCAGTGAGGAGCGCAATTTTAAGATGTTGCTGATAAGCGCTCTCATCTGCATCATTGAATGGGATGCCACTATGTACCCAGAATTCTTTTTCAAATCTCAATTGAATGGCGGCCTCATCACTTTTCAACTTTCTATCTTTTGTCTTTTGGATTTGTTCTCTTCTTTCTTGTGAAGCTTTCAACCACATTTTAGCACAATCCAATTCTCTCTCTTTTCTTTTCTTTTTCAGTCCATTTTTCTTTCTATCCACACTCTCTTCTAAAACATCAACTACTACCTTCCACACTTCAACTCTCAACTTCCCTTCTACTCCATACATTTTCTTCCACTTCGGCATATATTGCATACAGTTAAGAAATCTACTCGCCATGTACTTCTCATCACCGTCAAGAGGTAGAGATTTACCGTTTTTATTTCCCATCTTAATTCTAGTAGTTTTAGGTTTTACAATCTCTTTGTCTCAAAAATATTATTATTATTATTATTACTATTATTACTTATTTATTTCTTTGAGGATCCTCAATGCAGGTTTAAATTGACCTTTCAACAAATTACTAGCCTGTATCAATGCTAGAACTGCTATTTAGTCAATTTATCCTACCAGTCACACTCTCAATCACACAAACTCCAGCGCTTTTTTTTTTTTTTTTTTTTTTTTTTTTTTTAGGCCTCATAGCTCGGAGAAACCAAAGCCGTATCTCATAGCTCGGACAAACCAAAGCCGTATCCCATAGCTCGGACAAACCAAAGCCGTATCTCATGGCACGGACAAACCAAAGCCGTATCTCATAGCTCGGACAAACCAAAGCCGTATCTCATGGCTCGGACAAACCAAAACCGTATCTCATGGCTCGGACAAACCAAAGCCGTATCTCATGGCTCGGACAAACCAAAACCGTATCTCATGGCTCGGACAAACCAAAGCCGTATCTCATAGCTCGGACAAACCAAAGCCGTATCTCTCGTGCACCTGTTTTTTTTTTTTTTTTATACGCGTTTCACAAACAACAACACAATCACACAACTTCAGGCCTTTAACTTACTTGTCCCCTGGTTCGTTGCACTGCCGGGTCCCGTCAATCCACCTCTGTCAGACGAAGGCAGACCTAAGATGCTGGCCCAGCGAAGAATTTCCTTCCCAGGTCTTTCTTTACCAGGTCCGGCTAATGGACGCTGGCCCGTCGACAGTGTACAGCGCGTCGTCCTCCATCAGCCAGATGATGGGTATGAGAGGTCCCGGGTTTCGGCACCAAAATGTTAGAGATTTGCTCACTCCAACTTATTTTGCAAGAACCACACGGGAGACAGGCAAGTTCTTTTAGACACCTGCAGGTGGAGAGTTCACTCGCTACAGGAATGAAGTCTGGAGCCTCTCCCAACTGCAAAGGCATATTTATTAAGAGAAAGAGTGGGGGTATGAGTGGGCTGAATAGAAAGCCCTTGTCCTCCTGTCTAAACATCTCAGGGGATGTTTTACGATCTTGTGATAAGGAGGACAAGGTAAGGTATTTATTACCTGTTGCATTCCAACATAATCCTATGATAAAGATAACCTGGAAAACCCTAACAGAGTCCATGGCATCTTTGATGTGCGTGTCATCTCCTGGAATGTATGTGCAACAGGAAGTCTCAATGATGTGGCACACACCTCCTTGTGCTGCAGTCATCAAGTCCAGAACCATCCTGTTTTGTAAGACCATCAGCCTGATAGCCTGAATCTCTCTATTTTGTCCATCGTTGACTTGCAGTGAGAGATTCACAAAGGATTGAAAACGATAGTTCAGTGTCTCGATGAAGAGAGATTGTTTTCCAACTCCGATCCAAGGAAAAAGCGCATGAACAACTTTGTCTGCAACGGACCATACTTTATGATCGTCGGGAACATTCGCACCCCAGACAGGGTCGTGGGGGTCAAAGGTTTCAATTGCCCTGCGTCGACGTCCAGAAGAGTTGTGAGCTTTTGTTAGCTGATGATGTTGTATCTTGTAGGTGTGGTCTGTCACCCACACTGGTGCACACACTCCTGTCCAGTTGGCGGGCAGCATCGGATAAACCTTGTGACCACAAAGCCACCAGCCATTCTGTATGAAGTATGTTCCGTTTGATGGTGCAGCCATGTTTGTCGGAGAGCCCTCACCACCTGAAATGGCTCTCTTATCCTGACACTCAGCGGTGATGTTCAAAGCTCCCATCCAGTTTTCTCCTGGAGAGCAGTCGCTGTCAATGCATTTGTGGATCTCATTTCCTTGTATGTAACACGTATAGTTCACTCCAGGTGGCCGGTCTGTGTAGGCTACCTGTGGCAATGTTCGTCCTTTAACAGTCACATTGAGATTTGTCCAGAAAGGCTGATCACAGGTGTTAGGGTTTTTCAGATTATCCTTATCGTATGATTATGTTGGAATGCAACCGGTAATAAATAACCTACCTTGTCCCATCCTCCACAAGGTCGTAAAACATCCCCTGATATGTTTTGACTAGAGCACAAGGCCTTCCTGTTCAACCTACTATTACCCCCACTCTGTTTCTCTTAATAAATATGCCTTTGCAGTTGGGAGAGGCTCCAGATTTCATTCCTGTAGCGAGTGATCTCTCCACCTGCAGGTGTCTAAAAGAACTTGCCTGTCTCCCGTGTGGTTCTTGCAAAATAAGTTGGAGTGAGCAAATCTCTTACATTTTGGTGCCGAAACCCGGGATCCTCATACCCACCATCTGACCGGCGAAGGAGGACGTGCTGCATTGTCGACAAGCCAGCGTCCATTAGGAGGACCTGGAAAAGAAAGTCCTGGGAAGAGAATTCTTCGCTGGGCCAGCATCTTAGGTCTGCCTTCGTCTGACAGAGGTGGATTGACGGGATCCGGCGGTGCAACGAACCAGGGGACAAGTAAGTTAAAGCGCTAAAGATACGGCTTTGGTTTGTCCGAGCTATGAGATACGGCTTTGGTTTGTCCGAGCTATGAGATACGGCTTTGGTTTGTCCGAGCTATGAGATACGGCTTTGGTTTATCCGAGCTATGAGATACGGCTTTGGTTTATCCGAGCCATGAGATACGGCTTTGGTTTGTCCGAGCTATGAGATACGGCTTTGGTTTGTCCGAGCCATGAGGCCTAAAAAAAAGCGCTGGACTTAGTGTGATTGAGTGTGTGACTGGTAGGATAAATTGACTAAAAAGCAGTTCTAGCGTTGATCCACGGCAATAATACAGGCTAGTAATTTGTTGAAAGGTCAATTTAAACCTGCATTGAGGATCCTCAAAGAAATAAATAAGTAATAATAGTAATAATAATAATAATAATATTTTTGAGACAGAGATTGTAAAACCTAAAACTACTAGAATTAAGATGGGAAATAAAAACGGTAAATCTCTACCTCTTGACGGAGATGAGAAGTACACTTCGGCATATATTGCATACTTAATTGTATGCAATATATGCCGAAGTGGAAGAAAAAGTATGGAGTAGAAGGGAAGTTGAGAGTTGAAGTGTGGAAGATAGTAGTTGATGTTTTAGAAGAGAGTGTGGATAGAAAGAAAAATGGACTGAAAAAGAAAAGAAAAGAGAGTGAATTGGATTGTGCTAAAATGTGGTTGAAAGCTTCACAAGAAAGAAGAGAACAAATCCAAAAGACAAAAGATAGAAAGTTGAAAAGTGATGAGGCCGCCATTCAATTGAGATTTGAAAAAGAATTCAGGGTGCATAGTGGCATCCCATTCAATGATACAGCTGAGAGTGCTTATCAACAACAGCTTAAAAATGCGCTCCTCACTAATTTCCGCCCTGAAATAGGCAACTGGGTGGGGAAACATTTGGTGGAAGTGGATGTTGCAAGTGTGACAACAACTATGCAATGGGCCAGACATGCTGAAAAAGTGATCAAAAAAGGCAAAAGTTCTGATGTATTTCATCTAGATAATGATGATGATGAACTAGATGAAGATACAACAGTCTTCTTCCAAGGGTCCCAGCAAGGCGGAGGAAGAGGTAGAGGCCAACAAGGTCGCAGGCCGCCATATAATTAAAAACCCCCACGAGATTCTGACAACTGTTGGAACTGTGGGAGACGAGGACACTTCGCACGAGAGTGTCGTTTTGCAAAACAATATCAATCAAAGGGTGGAGGAAGGAGCAGAGGAAAAGCCATATTTTTAGCATGACAAGCTTCCTCCTCTTTGACCGCTTATGCTCATACAGAGAAAGAAAGAATAGATGCCCATATGACAGCAAAACATGTCATTGTCAGATTATTAGAATTTTTTTTTAGATTATTAGAAGTCCTGTCCATCCAAGAAGTATGACAATGCTGTTTGTATGCCCAAATTACAAATGACTAGAGCTCAAATTGTGTTACACTGAAGTTAAAATATGCAAATCAAGTGGTAAAGGAATGCAACTTGCTTCTAGAAGATAAATAAATAAAATTAGAATGTGCTGTCCTCGTGTGCATGGGAGGGACCAGCTCATGATCGACCACAGGAAATGGCCAGCCTGTGACGAATCATTGGTGCTGGAAACTACCTTTTGCATGCGAGAGCTGTGCATGTGTGTGCGTATATGTTAAAATGATGAACATTGGCTAAAGTTTTAGTATAAAAAAAAATTTGCTAGACTGTGGTCTATCCAATTTGCACCGCAGAACAGAAATGATTTTGAAAGATAAAAATGAGAGGAAAAAGAGAGAAGTCTGTTTGCGAGCAGAAACTAATCCACACTAGTGCATGTAAAGTGTCGAGCCCACATGAGAAATTCGAAGGAAAAAAAAAAAAAAACGACAGAACATGCTTTCAAGAATTGGGAGAAGCTAAATTGTGAATTTAAGATTTTGCAATGCTACATTTAATAGGAATAATTGATTGGTTGTGTTATAAGATTATACAAAATTCTAAATGCAAGCTAAATCTGAGAGATTGAGTTCTTCAAATTTAAAAACAAAGAAAAAAAAATTCAGATTAATTTGCCAATTGTTTGTTTTAGTTAAGTTTTTTTTTAATTGGTGGGTTGTTCTACCAGGAAACCTGAGTTGAAAATGATATATGAATGTTGTGTGGTGAGCTTGGATGAATTGGGACCAATGTGATAGAAAGACTCCTTTTTGGAGACTGCGTGTGAGATCAAATGAACATTGATGAATGATAGCCTGAATGAAAAGAAATTACAGGTTGAATGGTTGAAGTCGTTGGCGACTACTATAGAGAATTAGTAGAGCGACTTTGATGAAAGAGTGATTTTGAGCAGGTTAAATGTTAGAAAGAAACACGTAGCTTTTGGATTGATAATTAACTAGAAAAAAAAAACAAAACTGGAGAACCAGTAACACATGTAGAAGATGTGTGAACTGAGAAATTGAGAAGCGTTTTGGAAAGAAAGTCAAATTAAATGATGATGGAATCGTATGTAGTAAAGAACGCATTCTCCCAAAAAGTTTGTCAAGGTGTGAGGCATGGGCGTTGTCAAGCCTCAAAAGGGGGGGAGTGAGTAGGACAGATAGTGGAAGATAGTAATAATACAACACTTTATGACAATGAATTTTCGAATACATTTGGTGTTATATTGTGGTAAATTTTTTGTTCTTGTGTAGATAGGTTAGCAACACGAGAGATTTAGAGGTTCAAAAGAAAGACAGTTAAAAGAAAACATTTTTGATTTGGACAATTGCAGGCTAACAGGAACATGAGAACGATAAGAACTACGAGGTGGGATCCAATTTCATTGGGGAGATTGAGAATTCACAGCACCATACTCTAAGTCACATTTTTGAGCAAGCATGACAATAACATGTGAGAGGTCAAGACATACAGATCAGGGCTTGATGTGGAAAGCAGACCTCGATGAATTGATTTTCAATAATGATACTGAAGACAACATACTGTCCGATTAAATTGGAACTATAGATAAAATGTAGCTCAAAAATAGGATGAGTTGCAGGATTTACGATATAAAAACGAGACCGCTGTTATTAGGAGAATTTGAAGTTTGGTAAATAAATGTTACCAGCAAATTGATGGAAGCAGCTACATTTGGAGATAGTCTTACAAGTTTGACGTCCCAGCCTGTCATTCTCAGTGTCAGAGTCCCTGAAACCCAATCCGAGACTTCGCCTGCAGCCGTGAACAACCACAAAATGGTGCCTGGCTCTGAAGCCTCTTTGACCTTTGGCGAAGGACAAGAAAAGACTGCTGTTGTGCTTGGAGGAGGACAAGTACACTCCGGAGGACAGACAACATCCTCGGGGACGAGAAAAGACAGTGAAAAGCGGAGGAACTCACAATGATGAAAATTGACTCATTTGAACAATAGACTCATTCAAGAGTGATGGATGGGGTCGCTCTGAAGCAACAACAAAAGAACACCAACTTGAGAGCTGAAGTGCGGCAAAAAGAAATGGACTTGGAGTGTCCGACAACCAAATCGCACTCCTTGCTACGGCGTTACCAAATTTGGTGAAGCTTGGTTCAAAGTGGAAGGGAGGTTCATTGTGCACTGAGTTTGACAGAACTGAGGAGATTTGATAAATAAATAAATAAAAATTTGAAAAATACGTAGGGCTACAGATTATAATCAGAGATTGAACGGATTTGGATAAAACAAATAGGCTAAAACGCTAGGAAACAAGAGCAAGATCTTATATTTTGGCTCATCAAGCTTAAGACGTAGAGGTCGAGTTATATAAATTTTAGAACAGGACATTTGGCAGTCAGGAGGAAGCTAGGTTGCTCAATGTACCTACTCAATACAATAGTAAGTTTTTTTTGCACCACAGTGGAGGTTGGATGGTCAGAAAGTTAGGTACGTTCAATTTTTGACATTCACACAATCATGCATAGGAGCCACACGGCGACAGTTAACAAGACAATGACTGCAATAGGGGCCACCTACGACTGCACCGACATGAAAAAGTAGAAGCGAGAGAGCAGAGTATGGGATTATATGCTAAAACGTCTGCTATACAGTTACCGATAGGAGATTCTATCAAAAGAAGCTACATGAGAGATGGATTAGAATCTCTTTGTCTGTGTGTTCTGTTTGTGAGTAATCTCTGTAAAATTGTTGTCGTTCGTCTGAACTTTGTATGCCGTTTTGTGTATGTGTGCGTGCAGATGTGTGTGTGTGTGTGTGTGTTCACACCCTGTGTGGGTGCGAGCGTGTGAGGAGAAAGAAGGCATGGATAAGACAATCTCTTTTACACCAGGAGGCAATAAATGGGAACGCCCCTGTCATAAATAGTTTTTGGTTAAAGGGAATCATTAGGAAGTGTTCAAACTCTTCCCGCAAACATTCCTATTTGCCAGTTAAATGGGCACTACAATTGACTACGAGAGTTGCAAGCAACAGATGAAGAGCAGTCCTTGGCAGATTATATGATCAGGACGCTCAAACTGTGTCAAAGACAAATTTACTGCCGCTTGATCTTTCCTGCTCACAGGTCGACAACCCCATCAATCCAGGAGACTGGGTCTACATCGAGGTCATCAAAAGAAGGAACTGGGCCAGCCACGACGGGAGGGACCATTCCAAGTCTTGCTGACGACACATGTTGCATCCAAGGTTGCAGGACCCACAAATGCATTAACGACGACTGCTCTCCAGGAGGAAACTGGATGGGAGCTTTGGACATCACCGCTGTGTGCCAGGATGAGAGAGCCGTTTTCAAGGTGTAAGGGCTCTACTACCAACATGGCTGCACCATCGGACGGGACCTACTTCATCCAGAAGTTCAGAGGCACTGCCTCACCTGCATCCTATGGGTGCACGTGCCTGTTCAGTACGGATCATGGTTTTGTGGTCACAAGAGTTGTCCGATGCTGCCTGCCAACTGGACACGAGTGTGTGCGCCGGTGTGTGTGACAGACCTCACCTACAGACTAGAACATCATCAGCTGACGAAAACACGAGCACATATACAACTTCTTAGACGTGACAGACGTGATAATGATAATGAGACGTGGATTGCGTAGATGCTGTTCTGTTGAGCATGTTTTACAGAAACTTGATGATTTGACCATCGAAAATGCTTCGCAAGTGATGGATACAATGATGTACTGTTTCTGTGTTTTTGTTTTTTATTGATAGCATTCTGGTCGTCTTAGGCAAAGGGACCGTGTAAGAATTTTCCTGCTAATAACATCTGGCCGGCAGGTTTTTCGCTTACACAATAAGTTTGATCTTGGGGTATTGAGGTAATGCCTCATCTTCACTGGAAAGTGTTGCTATCATTGTTTGTTGTTTTTTATTTTTACTATTCATCTTTCTTCATTATACATGTATATATGTTTTTTACTTGTCTTTGTTGTTTGGGGTGGCATAATCATATGATAAAACAGGAGGGAGATGTTAGGGTTTTTCAGATTATCCTTATCGTATGATTATGTTGGAATGCAACCGGTAATAAATAACCTACCTTGTCCCATCCTCCACAAGGTCGTAAAACATCCCCTGATATGTTTTGACTAGAGCACAAGGCCTTCCTGTTCAACCTACTATTACCCCCACTCTGTTTCTCTTAATAAATATGCCTTTGCAGTTGGGAGAGGCTCCAGATTTCATTCCTGTAGCGAGTGATCTCTCCACCTGCAGGTGTCTAAAAGAACTTGCCTGTCTCCCGTGTGGTTCTTGCAAAATAAGTTGGAGTGAGCAAATCTCTAACAACAGGTACCTTCCGCAAGTCTAGGGCGGGAAGGGTCAGCATCACTGACTGTGACAGCACGGTGTTGATGTCCAACTCCTCCCATGGATGCCATACATTTTGCTTTAGTGACATTCATTGCCCTGGCCTCCAAGTGAACTTGTGTAGAGGAAGGAGGAAGTTTGGAACACGCATAGCAACCCTCCTGTGTGTGTGATCTCACAGTGAACTTGACGTACCGGTACCAAGTGTTGGTGTCGTATGGGTTTTTGGGGTCCCATGACCAGTCCTCAAAGTTCTCATCGTGTGACCATCGTTTTCCACGATCAACATTGTCACTTGGTCTGTTCAGATGAGTCCATAGACCATAGCACGCTCCAACCACAACGCAGCAGAGGATCCATCTGGCATATGGAGCCCCGTTGCTACTAGGGTGGCAGAGACACCGGGACATCCCCTCGCCTAGCGGAGTGGGGATCGATGGATTCTTCACCAACATTGAGATGCCCCGCCCTAAACGATGAGGCCCTTTGTATTCAGCCTTCCCCACCACTCCGAATTAGGGGTCCAGCACTCTCTGCAACTCGCAGTGGCTGAGGTGAATCCAGCTGGGCCGTTGAGAAATCTTTATTGCGGTGGGGGTAGCCAGCAAAACTTGGAATGGTCCCTCCCGCCGTGGGCTGGCCCAGTTCTTTCTTTTGATGACCTTGATGTAGACCCAGTCTCCTGGCCTGATGGGGTTGTCAACCTGTGAGGAGGAAAGACCAGGCGGCAGTAAATTTGCATTTGACACCTTTGTCAGTCTAAGCGTTCTGATCATGTAATCTGCTAAGGACTCTTCTTCATCTGCCTTTTGTAACTCTTGTAGTCAATTTTATTGCCCTTTTTGAAATGGGCAGATAGGAGTGTTTGCAAGAAGAGTTTCAGCTCTTCCTAATGATTCCTCCGAACCAAAGACCATTTATGACAGGGGCTATCCCATTTATTGCCTCCTGTTCTCTGGTCTTGGTCGGATTTGGGCTGGGGGAATGGATGTTAAATCCTGTAGCAAATGTTTGATCAGTCAAACAAATGTTAATTAGCCAGGGAAACGCATAAGCGCGTGCCCTTCCAAACACATAAACACATACACCACTTTCTCATAGCATCTTTAGTTATTTTTCAATAATCTTCCAATTGTTTACAGCAAAACTTTGAAAAGCTTGAGAAAATTTTAACTAAATGGTATGATGCCACATGTATTAGAGAATCCATATGTCATAAAGTGTTGTATTTTTACTATCTTTCAATATCTGTCTGTTCATCAGTTTAACATATACGCACACACATGCACAGTGCTCGCGCGCGGAGGGTAGGTTCCAGCACCAATGATTCGTCACAGGCTGGCCATTTCCTGTGGTCGAGCATGAGCTGGTCCCTCCCACGCACACGAGGACAGCACATTCTAATTTTTCATTTATCTTTTAGAAGCAAGTTGTATTTATTTACCACTTGATTTGCAAATTTTAACTTTAGTGTATACACACAATTTGATCTCTGGTCATTTGTCATTGGGCATACAAACAGCATTGTCATACTTCTTGTACGGACAGGAGCTCTAATAAGAAAGAATTTTAATAACCTGTGAATCACATGTTTTGTTGTCATATGGACATCTTTTTATTCTTTCTTTGTATGAGCATGAACGGTCAAAGAGGAGGAAGCTTGTCATGCTAAAAATTTGTATTTTCCTCTGCCCCGTCCTCCACCCTTTGATTGGTATTGTTTTGCAAAACGACACTCTCGTGCAAAGTGTCCTCGTCTCCCACAGTTCCAACAGTTGTCTGAATCTGATGGGGGTTTTGATTTGAATGGTGGCTTGCGACCTTGTTGGTATCTAACTCTTTCTCTGCCCCTTTGGGAACTTTGGAAGAAGATCGTTGTATCTTTATTTAGATCATTATCATCATCTAGATGAAATACATCAGAACTTTTGCCTTTCTCAATCCCTTTGTCAGCGTCTCTGGGCCGCTGGATGTTTTTTGTAAACCAAGCAGTGTCCGCTTCCACCAAGTGTTTCCTCACCCAATTGCCTAAGTCAGGGGGGAAACCAGTGAGGAGCGTAATTTTAAGATGTTGCTGATAAGCACTCTCATCTGCATCATTGAATGGGATGCCACTATGTACCCAGAATTCTTTTTCAAATCTCAATTGAATGGCGGCCTCATCACTTTTCAACTTTCTATCTTTTGTCTTTTGGATTTGTTCTCTTCTTTCTTGTGAAGCTTTTAACCACACACTAGCACAATTCAATTCTCTCTCTTTTTCTTTCTTTTTCAGTCCTACCTTCCTAGCTACACTGTCCTCCAAAACTTCAACCACTATCTTACACACTTCAACTTCCCTTCTACAACATACTTTTTCTTCCACTTTGGCATGTATTGCATACAATTAAGAAATGTACTTCTCATCTCCGTCAAGAGCTAGAGATTTACCGTTTTTATTTCCCATCTTAATTTTAGTACTTTCAGCTTTTCCAATTTTTTAATTTATTTTTTGTCTAAAAATATTAGTATTTATTTATTTTTTCTTTGAGGATCCTCAATGCAGGTTTAAATTGACCTTTCAACAAATTACTAGCCTGTGTTATTGCCATGGATCAATGCTAGAACTGCTTTTTAGTCAATTTATCCTACCAGTCACACTCTCAACCACACAAACTCAAGCGCTTCTTATTTTTAGGCCTATTCGGGATGGGTGTAAAACCCTTCCAAACAGCTTAGAAAAACGGACAAAAAAAAAAAAAAAAGAATCTTCGCCCTTCTTCAGTTAGGAAAAAGAAGCTCTGTTTTTTCTTAGCCCGTTCCTTCCACTGGGACTAGAATCCCAACTGTTTCATGGCTTGGAAAAACCAAAGCCATATTCTCATAGCCCGGACGAACCAAAGCCGTATTCTCATAGCCCGGACAAACCAAAGCCGTATCTCATAGCTCGGACAAACCAAAGCCATATCTCATAGCTCCGACAAACCAAAGCCGTAGCTCATAGCTCCGACAAACCAAAGCCGTATCTTTAGCGCTTTAACTTACTTGTCCCCTGGTTCGTTGCACCGCCGGATCCTGTCAATCCACCTCTGTCAGACGAAGGCAGACCTAAGATGCTGGCCCAGCGAAGAATTCTCTTCCCAGAACTTTATTTTCCAGGTCCTCCTAATGGACGCTGGCTTGTCGACAATGCAGCACATTCTCCTTCGCCGGCCAGATGGTGGGTATGAGGATCCCGGGTTTCGGCACCAAAATGTTAGAGTTGTGCACACTCCAACTTATTTTGCAAGAACCAAACAGGAGAGTCCTTTTAAGCACCTACAGGTGGAGAGTCCATTCGTCGCTGTGTGGACAGCGATGATCGAATGAAGTCTGACTCAGGCCTCTTTCAGGAGCATTTTTATTGAGATAAACAGAGTGGGGGTTGAGAGTGGGGGTCAGAGTAGACAGGATGGGGCCGAAGCCCCTGGCCTGCTGATCAAAGCACAGCAGGGGGTCTTTCACGATGTTGTGTAAACAAAACAACTTTGATTGCTTCCTCTGCAGCTAGTCAATCAGTTCAAAAGATCTTAGCACTTTGTTTTACTACTTTTGTTAAGACAGGACAAGCGAGTTTAATTATTACAGGTTACATTCCAACATAAGCATAGGATCAAACTAATCTATCAACCCTAACACCTAGCCCTGATGAAACAACATTTGAAAGATGGAAAGAACTTGCTTTCTGGAATTGGATGATGCAAAATTATGAAATAGCGACATTTCAAAGCTGAATTTGGAAGAAATAGTCGATTGGTTGTGTCAAGACTATACTAGTTTTTACATTTGACAATAAGAGAGCGATTTAGTTAGTTAAAGTTAAGAAACAACAACTATTAACTACTATATTAATTTATTGGCAGTTATTTTGTTGATTTGTATTGATTTTTTTTTCTCGATGAGTGGATTGTGTTGTCACCTTGAGAAAGGAAAAAATTAGGATGAGGAACACGAGTTGAGACAACCGGTTACACATGCAGAACGTGTGCACTGGGACACTGAAAAGCATTTTAAAAGGTGTGTCAAATTAAATGATGATGAAATCATATGTAGTAATACAACACTTTACTACATATGGATTCTCTAAATCATACAATTGAGTAAAATAAAACATACATTTTGATTTGTATTCAAATTTCTAAGATTCTTGTGATAAACAATGAGAAAACGATTGAAAAGTAACTAAAGAAACTACAAGAAAGTGAAAATGTCTAATCATTTGCTAGCTGAGTCACTCCCCATTCGGGGAGGCCATCCATTTACTTGCTAAGCTAGTTGTGAAAGCAGTCCAATTGCCACGAAAAGTAGCTATATGCACGTGTGCAGTACAGCACGAGACTGATAAGGTGTCAAGAGGTAACAAGCTTGCAGACAGAACCACAAAGCTGCAGCGCAAAAGACACTTAAAATTTTATACACACAAGAAGCAGATTAAATCACAGAAACATATTTAAAGATGTGCAGCGACAAAGTCCATAGAGTGAAATTCAATTATGGACGAAAAGAGGGGCAAGATTAGAGAATGGCATCTATAAATGACCAGAAGACAGACCTATCCTACCAAAGAACCGATGCAAATGGGTAGCAATATTGAGCCATGGTGCGTGTCACATGGCTCAAGAGGAGGGATATTGGGGCAGGTCAGTCAGCTTTATACAACATATGGATTTGATTCATATTCAAAACATTTTCAAAACAAAACAAAAAAAAAATTATTTGTAGAGCTTGTTTAACATGCGCTAAAGACAATCCACAGGGTTATACTGCCTGGTCATAATAGATGCATTCTCAAAATGGTTTGAATTGGCTTCAACAAAAACACTGAATGCCTTAACAGTGGCAAAAACGTCATGGAAAGAAATAATACCGAGATATGGGATTTCAGAAATTAATTCTCATGACAGGACTGGTATGAAGTGTGAAGATGTGCTTGAAAAAAAACTGGAAGATCATGGACAAAATGTTTAGACCTGGTCAAACTGTACATAAATATTACAAGTACTGTGGATTTAACCCCGTATAAAAAATTGTTTGGGCGACAATATAGATTACCATGTTTTGAAACCAAGTGGGAAACTAAGGATGATTAAAATTTGGCAGATTACATGAGAAAAATATTTAAAAGGCAAAAAGAACAAACCACGTTCTCATTAAGAGCATTGAAAATGAAACACTGGTGTTCTTCCAAGGGGGAAGGGCCATGTTGAATCTTGATAACTACACCAACTGCCATTAAAATAGCAGAAAGGTCAGTTGAGGTGGTCCTAGCAAATTACAAAAGGGTCATTTCTTTTGAGGTAACGTTCAATCGCAGAAAGTGAGCCAAAAGAAGCCTTACCTCTTAGAGAAATGCCGGGAACAAGAAAATGGAACAATGACGTTATTGCATGTTGGGTGGCTACGTATCTTTGTTGCCATTTTGTTACCTTCAACAATATGGTATTTGTGGGTACTAAGAGTCATAATGAATATGGGAGAGATGAGTGGGCAGTTTATATAGATCACCCCAAAAATTATGCTGCATTGTATCAATTTAAAAGATCAATTTGACCTTTGCAGGATGATCTGCTGTGTCGGATTTGGACTGCCATAAAAGTATGATGTTTATATGTGTACTTTGTCAACAACCGCTGTAGATGTTAAAGAATGGGATAAATATCTAGAATGAATGTGGATAATTTGTTTCAGGTAACTAACTATAAGAGTAACTGAAAAAAGAAACAATTGATTGCTTATGGCAAAACAAGCTGCAAAGACAGAAAAAATTGAATATGTCATATGTATGGGTTTGCGACCGATTATTTATGTTGTACCGTTGCCATTGACCGAAGATTGTGTGAAATCTGTCACGTCTACTGGATTGTGAAATGTGTGACAGAGCATTCTATATAATATCCATTGAGAGAAAAAAGAAAAAAAAAGAAGCCATTGCTTTCAGAGAATGTAGTCAAGCGAAATTGTATATACATCAACATGCCAAGATCTGGGAAAAATGCTGGTAAAAACCAAAATATCTTTAAATTTGAGAGGCGACGATGATCTGACCGAAATTGATGCAATTGGAGTTCCTAGAGGAGTTCCCGATTAATAAGCATTAAATGACCAAATTGCAGCGGGATGGCAGTCCTCCATTTGCTGCTGGTGAAGGATGAACAAGAACGTAGACAGGATAAATTACATCCATTACAACATGCAGAAATTGGGCAAACGGACACAAGCGGGGCTCGAGGCAGTGCATGAACAGCTAGCCACGCCTTCCCTAATGTCAATCCAGAATCACAATGCTCATGATATGCTGTTGTCTGAGAAAGGAGGGGTCTGCGCAATGTTCGGAAAACAATGCTGTACCTTCATCCAGAATGACACCACCCCTGATGGGAGCCTGACGGAGGCGATTGCAGGCCTGCGATCCCTCAAAACGAGGATGAAAGAGCACTACAAGTGGATGACTGCTTTTGGGAAGTATAACGCCCTTGCGTCCTCAATTTTACCATCAGTTGCAGTGTTTGCTGCTATGCTCACCTTGTATGGATGTTGCATACCATGTCTTCGTGCTCTGTTTAATCGTCTCGTCACTACAGTAATATCGCCCATGGAGGACGATATTGCTCAGATATACCGAATGTCTGAGCGGCAACATGATGATGTTGATGGCAAAATTCCTGCATCTGTGTTAGCAGACTTTTCCCAGATGCGTGGGATTCTGAATGATGACATCGCAACGTTTATCCTTTGGTGTAAACATATTTGTCCTCATGAATGTGATCCGACGACTGAGAGTCGAGAAAAGGGGTTGTTTACGATAATGTGTGAATTTGAGCAAATATGTGATAAACAGGTGGGAAATGCTAGAATAATTGTTTTTGCAGAAGCGCTGGTCGGCCTGAACCGGAGGTCTCATATCTTCGCTTAAGCCAACATATCTGTCTAGCTTTAAGGAGTTCTTATACTCCCTTCCTTTTCTTATCTGTGAGAGGCCCTCACTAGTATGAACAGAACACCTTTGTTCTTTGTTTAGTTCAAGAGAAGTTCTCTCTCTTTCATACTTTGTAGCTTCTATTCATAAATTGTTGTTGACCAGGACAGTTTTTAAGTTATCCCATATTTTCTCAATGTTTGGTTAAGTAGACTTCATGCAAGTTATCTCACATCTTCTTAACGTTTGTCGGAGTGTATGCACGAGCTGTATCTGATGATTTACTCATCATTATTATTGTGTGAAACGTAGCAAGAAAGTCCAGAGCATTGTTTTACAGGGACACGGCATCCAGGTTTGGAGATCGCAGCCGAGAACAAGGCTGCCAACCACCTAAGAACAGATTCTGCATTCCTGGGGTCACGAATCGGCCAAGGCCGTGCGGCCTCGCACCACACAACATTATTAGCTAATTAATCAGCGTTGCTACAGCCACAATCTCCCGTCCCTTTAGTGTAGCAACGCCTCTTGTAACCAGGGCAACCCAAAATAAAAAGAGGAGATAGCGGATGAGGAGCTCAGAATTGGTGGAGGACTGTAACTGGGCCTTCTACGTAATTCTCCTCGCGAGCAAAAGGAATACTGGTTGTCTTCTCCTCTTTGTTTCCAGCATGTGGATTAATGTCTGATGGTGTTTAGACCTGACAATTGCATTTTGTTTTTATTTACATTTTATACAATTTACCAACTTCAACCGAATCCGGTTTGTAATTTAGACGTCTATTTTAGGTCTCTCTCTCTCTCTCTCTCTCTCTCTCTCTCGCTCTCTCTCTCTCTCTCTCTCTCTCTCTCTCTCTCTCTCTCTCTCTCTCTCTCTCTCTATATATATATATATATATATATATATATATATATATATATATATATATATATGTAATTTAGACGTCTATTTTAGGTCTATAAAATAACCTAAAATAGACGTCTATATCAGGTTACAGAAATAACCAATTCACATGTACGGATCAATATGCTTGTTAAACACAAATCCAAACAACTTCTGTACATTATTTATACAACTTATAGCTGGTTCAGACTTAAAAATTTTGAAATATGATCATATTTGATGTTTTTAATTTAGACGTCTATTTTAAGTCTATACCGAGACCAATTTTAGACATCTAAATTAGGTCTACACATAGACCAGACGTCTAATAGACGTTTATGGCTGGCAGGGATAATACATGACTGTATCTCTCGTGCATACCAAGTTGTACCAGTGCTACGCAATTCAAGCAAAACTCCTCAAAGACCTCCTGTAAGGACTCAAGTAGTTTGGTTCAAGTGGGAAACAAAGAGTCACATACATCATCTGGATAATGAGACAATGAGTAGCTTAATTGATAAGGAGTGAAAATGATAAAATCAACGCTCTAGCGTGCATGACAATTTACTCTCTGAATTAAAACTCACTCTTTTTGACGAATTATCATCTTGGAGTTATAATGACACAAACAACAGATGAATTGAGTAGATTTCCATTGCTGAAAGTCTAACACTTTTGATTTTGCTGTGTAGAATACGTGCCTGCAGTATACTTGCGCACACGTGCACGTCGTGTACATGTAGTGGCCCAAAGTGGGAAAATCATCTGGACACAAGTGGAATGTGCAGAAGGAGGGACAGAGGGGGCCCAGCAGAGGCGTGTGTGTGCCTGCCTGCGTGCGTGCGTGCGCGAGAGAGAGAGAGCGAGAGCGAGAGAGAGAGAGAGAGAGAGAGAGCTTGGAAAAGTTAAAGTTTGAACTTCCTGTCTGCTTAGGGACTCGCTAAACGAAGGACGAGCGGCTCGCTCGGCCTTGTTGACTTTGTCAGTCGGGATCGAGAAGCACCCGCTGCTCGTTCGTGCGCGCGCGCGCGCGAGCCAATCACAGCAACTACAGACAGGTAAGCGACCGCGAGCATTCTCGGCGTGGCACCAAGTTGGCGTGGACTACCGCTTCCTCGCCTCCTGCCGTGCATGCCGTCACCTGACTTGAGCAAAGCAGTCGTCCACATGCTGCTGGCGTCCACGTCACGTTGCAAAGGACAAACAAAGGCGTCGTGTCACGTGTCAAACTTCTGCCTAATACACTGAGATGAAGTTATAATGACCGAATAAAGCTGCGTGAAGCCAGAAAGGCCAAGTGGCAAGATGACAAGAGAGCTGAGAGAACCGAGGTCGTGTGAGAAGATGGCTGGTGTGATGTTGGGAGAAGTGAAAAACAAAGCTATGCAGTGACCAAGCAAGTGATGTCAAGAGACAAAATGTGACAAATTGACAAAGTTAGCCAACGTGAAAAACAAGATGACAGACACGAAGGCCAAAATGTGGCAGTCAAGTGTTGAGAAGGTGCAGAGCAAAAGGACAAAAGAGGGGGGGAAAAAATCACGTTGTTTTGGTGCTCTTGCCATCTTTTGTCTCGCTTTTCTTGAGGGCTCACTGTATGCCCTTCTTTAGTTGTCCCGCCCTCTTTTTTTTTTGTAGTCATGTTAGTCTCTTGAATTTGCCTTCTTCAAAAAGCACAAACATGACTATTAGTGACCATCCAAGCACGTCTGTCAAAGCACACGAATTAGCAGTCATGTCAAATTAGCCATAAACCATCAGTGACAACAGTGATGACCTGTCTGACAGGAAGCCTGTCAAGCGAGTAACGTCCTTGCTGCTGCCCACTGCGGCTCCAAGATGGCCGCCATGAGCGCGTCGCCACCGCTGCTGCTGCTGCTACTGCTGGCGGGAGCGGTCGCCGGTGTCATCGTGGAGGTGAATGCCGGCATGCAGGTGGCCAGGGGGCGCTCGGCCTTCCTGGGCAAGGAGATGCTGCAGATCCGGACGGAGCCCGACGCGCACTGTAAGGTGGAGGTGGTCCTCAACCAGCCGCTCACGCAGCGGGTGGGCCGCATGACGCCGCAGGTCGGCTTTCTGCCGTTGACCGGCTCTGCATTTTGCAGCCGCTTGTTGTCAGCATTGGTCTGGGCTTGTCTTGCCGCCATTAGGTGTTTGACTGCGACTTCTTGCCGGACGAGGTTGTGTACCAGCACAACGGAAGTCCTCTGCTGGACAGCGACCAAGTTCTACTGCGGGTCTACAGGTCAGTACCGCCGTGCGCTCCAAGTTACTTTTAGCTAGCGATGTTGGGAAATGTGCCAATGCCGTCCTGAGCGAGAGTGGGCGTCCCAAATAAAGCCCCGATTCAGAGCGCGTGTCGTTCCTGAGAAGAAGAGGCCTCGGATTGCGCAGATAACCTTATCTGTTCCTTCAACGTCTCGTGACTTCACGAAAACGTCGGAGACACCCTTGCGAGAAGTGACGAATGTGTTGCAGGCTGGGCTCGTCAGAGACGAGAGTGGAGACAGTGGTCGTGCGGGTTCGCGTGGTGGACCGGTCGCCCGGCCTGGTGGACTTGGGCCCGACCACCCTGGGGGTTCCCAACTTTTATGCACTCTCCAATGCCATTGACCGCTCGGTCGTCAACATCAGAAGCCAGCACGGTGCGGCGTGCACCGTGCGATTGGTCACCGCCGCTGGAGTGCTGACCGCCGGCCAGCTGGTGCGGGAGGACGATCCTCTCCAGAGGAAAGGTATGGGGCTGTTTACCAAGCCCCCCACTTCCTTCCACGGTCCGACCGACTCATTTGAAGGTTATCTCCAAAGGGATGGGATGTCCTTCTTGTCATACTTGAATGTTGAAGTTCCCCGAGTGCCATCAACGTGCTTGGATGTGCTTTGCGTCCAGGTCGTGACGTGGCAGCACTTTGCCCGGGCAACCGAGCCTGCGCGTCGGGCACCAAGGAAGTCCATTTCCTGAAGACCAACTGCCACGACTTCCTGAGTTTGGGCCTCAAGTACCGACACCTAAGCCCGCCCTCGCCCGACCTTGACTACATCGCCATCAGCGTGGAGCTGAGGGAGCAGGAGACCAGGGCTCTGCTGGAGGTTAGCTAGAGACTGGACTGGCCTCAATTTTCCAAATGACTGCTTTCCTACTCTGGGACGTTTTTGCCTGCAGGATCCAAAGCTCCTCCTGCTAGCAGTGCATTTGCACTCGGTCAACGCTAACAATGCAAGAGAAGCGTTGACGTTGTGGCACCTTTGTTGGCAGTCTGGAGGTGTCAGGAAGTGACACTTTGGCATTCCGAGCGCTCCAAAGTGTTCTTCCTTCACAGTGTTCTTTATATGCGATAACACATTTTTGCGCTCCCCCCTTCATCAAGACGCAGTCTCTGTGGCTGCCTGTCCGGATCGTCGGGGCAACGCCCAACCAGCCACCGCGGGCCACCTTCATGGCGTCCTTCATCCTGGAAGTGGACCAGTTTGTCCTGACGCCCATCACCACCGCCACACTGGACGCTGAAGACCTCGAGGGCCCCAAAGACGGGCTGGCGTTCAACGTGAGCGTCCCACCTCCCCGAGGCTACATCACCCACCTGGACAAGCATAGCAAGCCGGTCGGCTCATTCAGCTGGTCCGACCTCCACTACCTTAAGGTGGCCTACCAGCCGCCCAACAGCAGCCGCCCCGCGCGCGACAACTTTCAGGTACTAGCGCTAAGCTATCACTTTCAAACGGCATCCTCCCTGTGGCTCTCTTCAACACCAACTTTGCTTTGGTTCTGTGAATGGTATCGTGCTAATTTCGGCTAAGTTGTGCCCAAATGTTAGCCACTACATCCATCCATCCATTTTCTGAACCGCTTAGTCCCCACGGGGGTCGCGGGCGTGCTGGAGCCTATCCCAGCCGTCATCGGGCAGTAGGCGGGGGACACCCTGAACCGGTTGCCAGCCAATCGCAGGGCACACAGAGACAAACAACCATTCGCACTCGCACTCACACCTAGGGACAATTTAGAGTGATCAATCGGCCTACCAAGCATGTTTTTGGGATGTGGGAGGAAACCGGAGTGCCCGGAGAAAACCCACGCGGGCTCGGGGAGAACATGCAAACTCCGCACAGGGATCTTAGCCACTACAAAACATAATACATTTCTTTTATAAGACCAAGATGTAAGAAATAGACGAAAGGTATACATACTTCTTCCCTCCAACATCAGCTTCAGCATTAGCTTCTGAAGTTGCCTCATTGAAAAACCTGAGCCAGAATGTTAGTGGCTAAAATGTCCAATGACAAAAGCAATATGATTCATTCGCAGAAACCGAATGCTGATTTATGTTGGCTGGATATGTCTTGTATTTTTGTCCGGCTGCTAATTTACTGGCCATGTATGCCGCTACACCAGGGGTCACCAACACGGTGCCCCCGGGCACCAGGTCGCCCGTGAGGACCGCATGAGTCGCCCGCAGGACTGTTCTAAAATTAGCTCAAATTGCGGCACTTGTCAGTGAGCTGCATCTATTTATTTTACAGTCAAACCTCGGTTTTCAAACGTCCTGGTTCTCGAACAATTCGGAATTTGAACAAAAAAATTGGAGGTCGAACCTCGCGAGATGAGCCGGGAGGACCCTAGAAAACCCGACCGCGCTGCCCGGATGCCGACTGACTCTGTTCTTATTGTATTTTTGTTACTTCGAGGATTGTACTAACCCCTAATCATGCCTCCAAAGAAAGCAAGTGGGAGCAGTAAAGCCATCCTAAAACACAAAGACGCTCTTAAAGCAATGCGACAGTGAGCGCCCGGCGCGCTGCGGTTGCGCGATCGGACCAAATTAAGCTCCCTGCGCACTGAGGTCCAAGTAAATTTTGGAAAGTACATCAGGACTTTAAAAGTATTTTCTAAATTTTAGCGACGGCTCTGTCACAATAATACGACCAGCGCGGTGCAGTTGCGTGGTGCAGTTGCGCGTTCGGCGACGCGCTACTGTTGCGCGTTCGGTGGTGCGCTGCAGTTGCACGATCGGACAAACTTAAGCTCCCTGCTTAGGTCCACTTAAAGTTTGGAAAGTACATCAGGACTTTAAAAATATTTTCAAAATTTCAACGATGGCTGTCACAATAATGCGACCAGCGTGGTGCAGTTGCGCGGTGGGCGACGTGCTTCGGTTGCGCGTTCGGCGGTGCACTGCGGTCGTGCGATCGGACAAATATGCGCAAATGAAAAAATGCTTAAAAAAGAGGGGGTTTTTTTTTGTCTTGAAACAGATTAATTTTTTTCCATTATTTGTAATGGGAAAAATAGATTCGGAATTGGGCGGCTCGGTGGCGCACTGGGTAGCACGTCCGCCTCACAGTTAGGAGGGTGCGGGTTCGATTCCACCTCCGGCCCTCCCTGTGTGGAGTTTGCATGTTCTCCCCGGGCCCGCATGGGTTTTCTCCGGGCACTCCGGTTTCCTCCCACATTCCAAAAACATGCTTGGTAGGCCGATTGAAGACTCCAAATTGTCCCTAGGTGTGAGTGTGAGTGAGATTGGTTGTCTGTCTCTGTGTGCCCTGCGATCGGCTGGCAACCAGTTCAGGGTGTCCCCCGCCTACTGCCCGATGACGGCTGGGATAGGCTCCAGCACGCCCGTGACCCCCGTGGGGACTAAGCGGTTCAGAAAATGGATGGATGGATGGAGATTCGGAATTCGACCGATTCGCTTCTTGAACCGCCTTCTAGAACGGATTGTGGTAAAAAAACAAGGTTTGAATGTATTTTATATTTCTTGTTAAAATCCCACTTACATGTTAACTGGAAATGACAATAATATAGTATATATATATATATATATATATATATATATATATATATATATATATATATAAAAACAGTGAAAGCCAAATTGAGCAAATTGGCTATTTCAGAAGTGTGTCACACTGGTAGCCCTTTGCCTTCATCAGTACCCAGGAAGTTGCTCTCGGTTTAAGAAAGGTTGGTGACCCCTGCACTACACTGTTTGGCTGCTAAACTTGTAAATCTGACTAAAAGTCAGCAGCCGTGAATCTACATAGAAAATGCAGTGGACACTTCAAATACAAATTGTGCTTGCTAGCGTGCTAGCCAGAGTGCTAGCTTTGCCTAACATGCGTTTTTTTTTGCTTGAGTCTTGTTCTCGCTGGCACACGAATGCTTTTGCTTTTTGCACCAGATGGAGTTCCGGGCCATTGATGCTTCCGACGCTTTCAGTCCGCCCATTGTTGTCCATGTGTCCATCAGGGCAGCGGAGACCGACGCGCCCCGGGTCTCCTGGAACACGGGTAGGCCACGAGTGAATAACGGCCCCTGTCCGTCCGCTCACACAAAGCCCTTCGGCCTCCGCTCAGGTTTAGACCTGCTGGAGGGTCAATCGCGAGCCATCACGTGGGAGGAGCTGCAGATTGTGGACCGCGACAACCTCGATGACGTCGTCCTGGTTGCTGTGGATGGGCCCACCCACGGGTGCCTCATTGTGAGAGGTGAGCGCTCTTATGACCCGGCCACAAAATGGCTGCCGGAGTGAGTGTGCATGCGTGCGCATGCATGGAACTGGGCGACCATGGGTGGTGGGGCCCGGCAGATCGCTTGCCGTGCGTGCTAAACGACATGCAAGTTGCCTGCGGGCATAATCATCATTTTCTTCCACATTGACCAGCAACTTCTCATACTCTCAGTGGCGGAAAGTCAAAGCGGCCACGTGGATTTTTCCAAAATTTGTCAAGTTTTGTTGCGCCATCCTCCCGTCTTCGTTGGCACGGTGGGCGGCGTACGACGCCTTCGATCAATTGGACGCCAGCCCGCCCGTGTTCCCGTCCCGACCACGGCGCCCCTCCCTTTTGGGACCAATTAGCAACACTTCCTTCACACCCGTGTGCCCCAGCGAACAGAATTAAACATCACAATGATGACATCATCATGGTACATCCTAAATGTTTTTAAAACAAATGAAAAAATTCCATATGGCTGAAAACGTAATGGTTGTCTTTCCGATAAGTTTTCATTGAAATTCAAATGTTAAGAACAATGAGTTTCTCATCAATCATCGTTTAAACGACCTGAGAAACTCTTGCGTGTGAGTAACAAGCTTACTTTTTGGGTTAAAAGCATCAAAGTGATTTGCTTTTGGCGTGGCACGTGCGGCAGACGCCTTGGGCCAAATAGCGGCGTGCCAATCCCACACTCGGCGCCACCTTCGGGCCCAATTAGCGCCTTGTCTCTCGCGCTGACCGGCCGCCCGTGTCCCCTCAGTCGTGCCGCTAACGAGTGAGCGGATGGCGAGCCTCAATCTGTCACGTGACCCGAGCCTTCTGTCCTGGCACGTGGGCGCCCGCCGGGACGGACACCACGTGGCAGCAGCCCCTCCAAATGCGTCCGGTGGCTTCACGTGGTGCTCGCTAATTGAATCAAAGCGCGGGTGCTGACGACGACACGCAGCCTGCTGTTAGCGTTAGCGTGTTGCTCTGTGCCAGCTACGCGGCACGCCGCCCATTTTTGTTGTTGTTTTGCTGAGCCGGGAAGTGCCGAGATTGCCAAGTGGGCTGAGAGTGAACCGCGAGAAAGACGCGACCATTCTCGCTCATTAGTGGCTGTCAGGATGAGCGCTGATGGAATGACGTGACGATGACAGATTGATATCGCAATGGTGTCACAATTGCATGATGATGTCATCGCTGTGGCACAATGTCGATTGACAGCGACGACGCTTATTGCAATGATGACGCGTGGCCGTGATGACAGAAGGGCCTACGCGATGTGGCAGCGACATGTCAACGCTGTCCCGTTCCCCCGGCGGCACGGCAGGTGTGAAGGCGTTTGCGTTCGGTGTGCGAGACCTGCGCGAGGGCATGGTGGCCTACGAGCACTCGGACAGTGAGAGCACCCGCGATCATGTGGTCTTCCGCATCAGCGACGGGCGCCATAGCCTGCGCTATAAGTTCCCCATCAACATCCTGCCACGCGACGACATGCCGCCCTCCCTGGTCAACAATGTGGCGCTGGAGGTGCCCGAGGGTGGCGCCCTCAGGCTGCGCCCAGCCGCCCTCTTAGCCTCCGACCCGGATTCGCCCGACGACCACATCCTCTTCAGGGTGGACACCCTCCCCAGGGCCGGCCGGCTTGTCTCCAGAGCCGACCCACGCAACCCCGGTGAGTGTGTGTGTCTTTGACTCTGCGTTTGTGTACGTATGTGTGTTTGCCTTTGTGAATGCATACGTTATTCTGTCCGTTGATGTTGACAGGCCTTCCAGTCACTTCCTTCCTCCAGCGCGAGTTGACTCAGGGTCTGATCTTCTACCAACACTCCGGAGACGAAATCTTTGAGGACTCCTTTGATGTCACGCTGGCCGACTCGCACGTGCCGCCCAACCTCTCGGAAGCTTACGTTAGTTGGGGGCCCACCCATTGGCTCGCTCCCGACCCACTGAGCGAGTCCTCCGTGTCCTGCCCCGCAGACGGTGTCAGTGGTGGTGTTCCCGATGGAGGACGAGCTCCCGGTGGAGTCCGGAGGCAGCGTGCGTCACCTGACGCTGAAGGAGACTCAAGTGGCCTTTGTCACCCGCGCGCACCTGCGCTTCAGCCACCCCGAACACCCACATGCCGACCTCACCTACACCATCACCCTGCCCTGTCACAGCCCGACGCGTCCCAGGTGCAGGCGTCGCGCTCGCCCCAATGCGCATCGTCAGACCTTCAGCTGAACAGATGCTTTTGCCGTGCGTGTACAGTTTGATGGACGCCGGCCGCCTCATCTTTGTAGACGGCGCCGCCGCCCTGCGGCGGGACCCCACGGCGCCGGCGCTCAAGTCCTTCACACAGGTGGGTGCGTGGATGGGCGGGCAAGCGGTGGACCGGAGTGCTGACCGCGCGTGTTGTGGCCCGTGGCAGCACGGGGTCGACCACCTGAAGGTGGCGTACATGCCGCCCCTGGAGGACATCGGCCCTGACCCACTCGATGTCCGATTTGTCTTCACTGTCAGCGACCGTCGCGGCGGTGCCCTTTCCGGCCTTGACTTCAATATCACCGTCACACCCGTGAACGACCGGCCGCCCGAGGTCACCGCAACGTTACCTTGGTGCCCGCCCGCTCAGCTCGCGCTTTGTTGACGGGCGTGTGTGGCACGTGCGCTCAGGCTTTCACCAACCTGCTGCGCGTGGAGGAAGGTGGGACGGTGTGCGTGACGGACGAGCACGTGCTGGTGCGCGACAGCGACACCCACCAATCGAACCTCAAGGTGTTGCTGGAGCGCCCGCCGCGCTGCGGTCGACTGGAACTGCGTGGGCAGAGCCTGGGACCCGGCGACTCATTCACGCTGGCCGATCTCAGAGGACTCGCCGTCAGGTGACGTACCCGCCCGTCCCCCCCCCGAGACCGCCTCCATTTTACCGGTGCAACCCGCATCGCAGGTACGTCCACGACGACTCGGAGAGCACAGAGGACGACGCCGGACTTCGCGTGACGGATGGCGTCAACGCCGTCTTGCTAGACCTGCTCATCCACGTGTGTATTTTTTCTGAATGTTTTTTTTCAAAATTTGATGAAAACAATCAACAAAATTAATCTTGTGTCAAAAATAAATCCAGCAAAAACCTCCCAAACTTGCTCCACTGGTCATGTGACTCTGACAATCATTTGTGTCGTCTGTTCATATTTAAAATGACGCAGCTGGTGTCAACCTTTGCTCCGTCAGGTGGTGCCCGTGAACGACGTACCTCCGCAGCTGAACGCGGGCCTGCAGGGCGAGCTGCGCTGCCCCGAGGGCGGCCGCGTCCAGCTGACTGCTGACTACGTGGCGGCCACTGACCGCGACAGTGAGGATGCCGAGCTGATTTTCATGTTGCTGCGGAAGCCCGCCAGGGGCGAGCTGCACAGGGCGGGACTTCCAGTGGACAAGTTCACCCAGATGGACCTCCTGCAGGGTCACGTGTTCTACGTGCACACGGGTAAGACGTACCAATGCTAACGTTACCTAATGATGATAAGCTAACACACTTGACTGCTCCGGTGCACTCAATTCAGCTAACATTGTTAAGGTGGCATACATGATATCGAGATGTTACTGTGTTAAATTTGTCGAAGGTTTGCTTGTGCTCATGCTAACTAGCTCACATTGCTAAGCCGATCCACTCGAGCTGCATCATCATGTTGTCTTGGGCTAATGTTGCTAAACTGCCACACCGCAGCTACCTCTTCAGATTAATTTTAGCTAACATCGCTAAGCCAATGCACTTGAGTTCATCATCATCACCATCACGCTGACGTTGGCCAATGTTGTTCAAGATAACGCACTTAAGCTAAACCGTCATGCTGACGTTGCTAAGCTAATGTGCAAGAGCTTAGCCACCAGCGTATGGAAAGCCGGGTTGCTCTCGACTGTGCAACTTCCTGTCGGAGTGTTCAGGTGGCGAGATTGGCCCCGCCTCCACATCCGACACCGTCACGCTCATCATCTCCGACGGCAACGAGGGCGGGACAGACGGCTGTTGCGTACCTCTGCATGGCACGCTCCCTGTGTACGACCTCAACATCACGCTGCTTCCGGTCAATAACAAAATTCCCAGCGTGGTCCTGGGTGAGTTTGTGTATGTGTGCCTACGAGCTGCTCGTCAGCGTCGATGAAGGACGCCGACACCTTTCTGTGCCAAGCATGCTCTGCATACTGGGAAGCTTCCATTCCCTTGGGGAAGACGATGGTCCTTGCGGGAATACGAGCCAAAAGGGCTTCGAGCGTGTTTTTGTTGATGGGCATGCGCCAGCAAGCATGTGCACGGGCGGCCGTGTGTGTGCCGCAGGAGCGTCCGCGTTGCAGGTGGACGAGGGTTTGAGGGTGTGCCTGCGCGGAGCCATCCTGGGGGCCTCGGACCCCGATAGCACTCCCGAGCAGCTGACCTTTCACTTGGATGCCAAGCCCCTGCACGGCTTCCTGGAAAACGTTCAGCCAGCAGCCGGGTCAGAAAAGAGCAATGCGGGAATCGCCGTAGGTCAGCAAGCGTGATCGGCACAATTGCATTCTCGTGCATGTCAAAAACCTTTTTGGAGTCTCGGCAGAGTCATTCAAGCTGGACGAGTTGACGTCGGGCTTCGTCAACTACGTCCAATCAGAACACAAAGGGGCGGAGCCCACGGCGGACCGATTGCTCATTAGTGTGAGTGATGGCTTGCATCACTCTGCCTCTGTCCCCGTCGACATCGTCATCAAGCCCACCAATGATGAGGCGCCGTCGCTGCGTCTCGCCAACTTTACAGTACGTCACCATGCGCATGTCACACCTGCGCCATATTGAGTGAGGCGTTGTGTCCAGGTGAAGGAGGGAGGCACGCGGGAGTTGACACCGTCCCTCCTGGACGCCTTTGACCTGGATGCCCCCCCGGACGAGCTGACCTTCAGCCTGTCAGCGGCGCCGGCGCACGGCAGCCTGAAGGCGAGCGTCTCCCACCCCGGAAAAGAGGCCAGCGCTTCCGCCATCGCCGTCATGTCCTTCACCCTGCGGCAGCTGCGCCAGGGTAGGCCCCGCCCCTTCCTGCCGTTACTCAAGTGGCAAAAGACGACAATTATTGTCCGTCCTGAACCGGTGAAAGCTTCCTGTTGCTGACGGAGCATTTTCCCTGTTCGTTGAGGCATGCACCTGTGGTACGCGCACGATGACTCGGAGAGTCTGGATGACCGGCTGACTCTGCGACTGACAGACGGCGTCCACTCGCTCAGTGCTACCGCCACCGTTACCGTGCAGCCCGTTGACGACCACCCGCCCCACCTCCTCAAGTATGCGCAAAATGCGAAATTTCTTTCGAAACAGGAGGCAGACGGGTTGTCCGTGGCACCCCATCGGTCTCGTTTGTGTCTCGATTATCTTTCCATGCGGCCCCGTTGGCTGGATTTTTTTCCTTTGCTTAACGTGGTTCGTGCATTGCTGTTCTTCCTCATTTGATTCCTTGGTGGCTATACATGCTTGCTTTTTTGTGGCGCTCGTGTCACGGGGAGCACGTGGAATGTTTCAAAGTTGTCCCCGTGCCACCATGCGGAACAACGTCATTATCGGTGAGCTGGCGGGACGTCGCCATCGTGGGGGCGGACATGTGGCGGGTCGCTCTGCTTGAGTGCACGAGTGCTCAAACTGTTTTCATTTGAATGAGTGATGAATTTGCACCCTTCACTGGCTTGCGCGTTACCCCCCATCAACCCCACCCCCTGTTAGGAACCCCTCCGGACCCGGGCGGCGGCGCCGTGGCAGCGCGAGCAGGCGGAACAAACGCGAAGGAACACGTGCGCTTGGCAGATGTCCGCCGCTGCTTCCTGCAGGACGAAGGCAGCGGCTGAGTTCCTGCGTGGATTTTACTTCCGAGTGAAGACGCAGACAGACGTTTTGTCGTGTAACCCCCCCTGCCCCCCCCGACACCAGCGGGCGCCCCCGCGAGGAACCTGCTGTCACACCAATGCTGCGACCTGCTCCGTCCGTCCATCTGCTCATTTGCCGTCACAAGGGGGAAAATTCAAGCTCACAGAATCGTTACCGCGTGTTATTTTGCGTCCTTGTTTTCTTTGTGTTTGTTTCACTTCTGTTTTGCTTTGTGTCATTCTTGTTTGCTTTGCGTACCAAATGCTCATCTTTTGTTTTAGGGTGTATTCAGACCTGACTGTTTGGTCCGTTTAAAGCGGTCCGGACCTTTTGTATAGGTATGAATACACGCAAACGAATCCTGGTGCGGATTAAAGAAACAGACCGAGACCCACTTTTTCAAGTGATCTCGGTTCGCTTCCAAAGCTACTCTGGTGCAATTCGCTTCAGGTGTGAATACAAACAGCGAAGATCCGAACCAACAGCACAAATATGCAGAGCAGGACTCATGTTTTCCTCAATTTCCGGGTCTGTACTCTCTGTGCCGCCCAGGTCATTGCTGTCCGAACCAACAGCACAAATATGCAGAGCAGGACTCGTGTTTTCCTCAATTTCCGGGTCTTTACTCTCTGTGCCGCCCAGGTCATTGCTGTCCAATGGGCTGTGCCGCCCAGGTCATTGCTGTCCAATGGGAGCCCAGATCGTCACAAGCGTGGATGTGTATACTTCACATACAAAAATTAAATCTAAATTGGAACCGGACCAAACGACAAAAATTAAGTCCGCTTTTGGTCCGGACCAAACAAGCGGACTAAAGATCTTTTCTGTTCTGAATCCACCCTTAAATTGTCTCACACTTTGTTTGGCGCTCTGATTGTGAAATGCAAAAGCACCATTCCCGTTAGGACTGACCAAGAGATTGAGCAAATTTTGCCTGACGTGAACACTCGAACCTGAGGCTGTTTGCATTCACGTGTGACTGAAACGTTGCGGCACCCTCCGCTAGCTGACGACGTCTTCTCGTTTCAGGAATGCCGGGGCAGAGGTGGAGCCTGGTGTGCGGCGGCGGCTCTCTACCGTGGTCCTTCAGGCCGAGGATGCCGACACGCCGGCGCATGAACTCTTCTACCTGCTGCACGCCACGCCACGCTTGGGAAATCTGCAGTTGGAGGTGACGCTAATGTTGCCCTTGCTTATGTTGTCCTTGCTTATGTTGCTTCCTGTTTTGCTCTTCCTCTTTGGCTTCCTCCTTGGCTTCCTCCTTGGCTCCTCCCCTCGATGGCTTCCCGGTGGACAACGTTCTTCCCGGTGGTCAGAGCGAGACTGGCCCGATGGAGCTGGGGGCAGGTCAGAACTTCACTCAGGATGACGTGGATGCAAACCGGCTGAGCTACATGCCTGGCGAGCGCACCGACGCGGCCGGGTTCAAAGGTCACGACGGGTTCAGCTTCAGCCTCAGCGACCTGGAACACCAAAGCTCGCTCCACACCTTTTCTATCAACATCAGCGCCGCCCACAAAGGTCAGAAGCGTTTCGCGGAAGCCATTTCTTGTCGTCCACTTTGGGTTCATTGACGACCTGTTTTTTGCTTGACGTTGTCCCCTTTGCTCCCTGCTTTGCCTCGCCTGCGTGATGCTTTTGCCTGCTTGTGTTTGCTTCTTAATGCGCCTCCTTGTGTTAGCCTCATTGCGGCTTGTTTGATTCCTTCTCTTTTACTTCATTTGTGTCCTCGTTTACTTCACGTGGCTGCCTCGTGCGCTTTGTCGTTGACTTTCCTTGTTTCATTTCTTCGGCACTCCCGATGGTCTTGATGTGTCCGGGTTGGCGCCGTTTTGTCTCAGAGGCGGTCGCACTCCGCAGCGGGCCAGTGTGCCAAACATGCCGGCTTGGCACGTGGGCACCGTCTCATCTATTATTGACTGCGAGCGACGCGGACGCGCCCGCTTTGCCAGTCGGGTGAACACAGCCGAGACAACACCCCGGGACCACCTGGACACTTCTGGCAGGCACGGGGGGGGGGGGGGGGGGGGGGCTCAATTATTGACAGGCCACATGTCAACACGCGCCAACCAGTGTGACCTTCCTGTGATGACATCACCCGAATGTCATTCAGCTTATGGCTGCTTGACGTTCGTCTTTTGGCAATTCCGAGTTGACTTTGTCATTTGCTTCCGCGTTTTAATTAATGTCGTTTGCATCTTCGCAATCCGCTTCAAGTAAATCTTCATGCGCGTCCTTCTGCGGTTTCTCGTTTGTGTTCCGGTTTGCTTTCTCAGGTGACATCTTTGTGTGGACGGGCGAGGTGCGCGTAAGGGCGGGAGAGCGCGTGGTCCTGAACACCGACTTCCTACGGGCGTGGGACGGCGGTGGGCGCCCCAAGCGGCTGCGCTACACGGTGACGGTGGCGCCGCGCCACGGCCTGCTGCACGCCGGAACGCAGCCTGGCGTGCCGCTCGACACCTTCACGCAAATGGACGTGGCTGCGCAGCGCGTCTGCTACACGCACGACAACGGGCAACTGCAACGCAGCGACACCTTCAGGTTAGTGAGGGAAGGGACGGCTCCCTGTCAAGCATCCGAGAAAAGAAGGCGTTTCTGTTGATGTACGGGCGCCGGGTGCCAATTTGGCAGCTGGCGGACTTTTCATGGTAGGAGGCTTGGATGGGGGGGGGGGGGGCGCATTTGGGACACCAGAGACTGCCGGCTTGCCGTGTTTGACAACAAGATGCCAAAGACAGCATGCCAACCGGCTGCACGTTTGGCGGCAGAAGCGCAAACGCATCACAGCCAAAAAGAATGCGTGCGTGTGTTGCCAGGACAACGGGAAGACTGCATGCCAACCGGCTGCACGTTTGGCGGCAGAAGCGCAAACGCATCACAGCCAAAAAGAATGCGTGCGTGTGTTGCCATGACAACGGGTGATGAATGGTCGCCATTAGAATGACAACAACGCCGGCGTGCCAAACATGCATGTCCGACGCCACCGACAGATGTTGCACCGCGATGTGCGTGCCTACGTGTCTGTGTGTGCATTTGCTGGCCCAGGATTTTGAAACTTGTGGCACTTTGTCAGCTGATTGGCTCCAGGGCGGAGGTACAGATTGTGCTGGCTGCATCTGTGTGCATAGATGTGTGTGGACACTCAGTTCGACACTCAGTTCGTTTGGATGTGCATGTCGTTTTTGTATGTTTTGCAAGAGTGATTGTGTGTTTGCATGTGTATTTTTTGTGTATGGGTCTTTCTGCAGATGTGGGTGTGTGGTTGTGTGTGCAGGTATTTGTAAGAGTGCATATTTGTATGCGATTTTGTCTGGCACATGTCGTTATGTACACGTGTTTGTGCGTGTCGGCGTATTTGTGTGTTGGACATGAGTCTTCATGTTTGTCATTGTGTGCGAATGTATTTGTATTCGTGCGTGTGTTGTGCATATGTGTGTGTCTGGGTTAGGTCCAGGGCAAATGTGTTAGTGCACGTTTGTGTGTGACGAGTGCAGCATGTTTGTGTGTTGTGCACGCGATTGGTCTGGTCCAAAGAATTGTTTACCTTTTTTCCCCGCCAACTTTGTTTCGTGCGTCAGTTTTGTGGTGAGCAACGGTGAGCGGACACAAGTCGGCAGCGTGCATTTGTCCATCGAAGAGGTAGACCGCATCCCGCCGACGTTGGAGGTCAACGCGGGCATGCGCGTGCAAGACGGCGGCATGGCGACCATCACCGCCGAGCACCTGCGGCTCAGTGATGCTCAGGCGTCTGCCTCCAAGCTCACCTTCACGCTGACCCGGCTGCCGCGATACGGACGCTTGCTGCTGCGGGGCATCCCGCTCGGCTCCGCGCCCAGCCTCCTGACGCAGGCGGGCTTCACCCAGGCGGACGTGGATGGGCGCCAACTGGCTTACCGGCATGACCCGGGGGCCGACCCGACGAGCCGGCCGCTCAACGACAGCTTCCACTTCCTGCCTGCCGACGGCCGCAACCGGGGCTACTTGAAATACGGGCAGTTGAGGACGGAGCCGGCTGTCTTTCACATACACGTGAGCTATGATCACTTCGCCTGCAATCGAATCACCGTCAATGAAGTCTTGAAAATTCAGCAAAAATGAAAGTAAAAGTCCCAAACTTGAATGTTTAGCCATAGCTTTAATTTTAACCGTGGACTGATGCGATAGCCCTTGTTTGAGAGCCAAATCCAGGCATAAAACGGGTTCATTCCTCAGTCGTTGAATCCTGACATAAAAAGAAAAAGTAAGCTCAAAATAGGCAGTCCAAACAAGTGTGATTAGCGCGACCCAGTGGCTGCTGAGCACAACTGCAGCAAAAATCAAACATTTATGTATCTGACCTGGCTGACAAAAAAAAAAAACAAAGACAGCAGGTGAGCAACCTGCAAATCTATGCCTTGGACTTCTGCTGACTCCCTGTTTCTGCGCTGAGGTGGAGCATGCGGACCGCTCGGCTCCCTTCCTAACTGCCTTGGGTTGCCCCAGCGAGGTGGTCCAGCTGAGCGACAGCCGCCAGGCACTGTTGATCACGTCCAAGCATCTGCGGGCCGCCGACACTCGCAGTCCGTCTGATCAGCTCCAGTTTGCCGTTATCACACCGCCCCGCTTTGGCCACCTGGAGAATATCCGCACCGGTAAGAGGGCCGCCACACTATGTTGTGACTGATGAGCAAGTTGGTGCCACTCGACATGTGATTTGCTTGAGCCAAGTCGCGACGTGACCCGACTCACGGGCGGCTTGCTTCCTCACGGGCGTCCTCACCCCCATGCTTCCAGGAGCTTACGTCCAAGGCCGTTTCTCACAGCGAGATGTAGAGGGGCGCTCGCTGGTCTACGTGGTGCCTGCCGACGTAGACGTGACGGAAGACGGCTTCCTGTTCCGACTAAGCGACCCGGCAGGGAACGTCGCCGTGCCGCAAATGTAGTGTAGCCCATTTATGTGTCTGTTGCGATGCTAATTGCTATAATTACCTTCTTTGTATCAGCAGGGTTCAGAATTTTAAAAAATGGGCTTCTTTGAAAATTGTTAGAATACCAAAATAGAATTCAGAAACGGGGTAAGGGAAAAAGTGATGATGCGGATGACTATTTTTCTAATACGAGGTCCTGCTGATTTCCAGAGAAAAATGTCCAAGACAAGAGCCTGCTAGGTGTGGTGGTGTCATGTGACTAGCAACTAGCATAGTGAACAGCGCACTTCAGTGTCACGTGACTAGCGTAACGAGTCGCGCGTCGGATGCAGGCTGAACCTTTCCTGGTCCCGAATCGAGTTGACAGCCAGCTGTTTTCGGATGTGCGAGACGGCGGGAATGCTCCAGATCCAGATTCAACGGCGTGGGAAGAGTGTCGACCCGGCCTACGTGGCCATCCAGGTATAAAATGCACCACAGACAAAAAAAAAAGTGTCACAGGGAGCATACACGGCGACTCCTTGCAGGCACAGGACGGGACTGCCAAAGCGGGTAGAGACTTTACACACAGCACAGCCGGACTGATACAGTTCGATCCAGGTGAGACCAGAAGGTAACCCTTGCGTGAATAGTTGACGATGCGTTGGGTAACCCATCCGCACCCTCCTTGTAGGAGTGGACAGGAAAACGTGGAACATTTACCTGGAAGCCGACGGCCTGGAGGAGAATGACGAGGACTTCACGGTCACGTTGAGGAACCCCAAGAACGCCGTCTTGGGACAGACGACCTCAGCCAAGGTGGAAATAATTGACCCCAGAGGAGGTGAGCTAGTGCACGTTTGTCCTCAACATCTCCCTCGGAATTGTAAGTTTACATTGAGCATAACAAATATCTTTCTGTCCTCGGCATCGTCATGTTCCTGTTCCTTTCCATCAGTGTTAGCATCAGCATGGTAGCACAAGCATGGTCTTATTCCTGTTGACCTTACGTTGTTCTTGTTCCTGACAGACATTAGCAAGAACATGCCAGCCGCAACATTTTGTTAACAGTAAGAATGAACATGTTCCTCATCAGGAAGAGGCACATGATTTTTTTCTGCTCATAAGGATCATGTGTCCTATTCCTGTCATCATGTTCTTGTCCCTGCCCGGCAGGACGTTGCAACCTCAGCATAGAGCAAACTGCCAAGGCCACTCCCCCTCCGACGGTTGCCACACCTCCTCTGGCGGTTGCCACACTCCTTCCGGCAGAGGATGACGTCATGCTGGATGTGGAGGCGGAGCTTCTGTGGGAGACCACCCACCCTCCCCGAGGCGACGTCCCGAACCGTCGACCCTTTACGGATGACCATGGCCAGGAAGATCTGCAGGACCAACCGCACCCCCCCCACACACACAAAGAAGTCGCCAAAAATGCCGGCAATGATGGACTCAAGGTAGGTAGACCTGCATTTTGAGGAACTATCTTGGTCCAATATATAGGCCACAATGTAAAATCCACATGTAGGGAATGACTAAATGGTCGAATCACACATCTTCCATGTGCTAAGGTGCTGTCAGCGAGCGCAAAGCCGGACCAGAAAGTTTGGACGGTAAGACCGAACGTTGACTAAAAGAGAAGCTAAAATGGGAACAGGACCTAGACAAAAAACAAACTCAGAATAAGAATCAGAAGAAAAAACTAAATAGATCAAGAAGCAAAACAATAATAAAAACAGGAATCGGGACAAGATACAGAATCACAAGGACCAGAAGACAAAAAAGCCACATCAAATCCACAACTAGAATCGAAAACAGTAGTTGGGACCACAAAAAGGTTCAAAAATAGAACACGATCCAGAATCAGATCCACAACAAGAAGCAGAATAGAACAAGACCAAGAATCACAACATGATAAGAATTAGACAAAAAACATCCACAGCCAGGATTGAAAGCATGAAACAAAATCAGAACAAGAGTCCAAATCGATACAAGATTCAGAAAAACACCAGAAGTAAATTCAGAAACTAAAAATAATCAGAACCACCGTATTTTCCGGACTATAAGTCGTACCAGCCATAAAATGCATAATAAAGAAGAAAAAAACATATATGTCACATGTATATATATATATATACATATATATGTCGCATTTTTGGGAGAAATTAATTTGATAAAATCCAACACCAAGAACACACATGTCTTGAAAGGCAATTTAAAATAAACATAGAATAGAGGCAACAATAGGCTGAATAATTGTACGGTATGGTAACGTTACACGACACAAACACCGAACTGTGAACATGCCTGGTATGAAATCTTCATCCTCTGTCACTTTTAAACAACTCCGCTAACTCCAGAAGTAGAAGATGCAGCACTTCCTCTTCTACGTCGCTTACGTCAGACTCATTGTCAGTTGCAGTTCCAATTATTCCACAGGCGTAGAGCGCCCTCATGCGGTTCAGTGTGAAAATAACATGTGACATGATATAATGTGTCAATAATATCACACTTAAGTCACTCCTGAGTAGTCGCACCCCTGGCCAAACTATGAAAAAAACTGAAAAATACGGTAGAATCAAGCGTTTGACCCAGAACAAAAAAAGATCAGAACCACCATAAAAAGAGGACACGAATCAGAATTAGAAGAATCCGAATTTGGCTAACATTCGGAACCCTAACCTGACCAACTGTCCTCAATCAGTTCCACAGTCTGACTTCTCTACGGTTGGAGGAGGCAGTGGCAGTGGCACCACCAGCAGATAGCGCCACCGATGAGCACCATCCAGGAACGGCCCCTGTGGCAGATGACGCGGAGGTGGACTCACACCAACGCAAAGTACGGCTGCCATCCTACAATGAGACTTGTTGTCGTCGTCTGGCGATTGCTCGCTAGCCCGTTTGTGTTGCTCAGATGGGGAGGTCGCTGGGTGGCCGCTGCCAAGAGGGCTGGACGCACCACGGCGGGTGCTGTTACCTGGCCAGCTTGTTCCTCGGCAACTGGGCCAGCGCCGAGCGCGCCTGCTCCCTCCTGTGAGGCGCCGAGCTCAGCCAGCGCCTGAAACCTGCAGTCACACCCCTCCATGATTCATTGTGCCAATTACTGACAGGTCCAACAGCAGCCTGCCAAGCGTCCGCTCCAGGCGAGAACTGGGCTGGCTCTGGAGATTTGTCGGCAGGAAACCCTTTTGGATGGGCAGCATCAAGATGGCGGCAACGCACCGAGGTAAGCGGGCTTGCCAGTCGGCTTTCGAGCAAGCGTGTTTGGCGACTGATTCTTCTGCACAAACGCTGGAAATAACGTTGCATTTGCGTCAGGTCTTTCGGGGGCGTCGCCATGCTTGCTGGCGAAAAGCTCCTCCCGTTGGACATCCGCCGACTGCAACGCAGATGTGCAGCACGCCTTCATCTGTGAGGCACCACCGCTGACTCGCACTCGCTGACTCGCGTTCGCTGACAGGCTAAAGCTGGAGCCGCCACTCCTCTTGCTATGGATGACAGTGATGAAGACGCCGATGCTTGATGGTTTTAGGTTTCTTGCCGTGAGTGCCGCTCCTGCCCAAAGCATGCAAATGTCCCCCATTGTGAAGTTGGGGAAGCTTGCAATGATGACACCTAAACGGCAGCTGTGTCTTGTCCATAATTTGCAAGTGAGCAAGAAAGCTGTGGCACACCTCAAACACCAGAGAGCCCCCCCGCCCACCCCAACAATTTCACAGCGCAATTAAATGCGTGCCACACACATTTAACATGCTACCACTCTTTTTGAAAGCTGATCCGTGTATATTTTAGCCACCCTCCAGCCCACCCCACACAGCCAACGCAATTGCCAATTGTGAAGGCAGTATTTTATCACCAAGCCATCAAATTACAAACGGGCAGCGATGAGTGGTCACCAGAGGGCGCCAGAGCTCGGCAGAGGCACCTTTGACTAAACAAAAAGGAAATCGTGAGCGTTACAAGAAAATACTGGAAATATACATACATATCTACTTTTACACGAGCTGGAGAAATGACTGGAAATATACACGCATATTTACTTTTACACAAGCTGGAGAAATTGATGAGTAAAACTGATTCTACCAAACTGTTGTCTCATTCTTATGATGCACATCCGACTGGTTTTGGACGCCCAGATGTTTGCACCGCATCCCAGTGACCCGTTCCAAGTTCACGTTCTCATCTGCCAAAACCACCTGCGTACAGACAGCACAGCGAAATACACAATCATACGCAGTGGCGGTTCTACACTGATTTACGCCCTGGGCGAGACTACTTCCAAGCGGCCCTCCCTCATAAAAAAAAAAAAAAAAAATTCACACAGATGTTTGATAGAATGTGAGAAATTGACTATTGGATTTCTTGATTGCACATGTTTCACTATTGCAATCACAACAGGAAACACTTTTTAAAGTGCACAAAGACAATGGGACAATTCTGAAAATTACAGTTATCAGTGTGTATAGTAAATGGCAGAACAGTAATAAGAAAAAATTAAGAATTATGGCTTTCACTTTTTTTGTTATCAGTGTGTATAGTAAATTGGCAGAACAGTAATAATTAAGAAAAAATTAAGAATTATGGCTTTCACTTTTTTGTCCATCTCATTAAATTGGCACTGGATAAGAACAACAGTCAATAGTTCTCCACTATGTCACTCAAGAGGAGTGAAGAGGAGACTAAACCAATTTCACGTAACTTGGGGGTGACGTTATAGCTTTGTATCACCCATTTGACACAATTCAGAAAAGTGCAGGAATTTTAGACCTGTATTTATAATATCTATATCTATACATGACATGTGTTTTGGGGAAGAAATGTATTGCTTTTAGCCCACTAATGCCCACTATACAGTGGATCCCCCCTTTTCATCAACTGTTTCCGTATTGGCCCGAATACAAGACAACCCTGATTATCAGACGACCTCCTTTTTCAAGACTCAAGTTTGAAGGAAGACTTTTTGAATACCAATTTTAATTTTTATACAGAAAATAATTACAGTACATCTGAAACAAATGATTATAGCAATATATTCGAGAGAAAAAGCATGTTATTTTGCCTCATTCAAATCATGCAAAAACTGTTATCACATCTTAATATCTGAACATTTAAATATGTAAACTAAAGTGCAATCATATTTGTAAATGAATGGCTTCTGGTTTTTGAAATGTAAATAAACCAATCTACTGTGACAAAACAACAAAATTGCAATAACTGGATCAACCATTAAAGTGAAGTCTAACTGTAATTGTAGTCTTGAAAACAAATCTGAATAAGGAAAAACATTGCAATAAAATAATGCAAACTGGTTTAAACTTGAGAGTAGCTGAGATCTGTCATGTTAGAACATTACTCTTCACAAACATCCTCTGCCTCGCTGTGCTCAGTGTCACTGGCCACGTACGCGCACACCCTGTCGAACTCTTGAAAGCGGCCGCTCTGAGGACCACGGAAAGCTTTTCTCTGACTTTGAGCATTTTTTAGGCGATCTTTTTGAGCCCTCCATCTCCACACATTACACTCTGCGACACCATATTGCACAGCCGCTTTGCAATTGTTTGAAGACTCTGCCTCATTTATCACAGTCATCTTGAAGTTAGAATCATAACTTCTTCTGAGCTGCCGGTTATCCTGGCTGAATCAACCTCCCATCTATCCAAGACTTGTACCTGTCCAGGACCAGGAAACGTGCAAGTAACATCTCTACAGACCCTTCTCACCCAGGTTGCAGTCTGTTTGAACTACTCCCCTCCGAACGGCGTTATAGACCACTGTACGCCAAAACCAGAAGACACAGAGACAGCTTCTTCCCCCAGGCTGTTGCTCTGATGAACTCACAGCACTCTTGAGTCTCAAGAGTCATTGCTGTGCAATAACATCCTGCTCTCCACACCTTTTTTTGAATTGTCTACAGTGTAGACAATTGTGTAGGCCACATCCGGCCCACGGGACCGTTTAATCCGGCCCGCCAACCCTAAATAAATTGTATTATTAAACATTTTTTTGGGGTCATTTTGCCTGCAATGACTGCGTTTCCCCAGTAGATGGGGAACCACTCGCCTGCGCATTTACTACCGGAAGCCGTGTCAGAAAGCTCGGAGCACACTCACAAGTGCGTGTACGTACTCAGTAGTACGGAAATGGCGCACTCGCGCTCTATTTGTATCGGTGCCGAATTTAGAGCGTGGGCTGTGAACCGGCCTGCCCCGGCCATTCGCGATACAGCCGAGTATTCTTTGGATGAAGAGATGAAACAGGTTTTGGAGAATAAAAATTTAAATCAATATGAAAAAAATCTAAATTTATCAAGCCCTGATGCAACGTTACATAAGGTTGGTCAAACAAAAAGACTCCGAGCAAATTCCTATTGCGATTCGCAACGAAGCCAATGAGGGGGGTGAAAGAAACCCGACGAATAAGATGACAGTTGAACATTGGGGGGATATTTTGGACGCCATTGGTCCCCGTTTCCGTCGCAACGCCACCTATGTGTTGAAAAGATTATCGGCAGAAAATGTAAGCTGGACGCCGTTAAGTGAATTTATTTTTAGAGGAAAAACTGTCAAAGCTCCCATATGAGCGATTTGTTGAGACATCTATGTGTGAGTAGGACTAAACTAACCGGCCAACCGGTAGGTTGGACCGAATTTCTGCGTACACTAGCACAGCTCAACTTACCAGAAACAAGCATTTCCAACCCCTTGGCTCGTGCAGATTTTAAACGTTTAAAATACACTAGGGATGAAGATGAGGATGTTTCTCATGCAAAAGATGTAAGCGTGATAAATAAAAGAAAAAGAAAGAAGACATCGCCGGTAGTAAAATGGGTTAGTTATTAGACGTTAGATACCCCATTGTTGTTACTGGGAAAAAAAAAAAACCATGACTCTGTAACTCTCTTTAACAATGTTTATTGAATAAAAGAGATTTTTATAAAACATTAATACGGTTTAAGACAATGATTTTTTTTTTAATTTATGCAATGAACATGATGTTTGTCCGCCGCACATCCGGTCTGGCCTTCGACATTTTTTGACAAACTCGCTAACCATGGCGTCGTTATGGAGAGGATCAAGATTGTAATGAGTCATCACTTCATGATAGGTGAGCCCCCATCCACGTTGGCTTAGATCAGGGATGTCAAAGTCAAACACACCGAGGGCCAAAAAAACAAATTTGCTACAAGCCGAGGGCCGGACTGGTTCAATGTTTATTAAAATATATCGGAATGATTGCACATAGCCTTTTGAACTAAGACCTAACACAGTGTACATTATTTAATGATTAAATGAATATGGCAATATTTTGTTATGGCTCTGTCAGTAACTTCAAGGGAAAACATTTTCAACAGCCAAACAGCAAAAAATTCAATTGTTTTAAAAACAAAATGTGTTTCTTAATATCAACATAAATGCATAAGTAAAAGTGCATGCATTATAAACTGAAAATGTATTATTGTGCTGCTCTATGATCTACCGATCATTGCTTTCAAATCGTAAAATAAAAAAATAATCAAATCAGTTGTATTCTTTCTCATGGCTCTTATCTGCAATTTTCCCTTGGTCCATTCAACTGAAAAATAAATATAAATAAATAAAATTCAAAAATTTACGGCACACAGACAAAACAATACTTTCTTCAAAGAAAAATCACGTCTTGTAGAAACAAATGTAAAAATGTAACCGAATTAAAAAACGGAAAATACGTTACTGTTCTGTGATGCTCACTTGTCTGAGGCTGAGCCTGATACTTAGAGGTGTCTCATTGTTTGTACAAGTTCATCAATGTTCGGGGTTAGGCTCTGAGGCTCAAAACCCGTTTTTGATCAACTCTCCTTCTGCAAAGGGCCGGGCTGATTTGGCGATATCTTTTGCCACAATAAAGCTAGCCTTGGCAGCAGCCTCGCTTTGTGATTTAGCATACGTGAACATAGCCTGTCTGGACTTAAGGCCTCGTTTTAATTCTTCCACCTTCTGTAGCTTTTGTTCATATTCCATATTCTTGTCTTGGTCTGTGTGTTTCTTAAACGTTTGATAGTGCCTTCTTAAATTTAATTCTTTCATTACAGCCGCATTTTCTCCACACAGAAGACACACAGGTTTGCCTCTTACCTCCGTAAACATGTACTCTGCCTCCCACCTGGCCTGAAACCCCCTGTTCTCAGCGTCCACCTTACGTTTAGCCATTTTTGAGGAGGGGGGTATCAGAAAGTTGAACTCTGCTCTGACTACTGATGAATAATGAAGCCGCTTGTGCGAGCTGCAGGGACATCGCGGGCTACCGTTGCATTGTGGGAAATGTAGTGTTGGTGCGTGCAAAACACCAGCGGGCGGCTGTGGCCTACGGGCCGGTTCTAATAGTAATTCAATATCATCCAGGGGGCCATAGATAATCAATTCGCAGGCCGGATCTGGCCCGCGGGCCGTAACTCTGACATATGTGGCTTAGATAATTACACGCAGTGTTGACCGAAGGTGTCAGCTCGTGTTGCAGTTGGCCGTTCTGGTATTCTACCCGATTAGAATGCTTCTTCAGAAATCTGTATATACTTGACGGGTAATATGGACTGTCCGGTGGCAGACCAAAAGGGTCAAAGAATGTGGCCGAACTGTCCGATTCTAAAGTTAAAGCGAGCCAATGTTGACCCGGTAGATGTCTCGGATCGGTATTCACAATATAGTATTTAGGGGGGGTGTCTTTGACGTCAGCTAACTCGTCCGATGCATAAACACCTACAAATAACGCTCTTTGTGTCCGAGTCATAATCAAGTCCAATTCGCGACCGTTCATAGTGTTAATAATAGTCCACCAATACTTCCCTCTTGGCATTAATCTCAATAAGGGAATCGTAAGCCGCGTATACAATAAGAATGGCTGTGTGTGGTAGCGGCGTACGGAAACGTAAATCTAGTCTTAAAACACCGTTATTTACGCGTGACAAAGCGCCAGAGTCATCTGCCTGACTTAAATTGAAAACAAAAAGTGAGTAGCCTTGACTAAAATCCTGTTGATCGATACAAAGAGGTAAATCTTTCAAAAAACGGCCTGTGGCTGTGTATAAATTATGAAATTCACGTGTACACATGCCAGCTTCGAAATTGGGCTGAAAAGCTTTGGCAGGTCTTTGTCGACCTTCATGGCTAAGAGCCAAGTACTCTATGTTATGATGCAAAAAATTAAACGGATTTAAATCTCTCCGCCCCATGAAGCTGTTATGATTTACATAGCTAATACAATTTGTTTAGGGATATGTCCGAGGAAGAGGTTGTCTTGATGACAAATCCGCGAGTTTTGAGGTATGGAGAATGTCTTCATATTGATTCTGGTTAATGGATACAATGCGCTTTCTGTAAAGCTGTGGCATGGCCTATTGCTACGGCCGGTGAGACTGTTACTTTTTTCACAAACAGTGATGTTCCTAGTATCTTGAGACACGAATCGCTGTCTGGAGAGCTCATGAGACAGAAATCATCAGGAGCTCTAGTTAACTTCAGGCGTAGATCCACATTATTCAATAGATGGCGTTCAGAAAAGAAAATATCTCCATGAAGCGGTCCCATTAGGTGAAATTCACGTGAACCTGCAATCTGCTGCGCCCGATGCACAAAACCCTCGTTAGCCACGCCCGCTTCGAAAGCGATGGAGTCCATACGTCCCCTAGTGTCCTTTGCGAACATTCCTGCTGTGAATTGTGACTCCAAAGAATCGTTTGAAAAGTTTAACAATAACTCTAGGCGTGTGTGGCGCTAGATTGTGAGACTAGCCGCCCGCCCAGTGAAACATCTAATTGACTAAAAATTGTGTTTATAGGGAAATTCACAATGTCAATTTGTTCTTGCGGCGGAATGTTTGTTCCATCCCTACGTGTGACATTTAAACGGAGATGTAGTAGCGTATCGGATAAATCTAAATATTTTGAGCCGTCCCCGGGTATAAAAAATTCGATTGGACCCTGGTCCACAATGGCGGACAAAGATAGAAATTCAACATAAGAACTATCTTCAATGGAGAGTTGCCTCAGGGGGACCGAGAAGAGGTCGAGGCTTGATAGCATAGCCTCTTGGGATTTCAAATGTAGAAGGGCCATTTTAAGAGAAAATATCTGTCTTGCATCTCCTACGCCTTTTCTTGACAACGGATCTGAGATCGGCCGAGCGCCTTTTTCTTTTAAAGCTCCTTTTTCTCTGCCCCACAGGGGGCCGCCCGCGGCGTGATGATGCTGCAAGCCCGGAACCTTCTTGAGTGGCTTCAGGTTTTTGGTGAATCTTCTTTATGATGTGCCCTGCTGCATCCGTTGCTATGTTTCTAGCAGTGGCTTGAAGGTGTGGCTTCGCCAAGTTAAACCCGTTTTTGAACATCGGCACCACGAAGCGGAAGAGTTTTGCAAAATTAGACCCCAGACAGCGCCCATATTGAACGGGGCTTCCTTGGAACCCCTGAAATGACCCCCCTACTTGTGTTTCGTAATAATTGACAAAATGATACAGGTCGTGGCTGACGTCGCCATTATTTTTTATTTTTATCTAAAATGCAGAACGAGAATAACTTTCCCGTATGCAAAATCTAACGGATTGTTCAGGTCTGTTCGCAGGTAAACCGAAATGGTTTCAATATGGCTTCTGCACACGTCTAAATAGTAAACAGGATTAAAAGTTTTGTTTATAATGTCGCCGTACTTCCCTTCAATGGGAAGGGCTCAGAGCATCGGAGCGTAGGCGTCGCCTACTGTCTGATGATGTATGACGTCAGTGTGGACGAACATGAAATATGATCCGGCTCGTCTGTCGGCCGGATGCTGTGCGTTTAAGCCTTCCCGTTTGAGCGAGAGCCAATGTTCAGGGTTCATTCCAACAATGTACGCTAGGGGGCTCTTGAACATAATTCTCAAACCTTCTTCGCCCGAAAACAAGAACCTCTGTTTATGTTGATCAAATTGCACATCAATCTTTTTCTTACTCGCTTTAGTTAATAGAGTTTGAATTTCCGAAGCCAATGACTCGTGATCTTTGTAAACACATCCTCGAATTTTCAGCATACGTCGAACTTCTGAATCATCTTGGAATATAATTCTGTGAGCAGAAAGCTTCGGCTGTTTGAGATAGAAATTCCGTTTTTTCTCAGGAACGTCAGAGATTGAGTTGATGTATGAAATCTCACATAACCCGACTTCCCATGAACCTTTTAAGTCGATATGTTGCGCTAATTCCACCTTAAATTCTGAAAGGGTATTTTCGCTGAAAAGGTGCATACTAGCATTTGACGCTAATGTTACGTAGAATTCTCTCTGGCCTTCACCCATCTTGTAATTTTCACAGAATGAACGTTTTATCGAACATCAAATGTCTTTAACACTCTTTGCGGGTACCCAACTGTCGAATTTGGCCGGCCACCTGACCCAGTGGACGAGGAACTCGCGTCTGCCTGACACGGTGCGTGATTTAAGAATTTTTATGTATGCGGAAATTTTTAATTTTTTTTATTTTTACTTTTTGTAATTCCGCTTCGTAAAACCTGCCTTCTATAGGCATACCGTCCAAGTCCGATATTTTGTAGACGGGGGGTACGTGATGGAGACGTGTGATTCTGAATATTTCGTCTGTGTAACTCTGCAAATAACCCTTCTGAAAAACGCCTTAGTTTGGAAAGCCGCACAGTTTCACCTGGAGCGAACCGGAACTTGTCCCCCCGGTGGAAAGGATTGTTTGCATACAGGTTGGTGAAAACAATATCTTTATTATCCTCGTTTACGGCATTTGGTGTCATTTTTATACTAGTATGAAAACTGTCATTATAGCTGACAATAAAATCCTGAATTACATCGACGTATCGTTGTGTGTTCTTAGCTGTGAAATACCTCCACATGCGTGCCTTTAATGTTTTGTTGAATCGTTCAACAGTTTGCGCTTTTGTATCGGAAGACGTTGCAAAATGTATAATATTGTGCTGTTTCATTAATTTCTGGAAATGTTTGTTAAAAAATTCTTTCCCCTTATTTGTCTGGAGCCGTAATGGTGTGATAAGACATCTTCAAATGCTTTGGTGACCTGCGTACCTGTTTTAGCATTCAAAACTCGTACATATGCACGTTTCGAGAAAATATCGAGCACGGTTAGTAAATATTTATACCCATCATCGTAGCGTGCTAATGATTAACATTGACATCACATAAATCTGCTTGAAATTGTCTCATAGGACCTCGAACAAAAACTTTATTTCTAGGAAAAGTTATTCTGGCTGGTTTGTGTAAAATCCGGCCCCCGGTCATATTTCATACGGCCCACAGCTTCGGACTTATAATGTATTATTCATGACCCGCCTGCACTGTCAAACTGAATAAAAAAAAAAAAATCATGAAACTTAAAACTGTAATTCCTCCTATTACCAAAAGGTGGCAGCACCAGCCTTCTCTGCTCATTTCTGCCATGGCGACTGCAAAGAAAACGAGGAAAGTTGACATTGAGGGCCGTCGCTTTCAAGAGAAATGGGAATTACAATACTTCTTCACTGAAAATCAAGGCAATTGTGTTTGTCTAATTCGTTAAGAGTCTGTTGCCTTGTTTAAGGATTTCAACCTAAAGAGACACCATCAGACTAAACATGCTAACACATTCGACAAGCTAACAGGGAGTGACCGCGCTGATAAAGTGAAGCAGCTCCAAGCTGAACTGGCATCACAACAGCGATTCATCACATGGGGCTGTGAGTCAAAAGTAAATCAAAAGTAAAAATTACTTAATATTAAATATTACAAAGTGGCCATGTTAATACTGTTAAAGTTATGTAGACGTGACAGAAACTATTACTTTCTGAAAAATATTGTAAATGACAAGAGCAAAATTCACTTGTTTTAAGTTTTAATAATAACAGACAACTTTGCATTACTTATAACTCCTATTTAAAATGTTCATGAGGCAAAAATAAGTTAAAATTCTTGTAAATTAAATTATTTCATACAGTTTGTTCAATGTTATCTGACTCTTCAGATATGAATGACAGGCAGAATTTGTGTTTTAAAAGTTGTTCACATCTGCCTGAGTGGCTTATATTTGGTTATTTTGTCATTTAAAAAATAAAGACAATTGGGACAATGAAATTTGTTTCATAACAGTATGTATTTGCATGAAATTTCTGTAGTTAAAAAATGTCTGAAATAAGTATTGGCCCCCGGCGACCGTTCACTTTATCAAATCTGGCCCTCCTTGCAAAACGTTTGGAGACCCCTGGTGTAAAGTATAAGTATCTTGATCGGATAAAAAAGCTTTCACTTTTTTAATGTTAGTGTTTTTACAGCTAACAGCCGCTGTTCTGTGTAGGCGTGCCTCTCCCCCGAAACTAGCTGGATTTTTTGCATTATAATAGAGCTTTTCAAGGCATCTCTCCCCACCCATTGTTAGGTGCGTTCTGCTGGATATCAGAGTGTGACGCGGTTAATAAAACAAACAGGTATGATATTTTGTGATTTTAAATTGGATAAACACAGAAAAAAACAATTTTGTTGGTCACAATAGTTTATTACAAAAAAAGAAAATTCAGCTAGTTCTTAAAAACATTACTAATGAGTAGAAAAAGTATAAAACACAGCAGTAAAAATAAAAATAAAAAATAAAAAACATGGTAAAAAAAAGAAATTCAACATGGTAAAAAAAAAATGTTTTTCTATAGCTCCTAAGGTTTAACATAACGCATGAATGAAAATAACACAGGTGGTGTTACTTTGGACTCAATTAGGGTTTTAAATTTCTTTAGCTCCCCGGTTATATCATTTGGCAAATGGTATTTAATACAGTCTATAAACACTGTTAGAACAGTCACCAATTGGGCCTACATTTTTTTCATAATATTTCCCACTGTGTCCTTCCAAAGGTTCTAAATCAGGTATGGGCAAACTACGGCCCGCGGGCCACATCCGGCCCACGGGACCGTTTAATCCGGCCCGCCAACCCTAAATAAATCGTATTATTAAACTTTTTTTTTTTTTCCGGTCATTTTGCCTGCAATGACTGCGTTTCCCCAGTAGATGGGGAACCACTCGCATGCGCATTTACTACCGGAAGCCGTGTCAGAAAGCTCGGTGCACACTCACAAGTGCGTGTACGTACTCAGTAGTACGGAAATGGCGCACTCTCGCTCTATTTGTCTCAGTGCCGAATTTAGAGCGTGGGCTGTGACGACAGCATTCTTGTAATTTGCGCGCCGAGCTTTCGGATACAGTTTTACGCTAAAGCCACCCACAAACCTTCCCCTGGAATCCTTCCATTAAAATGAGTCGCCCAAGGAAAAGCAAGGTGGACATTGAGTGCCGAGTGTTTAAAAAGTGTGGCCAATTTGGCTCGACGTACGCGACGTCACGTTCAGCCACATGAACATCAACATCAACCCGTCACAGATCTAGGTAAACAGACCAACACCTCGGATCTCTCCTAAGAATTGCCACAACAAATTTTACTCCAGACTATGACACACTAGCAAAAAAAGGGAGAGCAAGAACACTGTTCCCACTGAAAATGAAGGGGAGGCTTTCAAGTTTGTTGTAAAAAAATGCATTTTGAATATGAGCTGTACAAATAGCAGGGATTGAAACTTAGCGACCATTCTCATTTTCAAACAATGCAGGATGCTCAAGGACATTGATGCACCACCTGTTTGTGACTAATCTTAACCTGTAAAGTTCTTAAGGCTTACTTTAAGGAAGTGTTTCCCGTTTCCTCACCTCTGTTACCGGGTGTTTGTGAGTTAAAACTCTGCTCTGATTTTCAGATACCCCTCACCGTGTTGCCGTTTTGATTACTTTATTTGGATGTATGCTTTCACCGATTCTTCAAGATGATATATTTGGTCAGAATGTTTGCCGTTTGATGTGATCTCATAAGATAAACATACATCTTTTATTAATCTGACCTGCAGGCACTGAAGTGATGGAGACTGTTATTCATAATAACAGTGTCATATTTTATGAGAATCACTGATAGCAGTTTTTTAGGGATGATTTTTTTTTTTAATGCTGTTAATAAATGCATTTGTTTTCAAAAAACTTTTTTTGAATATCCATGCGTTACTACCTACTAAAGGCCCAAATCTTTTATGCAATGACCTTTACAGGTCGTTTATATTACTTCACACAAACACTACATCCAACTGCTCCTGGTTCGGCCCCCAGGTCAAAATTTAGAACCCAATTCGGCCCGCAAGTCAAAAAGTTTGCCCACCCCTGTTCTAAATAATAGCTCGACTTCACTATTACTCAACAACACAATGTCACTAACTTCTCGTTTTATCAAACGGAGCCGCGCAAAGACCTTGCATTCATGCGCGAGGTCGTGCAAAATGGCAGCAACCGTGTTGCGGATGTTTATAAGCGTAGCAGAGGTCTTAAAATAGAAAAGCATGGTCAATAAAGTGTGGAGGAAGTTAGCATTGCACAACTCAAAAGTCAAAAGTCAAAGTCAGCTTTATTGTCAATTTCTCCACATGCCAAAGACACACAAAGAAACCGAAATTTCGTTCCCCCCTATCCCACGGTGACAAGACATGGCTCACAACAGACAAACAAGTAAACAAGTATAACAAAAGCATGCTGAATAAATAATGAATAAATAACACAACAATAAATAAATAAATAAGAGGAGCAGAAAAAAAAAAAGAGCAAGTGCGCGTACAGCAGACATTCCCGAAAATAGCGCAACAGTGCCGCACGCTACGCAGAAGGGGGTAGCGAGTTCAGGGCCCTAACAGCCTGGAGAAAGAAGCTGTTGGCGAGTCTGGTGGTGCGGGAACGCAGGCTCCTGTACCTCTTCCCAGAGGGCAGAAGGTCAAACAAAGAGTGAGCCGGGTGACTCACATCTCTGGCAATTGAGGTTGCCTTGCGGGCGAGATGGGAGGTGTAAATGTCCTTCAGGGAGGGGAGCGAAGCACCAATAATCTTACCAGCCGTATTCACTATGCGCTGCAGGGCCTTCAAGTTCTGTTCAGTGCAGTTACCACCCCAGACAGCGATGGAACTGGTGAGGACGCTCTCAATGGTGCCACGGTAGAATGTAGACAGGACTGCCTGAGGAGCACATGCATGCCTGAGCTTCCGCAGGAAGTACAGGCGGCGCTGAGCTTTCTTTGCCAGTGACGAGGTGTTTGCGGACCAGGAGAGGTCCTCACTGATGTGCACCCCCAGGAACTTGGTGCAGCTCACCCTCTCCACCACAGCACCGCCGATGATCAGCGGCAGGTGTGTTGTGTGACCCTTCCGGAAGTCAACAATGATTTCCTTGGTCTTATTGATGTTCAGCAGGAGGTTGTTGTCCCTGCACCACATGGTCAAAAGTCATTGTTTCATAATTTGCATACAAATAAAAGGAGCGGTCCTCAATAAACAAGCATGTGTGATGCAACTGGCTAAGGTCATCAAGGGTACACCGTCACATGTCATTTTTGCATGTTTAATTAAGGCATCGTACAAAAGATGAGCAACCATTAGTTTCACACGTACGTAATCTTCTACCGTAAGCCATGAAAGAGGTTCTGTCTTCATAACGTATTCATCCTGCTGTGCGTTGACTCTCGTAGGCGTTGATGTCAGCGATGGTATTATTTCAAAGTCCATGTCGATCAGTGGGGAGTCCTGCGTCGGAATGTTGCCCCCAGTGGTGGGTGAGAGGGAGTCGACAACGATTGTGTCATCCGCAGCCAGATCCATGTAGCCTGCAAAATCATCGGCTACCCTGGCCTCTGTCTTTGTATTAAGTATGTGGGCAATGTCAGCGGCAGATAAGCTGGGCAAATCCATACCGTTTTCAGGGTAACGTGCGCATGCGTCGTCAAACAGCTCGATGGCTTGCGACAAGGACCACGGTTCACGCTCCATCCCATTTGCTAGGCGGCTTTCGTCGCTGTACCCCGGGGGCACCTGTAAGGTCTCAGGGCTCTCAAACACATCGAAGGTTGATGACAAAGCTCCAAAGAGACGATCGAACTGCAGATTGTCGAAGCAGATCGGTGATAAGCGATCGCTCGGTCCGGGTGTAGGCACCGGAAGGATGTCAAACCTCTCCAGCCCTGTTGCTGCCGCTGATCTCGATCCCTCAGCCGGCGCGCTTGGCCGTGGAGCTGCGATGAAAGCCATGTCGGCCTGGTTTGTCTCTGTGCCAGAGTTGTCAGGGCTGGACCAGAGTGTGATCGCAGGCCCATGTTCTATAGGTACAAAACTTGGTAAAAGTCGTCTGGCGGGGATTTTTTGAGCCATCTTCTTTCTCTGACGTGTAGAACGGTCTCTTGCTGGTAGGTGTGGAGGCTGAGTCTGAAAGCCCGCTCTTATACATTTTAGATAGGTATGCTAATGACTACAACCCCACCTTTCTGTGACTGTAGGTAAAAAGAGGGGGGCAAGGAAAGCCTGTACTGAAGAGGTGTGAGGGGGGGCCAAGGGTGGGGAGTTTAAAGTTATTTTTTAGTAAGGGTTAATCTAAAGTCAGTTTACGCTTCACTCCGACGATGTTTGTCCAGACACGGCTCGATAGGAACAGTCCCGTAATACTGTCACCAAATGCTTGCATTTGTTTATACCATTCTGTCAGTGGTACATTCAGTATTGTTTGGAAAACTCCACATTCGCTATTAAACACTTCTAGCATCAGATACATTAGATCAATTGGCTCTCCATCTTCTGTCCCATCAACAGTTTGAGGAGAAACTTTAGGCCGGAAAAAACATCTTCCGCTGGCTGTAATTCTTGAAACCCATGTTACATTCAGCCCACCTTCTAATCCGTATTTATTGAAAAATTCAGTCAAAACCTCGGGCAGGAGTTGATTTAAAACACCCCAGTGTCATGCGGTCGCGTTTATTTTTCCGGGTTTCTGTCTCGTCGATGTCGTAATTTTACTTCCGGTTTTATTTTGTCGTCCCTTCCGTTTCAGTTTGTGTTTCCTTCCTCGGTGTTGGTTGTCTTGTCTTCCCTGATCCCGATTGTGTGCACCTGTGTAATTGACAATAATGGTCAGCACCTGTGTCCACGCCCTTTTGTGTGTATTTAGTCCGTGTCTTCCCCTTGTCCTGTGCCAGTGTGTCTTGCCTCGTCCCGACCACCAGCGATTCCTTGATGTCCGAGTTCTCAGTAAGACCCCTCCTCTTTGTCTCGCCACCGAGCGACGCTTTTGTTTGTGCCTGGATCCCCATAGCCCTTTTGTCTCGCCTCAGTGCGACGCCTTTAGTTTGTACTTTTTGCCGCGTGTTTTCCCTCGTAAGAGGCGTTTTGATTTGTACTTTTAGCCTTTTATCTCGCCTCAGTGCGACGCCTTCTGTTTGTACTTTTTGCCACGCGTTTTCCCTCGCAAGAGGCGTTTTGATTTGTACTTTTGATCAGTGTGCTTGCTGGAATAAATCCAAGAAAGAAACGACTCTGCATCCGAGTCCTTCGCCTTGTCCCCTGCCTGACACCCAGTCATTTGAGTTCAACGAACCATAGGTGCTGGCTGGCTCACAGTCGTTGTTTGGTCCAGGGCCCACTTGGTTTCTCATGAAGAAAAACAGCTCACCAACCTCGTAAAAAGATTTAAATCCCCACAGAGTCTCCGGTGTTAGATACCAGTTCTGCTCAAGTTTTTCTGTAGGAGGCTGTTGCATACGCTTTAAATACATATGTTTCTTCCTAGGTGCGTCTAACAAGCCATCAGGGACTCTGCGGCAAAGATGTACTGACCGGTGTTTCCGCTATCATGATTTGAGCTTCAGGTTTGCAGTTTAACACCAAAGCTTTAGCTTAGCTCTTTTCTGTGAACTAGTCGCTCGATACTCTGGCGTAATATAGCGACAACAGGTCCACCCCTTCTCTCAAACCACACCTCTGTGTATCACGTGTTTTTAGTCAGGACATGTTTTTAACTTAGGCAACTTTCATAAAAACTAAACAAATTGTAACATACGAAATATGCTGGAGGCATATCAAATATACAGAAATATAAGGCCTTCGGAGGCCTTCATTTGTCTCCCTCCAAAATTAAATGATTCCAACAGCCAGTCTCTTTCTTTCAGATAACTTTGTCAGTATATTGACGACGTTTTAATGAATCGACCTCAGCTCAAACTATTGTATGTTAAACTTTCTCCTTCAGATGTCTTTTTCAACAAAGTTACACGCAGACAACTCGGAGCCAATAATGTTGACTCTCATGACTCAACTAGCGGTGGCCCCACAAGCTATTGTATGTCAAATTAGATGCCTTTTTCAATTGTATGTCAAATTAGATGCCTTTTTCAATTGTATGTCAAATTAGATGCCTTTTTCAACAAAGTTACACAGACAACTCTGAGACCCCATAAACTATTGTATGTTAAATTAGATGCAACAACACCTTGACTATCTTCTTCAGATGCCTTTTTTTCAACAAAACTCCCCCCTTGACTCCCCTTTTTTCAACAAAACTCCCCCCTTGACCCTAGACGCACTAGTTGATAGCAAATCTAACTCAGGTGTATCACTTCTCTGCTCTGTTTCACAAAAATACAGGCCCTATACATGCCCATACATGTCCCCATCCAAAAATGGCGCCAGCAAACCAAAATGGCGATAGCCAAAGATGGCGCCGTCTCAACTGGCGCTATCTTGGCGCCCGCGCCCCCCCTCCCAATCCAAAACCGGGTTGATTTATGGTACCATAAAAGGCCACAAAATGTTATGACCCCTACCTCATTTACATACAATAGACATCAAGGTCTTATGCATTTTAGTTTATTCTATAGACCTAAAATAGATGTCTAAGTAAGGTCTATGTGTAGACCTAACATAGACGTCTAAATTTGGTCTAGAGCAGTGGTTCTTAACCTTGTTGGAGGTACCGAACCCCACCAGTTTCATATGCGCATTCACCGAACCCCTCGTTAGTGAATTTCTTTTTTTTTTTTTATTCTAGACATACCGTAATTTCCGGACTATAAGTCGCGGTTTTTTTTCATAGTTTGGGTGGGGGGCGACTTATACTCAGGAGCGACTTATATATGTTTTTTTTCACAAATTTTTACTTGATCATTAAGACATCACTTACAAGTATAGTTGACCACTTCCCATGTTATTTTTAGTATAGTTGATCACTTCACATGCTTTTATATCTTTATCTTGAACATATTCAAAACATAAAAAATAGAGAAAACATCAAATAAAGCAATTAACACTTTAAAGCACCATATCCAAGTCCACTGTCTGCTGTATGTACACTTGCTCCATTTTTGCTCCTCTTATATTTATTATTATTACCGTAATTTCCGGACTATAAGTCGCGTTTTTTTTCATAGTTTGGGTGGGGGGGCGACTTATACTCAGGAGCGACTTATATATGTTTTTTTTCACAAATTTTTACTTGATCATTAAGACATCACTTACAAGTATAGTTGACCACTTCCCATGTTATTTTTAGTATAGTTGATCACTTCACATGCTTTTATATCTTTATCTTGAACATATTCAAAACATAAAAAATAGAGAAAACATCAAATAAAGCAATTAACACTTTAAAGCACCATATCCAAGTCCACTGTCTGCTGTATGTACACTTGCTCCATTTTTGCTCCTCTTATATTTATTATTATTATTTATTATTATTTGTTTATTTATCATTTATTCAACACTCTTATTTATTCATTGTTTGTGCCTTCTTGGGTTTTTTTTGTGTTGCTTGTATGCATATGTGTACTATCTCACCAAGGGATAGTGGAAACGTAATTTCAATCTCTTTGCGTGTCTTAGTATATAAAAAAAAAATCAACGATAAAGCAGACTTTGACTTTGATAAAACAACCCAAAAAAATATTTTCAGACGAAACTGGATGAGGGCGCTCTAAATTTCACCGTTGGCCGTGACTCATCAACTGTGTGGGCTTAAGAAAAATGGCACCAAAAAGAAACTCATATTTTGCAGGTTACAAACTTCAAGTTGTAAAATATGCAGCTGAAAACAGTAATCGAGCAGCAGAAAGAAAGTTTGGAGAACCGTGATGTACCAATCGATTACTATTTCAAGTGACGTCAGTGGCACGGCGCGGCGGTTGTTTACATAAAGGACAAACGTACCCAAGTAAGGACTACCGGCATCATTAGCGGTGATCATTTCTAAGTGACACGGAGGACAAAGAGTTGGAAGGAATTAAGGATTTGGAGTGACATAGAAGGTTTGAAAAACTATTATGGCTTTTACGCACGCCCGGTCCTACTCTACTGAGTCGGGGGCCGGCGCTCGGGCGAGTGGCTGTCCGCAAACGGTGCATGGGGCTCGGACATGGCCATTACGCACAACACCGGTCCGGTCCTATGCCATGGAGCTCTCGTGTCTGGAAGTCCACGCCGCCACACGCTTGGAAGTTTGTTTTGTTTAATAAAGAGCCGTTTACCAAACCCACGTCTATTCTTGTACTTTGTTAACGCTACAATATAGTTATATACTAGATCTGTGGAATAAAGACGAGGCTGACGTCATGGCGCACGCGCGGCGATGTTGACAAAGGACGAGGAATTTGATCGATGGATTTAATGGATTTAAAGTGCACGGATGGTTTGATAATATTATTGGCTTATATTATAGTTATTTGAAATATAGTTTATCTATCGTTATATGAGCCTGTGGAATATTTTGAAGTGCAAGCACCCTCAGCCGCGCGCACCCATTGTTGACAAAGAACGATCGATGGATTTAATGAATTGGAGTGACACTGATGGTTTTATAAACATGTTATTCATGTAATAGTTGTCCTTAATCACTCTATATGTTACGTCAGGCCCATCCTCAGCTCTTTGTTTGTGTTTGTCACGTTAGCATACCTATCGTTTAGCCTGTTGTTGCTATTTAATGAATTGGAGTGACACCGATGGTTTTATAAACATGTTATTCATGTAATAGTTGTCCTTAATAACTCTATATGTTATGTCAGGCCTGTTCTCAGCTCTTTGTTTGTGTTTGTCACGTTAGCATACCTATCGTTTAGCCTGTTGTTGCTATTTAATGAATTGGAGTGACACCGATGGTTTTATAAACATGTTATTCATGTAATAGTTGTCCTTAATCACTCTATATGTTACGTCAGGCCCGTTCTCAGCTCTTTGTTTGTGTTTGTCACATTAGCATACCTATCATTTAGCCTGTTGTTGCTATCGTTTAGCCTGTTGTTGCTCGTTCATGACAGTTTTTGGTGTGGGATTTTGTCGAATAAATTGCCCCCAAAATGCGACTTATACTCCAGAGCGACTTATATATGTTTTTTTTCACTTTTTGGGGCATTTTATGGCTGGTGCGACTTATACTCCGGAGCGACTTATAGTCCGGAAAATACGGTAGATGTTTTTTACTGGTGCACAAAATGAGCCATGCATGAACAACACCTTGTTCAAAAAACAAAAACAAAGTGCTCAGAAACATATATCAGATCATTATAAAAATCATTTTATAAAAGTTATAAAAACCTTTCTCATTACCACTTATCAAAAATGTGCAGTTATGTCTTCTTTATTGATTTGGTGTGTAGGTATAATTATATGCTTAAAATGTTTCTTTTATTGATTTAATATGTGAATATACTTGTCTGCTTATGTACTTTATTCAATGCGGTTTGAGCATATATGTTTTTGTAGCTAGGCAGGACTTTTTGTATTTCGACCCCATTCCTTCAATATCGAATGTGTTTGTGTTTGAATAAAAGGTTGAAAAAAAAACGTTATGCCGACATTTGTTAATTTTGGGGACCCCAACTCATATAACAATGTAAAACACATATCCATATTGTCATATAAAGCAGTTAACCAAATGTCTGACTTTTATGTTTTGATTGGCGAATATAAAAACAAAGAATAAAACAGCAGACAAGTTTTAACATAAATGTTTGTTAAAATAATAATACTACTAATACTACTACTACTAATAATAATAATAATAAAGTACATTTCAAACCAGCAATCTGATGTGAAATTGCAGTAGATATATTGGATCACAATATTCAGGCGTATATATGCATACACGTTATTTAAAAACTACTATAAAGTGTTATAAAATAAAGATTACCCAAAGAGAAGCATAATCTCCCCGTTGTTGAATAACGGCGCATCCCTTTATGCAGTTAGCCGTTAGCTTGGAGAAAACGAGCATAAAATAAGTGGCGTTTCAGTTCTTTCTTTCCTTGGCAAATCGTAAATCTACATTCTGGTTTACATAGTTCACGCCAGGAGACGCGCCACGTTTACTGACTGACCCGTTGATGCACGGGAAGGCAGTTCTCTCATTGCCTCGTTCGCGAACGGGAAAGTCAGGACTCGTTCCCTCACTGATCCGTTCTCGCGATGAACTGGAAATGCAAATCACTGACTCGTTCACTCACAGATCCGTTCAGTATGTGAACGGGAAATTCAATTTACAACTCGTTCGTGAACGGGAAGTTACGTCATTTTTCTTCTTCGTTTTGTTTTACGGCGAGGTGGCACCAGCTTCAATGCGCATTACTGACACCTATTGGTTGAAGTCATATGAACTGAAAAAAGAACGAATCACATTCGGAAGTGATTCGTTCATTCTCGTTCGCGGAAAAGATTCGTTCTTTTGAACGACTCGTTCACCCACAAGCCAACACTCAGTGTCGACCTTCCCATCTTATCTCTGTTGAGTCACGCGAAGCAGCATGGCGAGCAAGGAGCCCACTGTAAGAGTTATAACTTTCAACCTTTGCGTACTAACGTGAATTGTTGTTTATTGGGTAGGGATTCCGTGTGTGAAGGTCTAACAAACGTGTGTTTAAACCAGAAGCTCCCCTGAAAGAGTAAGGGATCAATTAGCTAGCTTACGCGCTAACTAGCATGCGGCTATGCTAACCAGCGCGATGTGCGAACTTTCGAGGGGTTTTTGATCAAGGTCATGTTGATCACGAATTTGTCTTGAAAGGTCTTAACACAGTTGAAGACGTATCAGAAGACTATCAAATACGTGTTGCGTTTTGTTCAAGATGTCCGTTGTTGAGCAAGGAAAACAAAGAAGTGTACTAATAGTTGGTTATTTATTTGCAAGATCTTGGGTTGCTTTACGGCAGTCAGTACACAATGCACTTCAGCAGATGAAACAACAACCTCATAGTTCTGGTCAGAAGGCTTTATAGTGTCCACAAGCAGGAATAAGGAAGAGTAGAAAGGGGAGGGGGAAAAGAAGGAAAAACATATCCTCATAAAGCAGACATTTGTCTTATCTACTGAATGTTTGGATCTATGTGTCATGAAGTTATTGAGCTGTGCTTTATGTGTAATGGAAAAGTTACCAAGCTCTGATTGAATAACTAATAAGAGTATTTACAATTGACATGATAAAATATATAAATTAATATGAATATGTACACATTGATTCACATGATAAGTATAACAGTATACAAATACGAAAAGTATATAAGTTTGTATAACGTAACAAAAATTTGCTGTTGCTCTCTCTTCCGATGACATTCAGCAACTTATCGACTTATCCTGTTATGCCGATTTTGTACTCCAAAATTTTTAGATGTGCGCTCACGTTATCTTGTCTTGGGTCTATTCTTTGTTTGTGTATTTTGCATCCAATGTACAGCATATATTTGTAAATGTAATTTTGTATTTTTGTCTTCTCTAATTTTCTTTTTTAACAAATATTTTCTCCTCCAAAGTCCTTATTTTTTCTATTCATCCATTCATCTAATATTTATGTATTTCTCATCGGATATTTTTTTATGTTACCCATCTACTTTTCACGTTTTTTTTTCCCCGACTCAAATTTAAATGATGATGTACCCATGTTGCTTTGTACCGATTGCCGTTCTATTGCAGCGGTTGGTCCAGAATCTCCGGGACCTGATGGGTCGCATGGCAGGGTCGTCCGGCGGTAGGGGCGCTGGACTCGGAATCAAACTGCTGCTTGGCGCCGGCGCCTTGGCGTATGGTGTCAAAGAAGCCACGTATACTGGTGCGCATTGACATGAATTTATAAATGGAGCATCAACTTTGTGATGTGGCAAAGCTCTCACAGTCAGTAAATAAGTCCTTTTTCCCTCTTTTATTAACTTCTACGAATGGAATATGTTGAGAACCTTTGTAGTGCTTGTACCAAGATGAAATTGCCGCAGTTGCGCAAATTTCTGGACCGCATTTCTGCACACAGTGGAGGGCGGTCACCGAGCGGTCGTGTTCAACAGGATCGGCGGCATGCAGATGGACACGGTGCTGGCCGAGGGCCTTCATTTCAGGTGAGGATGGGCCCCCGTAACTTGGACCTCGCCGGTTTTTATTGTGCCGCTGTTGGAATTGTTTTGGATTTAATTTTGATAGTTTATTTTTTAGTCTTTGTTTTTTTAAATTTGCTTAGTTTCAGTTCATTTTTAAAGCAAGCCTATAAGCCAGGGGTGGCCAACCAGGCAGATTAAGAGCCACATTCTTTACAGTGTTACCGCAAAGAGCCACATCATACACATGGGCACACATGAACATCACCCCATCCCTTCCTCTTACACACACACACACACACACGCACAACTCTGCTTCGCCAAATTTATTGTGTGACATTATCATGTCACACACACCAACATGATAATAACAGAAATTGACTCATACAGTACCAAGACCACAAGCCAGTCATTTTCAACAATGAACATTGTGTGCACTGTCTCACACACACAAACTTTCAGTTCAACAAAGTCCACAAACAAAAACATAATTTACAATAATGTTTTTTCACTTACTATGCATGTTGGTTAGTGCAACTTTTGGCATTCCTTGAACAAACCTCTTCTAATCTGGCTTGTATTCTGTTGTTGCCACTCAAAGTAATTCTTTTAGTTGGATGTCTGATACCATTCGTTTTAGTTTGTCGTTTTCAGAGGACAAGATTTCAACAACGTCACTGAGGCATTTTTTAACGAACTCCCCTTACAATGAAGTATGGCTTTTCAGCCCGTGCAATGTTCCAAGCCAGTTGATACGATGCAGGCGTGACAGTCTGTTAGAGTTGTTCACACTCCAACTTATTTTGTAAGAACCAAACAGGAGACAAGTACAGTAATTTCCGGACTATAAACCGCACCGGACTATAAGCCGCACCAGCTAAAATTCAGGGATATTTCAGTTTTTTTCTTACATAAGCCACACCGGACTATAAGCCGCACGTGCACATGAGGTTTTTACAAAGAAAGACAGTACACAGAAAGCCGTAAAAATCCATAAATACGCCGCGCCGCCATTTAAGCCTCAGGGTTCAAAGTAACCTTCTGAATAAAATGTATTAAAAGTTCACATTCATTACAACTTGTTTTTGGTGAGCAAAATGTCAGAAGAATTAAATTTAAATGCTGATTGATTGGGTTTTAATACAATGCAGATGGTCCAAACAGCGCCACTGCTTTGTGTAATCTCTTGAGTCACATGGCAGAGTATGAAAAAGGGTTTAGAGCCCTTTGACGCAGGTCATCTAGCGTGCATTCCTACTAAAGCTCATAATAGTCACAAGCAACACAGCCAGAATAAGCAGCAGCCATAGTAGTGTTTCAAAATAGTATTTTTGTTGTTGTTTTTTTCTTCAAGATATCGCACAACAGTGGTCCACAGCCTTTTTACGAGTGTATAAAAGTTATCAAACATCACAAAAATCCCGAAAAAAAATCTTATATAAGCCGCACCTGTCTATAAGCCGCAGGGTTAAAAATTTTGGAAAAAAGTCGCGGCTTATAGTCTGGAAATTGTGGTAAGTCCTTTTAAGCACCTGCAGGTGGAGAGTCCATTCATTGCTGTGTGTATAGCGATGATCGAATACAGTCTGACTCAGGCCTCTTGCAGGAGCATTTTATTGAGAGAAACAGAGTGGGGGTTGAGAGTGGGGGTCAGAGTAGACAGGATGGGGCCGAAGCCCCTGGCCTGCTGATCAAAACACAGCAGGGGGTATTTCACGATGTTGTGTAAACAAAACAACTTTGATTGCTTCATCTGCAGCTAGTCAATCAGTTCAAAAGATCTTATCACTTTGTTCTTCTACTTTTGTTAAGACAGGACAAGCGAGTTTAATTATTACAGGTTACATTCCAACATAAGCATAGGATCAAACTAATCTATTAACCCTAACACAGTCTCTGAGTGCTTCATAATTTTGGGGAAAAACTGTACGGTTTTCCGCCTAACTTTTCAAAGTGTCCAACTTGTTCTTGCGAAAATCCTTATCGATGTTAGCATGGAGTGAGCTGAAGTGGCGCTGAACAATTGAAGCTTTGAAATGCGCTTATGACGTCTGACATATCAGGCAGAATGGCTTGCCATTACGTTTGACAAAAAAATATATAAACTTTCCCCACTCTGTTAAAAACGTCCTGTGTTCATCTTCATATTTTTGTTTAGCTACGCATTTTTTCCCTGCCATTTTAAGAGCGAAATGGACACTAATTGTTTACTTGAATGGGTTTGCCCCTCCTGCTTTGCAAAATTTCACCTCATGCGCAGGCTTGTTTGACGAAAATACCATATTGAACTCAAGCGAAGTGAACACGCACAAAAAAAAACACAAACAAAAATGTTGATATGAATGTAAAAGAGCCGCATGAAACCAGGCAAAGGCCTGCTCTAAGTCTTTGTGGTTTTCAAATTTTTCCAAAAATTATTTGAGTTTTTATTAGTTTTACAATTAGCTTTTTATGTAGCTCGGGTAATGGTCGAGCGCAAGATTTAAAAAAAAAAAAAAAAAGGTCACGCGGTATGGCGTAGTAAAGTAAACTGAAGGTAAGTAAAGTAAACAGTTTCACCAGTTTCATCTTCAGCTCCGGTTATAAATCAGTACGGAAATAGATTTAAAGCTCATGTATGAAAATTGAAAAAAATGGAAAAGGTCATTTTTACTCCGGTTCTTGTTTTAGCAACATAGTTTGTTTTAATTTTTTATTTGGTAAGCGTTTTCATTTTCAGTCTTAATTATTTTGCAATAGCCACTGAGCTTGGGTGCGCCCTGTGTGCGTTAGGATCCCGTGGTTCCAGTACCCCATCATCTATGACATCAGAGCCCGACCCAGGAAGATCTCCTCACTGACCGGTAGCAAAGGTAACCCAAACCCCACCGCGTCTGTGCAAGTCTGTCACGTGGCGGCAAGGTGACGTTTTTGCCAGACAACGTAAGCAGATGCGAGACGTTTTGAAAGGTGCACCCCCGATGACTATGCTGGTCGTGCCGATTAGACCTGCAGATGGTGAACATTGCGGTGAGGGTGCTGTCGCGTCCGATGGCATCCAATCTACCCGCCATGTACCAGCGTCTGGGCAAGGACTACGACGAGCGGGTGCTGCCCTCCATCGTCAACGAGGTCCTCAAGTCGGTGGTGGCCAAGTTCAACGCCTCCCAGCTCATCACGCAAAGAGCCCAGGTACGCTCGTCTTCCGGCTGGCCGAAAAAGGAAGTTGGCCGTCCGCTGGCCCCCACGGTGAGCTTGTGCTTGCGCAGGTGTCGCTGTTGGTGCGCAGGGAGCTCTTTGAGCGTGCCAAAGACTTCAATATCATCCTAGACGACGTGGCCATCACCGAGCTGAGCTTCAGCAGCCAGTACACCGCCGCCGTCGAGGCCAAGCAAGTTGGTAAGGAATCTACGCCCTTTGCTTCGGGAATGTAAACCAAAAAAAAAAAAAAAGACATTTGGCGATTTGCCACAAACTAAAGAAGCGCTCGCTGGGCCTTTCTGTGCTTCAAGAAAAGGGTCATGACTTGACATTAACCAAACTAAAAAGGAGCCTTTTGTGATCATTCACATCAGACCAAAAGCAAAGCAATATTTATAAATATATAAATATTATATATTAATATTATATATTAACATATAATATTATATAAAAAGAAATTACAAAGATCCGGTCATTCTTTCCGGACACCCAAAACACATTTGATGCCACACAAAAACTCTCTGACATAAGAAAAGTGTCACTTTGACGTCGCGCAAAAACTTTGGAAGAGGGAGGGAGACCCTTTCAGGCCACTTAGTGCAGTCATTGGCCGCTCCGCGCCGCCGTGAGAACTTTCAATGGCCGCTAAAGACGCTAGTAAGACTCGCTCGGACTCTGCTCAGTAAGTTGGGCGATATTGGCTTTAACGGCCGCTGAGAAGTCGGGCTCTTCGCCATTAGGGAAAGGTTCTTGCCGTTTGTGCTTGTGCATGCGGTGCCATCGTTGAGCGTGTTGGGGGGCAAATTTCAACATTGTTTGGCTCACGTTTGTTGATGAATTGACATTATTTGTTGACAATTGTGCGCTTCCGCCACCGAGCACTCAAACCAAGAGTTTTTTAACTTGTGACCATTCATCCATCCGTTCTCTTCTCTTGAGTTTCACGCCGGTGTTGCGTTTCACAAGTGGGTTGAAGGCCGTGTCTCCGTGTGCGCAGCTCAGCAAGAGGCGCAGAGGGCTCAGTTCTACGTAGAGAAAGCCAAACAAGACCAGCGGCAGAAGATCATCCAGGCCGAAGGAGAAGCCGAGGCGGCCAAGATGGTAAAAACATGCGGGTTTTTGCAACAAACAATCCATGGGAGCTTTCTTTATACGGTACGTTCCCAGCAGTTGCCACAAAGCGTCAACAACGGACGCAGAGCGACCGATTTCACCGAGGCCGTCTGTTGGCCAATTTTCAGCCCCAAATGTGCGTTTCCAGTTGTCTTGAATACGCCAAGAGAAGTCGGCCATGGAGCAGCAATGTGGGCCATGTGGCGAGCATAAAAGCAACCCGCCCACATCTGAATTTGTGTGTTTCAGCTGGGCCAAGCCGTCACCAAGAATCCTGGCTACCTGAAGCTGAGGCGCATCCGAGCCGCTCAGACCATTGCCAAGACGGTCGGTCACTCATTCGCTCGTCTTTTATCTCAGCGTTAGGACGGCGACAATGACGAAAAATGCAATGATGACTTTGACAAGGTCAAGGGAGGTGCTCGTGACACCGTTGACAATTATTAAGATCATGGCCATGAGCATGCTGGTGACCACCGTCATCGAGGGGAGGGGGAGGAAGCTTAGTTGGGCCTGGCCAAGAGGGATTTTCTCACAGCGCTTACCAAGTTTGGCAGAAAGAAATTTGAATAGGCGAGTCAACCCAAAAACACACAGACTGAATTAAAGAACTTCTCTTCCCTCCTAACTTTTAGGCCTTTAATGCCAACAACAGCACAGGGAAGAGTCACAGGCAGAACTTTGGAGCGCTTATAGGAACAAGGAATAATTGTTCAAGTGCAAAGACATACAAAAATGGATCTTTAAGGGTTTTTTTTATCTTTAAGTTGCAGCCATATATGTCTGCAGTCAATAGATTGAACAAAGACTTAGCGCCTTCAAGTGGAGAAACAACACACGGACGTGGTTCTGAGCCAGCGAGTCGGACACGCGACGACAGCTTGACAGAAGTGCGAATGAATGAGCACTACTACAGCATTTTTTTTAATTTTTTTTTACCAGGGATGGGATTTTTTTTTTTACCAGGCATGACAGCCGACAAATTAAATTATGACAAGACCCTCATGTCGAATAACTAAGGCGATGTCAGTTCCCGCGCTGATGTTAACGCCGATGTGGTCCCGCAGGTGTCGACGTCTCAGAACAAAGTGTACCTGAATGCTGAAAGTTTGGTCCTCAACTTGCAGAACCAGGCCTTGTTTGACAAGTGAGTGCCCCGAATGTCTCTCGTTACGTGCGTAGAGCGTCTCTGAACGTGAGCACCGTGACCCCTTCGGCCATGCCTGGTTCATTTCGTGATCTTGTAACTGCTGCACCCATTTGTACCGCAACTCGACTTAACGGAAAGAATGAAAATGTCCGACTGATTGTCGTCGGAGCCGCCTGCTCCGCTAGCTCCTTCCCGCTGTGTTCCACCTAAACGGATTCTACGTCAACAAAAAAGGCGACGCACCGATTGCTGTTGGAACTTTGCGTCTCGCCTCCTACTCGGGCTGAATAGTTTCAGAATTGACTCATGTACAGAATATCCCATTGATTGATGAAACTGGAATTAGATGAAAACAATGTTTTGCTTCTGTCCACTTGGAGTCGCCATTCTCTTGTTCCAAACGGTAGTTCCTTTTTGAGGCGAGGGCGGGTGTACTTTGGTACTGTACTTAAGTCATTTATTGTACTTGAATCAATTTCTGTATTTTTTCTTTTCCTATATTTGAAGGCTGCATCTGAGCGGGTATGGTTTGTGAGTGTGCGTGCGCACGTAGCAAAGATTGTTTTTGGGCAGGCTTTGTTCTAGTTCGCAATCACGTTTGCCAACAGTTTTAATGGTCTGTAATAGTTATTCTTGTCCCTCAAAAAATTGGAACATGATCCAAATTTTATGACAAGAAAAGTGAATACATTTGTGCCGTTTTGTTTATTTTCCAACTATAGCGAGTGAACCTATATTGAGTGAACTTGATCAAGTTTGACTTGGGATCAAGTGCTTGTTTCTTTCTGCCGCCCCGAGTCTCAGACAAGTTGCAAAGGGCTTCACGTGCATGAGCATTCGCAATTGACTACTTTTACTTTGACTCAAGTCAAACATTTTGCCCCTGGATCTGTCTTGAACTTCATTCAGTAAAATCATGACCCACCAACGGCCCGGTGAGTGAGCAAAGCAGGCGAGAGCGCACATTGCAGCCGCTGGGCTGCTTTGCATTCGATTGAAAAGCTTTGCTGCTGTCGCGTCTGCACGACCTGCTGACATTTTACTACTTTGATGGAAACTAATTTGCTTCGTCTGACCACTAATTCCTGTTTCGGTTTCAGTTTATCATTGGGCCTGAAGAAGTGATGAAGAGGCCGTCGTGTTCATCGCGACCGACCGATGGGCACTCGCGGACAGCTGGTGGACAACAAACAAAAGTCGGGAACAAGTTGATTTTGTTTTTCTTTAGTTTAGTTTTTGTAATTGTGGCACAAGATGCCGGAGACGTCGTTGGTAGCGCCACGCAATCGCTCCCGTGTGCGTTTGTAAATGCAAATTTGACTTCGTTGGAGATTAGCATGCAACATCTCTGTTAGGACGTCGGTTTAAGCGTATCAGCTGCCCGTTTCCATAGCAACGTGCATGCGATGAGGTCCTCCCGGCGCGTGCGTGACTCAAGCAATTAGCACTCCTGATTTTCACGGTGGCAGTTATTGATTGCGTGATTGTCATGAATGTGTTGCTTCCTAACATCTAACTTTAATGTCACTGCAATAGGACGACTCGGAAAACCATCTTGTCTCAGTTCACTCTGTCATCTAATGGAAGAGCATTTCATGTCATCGTTTTGAAAAATACACAGCTTTCATGCACAGGTTTCAATAAATCGAAGACACAAGAAAGAGATCTTTGAATGATTTTCAAATCTAAGTTTGCTCATATTGACAAATGAAAAGGTCAGGAGATCTGCCAATGTGTCTGACGTCTTCAAGGATTCGGAACGTTTACGCCCAAAAAAAATTTCCCCCCCAATGCAATAAAATTATAATGGGCGTCAATTGCACGCAGACTATATAAATCTAACTCATTTGCGGACTCGGGTTGTGTGCCAGCTAAGCCAACCCAAATCCAGTTGTTCAAGCACAACTAGTAGTAGGAAGCGCGGCGACGCGCCCAGCGGGAAGCTAGCGCAGCGCAGGCCTTGACAGGTCTCGCTGGAATTTGGCTCAACGTGTCTGAACGCGCACAAAACTCGTTCACCTTGTCTGTTCCTCCTTCCGCTTCCGCTTCTTCCGCTTTCTATTAGACTTTAATCAGACAACCGGCATAGCACTGACCATCTGTCATGTTTTTTTTTTTTATTCAAACTTTTATTCAAACACATTAGGTATAATAACATCTACAACTACAAACAGACAAAAACAAAATAAGACATCCACAATACCAGGAGAGAAAAAAACACATTACAGGGCAACTCCATCTTATATCCTAAGAGTATACAGCCAGAGCAAGCATCTTACAGAAACAGCCTTTCAATAAATGAGGTGTTTTACAGCATTCTCTGTGTTAATAAGTTTTAACAAAATGTTGTAGGATTTCAGATCATTCTTCCAATGAAGAAGGTATGATTTTGCTTTAAAGAGGCGGGATTTGTGTATATATTGTTTGGCCAACAAAATAATAATAAAAAATCAAATTTACCGTTATGAAAAAAACATTTACAGGGATCAGAATTTTCCGCGAACGTCTGGCAGAATCTCCTGTCAGGAAGAGCTTCAACTCCCACCTCCGGCAGAGCTTTTCCCACGTCCCGGGGGAGGCGGGGGACATTGAGTCTGAGTGGACCATGTTCCGCGCCTCCATTGTTGAGGCGGCCGACCGGAGCTGTGGCCGTAAGGTCGTTGGTGCCTGTCGTGGCGGCAATCCCCGAACCCGCTGGTGGACACCGGCGGTAAGGGATGCCGTCAAGCTGAAGAAGGAGTCCTATCGGGCCGTTTTGGCCTGCGGGACTCCGGAGGCAGCTGACAGGTACCGGATGGCCAAGCGGAACGCGGCTTCGGCGGTTGCTGAGGCAAAAACCCGGGCGTGGGAGGAGTTCGGTGAGGCCATGGAGAATGACTTTCGGACGGCTTCGAGGAAATTCTGGTCCACCATCCGGCGTCTCAGGAGGGGGAAGCAGTGCAACGTCAACACTGTTTACAGTGGGGATGGCGTGCTGCTGACCTCGACTCGGGACGTCGTGAGTCGGTGGGGAGAATACTTCGAAGACCTCCTCAATTCCACCTACGCGCCTTCCATTGAGGAAGCAGGGCCTGGAGACTCTGAGGCGGATTCTCCAATCTCTGGGGTCGAAGTCACTGAGGTAGTTAAAAAACTCCTCGGTGGCAAGGCCCCGGGGGTGGATGAGATCCGCCCGGAGTTCTTAAAGGCTCTGGATGTTATGGGGCTGTCATGGCTGACACGCCTCTACAACGTTGCGTGGACATCGGGGACAGTGCCTCTGGATTGGCAGACTGGGGTGGTGGTTCCCCTCTTTAAGAAGGGGGACCGGAGGGTGTGTTCCAATTACAGGGGAATCACACTCCTCAGCCTCCCTGGTAAGGTCTATTCAGGGGTGCTGGAGAGGAGGGTCCGTCGGGAGGTCGAACCTCGGATTCAGGAGGAGCAGTGTGGCTTTCGTCCTGGCCGTGGAACAGTGGACCAGCTCTACACCCTCGGCAGGATCCTCGAGGGTGCATGGGAGTTCGCCCAACCAGTCCACATGTGTTTTGTGGACTTGGAGAAGGCGTTCGACCGTGTCCCTCGGGAGGTTCTGTGGAGGGTGCTTCGGGAGTACGGGGTGCCGAGCCAACTGATAAGGGCGGTTCGGTCCCTGTATCACCGATGCCAGAGTCTGGTCCGCATTTCCGGCAGTAAGTCGGATTCGTTCCCAGTGAGGGTTGGACTCCGCCAAGGCTGCCCTTTGTCACCGATTCTGTTCATAATTTTTATGGACAGAATTTCTAGGCGCAGCCGAGGCGTTGAGGGGGTCCGGTTTGGGGACCTCAGCATCGCGTCTCTGCTTTTTGCAGATGACGTGGTGCTGTTGGCTTCTTCAGGCCGTGATCTCCAGCTCTCGCTGGAACGGTTCGCAGCCGAGTGTGAAGCGGTCGGGATGAGGGTCAGCACCTCCAAATCCGAGTCCATGGTCCTCGATAGGAAAAGGGTGGAATGCCCTCTCCGGATCGGGGATGAGATCCTGCCCCAAGTGGAGGAGTTCAAGTATCTTGGAGTCTTGTTCACGAGTGAGGGGAGGATGGAGCGTGAGATCGACAGGCGGATCGGTGCAGCGTCGGCAGTAATGCGGACCCTGTACCGGTCCGTTGTGGTGAAGAGAGAGCTGAGCCAAAAGGCAAAGCTCTCAATTTACCGGTCGATTTACGCTCCTACCCTCACCTATGGTCACGAGCTATGGGTCGTGACCGAAAGAACGAGATCTCGGATACAAGCGGCCGAAATGAGTTTTCTCCGCAGGATGTCCGGGCTCTCCCTTAGAGATAGGGTGAGAAGCTCGGTCATCCGGGAGAGACTCGGAGTAGAGTCGCTACTCCTCCACGTTGAGAGGAGCCAGATGAGGTGGCTCGGGCATCTCATCAGGATGCCTCCTGGACGCCTCCCTGGGGAGGTGTTCCGGGGACGACCCAGGACGCGGTGGAGAGACTATGTCTCTCAGCTGGCCTGGGAACGCCTTGGGATCCCCCGGGATGAGCTGGATGAAGTGGCTGGGGAGAGGGAAGTCTGGGAGTCCCTCCTAAAGCTGCTGCCCCCGCGACCCGACCCCGGATAAGCGGAAGAAGATGGATGGATGGATGGATGGATGGATGGATGGATGGATGGATGGATGGATGGATGGATGGAGAATTTTCCGCGGACCTCCGTGTTTTTTTCCGTCTAAACTGAATCGTGTAAATCCGTTGAATTTTTTTTTTATATATCCCCCGCTACTTTTCTGTGCTTTTTCACATTTGCCATTCTCATCCCTGTATTTAACATCAGCGATAGTAAGAGTAACAAACAAGCCCATTGTTGAACTTCAAGCCAAAACCTTTGTACAGACTCACACCAAGACCATCTGTCCATCTCCAGAAATGCTGAAATATTTCTGCAATTGCTAGTCAAAAATTGTCCGTGCTGCACCAAGTTTCTAGACCTCTCAAGTGCCAGAAGAAGGCGCTGTTGTTTATCAGCGCTAACTAAAGGCGCAGTCAAAACACACAAAAGGTTCTTTACACTTGGGAGTTCCCGCCACTAAAGTGTTCCGATCGGGCGCTTTCCAGAAGGTCAAACCAAGGTTCGTCTTTGGGCCCTGATTTAGACTATTGTTACCATGGTCCAAACCTTAAATGGTGTCACTGAAGTCACGTTGTACTTGCTATTTGCTGGCCAGTCCTAGGCCAGTTGATAGTCGAGATTTGCTCCGGGCTTTCGGGCTTGCCTCTCTGCAGTACTTTTCTTCTCCTCCTCCTCCCCTCCCCCTCCTCGTCTTTTCACCCTTCACATTGCTCCACTTTTTCCATTTTTCAGCTCAGGAAAAAAAAGTATCTTTCTGTCTGCCCCTCCCCTTCCACGTGACGTTTCGCATCGATTCATTACAACTTGCAATGAAATGAAGTGCTCGAATCGCAACACTTCCAAGCTGCTCTGATGTCTTCCCTCACAACATGTAATCATTCAGAAAAATATTTTTAAAAATATATCAGTGTACACTTTTTTTAAATTGAGGAGCTCGGTTTATTTTTGTTGCTTTGTGTCACAAGCCCAAATAGAAATTACAGGAAAACTGTTGAGGAGCTGTTAAGAGCCAGTCGCCGATGTCTTTTCAGTCGTTTATTTAAGAGACAAATGCAAAACGACAGGCCGGGCACGGGCTCCTGACGCCACTCGATGCTTTATCTATTAGAACTTCGACAAAAAATGTGACTAAAGTATGCTACCCCCTGCTGTACGACTGGAAAAAGGCTGGAAGCCCCATTGACGCCAGCACGGCTCAATGTTGATGTGACTTACGTACCGATTTAGAGTTTGCTCCGCTTTACCTTGGTCACCATATTGTCAATTAACTTTCAACGTTGGAGTTTATCGCGTAAAATCGAGGCAAGGTCGTTCATGAATCCCGGGTACTTCCGGTACAGGATTTCCTTCGCCCCGAAGTTCCCGCCCATGACCAAGTTTGTTGTTGATTGACAACGGCGTCGACCACTCACCGTGCGCAAAGCCTTACGTTCGCTTCAGCAGACGGGCCCGTCATGAGCCGCTCGACAAAGCTTTAAACGCCACAAGGGCGAGGCGGGTGGACATCTTGGTGAGGGACCAAGAAATTGTCAAAGCCGCCATCTTGGTGAGGTAAATAACGCAACAAGCCATCGACTGTCGTCGTTGCTTAGCAAACAAATTCTTGCCGAATTAACAACCATATATTTCCACACTTGGCGCGATATTTCCTCCTTGTGAGGTTTTGTGGACACTTGATGCTCAGTCTGTCGTGTTACCATGGCTTCTCCGATACACCCCCGCCCTCACGCCTGTCCTACTTTTTCCTTGCACATGCGCGCGCGCGCGCACACACGCGCATGCACACACACAGACGCTTGTTGCGAAATACTAATTCCAAATACAACTCGAAGCAACCCATTCAAGCACCACAGTAGAACCACGCTCGCAATACGCTTTGAGACGACAATAGTCGGGGGGCGGTAGTGTTGCAGCATGTTACATGAGTAACGAGGTCGTCAGCAAAAGTGTTAGTTGCCGTACAGCTTGCAGTGGAGGCGCAGTGGGATTTCTTGAGCGCCCTGAGACGTGTTCTTGTTTCTTCTCGTGTCATCTTGCCGGTGAGGTCATGTGACTCAAAAAGTCGTTATTTCGCAAATCACGTAGCAACAATCGAAACAAAATAGGACACTTGAATTTGCATACATGCAAAAATGCGCCCACGGCGAGCCATAAAACTCATCGTAGTGTGAACAAACGCTTATGGTCTGTGATTATTACGGGATTAGTGCCGCCAAGCGCGTGAACGAGATTTTTTTTTTTTTTTGGTCACACATGTCAGTGTTTTTGCAAGGCGGCTGCGTGTGGGCCACTGCGTGTGCGCGTGCGTGGGTGGCACACTTTTTGGGCAACAATAGAATGGAGGCGCGTCCATTGTTTGGTGGCGTCCAATCGGCAGCTCAGTTTGAGCGAAGTGCGCTCGACCAATGGGCGCGTCCGCCGTTCGCCAGGCCCCGCCTACCTGGGTTATAAAAACGCGCGCGGCACTGAGAGAGGGCGCATGCACGCGCAGCTGAGGAGTACAGCGCCTGCTCAAGTGGCAATTGGAAATCTTCATCTCCTCACCCTCGTCTTGCTGCTAATCTGCTCGACGGCCATTCTTGTTTCTTAACCAGACAAACAACAAGACGAAGATGGCGGACAGCAAAGTGGAGTGTGGTGGCGAGCTGAGCGTCAAGGTGAGACGCGCACGCTTGATTAATCAAGATTTGAACATGCTGCAGGACAAGCGCGTGCGCACACACACGGTCGCGAGCGCGCGTCCTTTCCCTCTTGCAGTATCTCGCAAATGTGTTAAGCATTTGGATTCGACATAAATCCCAAAGATGATGATAATGTGCGCGTGCGCGTGTCACCGGCGCGTTACGTGGGAATTGAGAGCGGATTTGGCGGTCAGCGTCTCTTAAAGTGAACACGCGTAATAAGAAGACGCGCGACGCTTTCTCTTTCGATTCAAACCGCAGACTTTATTTGAAAATAAAGCTCATCCAAATGTCGCTTCTGTGCATGAACGGAGGCGTGTATTGGGGTTGGAGGTGTTTTACTCGCAGTGCTTCCGTCCTCCCCCGCCGCCTCACAGTGGCGGCGGGCTCTTGCAAGGCGGTAGGCAGGCAGGAGCCACCGAAGCGAGGGGCCCGTGGGGGCCGGACGCGTCGGTGCCACCACGGAGCTCAACTAAGCCGCGCGTGCTCTCACAACAGGACGCAGTATTCTGTCTGGTGGATAAATATGTACCGGGAGTGTTTTGGGGGTCGCAAGAGATTTGATTGAGGTCTCCTCGGTGGATTTTACCTTTGACTCCACACGGGGGCGCCGTTCGTTGTCGCGATGGATTGAGAAGGAACAAAATAAAGCGGAATTGGGGAGTTTAATAAATCACTAATCTTGAATAAGAACGTGGTGTGATTGACAGCAATGTCAGAAAACGTCACAAGTGTTGTTCAAGTGTGAAGAGACTGTTGGTGGCAGGTGATATCTTTCAGCATCCTAAACCCAGTGGGAGGGACCTGGAAGCATGTAGCCGATCTGAGCTTCGGGATGGGATTGAGAGCCCAACCTCTCCCTTAAACAGGAAATTTCCGGTCGACCTACTAATCCAGGAAGCGAAGCACATGTTTACCTTCTGCATGATGTACTGTACTTGCATGTGTTTGTGTGTGCAATGCGCAACAATGCATTCAAGTGGATGCAAAGCTGTCGGCGAACACAACTGTTGCGTTCAAGTTCGCATGAATGAGTTGAGGGAAATTAATGTTGCGTCCAAGTGTTTGTGGACATCTGAGGTGCGTTCAGGTGCTGGCGACAGAAGAGGCCATCTGAGGCTCGCTGAGTGTATGTGTGTTTATGGCCTTTCAGGAGCTGAAGGAGAAGAAAACAGTGGAGGAGAAGAACGGCGACGACACCACCGCCAATGGAAAAACTGTGAGAGCGGCTCCTCTTCATCATCATCTTCCTCTCAGTCACCCTCACTGTGTGTGTGTGTGTATGTCAGGACGAGGAGAACGGGGAGCAGGACAACGAGGCGGAGGACGACGACGATGTGGGAGACGAGGAAGAGGAGGATGGAGAGGGTGCGCAGCAGTATCACATACGCGAACAAAAACGAGTTCATGTCGAAAATGAACTTTCCCAACACTGCGTGTGCACGTCCAGGTGAGGAAGAGGATGACGAAGACGACGACCTGGTCACACCCACGGGGAAAAGAACAGCTGAGGATGATGAAGATGACGAGGTGAGCGAGAGATGGGGACATTGCGCTCCTGAACGGCTTGTGCGACCATTCGCCTAATGTTACCCAAAGAAGCAGAATCTGGTTAGATCCATCCGTCAAAGGGGCGTGTCCCGCATCGCTGAGCCGATTGTTGCCGTTGTTGTCGTAAACAGGACGAAGTGGAACGGAAGAAGCAGAAGACGGATAAGTAGACAACAACCGACATGACGTCCAAACCTCAGTCCTCCCTTCTTAATGTCCAAAAGAGAATTTGTTTGTATTTTTATTTACATTTTATATTTTTGTATATATTGTATGGAGGTTGGCCATCTTAACGAGTACCGAGCGGTGCTTCGATTACATTATAACATCCCGAAAGTGTCAGCGTACACGAGCATCTTGGTGCAAGTCCGTGTCATGCACACAACACACACACAAGCGCGCAAACACACACCCAGCGAGCGCGAAAATACACACAAACATGCACCCATGCAGGGCAACGGATGCGTTTAGGTACACCGCGGTGACGCGGCACTTTGCCGCATCTGTTTTTCGTGCTAGTTTGTCATAGATGAGCGGGACGTAGCGTGATGTCTAGTCAGAATGTTTTCATGTCCGTGTTGAGTTGTTGGAAAATAAAGTCATTGGATTTTGTCCATTTGGAAGCATCTTTACTCATTGTGCTGTAGAAAAGTACTGAAAAAAGATGCTGTTTAAAGTTTTTATTCTGTATTTTGTACATGTCAAACTTTAATTCCAATATAGGTTAGTGTTGCCATCTTTCCAAATTGTAATGAAAGGAAATGATGGCCCACTCAAGAAAAGGAGGGAACTGGGAGAAATCTTTCCCTGGTCAAAACAATTTGCAGCCTTTTCTTAAATAATATTTTTAACGTCACATTCTGACAACGCGTGCACAAAAAGCAAACATCCGCTGGGAAATTAGAAAACTGCACCTTAATTCGCAGAGGTGGGCGTTGTCTTGCGTGCGCATACCGCCGGGGCAGTCCAAAGAGTCTTACAGGGGCGGAGCAAGTGGAAGCTGAATTCTCGCGGTATTTGAGTTCACAACAACAGGAGAATCCATCTTTTTTTTGTCACGCACACACAATCACACCGTCATACGCGGGTCTCGAACTCAGTCTCGGCACACAAGTCAGGCAAGTGTACCCCTACACCAGGGGTGTCCAAACTTTTTGCAAGGAGGGCCAGATTTGATAAAGTGAAGGGGCCCGGGGGCCAAATAATTCTTTCTGACATTTTTTAACTACAGAAATTTCATGCAAATACATCCTGTTATGAAACAAATTTCATTGTCCCAATTACTTTCTGAAAGATATTGTAAATGACAAGAGCAAAATTCACTTGTTTTAAGTTTTAATAATCACAGACAACTTTGCATTACTTATAACTCCTGTTTAAAATGTTCATGAGGCAAAAATAATTTTAAACTCTTGTTAATTAAATTATTTCATACAGTTTGTTCAATGTTATCTGACTCTTCAGATATGAATGAAAGGCAGAATTTGTGTTTTTAAAGTTGTTCACATCTGCCTGAGTGGCTTATATTTGGTTATTTTGTCATTTAAAAAATAAAGACAATTGGGACAATGTAATTTGTTTCATAACAGTATGTATTTGCATGAAATTTCTGTAGTTAAAATATGTCTGAAAAAAGTATTGGCCCCCGGGCCCCTTCACTTTATCAAATCTGGCCCTCCTTGCAAAAAGTTTGGACACCCCTGGCTTATCATGTCATATCTCTTAATATCGTACACCAGGGGTTTTCAACTGGTTTAGTCCAAGGGACCTCCATTATCACCAAGAAGCAACTCGGGGACCACTGCTTTGGTGGAATATTATTTTATTTTGCACCGAGCGAGGATAGCGCTGTACAGTCTATTTATTTGCATCTGTATGTCTATTTTTGGGAATCTCAGCTACATTTTATATAACTTGGATGGGTTAATGATTCACAAAATTATCTGGAAAATAAATCAAGTCTAAATAAGAAATTATAATTTTTTGTTAAAAACGTTACCATTATTTTCCATTTCCAATTTCGCTGACCAATACTGCCACCGACCACTAAAGGGCCGTGGACAACCGGTTGGCCATCCGAGTTTTACACCATTACGTAGGCAGTTGACATAGTGACTGATCCAGGCGGGCTGACTTTTGCGCATGCGCGCCTCAGATTGCGTGAGGGTTGCAGATCGTGTATTGACATTGGTACCGGTATCTGCAGTGGACTTTGTAATCAGGTGTTAATTTCAAAATCACGAGGATTACTTTTCTTTTGGTCAATGCCAAAACGCGTCTGTAAGGGAGCATCGAATCCGCGTAAACGTCCCGACCTTTCTTTCATCTTTTTTTTTTATTTTTAAACCTATCATGTGACTTCCGAACGCATCGGGGAATGTCTTCCCTATGGTGAGTTGACGCGCGTAGCTCGCTTGGAAATATCAACAATCTGCAGACTCATCTTTACTTGTAAAATTGTTTTTATTTGTGTTTTCTGACACGAATCGTTGTGTGGTAAGGATGGTTTCTATCGGATGCCTTTATGGAGCCGAGCCGCGTTCGCCAAAACTTTCACCTCTAGCACTGGCTGTAGATTTGTGTTGTTTCTTTTCGAGAGAAACCTGACTCACGATCGTTTTGTCTTTTAAGTTGGTGTTTGATGTTGTGTGCTGACTTTGGAATGTTTAATGAGTTTGTTGTCTTGTTTGTTTGTTGGGTGTGTGCGCGCGTTTTGCAGCGCAGAGATGTGGCTCCCGCAGCAGCTGTTACTGCTGTTGTTGCTGCTGGTCGACACTTCAGGTGACTAGGCATTCTGCGTTTTCCCCTTCAAGAGCTGTGTTAAAACGAGCGTACGCGTGATGTCTTGTCATCTGGCGTCTGTGCTGCAGAGTCACTCGTCTTGCTCTCTGTTCCGGAGGAGGTTACGCTCCAAGAAGGCACTAGTGGCAACCTGACTGTTGCTTCCAGGTGAGGTGCGCATCAGCAAGTGTACGCCAACGGGAAAGGATCGCTTTGGCCGCTCATCCTGGACGAAGGCGACCATCCGTTTTCCTTTTGGTCAAAGACGTTTTGCTCGCTTTTTGGATTCCTGGCGAGACGTCTCAGACAAACAAGTCGAGCGCTTCCGTTTGTAGATTGCTGACAAACACAGAAATCTGTGTCGCCCTGCGTTGATATTCTCAAATATATTTAGAAATTATTTTGTCAGAACCCTCTGCCAATGTAGCCTCTCTCCAAATCGTTCCTGCTTCTGTGTCTAAGGCGAGTCGATTAAATGTTCCAAGACTGGATGTGGAAATTCGGTTTGATTGAAATGATTCCTATTCTCTCGAATCAAGGATTGTCAACTGTATCCGTGGCCCTCTAGTGGTCCATTGTGGTATTGCATGTGGTCCACGAAATTGGAAATGGAAAACAATTGTAACGTTTTTAAAAACAAAATTGATTTATTATTTAGACTTGATTTATTTACCAGCTAATTTTGTCAATCATATACCCATAAAGAATATGTCAAAGGTAGCTGGTATTCCCAAAAATAGACATACAAATGCAAATAAATAGCATGTATAGCGCTATCCTCTCTCTGTGCAACATAACAATTTTCTGCCAAAGCAGTGGTCCCCAAGTTTCTTTTTGGTGATAATGGTGGTCCCTTGGATTAAACCAGTTGAAAACCCCTCTTATTGATAACAAACACATGAATATTTTCTGACTGTAATTGCATTTATTTGCAGCAAAACACAGAATTGTTGAACGAGAACATATTGACTGCACATTTGAGCATCACGCCCTCTAGTGGCAGGGGTGTGACTGGCTTGCTGTCTTTGCAGTGCGGCGCTACCGCAGTCACTGGTCATCCGTCTGAATGTCACCTACAGCTCCAAGAGCAACTCGTCAGCCATCGTCGGGCTGCCGGAGCGGGTAAGGCCTGCACCGCCGCCGACAAGACTCCGTGACCCACCATCTCGCACCGCTGCTGCCGCCGTCCTTTAGGTGACGCTGCCCGCCGGTGCCACCTCGGTCAAGTTCACGGCAACGGCCCGCGCAGCCGGACAAGTGACAGCGTACCTGCTGAGCAACAGCGCAGACGTCTTCGGGTGAGTGGCGTCAGTGTAGGTGGCAGCGGCGCCTTGTGATGCCAGCTCCCGTGTCTCGGCAGCTCAGGACCCCGTCTGCACTTCCTGGTGGTCCGCAGCAACGCCTTGGCGCTGCTCAGCGAGGCTGTGGGCTGGCTGTACTTTCTGGCGTGGTCCGTGTCCTTCTACCCACAAGCCTGGGAGAACTGGAGGCGCAAAAGGTGTGACCGACCACCACCGACCAGCATGACTGGGGATGTGGCACTACATGACTGAGGGACACAACACAAGCATGTGACGTGACACACGATGACACAACAACTCACGCACATGGCATGTCCTGTGTGTGATGTGACCTTTGACCTGATGTCATTCCAGCGTGGTGGGCCTCAACTTTGACTTCTTGGCACTCAACCTGATGGGCTTCTTTGCCTACAGCGTCTTCAACATTGGCCTCTTCTGGGTGGGGCCCATCAAGGTGACGTCACGTGATGTCATCACATCGCGTGTCATCAAACCGCACATCATGTAATTTTTGCACGTCGCTTCCTCTTCGCCAGGAGGAGTACCTGCAGACGAACCCAAATGGCATCAACCCCGTCAAGGCCAATGACGTGTTCTTCAGCCTGCACGCCTTCCTGCTCTGTCTGGTCTTTGTTGGGCAGGCTGCCATCTACGAGGTACGCCAGCTGCTTCGCTTTCCACAAATTCTCACAAATTGAGCGTGGCCAGAGCCCTGTGCCATCTTGCCGACTCTGCGCTGAAGGCAAAGGTCGATCTTCTGATGCGGCATACAGTGTCTCTGCGCTTGACTGGTTTTTGTGCAAGAGGGAAATCGAGACATGATGGCGGATCTTGTGACTCTGCATTGCTAGCACAGTGTCTCAGCGTGAAAGAGTGTTTTGTCTTGCAGAAGGGGGCCCAGAGGGTGTCATGGACGGCCCGCCTCCTACTGCTGATGGGCTGGTCCTTTGCTGGCGCCACCTTCTTCCTGACTCTCTTTGGACGCCTCAGCTGGTTGGACTACCTCTACTTCTTCTCCTACATCAAGCTAGCCGTCACACTGGTCAAGTATGTGCCTCAGGTCAGTTTGCCGCCACCCCCACCTCCCGTCCGCCGTCTTCCCTAGCAGCGTGATTTCATGGAATAAGGAATCGGGATCCAGCTGGGTCCGCGTCCCGGTTGTTTGTTTTTGACGGTCACCTTTTCATCAGGCCTTCATGAACTATCGGCGGCAGAGCACGGAGGGCTGGAGCATCGGTACCGTGCTGCTGGACTTCAGCGGCGGCCTGCTCAGCATCTCACAGATGACCTTAGATTCCTATAACAACAGTCAGCGCCCCTCCCTCCCCATGTCCGCCTTCTCGATGTCGGCTCCGTCAAAGTCCCCTCATGCTTCTTTTCTTGTGTACAGACGAGTGGCGCCTGATCTTCGGAGACCCCACCAAGTTCGGCCTGGGCTTCTTCTCGGTAGTCTTTGACGTGGTCTTCATCTTTCAGCATTACTGCTTGTACCGCTTGCGGTACCAGGAGCTTGGCTGCAGCCAGACGGAGTGAAGCGCCGCCTGCCTGAACTGCAGGGCAGTCGCGCTTGACCCATCATTCATATTTGGGCAAGGACATTCTTAAAATAAAATCATCAGTGATGAGGTTGTTTTTTATTTTAATTTGGTGGTTCCCCCAAAAAAGTTACTCAAACACTTTCTCCCAAAAAATTAATCCTGTCTTCTCCAGAGGGAGGGGGAAGATTTCTTTGAAAAAAATACGCCAGGTGCACCCTGGGTTTAAGAATTTACTATCGAGCATTATTTCAGTGAAATCGGTGGTAGGAGGTATTGCCCTCTCTGCATCCATTGCAGCCTGGTCATCCTGGAAGGTGGATCCCCTCATCTGTGGTCTCTTCTCAAGGTTTCTCATTTTTCCCCCAGTAGGGGTTTTTGAGTTTTTCTTTGCCCTCCTGGGAGTTAAGATCAGGGGATGTTGAGAATAATTGCCAATTTTTGCACATGTGAAGCCCTTTGAGACTTGTCTGTGATTTAGGGCTATATAAATAAACTTGACAAAAATGTCTTTGCTGGAAATACTGTGAGTTGGATATAGATGAAGCAAATTGAGGGACATGTCAAACATGAAAATGTTTCATAAAAAAATTGAGGAACAAAGAAAATGACTTCACATTCTGAGAGGAATTTTACAGGGCAAATGTTTTATTGGTGCCCTGCAACCAGTTCGGAGTGTACTCTTCCTTCAGTCCGATGTCAGTTGACCCTCACCGGGATGGTGATCGTGTTGAAAATGGATGCATGAATATTTTTTTTTTAAATGAAGCAAATGGGAAAAAAGGATACTGAAGATTGACTACAGTTTTTCTCCTAAAAATGAATGACTTTCCTCTTCAAACAATAAAACAAAGTCTTCCACCAACAAAATGTTGCTGTTATTTATGTTAGTCAACCTTGATTGTGGGTTTCCTCCCCATGCACGTGATCTGAGGTGGCCCTTGATTGAAAGCACACCTGTCACAAACGAGATGCATAGCAGGTGTGCGCCGTTTGTCCTCCCGTGCGACTAATTGATTGGCTGCCGCCGTTGCTTGACCCTCTTCAAGGGTCAAGTGACTGATTGCAGCTGTTGCTCACGATGGTCAGGTTCCTCATTGCAGTTCTGCTGTGGTGCACCTCGGCTCCTCAGGTCCTGCCGTGGCGGCCACCTTCTCCGGCCGGGGGTGACTTGCGGTGAAGACAGTGGTTAACGTGGCCATCCATCACATCAACCAGCAACACAAACATGGTCTCAAATTCAAGCTGCATGAGATCCTCAGAAGCAAATACCAGCAGGTGAGCATTTACCATGACGTGAACTTAACTCAGGAGTTGTGGGGTGTGCATCACTCTCGTGTTGGTGGATGAGTGAATGATTGACGAGTCATTCAGTCCAAAGGGGGTTTCGGAACCATGTGGGCCCGCTCTGACCTGTGTGTGTCTGCCCGCTGCAGGTACCCGGTGGCTGCCACATGGACGTGTTACTCAAGCTGGTGCAGACCAAATGTCACTTCACGAACCCCAAGCCTCACAAGCAGTGCGTTCCCTTTCAAATGGATGAAAGGGCAAGTATTCCGTTCCAGTCCCCCCTACCCCAGTTGTTTAATGATGGCTTAATTATTTTCCGGGCGTAGTGGCCACCTGTAGTGTCAGTCTGGCAGTCATGTACGGCATGGCTGCAGTCAGCAAGTACTAATGCGCCACCAGGCCAGGTAGGCGCCCGCCAGCACTCGGCGGCCCAGCTCGGAGAAAGTGATTTTATATTAGAGTACACGAAGATTCACTGACTTGTGTGTTTTTGTATTTTGTGTGTAACTTAAATTGTAAATTGCACACCATCCTCAACCTTGCCTGCCTGCTCCTGACTGATACTTAAAATTCCCCTTCTGAGGTGATGAGTTTGTTCTTTTTTTTTCACGCGGTCTGCAGAGCATACCAATGCGGAGATGGCCTGGATTTGCCCTGACTGCCCTGCGCTTTTACTGCTTGATGACCCAATGGGCATGAAGGCAGCCCACCAGATGGCACTCAAGTTCAACCGCGAGGCTAACAACCAGAACTACTTCACCCTTATGGAAATTTCTCAGCTGACAAACGGAGCGATGACCGGTTTTGCTTTGCGCTTGCTGGATCACACGTCACTTTTGTCTTGTTTCTTTTTTACGCCATATTTTCCCTCGTGCGGCAGTACAGGCCAACTATAGGTCTGCTGACCTGGCTCAAGCTGACCCTGGTGGAGACAGGCTGGCCCTTGGAGACAGACTGCCCAAGAAAGGCCGTGAACACTTTTGCGCCTTGCCCCCCTTGCGCAAGGAGTATTCGCTCTACAATGTAGAGTGCACAGAACATATGGACACACAGCAGAGAGCAGGCAGTGGGGCACCATGGAAAAATATTGAACACGGTTGAAAAGAATGGCGGAGAGAGACGGATATAAGAGAATTGAGAGTCACACAAAAGCTAAGACAAGGAAATATGATGAAGCGTACGTAGCGCTCGGCTTCAGTGCGACTACGATGGAAGACGAGGAAAGACCGGCGTATTTACTGTGCCTTACAATGTTGGCAGCGGACAGTATGAAGCCAAATAAATTAAGGTGGCACTTAAAGTCATTGCATCCCAATCATGCTGATAAGATGCTTGAGGTTTTTCAGCGAAAACGGGCTGAATATTGCCAACAATCATCCTACTTTGTGAATGCTACTTCAGTCAATCAGCAAGCACTGTAAGCATCATATAATGCAGCGTACCAAATTGCTCAGTGCAAAAAAAAAAAAAAAAAAAACATTGCAGAAGAGCTTATCGATACTACCTGCAGCCGTGGTTATGGCTCCGTCATTTGCCTCATTTTTATAAAAACAAAAAAACAACAGCACATTGTTTTATTCATTTCTGTTTTGTAGGTTAAAATGTTTTATATATTGTGCTCCTGACTTAATGTTGCTGATTACTTTGAATTGAATATTATTTATTGCTGTTATTTAATTTAATAGTTATGAAAGTAAATATGTTTGTTATTTTATTATATTTTTTTCCAGCATAAAATGACAGTTGGTCAAGAATGTTTATAGTTTTAATAATTGTAATTTATTTTTTGATTTCAGGCAAAGTGATGCACTTTGAATCTGTTCTGTTACAGACTAAAAACAATGTTATTAATAAAGTTATTCTTTATTGTAAGTTGATCTTTCTTTTTTATTTATTTAATGTTAATAACATGGGGGGTGGGCGCAAAGTGTTTTTTTCTCCCTGGGGGGGCATCACAGAAAATGATAGAGAAGCACTGCTATAGTGACTGATTTTTGTTCTTTTAGAGTTGCTTCTTTTGCGAAGCCACTTATTACAACAGGCTAAAGCAAATTGGAGAACTTTCATGTGAATTGTATCCTCCGCAGGTAAGTCTGCATGCGTCCGGTAATGGCACACGTTGCGCACAAAGCGACTCAAGCTTTGCTTTTGTCAGCTTTTGCAGAAGTCTGTCACTGGGTCAGTGGATTTGCTGGAGCTCACATGTGGACTGTTGTGCCATCAAAATCCGAAAGGTTTTGCTTGCAAGGCACAGCTGGGCATCAGCAAGTCCTTTGTCCCCTCCCTCCCTCCCTCCCTCCCTTTTCTGTACCACTTTGTCCCCACGGGAGTTGCCAAATGTCCATAAATGTCCTCCCATAAAGGAGGACATTTATGGACATTCAACACCGTGCTGTCACCGTCATTCATACAGACCCCTACAGCCCTGGAATCGCAGAGGGAACGTGTGATCAGCTCTTCTGGTTAAATCTCAATGTGACTGTTAAAAGACAAATGATACCACAAGTGGCCTATACAAAAAGGCCACCTGGAATGAACTACACGTGTTACATCCAAGAAAATCAAACCCACATATGCATTGGCGACTGCCCTCCAGGAGGAAACTGGATGGGAGCCTTGGACATTATCACTGAGTGCCAGGATAGAAGAGCTACTTCTAGTGGTGACAGCTCTCCAACCAACATGACCGCATCATGAAACTGACTTCATACGGAATGGCTGGTGGCTTTGTGGTCACAAGGTTTATCCGATGCTGCCCGCCAACTGGACAGGAGTGTGTGCACCAGTGTGGGTAACAGACCTACAAGATACAGCATCATCAGCTGTCAACGGCACACAAATCTCCTTGACGTCGACGCAGGGCTGTTACATGCTTTGATCCACATGATCCTGTCTGGGGTACGAATATCCCAGACAGTCATAAGTATAGTCCATTGGAGACAAAGTCGTCCATGCGTTATTTCCTTGGATCAGAGTTGGAAAACAATCACTCTTCATAGAAACACTGAACTTTAGTGCATCTCTCGCTGTAGGTCGATGATGGACAAAACAGATTCAGACTAATGGTCTTGCAAAACAGAATGGTCCTGGACTTGATGTCTGCAGCACAAGGTGGTGTACGCCAGGGGTCCCCAACCCCCGGTCTGCGGACAGGTACCGGTCCGTGGGTCACTTGGTACCGGGCCGCCAAGCCGCACAGAAAAAAAAATATATATATATTTTTTATCGACGATCAATTAATTCAGGTCAAGACGTTCGTCCCGGTCACGTGACATGTTTCCCCAGTCAAGCCTGCAAAGCTAGCTAAAATGAGTAAAAAGGTATTTTGAAATATATAAAAAAAATTGGCGATTCTTTCTCAATTACATCTGTCGGTTCAGGTCAAGACGTTCGTCTCGGTCACGTCACGTCACTCAGTTGAGCCCGCGAAGCAAGCAAATATGAGCAAGAAACAGATGTTTGGAAAGCTTCTTCGGAAAGGGAAAAAAGCCCAATGAGGACATGGAAGAAGAGGCTACGACTTCTAAGAAAAGGAAAGCTGCATTTAAAAGAAAATTCCTGGAGTTCTACTTAAAATATGGATTTATCGCCACAGGCGACTCTGACGTGCCAAGCCCACTCTGCATAATATGTGGCGACAGGTTAGCTAACGAGGCAATGAAGCCTTCAAAACTGCTTCGGCACATGGAGACCAAGCATCCTGCATTAAAAGACAAACGTTAACCACTTCGGGTGTCATTGTCTCCGATTATGCCTAGATGGGACCGGCTCGTTTCTGAGAAACAACCTCAGTGCTCCCACTAATTCAACGTAATGGTGAGTTTTATTTTTATGTCGTTTATACTTGTTTTTATGCCAGTCGTATCATTTTATTTCATCGTATTTATATATTTATCATAAATGTATTATTTATTTATATAAAGGCCGGTCCGCGAAAATATTTTGGACACGTAACCGGTCCGTGGCGCAAAAAAGTTTAGGGACCACTGGTGTAGGCCACATTTTGGCACTTACATACCAAGAGAAAATGACACCCAGATCAACGAAGCCATGAACTCACTGAAGAACTTAGAGCAGGCCATGTCAGAGGACAAAGTCCCACAACAATGGGATCTCTTTTCAACCTCTGGCATGTGGTGGCAACTGCTGTTGAAATTTGTGACTCCTGTGCTTGTTGTACTAGTAGTATGCTTATTTACAACCTGTGTTATCCCATGTTTGAAGTCTGCTATAACAAGGTCTGTGTCTTCTACCATAGCACAGGTACAAATACAACATATTAGGAATGTCAAATGTGATGACTATAACGCGCTGCAGAAAGATTATGATGATTACGATGATGCTGTGTAGCCAAACATGTATTACAGAAACTTAATGATTTGACCATCAAAAATGCTTCGCAAGTGATATACAGTTTGTTTTTAATTATATTTTCTTGCTTATGTTTATTGATTGGGGAAACAGAATCACATGATAAACAGGAGGGAAAGGTTAGGTTTGACAAATTATTTTTATCATATGATTATGTTGAAATGTTGACTAGACTCATTAACTTTGTAAACTCGTTAAAACTTTCCACTTTCTTGCAGTTGTTGAAGCCTTCCATATGATTTGGAGACATTCTTGCATAGTTAGCTATCTAAAATGCTCCGCTAGTATCTGTTTCCACAACCTTTGAAAACGAAGAGCTAAGACCCTCTGCACTAATTAACCAGTTTGCAGAGGTGACCCCCAAAATCTGTTCACTCTCACCCCCAACCTGCTTTCTCTCAATAAATAGTCCCTTGCAAAAGACAAAAGTTAGACTGCTGTCAAACACCTCCGTACCACACAGGGGTAATGATGGCTTTCTCCACTTGCAAGCTTAAAATAGGGAAACTGTCTCTTGCATAAAAGGCAGAGTGGGCAAAACTCTATCAATTTGGTCAGCTGTTCCTCTGGATCACGCTGTGGAAGGTGGTTAGCTCGAGGTGGGAAAAACCTCTGTACACACGGCTGATTGGAAAAGATTTTATTTAAGGTGGAGCACTGGTTAGCATGTCCACCTCACAGTTAGAAGGGTGCGGGGTCGATTCCACCTCCGGCCCTCCCTGTGTGGAGTTTGCATGTTCTCCCCGTGCCTGTGTGTGTTTTCTCCGAATCCTTTGGTTTTCTTCCCACATCCCAGAAACATGCATGTCAGGCTGATTGAGCACTCCAAATTCCCGTAGGTGTGAGTACGAGTGTGGATGGTTGTTCGTCTCTGTGTGCCCTGCGATTGGCTGACAACAAGTTCACGGTGTCCCCCGCCTACTGCTTGATGACTGCTGGGATAGGCTCCAGCATGCCCACGACCCCCATGGGGACAAGCGGTACAGATGATGGGTGGATGGATAATTTCACGCATAATTCACTTCTGAATATAAGTCGCACCCCCAGCCAAACTATGAAAAAAAACTGCGACTTATAGTCCGGAAAATACAATATACATGCTATATCAACACATCCACCTGATTTTGAGCTATTTGAAGGCATGTAAACAAAGTTGCATCCAATTTGTTTGATGCTTCAAAAAGAATTGGGCAGAAGTAAATGGCACATCTTTAATGTTTGACTGACTAAAATGAGTGAAGAAATAAAATATTATGCAACAAAGACCATGCGTGTAACACGCAGCTGCTGGCTGGGAGGCACGGTCCTAATTGTTTGTTGCCTACCCGCAGTCTGGGGCCGTCCCAGTTGGCCCAACTTTGTTGAAGCTGGCGTGCGTTGGTTTGCTCATCTGGTCACACACCAGCCAAAGATTGGCATTTTTTTTTCCAAAGTAAAACATATCTCGCTCATATTTTTACATTTTCTGACCATCCGTTCGTCCATTTTCTGCACAGACTCACAGGTGCGCTGGACAAATATTCCGATGGGTGCAAAATGGTTTGTATTTTAAGTTTCTGGGTGATAGAGGATAGCGGGTTTGGGTATCTGGCTGAAACTCGGCCTATTATTATTCCTTTGAATGATTTCCTTAAATTGTGACTTTTCTTCTACCGGTTCTGGTTTGTTGTCCTTGTGTTGACCTTTTGTCTAACATTCCCCGTGACTGCCGAGTCAACACAAAGTCTGTTTGCATGCTCGGATTGATTTTCCTGATGATTCCTGTTAGGACAGCTGAAGGTCTCGAGCATGGACGTGACCCATTTCCTCCTCTGCGATTGGTTGGCAGAGCCCCTTGTGACGGTTAGGGTGGGCAAAGTCTGTGTTTGTTTGTCCCCAGTCTGCCTTTTCTGTCACCGACCGCCTCCTCGCCAAGGGTTTTAAAAGCACGCCGTCGGCTCGTCCCGATTGCACTGGCGGCGATTCTTCCTCATCCTCGTCTTTCATTGCGGCAATGGTGGCTTGCCTGTTGGCTGTTGTGATGTGCTGCGCCCTGGCCCCTGCGGGCCTCCTGGGGGCGCCGGCAGAGGTGACGTGCGGCGAGGACAGTGCGACGGCGGCGGCCAACTTGGCTGTTCGACACATCAACGAGCATCACAAGCACGGCTTCAAGTTTAAGCTGCAAGAAGTCCGCAGCAGCAAATACCAAGCAGTGAGCCCGGCGCCGGTTCAAAAGGATGCTTCGCGTTGGCACGCATCGCCGTTATTCTCACCCAAAATAAATCTTGCAAACAGGACACGTTTACATATAGCACACGTTCATGGATTTCTTTGTTTGTCTGTGCGCGCAGGTGGAGGGAGGCTGCCACGTTGACATCAACATGGAGCTGAAGCAGAGTAACTGTCACATCACCAACCCCAAACTGGAAGACCAGTGCGACTTCATGATGCAGTCGGAACGGGTACAGAGCAGGCATCGTGTCGTATCGTGCTGGTCGCTCACATGCGCTCACAGCCTGTGTGTGTGTGTGTGTGTGTTTGCACGCGGACTTTAGGGCGCAGTTGCCAACTGTAGCAGCAAGTTGAACGTGATGGGAGGCGTGGCCACAGTCACCAATCACAATTGCGTCACCAAACCAGGTCAACACTGATTGTAAACAAACTGCCGACATTTTTTTTCCCCTGCCTGATCCCAAACTAATTTGACCAAAAGTGGAACACAGACATTTCCGTTCATTTTGTTCCACAATGCAATATCACAAATGGAAGTTGCATCAGGGCAGGAAAAAGTCCCTCTGGGGCAGAAAGCCCAAAGAGAGCCCAGACGCGGTGCGGGCCCGGCCGACACTCTCTGCCGTAATGTGCTTTTCTCTCATTGACATGCGCGCAGAACTCAGCAACGCAGAGATGGTGATTATTTGTCCCGACTGCCCGGTGCTGCTGCCTCTGAATGATGAGATGGGTGTCAACGCAGTGGAGGAGGCGGTGAAGAAGTTTAACCGTGAGAGCAACCACCAGCATTACTTTGCCCTGATGGAAATTTCTCATCTGACCAGCGGGGTGAATTCCGACTTTCCACGGCTTTCCCTTTGGCGGCGCAGCAGTCTTTCTCATCATGGTCTGTGTTCTTCCAGTACATCCCGAGCAGTGGCATGAGGACCTATCCCAAGTTCGCCCTGGTGGAGACCACCTGCCCCAAACATTCCAAGATTATGCATGAGGCCTGCACGCCGCGCTGCCCGGACAGAGCTGTGAGTTAGCTTTTGCACTAATGCTAATGGCGAACACATTCCGAGAGCTAAACGTGCACTTGGACTCGGTTGACCTCGAGAGGCCGTGGGCAGAAGGCATCTTATTCGCCAAAGATGATTTTGGAAGAACCAAAATGCGCGCATTGCATTGTCTGTTGAGGCGGGGAAACTTGTAGCGGCGTTAAACCACAGCAGCGGAGTCGGCTGGCTTGTTTGGCAAAGGCCAAACCGAGGCCCCATATGACTTGAAATGAGGCGACGTCTTGGGCGTTTTGATGGCGGCGGGCTCATCCATCCTTCTATGGACTGATGGTTTGACTTCCTTTTGAAGCACCACGTCTTTTGCAAGACCTCCTACTCGCACAGCAACGCAGAAGTGGGGGAACTCCGGTGCGAATTGTATCTCCCCAAAGTAAGTCCCCACCCGCCGAGAGCAGAAGTGGCACTTCCGCGCGCCTTACTGTGGCTCTTTGTCACCCGCAGAATAGCGAGCCGCTCGCGGACAGCGAGCAGGAGCCCACGTGCGGGCCCTTGTTCCATCAAAGTTCGGAAGAGTCGGCCTGCAGGGCGCAGCTGAGCACCCATGAGCCGGCCATCCACCAGATTTGTCCTTTCCCGCTTGCTGTACCGTACGCGCAAGCGTAAAGCCCCAAAAAGGCCCACCGCCCAGTCGGTGCGCTCCAACTTCATTAAAAAAAACATTAGAACTAGTTTGGTCTGGTCTATGCTCACGCCTGACGCAAGAATGGCTTTTCCTCATTTGATCTAAATGTCGAACAGACCATTGAGAGCAAGCAGGGCTTCTGTATCTTGCCCGGTTGGAAGATGACCACTTGACTATGGCCATGCTGCCCACAATATACATACGTGTCTTTTAAATCTGTTGTATGACCACAATGATGCTCGCTTGGCCTGCCATTGCCACTCCTAAGAATACGAGTGTGAGGCGTTGTGATTTAGCTTCTTTATTTTTGCATAGGCAAACATACTCAAAGAAAGGAATCCATCAGCATCGGCCAAATGCGAGAACTGTACATGTTGGGATGATGTCACTTCCTCATTTTACGATTGACGTGGCATGCAAATAAGGGTTGAAATGAAACGTTTTGCATTTGCTTTTTGTTTTTTAAGGAAAGAGTGGCGAACATGCACACGTGAAGCATGTTGCTGCCACACTAAGTTTCAAGATGGAATGTGTTAAGTCATAACGTTGAGGAATGTGTGTGAATTCCACATTAAGCAAAACAAACAGAAGCAATTTCTTCCACCTGGCGGATGCGGAGTCCATTCGAAATTTTGAATCCGTTTTAGCGCTTGGCCTTGTTGTAATGCTAGTTACAGAGAGAGTAAATTTGATTCCTCAGTAAAAGACTGCTATCGACTTAAGCGGAAGTCAAACTTATTCCATTTGAACATGATGACTTACCACCAAAAAGTGAACATTGCAATCTCACATTCAAGAGTAAAGCGGATGGTGTTGTTTTGCAACGGTGAGAAGCCGCTAGCTTGGCTTTTTGATTGCGTTGCTATTGTGCGGCCTGAAAAAGGACCCAAACAGATGGGCGGGCGCACGGGCGGGCAGTCTTCCAAAAACAATCCAAATGGAAACACAATGAAAACCAACTGAAATCACATTTTGTTGTTTGCAAAACACCAAAAAGTTTAGCGTAATAGACGTGTTAGCTTTCCATGCTAGTCACATGGAAACAATGCCAAGTGCAGTCGTCACACTCAATCCAGCAAATTGTATCGTTTCCATGTTTGCAAAAGCACATGTATCGTGGCCCGCTGCCTAAAATGATACCGCAAGACACAAATGACATTTTGTTGAAGAACAAGAAGAATGAATGCTAAATGCTCAAGCTATTCATTCAGCTTGTAACAGCGACAACAAAACCCACAGCCTTTGCATTGTTTTCCTTCTGCGTGGCAGCTTCCCTTCTTCCTACCTTCACAAAATGTGATTTTCAAGTTTGATGTCAAGATGGCATCGCACGCGTGGAAAGCAAAGAACATTCGGCTAAATGAACACAATGGTCACCTATGGTTTGAGAGGGGGCGACAAAAAAAAAAGCCCTTTGAGGGAATCAAAACTTGAACGAAAATGTCCTCGTGATACAATTTGCATGGCTTTGGTCTTTTTTGCTCTCACATTTCACTCGCTCATTTTTGTTCGTTTGCAAACAGAAAGTTTATCCTCCTGGCAGAGGCTAGCTTTAGCAACTTAAGCATTACGATCATGCGCATGTGGCCACTGGTAGGTTAAACATTTCATATACATTCAAAGTATTTAGACACGTGTGTGTTTCATCACTGGATAAACCTAATAAGTGCACATGCAAATTAATAAAAAACAAACGGCCAATCGGAGGTCAGGCCAGCCCAAGCTATCATTCACCGCTTCGCTTAGCTATAGCGTAGCAGCAGTAGCAGCACACTTTTCCCTCACCGCCCCTTGTTGTCTGTGTCGAGTGGAACTAAATTGTCAGCTCTCAATTAAGCGCTGTAGCGCTAGAGTAAAGATGAGCTGATTTCAAAGTGAGTAGACCTTCCACGGCTGCCCGTCCAATAAAGTCAAGCGTCAACGGCGAAAGGTTCCTTTTATGCGCGAGGCCAGCTTCGCTTTGCATCCGTTAAGCGTTCCAGATGTTGCGGTAGCACCGAAAATAACAAAGGGCAGCGTCCAGATGACAAGTTGACAAGAATTTCCACCAGAAATCCAAAAGGCTTCTTCACTGCTTTCAAATCTGGTTGGTTGGCTGATTTTTGTCTTTCAGTTGGTCAACTGACTGATTACTTATTTAGTCTGTATTGGATTGGTTGCTTGGTTGATTAGTCTGCTCACTGGCTGGTTGGTCAATTGGTCAGTCAGACTGTCATGTGATTGTCTGGTCAGTTGAACAATCAACTGGTCAGTTGATGAGTCAAGTCGTTGGATGACTGGTTAATTGGTCAGTATTTTGGGCTGATGATCTCTGAACAATTTATGGCTATTTTGTTTTTAAAAAGTATTAGCAGTGTTTAATAATTGGCAAAGTGATTAATATGTGTAACATAAATATAGAGGTGCTTTGTTGGATTAAAAATATGTAAATAATTTTTTGTATTTGAAAAAATACTTGCCTATTTAACCTTTATTGTATCCGTAATTTCTTTTGATCGCCCCGTCTCAGGGTGTTTTCACACCTGGACCCTTTTAAAAGAACCAAAGTCAGGCCTCTTTAAGTGGACCAAAAAGTGGACCAAGAGGAAACAAACTCAGTTCTTTTTGTGTTCACATTGTGAGTGTATTTCAAAGAGGACCGAGTTCTCTTTCTGGTTCAGTTCAGCCTTGATGGAGCCTCAGTCCTTTTTCTGTTCACACTAGGTCCTCTAGAGCTCTCACACTCCCACTGCACTGCATTCTGGGTAGTTTTTGATATCCCCTGACTCCCTACTTCTTCGCATTTTATCTCAAGTAGTTAAATACTTTAGAAAATTCTTGAAATACTTTCGCATTACGGTGGGTCGTAGATAGTTGTGATTTAATGCTGTCGTCGTTCCAAATTTCCAAAAGACATTCCGTTTCGTCTTCTCCCCAAACTATGCCGCGCCCAGGTGCCGTGGCAGAACTTTGAACGGCACATGCTTCTCTACGTTTACTATTAGAACCACGGTCATGACCATGAGTTCTCCCTGCTGCCTCTGGGAAGAGGTTTCGCAGCATCCGCTGCAGGTCCACCAGGTTCTGCAACAGCTTTTTCCCTGCTGTCATCAGACTGTTGAACACTATAACTGTTGAGCTCTAAACTGGACTCTGCATCACACATTCACAGAACTGTACGAACTGTATGACACTACGGACCTCTATCTTGCACTATCTCGCACTACCAACTTTACTGAACTTGTATAAACCCTTTAAATAGAAGTTTAATACATGGTTTAGCATTCCTCTGCACACTCTTAAATACTGTTTTGCCTACTTGCACTATTGCATAATTATCACTGCTGCACTTTATACTTATTTTTAATATATATATATATATAGTATATGTATATATTTTTTTATAGGATATGTTACTACTATTCAGCTGCAATATCACTACTTTGTTGTAAGCCGTATGCAACGAAATTTCGTTTTGTATGCACCATGTGCAAACAAAATGACAATAAAGTTTGTCTAAGAAGACTTGCTGCTGCCATACTTTGGATTCTCTGTTCTCTAGTTTTGTTTTTGCGCCTGCAGTCATGTGACCAATCTACGGCAAGCCAAGGATGTTACAATACAGTGCAAAAAGGCGAAGTGAACCCAGTGCGCTTTGTGTTCACAATGCACAGATTAGGTGAACCGTACCGTTGACTTTTTAGCGAACCGTACTGAGACCACCTCCTGAGGTGGTCTCAGTACGGTTCGGTTTAAAGGGGTCTGAGTACGGTTGGCGTGTTCACATATGCACAAAAAATGCTGAGCCATCGATCTGAGTTCGTTTAGAGGGCTTAAAGGGACCAAGTGTGAAAACACCCTCAGTTATCATCAAAAAAGATGCAGAGCCAATCAGTGAAGGAGAAAGAGATCAAGAAAAATAGACAAGAGAAAGGACGCAGTCGAAAGTGATTATCAAAAGGTGATCAATGTTGAAGGACATTCTTATAGTAACCAAGTGGTGACATATTGCCAAGAAGGCGACACTCTAAACTGCGGGATGCTTGTATACATTGGGCAATATGTTCTTATTACTTTTGCAGGTCAAGCGTCAACCAGCTAGTTAGCTACAGCTAGCCGCGCTCATAGCCTGCTAGCTGGCTAATGGAGGGAGCCGTGTTAAAGGCGCGAAGCACCATCCAAAGAATTTGGATTACAGAGGGTTGATGCTTGTCGCTGGAATACTTTTGCTTCACTGGAGCACCACGTCACCGTCGTCATGGTCCCTGCTGCGGGTCTTCTGAACTGTGAGTACATCGATTAATTCCTTTGGTGAGGACGCCACCTACTGGACGGGTTGCAATCAGGCCTGCGACGTTTTTCTTTTTAGAGTGTAAATTGGAGGCTGTGCTTGGGGAAACAAATTACCGTATTTAATCACAGTTTTTTTCATAGTTTGGCCGGGGGTGCGACGTATATGTAAACTTATTAACACATTATTACATAACCTCACATGTTATTTTCACACTAAACTGCATGAGGGCGCTCTAGGCCTGTGGAATAATTGGAACTGCAACTGACAATGAGTCTGACGTAAGCCACGAACAAGAGGAAGTGCTGCATCTTGTACTTCCGGGGTTAGTGGGGTTGTTTATAAGTGACACCAAAGACGAAGATTTCGTTGAATTTAATGATTTGGAGTGACGCGGATGGTTCGATAAACTAGTTAGCATGCTATTCTTGCTATACTTATTTGAATAACTCTTAATATTATGTCAGGCACGTTCTCATTTCCCCGTTCATGTGTTTAGGTAACGTTAGCATACCGTACAGTTCAGCTTGTTGCTTATTCATGTCTGTTCTTGTTGGATTTTGTCAAATAAATTTCCCCCAAGAATGCGATTTATACTCCAGTGCAATTTATATATGTCTTTTTCGTCTTTATTATGTATCTTATGGCTGGTGCGACTTATACTCTGCACGACTTATAATCCGGAAAATACAGTAGAAGGGGCTTCGAATAAGTTGCTTTTACAAATGGGAGTCAAATTACGTACATCTTTAAAAGGCAGCTATCTTGAATGTCGGATCACTTGATTGTATTGTCTCTTAAATCTTAATCCCAGTTTATCATGAAAACCATTTTGATGTTTGATATTTTGTCTATTAGCTCTCAAATTACAGGAAAAAAGTTTTCTACATGTGGTAATTGGGGCAGTTTTACTTCAACGGGGATCAGATTGGCTACAGTTGCTAAATTACTGAGGTCATCAGTTGGTTGACTTGTAGGGTGGTCAATCATTGGTTGGTTAGTTAATTAGTCGACTCGTTGGCTGCTTGTGCAATGGTTGTCATTGATTTGTCAGTGCGTCTGTTGGTTGTTTTGTAGGTTAGTCATTTCTTTGATCGGTTACTTGATTAGCCCACTGGTTGATTGCTCAGTTGGTTAGTCAATTGATTAGCTGGTGGGTAGGTTGATCAATATTGGGTTAGTTGCTTCTAGTTAGTTGCTGTTGGTTGGCTGTTTGGGCAATTGATTGGTTAGTCGATTGGCTGGGGGACTAGTCAATTGCTTCATTTGTCAATCGGTCAATTGATTTGCTGTTTGGTTGGTTAGCCGATAACTCATTGGTTGTTTTCTTTTTGTAGAATAGTCAATTGATTGGTTGGCAGATCACTTAAGTAGGTGGTTGATCGGTCAGTTTTTTTTTGTGGGGAGGGGGGTTGATTTTTGTGTCTCTGGTGGCTGTCCCCCACGTGGTTATTGGTGCCATAGCAAGCATGTACGATGAATGAGCATAATAAGCAGGAGTTCACCTGTGTTGTTGACAGCCGACGCACCTTGCTGCCATGCAACTCGGCTCCTCTTGCTGCTGCTAAAGGCAATGGGCACTGATGGCAAGTGCGAGGACACGCAAAGCTTTTTGCTAGTTTGCGTTCGCCACCGACTTGCAAAGTTTTCTATTCCTCCATACTGATTTCCATTAGCCAATCCATGGTGTTTAGAGCAGGACGTTAGCAATGCCTTCAAATGTTTTAGTTGAACACTTTGGTGTTTAAAGATGCAAAGTTTCAGTCTCTTTTGTTTCCTTTGTGCTTTTTGCAGTCAACTTCAAGTGGGAGTCTATCGTATAGCCCTTGAAGCACGGACGCACGCTCGCAAGAGTTTTCCTTTCCTCAAAGTGATGTGATATGATAGTTGTCCGCTTCTTGATAGCGAGCGGAAACAGGCGCTAAGAAATACCTTGAAAAGTTTCTTTTACTGGGCTGAAGTGTCCTTTGACTTTTTCAAGGCAGATGAAAGTGAAAAAAAAGATTTCATGTGCTCTACATATTGCAGATTTCGTCGCTAGTGGATGTGGAAGGTATGCTCAGTGATCAACTTGCTTTGAATACGTCCAAGCGACCCTTTGTCGACCCGCAAGGCGACGTAGCGTCAAGCAATCTGGCATGCAACATTTTTGTTTGCTTTTCTTGCAGCGGTACCGGGAGATGTTTTTCCTACATTTGCAAAATGTGTCATTCTTCTTCTTGTTGTTGAACCAAAGGAAGGCAAGGCACATTCTGTGGTTTCGGACATATCGTGCAAAACAGACTTTCAAAACGGTCTGGCGAGCAGGGCTGGAGGGATGGCAAGGAATCCCGGTGGAAGTCTTGGGCTGGGCAAAAGAGAGAGAGAGAGAACGAGAGAGAGCGCGAGAGAGAGAGATAGCACATTCCCCATTGCTTGTACAGGCCATGGCTCCAAATCCTTTTCACACGTTGGCCTCTTCTTGACACCGAGGCTTCGTCGCAGTGACGCAAGAGTGAGTGAGTCGCATTGCTATTCAGCATTTGGACAGCGCCCAGCCAAAAATCGCATCTCCCAATGAGATCGTCCTTCATCGGCATCCTTCTTCACCGCCTAAGTGATGCTTGCTCGTGTCCCAAGGAGCGGCCCGCACTCGTGTCCATCAAAGCGTATTTGAGAGTGACATCGCGCTTTCACGCCCACGCTGATTGTCAATCTGAGTCGTTCTTTTCCTCCTCCTTCTTTTTGTTCTTTGAGGGGACGTTGAAGAGGGGAAGGGGAAAAAAGTGCAAGTTTGAATGAAAAGATAGTCTCGCTTTCTCTCGCTTGTCCAAGTCTTTTGTGGAATAGAGGAAAAAAAGAGCAAGGCTTATTTGCATATATGATAATAAGCAGCACCTGCAGGGAGGGGCAGGCTTAAAGGCTGGATTGACGTCCTTTGCCGGCAAATCCTTGCGGCGACCGGTCTCGAAAGCCGTTTGCAGTCCGAGCGGCCCTCAGTGGGCCCGCACCCGCACTAGGCCCAGAAACCGGATAGCGTAAATGGCCACCGAACAGAATTTTAGGCTGGGGTTAGGGGCGGTGTGAGCGCACAGAGACGAGATCACCGTGTGTTTCAGTTGCCCAGATACCAAGACTGAAACACACACACACACACACAAAATTGTGTCCCATGGCTAAACAATATCACGAGAAATCCGATCGAGTTCAACCACACACGGCACAGGGTAACAAAATAGAACACGCCGGTGCCGTGACATGCGAGTCAAATCGGTCGCAGCCAACAAACGTACGTTTAACGTGCCGCTCGATGTCCAATTCGACGCCGGGTGCCCACAGCAGATGGACTTTGTAAGACTCAATACGAGTGTGGAGCGAGGTCGGGACCAACCTGGGCTTGGTAGAGTCCACCGGGGTCTCGAGGCGCGATGCCCACAAAGGAGGAGCGAGCAGCGGGGGGCGTCCCCGGGGTTCCGGGAGCCGAGTACGCTGTTGCGATGACATCATCAGTGTACGGGCCCGGTTTACAAGTGGCAGCACAAGCAGCCGTTCTACCGAGTGGCAAAGGGTCGCTCGTTTTCACCAGACGCCGCGCTTTCCGCAAAAACAACGTAGGATGTACAAACCAGCCAATGGGGCGGGAAAATGCACACTGACCTGAAATGACGCCCAAGGAGCCAAACACTTTCAAATGTTAAAATCGGTCAACAAATGTGCAAGTTGCAACATGAAGATGTTCAAGATTGCAATTTGAGGTTTTTCGCAAGAATTTGAGTCGCTGATGCCACTGGAATGAGCTAAACGGTTTGAAATCGGAATGAATCAAATCATTCAATGAGAAGTAGAAATGTTGAATTTGGGGTTTTTGTTTGAAATTTGGGGCATATCAATTTAGGAGAATTGGAATCTGCAATTTGTGGGCTAGAAAAAGGGTCAAATGTGGTGGTTGTTTTTCCCGTCTTAAAACTTGTCAACGATTTAAACGTCAACAGGCTGAAAGGTGTGGAATGGCCGAGAACGCAAACGGAATTCTGCAAAACGAGCAGCCGCTTGGGCTCCGAAGCACTTACTGGGCGACGTGGGCGAGCTTGTGGCTGCGTCCGAGGAGGTGCCGGGGGGCTTGACGTCGGCGGGCCGGCCCAAGGGTGATGGCCCCAGGCCGGGCGCCCGCATCTGAGAGGACAGGTAGTGGCCGCTTACTTTGAGCTGGTTGCTGCCGTTATGCTGCAAACACAAACAGTGCTCAGGGCCGAGACCGAGACCGAGACCAAGACCAAGACCTGAAACCGAAATAGGCTCACCGAGCTTTGATTGGCGGGCTCACAGGCCAGGGAGACCAGATCCTTCAGTGGGTCCTGGCCTAAGTGAGGAGGGTAACGGATGGCTCCGTGCGGGAAGTAGGACGAGGAGGCAAAGTGCAAAGACGGCGACGGGTGAGGGCGGGATAGGCCTGGACCACCACACACGCGCAAACACGCGCACGGCGTCATCAGTTTGACTTTTTTTGATTTTCGGTCAAAGCTGGCTCTCTGCGTCACCGACCGCTGTGCACTGCGATGACGGGCCGATGATGCTGAGTGAAGGACCCCGGCCTGGGCGAGTCCTCTCGGGCTGAAGGACTATCCAGCTCGGCCTTCTTCACCGGAGGAGACACACCTGACACACGCATGCATTGAGCGAGGTCAAAACGATGCACACGCTCACATTCCTTTTGCTTTACCTCCTTCCATGTCGTCCGTCCAGTTTCTGGAGCTGCTGGCCGGGGAGGATGGCGAGTGGTAATATTCTCCTCCTGGACTGTTCACCTCCTCCTCCACGGAGCCTGATTTATGCCGCTTGCTCCTGCACACACCCACGGCTTTTAATTTTCGGGGCGGGGGGGTGGGGGTCGGTTAGTAGACCGTGTGCTTACCCGCCAGACGAGGTGCTGGCGAGTGAGCGGCGCATGTTGACGGGCTGGGGGATTGCCTGATTGAGATCGTAGGCCAGGTGGCCTTGAAGCTCGCCAATGGAGAAACTCGGCACCACCCCCGAGACGACGGGAGCTACAAAGGAACCCACAGACGACAGTGACCCGTCAATGTTTCATCTCACGTCGACGCGTCACCCCCCCACGACAACTCAAAACGACAACGCTGGGGTAACAACCCGCTTTTCAGGTTTGGTCGCGCGACGTTGGCAAACTGAGCCCACCCGGCCGGCACCTTGATGTCATTTTGGGTCGGTGGTGAGTGGCAAATTAGTTCACTGAATGCGGTGAGGCTGAAGGAAACGTGTACACATAAAGCGCAGGTCGCGTGAGAGCTGACTTACTTCTGGACACCCGCACCAGCTCGGTGACGTTGAAAACTCCAGAGGTCACAAAGGCGTCTCGGAACTCGGGACCGTCTGCAACATGGACCGCAGCGGGACAGTCAGCCAAGGCCACGAAAGTACGGCGCTCACGGTACACTATGCGCAGGGTTACCCGTCGCGACGCCGCGACCGTCCTCCTGATCGGACGCCGTCCGAACGGGACTGCTGCCCTCCTCGGCCTCTGCGCACACACAAGGAAAAAAGAACGTGGTGTGACGTGAGCCATAGACAACTCTATTTCTATACTGTGGCGCGTTTGGCAACAAAGCGTGTTGCGGTTAGGGACGCGACAACTGCAAGTTACGAGCGGACCTTGTAGCTCGCGCCAGGACCCATAATCAGAAAGCAGAAGCGTACTCGCCTCTGTGATGGACGTAGTAGGCCAGGTAAAGGTCGAGCTCCTTGACGGAGACGGAGATGTGCCCGGGCTGCACGCACAGCAGCGGGTTGGCACACTGGCCACCCTTGACCAGACGCTCGCCATCTGTGCTCTCCAGTGGGATCCCCTTGAACAGGATCACCATCACTAGGTCCAGCCGCCACACCTGCGGGGCCAAAAGGGGCAGCAAGCGACTCAAGCGATTACCCCCCCACCTACCCACCCCCATCTCCCCAACCTTGTCGGCCTGTCTGAGGCAGTCGATGCGTCGCATTTTGCCTTTCTGGTCGGGGTTGGACAGGACGCAGCAGGCCGCCTTCTTGCCCGTCACCGACATGGCAAAGTCCTCTCGACATTCTGGACGGATGTCTTTCCGCAGTTTGGCCAGAAGGCGACTGGCCCACTTCTGCTTCACCTGCCACCAGAACAACAGGGGCAGGACTTAAGTTAAAGTCCCAATGCTCGTCACACACATCTGGGTGTGGTGAAATTTGTCCTCTGCATTTAACCCATCCACGTGTGATCTTGATCCATCCCCTGGGGGAGAGGGGAGCAGTGAGCAGCAGCGGTGCCACGCTCAGGAATCATTTGGTGATCTCACCCGCCAATTCCAACCCTCAATGCTGAGTGCCAAGCAGGGAGGCAATGGGTCCCATTTTTATAGTCTTTGGTATGACCCGGCCAGGGTTTGAACCCACACCCTTCCAGTCTCAGGGCGGACACTCTACCACTAGGCCATTGAGCTGGTCACTTCACTGGATTTCATGCGGACGCCAGCGTACCTGACCTAAACTACGATAACTGCTCTAAGAGGCCGATGTTCACCGAAGTTCACAGCTGAGTTATTTTTTGGGCGGTGGGGCAAAATGCTTCTTGGTGCTATAACCTGGCTTATGCAACAATTTGTTTTTTTTAATAAACAATCTTATTTTTTTTGTCTTTTCTTTTCTCAATTGTATGACAAAGGGCGTCAATTGTACGTGGACTTTCAGAATCTTCTGGCGGCTCAGTCCCTCTCTTCTGTCTACAGCGGTGCTAAATTATAGGGAGCACGCAGCAGCGGCCTGCTAGTTCGATAAACAATAAAGTCCGGGCGCCCTCACGTGGACAAGATTAGCATTACACATGGCTGTCCACCACGGTGCCTGTCCCATAATCACATCATCACGTTAAAAGCTCCGCTTTTAGGAACCAAAGATCGGTCACATGCTTATTTTTGTTATATGCGCTGTTTCTGATATTTTGACCACTTTTGCTTGGCAAAGAAGGTGAAAATATTGGGAACACTTCAGTACAAACTGCTTACCTCTAAAACTTAAGCACAAAATGGTTCACATAGGTTGGAAAACGTTTTGCTCGTGTTTTGTTTTTTGGCCTGTCAGACAAAGCAAGCAATTCAAGGATGGGGGAAAACATACGTGTACTAGAAGCAGTATAACTGGTAAAATTATTTCTTTTGATATAAAAAAAATAATTCTTACTCGTTTTAAAATTGGTATTACTGACAATGAATTGAATGATTCAGATTCAGATGATGGACAGATGACAAATAAATGAATGAACAATTGGTGTATTTTACTCTTCGTTCCCGTTTAAAAACAAAACAGTAAGATTTGAAAAGTATTTGATGTGATAACTGAATGTAAAAAGGCCAAATCTGTCAGTCCCGAGTCTGCGCATACTTTTAACGCGAGCGCACCCCTGCATGTGCCCCCCCCAACGCACCTCTGCCTTCTCTCCGAGGAGCTCTTCCTTAACGGCCCGCTCTTCGTCTTTGGTCATCCTCTTCTCGTGCTTCTTGAAGTACTTCCTCTTCCTGGCCTGCAGGTTGAACCACGTGTAGGCGAAGGCGCGCACCTGCGGCAGCAGCGCCTCAATGAAGGGGTGGAACTCGTCCTGAAAACAAATGCGGGGGGAGCACAAATGACCATGCGGCTGCAAATGCACCGAGTCGCTCTCGCCGGCACGAACCGAGGCGACAAGCGCACTCGGCGTTCCCGTATGACTCGGACGTGTCTCGAAAGTGGTGATGTAAAAGAAAAGGCGAGTCATAGACGGCAAAGGGCTCTCCTTTAAGGTCCTGGTTTTGCTCCTTCGAGCAACCGACTGTACCCTTGTCTAATTTTAGAATTAGCAGCAAAACAAGATAACATCATAGTTTGAGCGCTCAAATATGCTGAAGTCAAACGGCAGCGCGACTGTGAAGGTGAGCCCCCTCAATTGAAGATGGACTCTTTCTTTTAGTGCCAGTCAAAATGAGAAACACAAAATGATACCACTTGCAAGGAGCCGCCGTAGACTACGATCGGCACCCAGACATGAAAGCGATATCGCACCCTCAGCCGCACCCTTCGACTGTTAGCAGCAAGTGGACCCATTCCACTTGAAAAAACTTTCCTCTTGACAGAGGACTTTCCTTATTACAAAACACAAACGTGAGATGAGCCGTCAAATAGGTCAGTGGTGTCTGCTGGAGAGTTCAAAGTGAGCTTTCAAATCAACACTTGGGTCACTTTACATCTTCTCGCCCATCAGCTGTCACAATAATAACTGACGCTAGGCTCTCCTGCGCTACTCCTTCTTGAATTTGCGAACCAAGGCTAGCGGTGCTCTTTGCGCAACTGCTCGCCGGGACCGGAGGCCCTCTGTCGGCCACACTTTAGTCCCTCGGCCCGCCGTGTCCGACTGCGGCCATTTTCTGCTGAGTAACATGCACGCGGACGCGCGCGCTCCGCCGCCTGAAGGAAGTTGAACTTGGCCTTGCGCCGTCCCGGCCGACCAGTCGCCCCAGGCACACGTGGGTCCGCCGGCGCCCTTGCGAGCGGCGTTTGTCTCGCCGCGTGGCGGTGAGGCGGCGATGGGGATCGGCGGGCGACACGAGCGCCAAAGCCCTCACGCCAAACTCCCTCGCGATAAGCCAACACTCCCAGTTGAGCGAGATCCGTGGCAAAATGGTGTCGTGTCCCGCAGTAAGCACCCAATGTTCCCCTTTTTGGTGGCGTTCGGACAAATTCGGCATCAACGCTAGATGCTCTAAAAGCCTGTTGAGGACAATATAACAATTTTTTACTTTAATGTCGAAGGCTAACTTCCGCCCTGTAAAGGAAGCCCTTCAGAGGCAACTCAACTCTAAGAGTTACGCTTTTCAAACGCAAAACGTTTCGTGTCGCTTTCTATTACTCATCCGAATTGTAGTTCACAGCGTGAATGTTTAAGGCGCTTGAGCGGTAATTTTCTAAAAGACGCAAGTATTCGCCAGTATCCACATGTTCTGAATTTAGCTTGAATTTTGAATGAAGTTTGGCAATGGACTCACCAACGTCATACGTCACACCGAGGCTGTTCCAGAACTAAACATGGGACATTTGGAAGAGAGAAAGGAAAAGCAGCAGCACAAGTTTTGTGCCAAATGAATTTACTCATTCGGCTCCGTGGCCTTTTCTGGGCACGCCACGTTCGGGACTCAAAACGGCAGCGAGCGGAACCGCTTTTGCTTGTTGTTGTTGCTGTTGTTGTTGTTGTTGTTGTTGTCCTACCATGTCCGAACCGAGCCGCCAGCCGAGGATGTCGAAGCCAATGTTACAGGCGGCCCATCTCCAGCCGCCTTTCCTTCTCATTCCATATTCACGGCCGACACCAGCTCCGTGCCAGCGGGGTAAAATCCAGGAGCGCAACCGTCCCGTGTCGAGCTTCGGACGGCCACCCCTCCTCCCTCCCGCTCGCTCGCTCGCCCCCTCCCCCTCCCGGCAGGCTGCGGCAGAGCACGATGGAGCCACGTTCACCTTTTGGGTTTACCTCCGCCAAGGAGCCCGCCCCCCTTTCCCCTGGCCCATTAGGAATAACAATCATAATGAATAGACTTCGGTATTGAGTTTTTGCCCCAGAATGTAACACAAGCTTGTTGTATCATCATTAAAACTGACGTTTCATACAAACAGTTGTGTATTTTAAATAAAACGAAATAATAACAATATGACGTTTATTTGCTACGCATGGACAGCAGCTCACCTTGAACATGCATAAAGACTTCCCAGTTTTTGTAAAGGCAAAATTATTGTAGGAAACCAAGACTCGAAAGTTGAAAAAAAAGAGTACCCATTGCCAAAACGTATGAAATTCAGTGTTCATGTCCATTGTAACAACGCGCGTGCACACGCACACACACACACGCACACACATACTCACAGGCAGCTGCAAAGTGATGGGGAAGTCGGCCATATTGGTCTTGTATCACGATAATACTTAGATTTTGGTCATAATTTCGTTTTAATGTCGACGCTGCACTGGGCCTGCGGGACTTAATGATCGGCATGCAGTGCGCGTGTGCGCGCACGTACATGCGAGCTGCTGACTCAGCCTTTTCCCACGAGAGCTTTCCTGGCTCCCTCTGCTGGTCGTCGCACGGAAGGAACTTAACACGCGAGCGATAACAAAGCACGTGATGAAAAACTGGCGGGCAGCAGACAGAAGAAGAGGTGAGATAATTTGTGAAACCCCCCCCCCCCCCACACACACACACACACACATGAAATGTAATGTTGCTAATTCTGTGTAAATCAAAAAAGTAAATATTACTTAATATTAAATATTACAAAAAGGCCATGTTAATACTGTCGATGTTATGAACCTGTAGACATGACACAAACTATTACTTTCTGAAAGATATTGTAAATGACAAGAGCAAAATTCACTTGTTTTGTTTTAATAATAACAGACAACTTTGCATTACTTATAACTCCTGTTTAAATTGTTTATGAGGCAAAAATAATTTTAAACTCATGTAAATTTAAGGTATTTCATACAGTGTGTTCAATGTTATCGGACTCTTCAGATATGAATGAAAGGCAGAATTTGTTTTTTTAGTTGTTCACATCTGCCTAAGTGGCTTATATTTCAAGATTCAAGATTCAAGAATTTTTATTCGCCATGTTTGGGCGTGCCAAACAAGGAATTTGACTTCGGTACATCACAGCCTCTGTTCAACATTTAGGTGACTAACAACACTCAGGACGTGTGAAAAATGACAAATATTCTCAGGCATCCCCTGATCTTAAAAAATAAGACAATTGGGACAATGAAATTTGTTTTATAACAGTGTGTATTTATTTGCATGACATTTTTGTAGTTAAAAAATGTCCGAAAAAACTATTGGCCCCCAGGCCCCTTCACTTTATCAAATCTGGCCCTCCTTGCAAAAAGTTTGGACACCCCTGAGTTAGAGCAATTCCAGTGGTCCCCAACCTTTTTTGCGCCACGGACCGGTTGCGTGTCAGAAATATTTTCGCACGCCGGCCTTATATATATATATATATATATATATATATATATATATATATATATATATATATATATATATATATATATATATATATATATATATATATATAATTTTTTTTTTCAGGTTCAAACATAAAGATATAAAAGTTTAATTTTTTGTCAACAATCAACAACAAGTGGGACACAATCGTGAAGTGCAACAAAATGTATTGGATAATTTAAACTTTTTTAACAAATAAAAAACGTGGGGCGTGCAATATTATTCGGCCCCTTTGCGCTAATACTTTGTAGCGCCACCTTTTGCTGCAATTACAGCTGCAAGTCCCTTGGGGTATGTCTCTATCAGTGTTGCACATCGAGAGACTGGAATTCTTGCCCATTCTTCCTTGCAAAACAGCTCAAGCTCAGTGAGGTTGGATGGAGAGCGTTTGTGAACAGCAGTCTTCAGCTCTTTCCACAGATTCTCAATTGGATTCAGGTCTGGACTTTGACTTGGCCATTCTAACACCTGGATACGTCTATTTGTCAACCATTCCATTGTAGATTTGGCTTCATATTTTGGATCATTTTCCTGTTGGAAGATAAATCTCCGTCCCAGTCTCAGGTCTTTTGCAGACTCCAACAGGTTTTCTTCCAGAAGGGTCCTGTATTTGGCTCCATCCATCTTCCCATCAATTTTAGCCATCTTCCCTGTCCCTGCTGAAGAAAAGCAGGCCCAAACCATGATGCTGCCACCACCATGTTTGACAGTGGGGATGGTGTGTTCAGGGTGATGAGCTGTGTTGTTTTTACGCCAAACATATCGTTTTGCATTGTGGCCAAAAAGTTCGATTTTGGATTCATCTGACCAGAGCACCTTCTTCCACATGTTTGGTGTGTCTCCCAGGTGGCTTGTGGCAAACTTTAAACGAGACTTTTTATGGATATCTTTGAGAAATGGCTTTCTTCTTGCCACTCTTCCATAAAGGCCAGATTGTGTTGTCCTATGGACAGACTCTCCCACCTCAGCTGTAGTTATCTGCAGTAACCAGCTCAGTGGCCTAGTAGTAGAGTGTCCGCCCTGAGACTGGAAGGTTGTGGGTTCAAACCCCGGCCGGGTCATACCAAAGACTATAAAAATGGGACCCCTTAATGCTGCTTGGCACTCAGCATTAAGGGTTGGAATTGGGGGGTTAGATCACCAAATGGTTCCCGAGCGGGGCAACGCTGCTGCTCACTGCTCCCCTCTCCCCCAGGGGATGGATCAAAATCACATGGGGATGGGTTAAATGCAAAGGACAAATTTCACCACACCCAGATGTGTGTGTGACGATGATCATTGGGGGACTTTCATCCAGAGTGATCATGGGCCTCTTGGCTGCATCTCTGATCAGTCTTCTCCTTGTTTGAGATGAAAGTTTGGAGGGACGGCCGGGTCTTGGTAGATTTGCAGTGGTCTGATACTCCTTCCATTTCAATATAATTGCTTGCACAGTGCTCCTTGAGATGTTTAAAGCTTGGGAAATCTTTTTGTAACCAAATCCGGCTTTAAACTTCTCCACAACAGTATCTCGGACCTGCCTGGTGTGTTCCTTTGTCTTTACGGTTCTCTCTGCGCTTTAAACAGAACCCTGAGACTATCAAAGAGCAGGTGCATTTATACGAAGACTTGATTACACACAAGTGCATTCTATTTATCATCATCAGTCATTTAGGACAACATTGGATCATTCAAAGATCCTCACTGAACTTCTGGAGTGAGTTTGCTGCACTGAAAGTAAAGGGGCCGAATAATATTGCACGCCCCACTTTTCAGTTTTTTATTTGTTAAAAAAGTTTAAATTATCCAATAAATTTTGTTCCACTTCACGATTGTGTCCCACTTGTTGTTGATTCTTGACAAAAATTCAAAATGTTATATCTTTATGTTTGTAGCCTGAAATGTGGCGAAATTTTGAAAGGTTCAAGGGGGCCGAATACTTTCGCAAGGCATAAATATATATGCCTGGGAGCTTGAGGGTTCTACGCAGTATCTTTGCTGTTCCTAGTACTGCACTTTTCTGGACTGAGATGTCAGATGTTTTTCCTGGGATCTGTTTCAGCCACTCCTCCAGTTTGGGAGTTACTGCCCCTCGTGTTCCAATGACCACAGGTACCACTGAAGTCTTCACTCTCCAGGCCTTCTCCAGCTCTTCTCTGAGCCCTTGATATTTCTCAAGTTTCTCATGTTCCTTTTTTTTAATGTTACCATCTTTTGGGATGGCTATGTCAACCACAACGGCTTTCCTCTGCTCTTTGTCCACCACCACAATGTCCGATTGGTTCGCCATTACCATTCTGTCTGTCTGGATCTGGAAGTCCCAGAGGATCTTGGCTTGGTCATTCTCTACCACCTTTGGAGGTGTTTCCCCCTTGGATCTTGGGACTTCCAGTCCATACTCTGCACAGATGTTCCTGTACACTATTCCAGCTACTTGGTTATGGCGCTCCATGTATACTTTACCTGCCAGCATCTTACACCCTGCAGTTATGTGCTGGATTGTCTCAGGACCTTCTTTGCACAATCTACACCTGGGGTCTTGTCTGGTGTGGTAGATTTGGGCCTCTATTGCTCTGGTGCTCAAGGCCTGTTCTTGTGCAGCCGAGATCAATGCCTCTGTGCTGTCCTTCAGACCAGCTCTCTCTAGCCATTGGTAGGATTTCTGGATATCAGCCACTTCAGCTATGTTTTGGTGGTACATCCCATGTAGGGGCTTGTCCTCCCATGATGGTCCCTCCAGCATCTCATCTTCCTTTGATGCCCATTGTCTGAGACATTCACTGAGCACGTGATCCGTTGGGGCCTTATCCCTGATGTACTTATGGATCTTGGATGTTTCATCTTGGATAGTGGCTCTCACGCTCGCTAGTCCTCGGCCTCCTTCTTTACGGCTAGTGTACAGTCTCAGGGTGCTGGACTTGGGATGGAACCCTCCATGCATGGTTAGGAGCTTCCGTGTCTTGATATCTGTGGTCTGTATATCCTCCTTTGGCCACCGTATGATTCCTGCAGGGTATTTGATTACTGGTAGGGCGTAGCTGTTAATGGCTAGGGACTTGTTCTTGCCGTTGAGCTGACTTCTTAGGACTTGCCTTACTCGATGGAGGTATTTGGCTGTGGCTGCTTTCCTTGTTTCCTCGTCAAGGTTGCCATTTGCCTGTGGAATTCCAAGGTATTTGTAGCTGTCCTCAATGTCTGCTATTGTTCCTTCTGGGAGTGAGACCCCCTCTGTGTGGATTACCTTTCCTCTTTTAGTCACCATGCGGCCACATTTCTCAAGTCCGAATGACATTCCGATGTCAGAGCTGTAGATCCTGGTAGTGTGGATCAGGGAGTCAATGTCCCGCTCGTTCTTAGCGTACAGCTTTATGTCATCCATGTAGAGGAGGTGGCTGATGGTGGCCCCATTCCTGAGTTGGTATCCATAGCCCGATTATTTGGCTGAGGGGGTTCAGTCCTATACAGAACAGCATTGGGGACAGAGCGTCTCCTTGGTATATACCACATTTGATGGTCACGTGTGCAAGTGGCTTGCCATTGGCTTCAAGTGTGGTTTTCCACTGTTTCATCGAGTTGGCAATGAAGGTTCTCAGAGTCCCATTGATGTTGTACAGCCTCAAGCATTCAGTGATCCAAGTATGTGGCATTGAGTCATATGCTTTCTTGTAATCAATCCAGGCAGTGCTCAGGTTGGTACATCTGGTTCTGAAGTCTTGGGTGACTGTTCTATCCACCAGGAGTTGATGTTTTGCTCCTCTGGTATTTTAACCAATCCCTTTCTGAGCAGTGCTCATGTATTGATCCATGTGCCCGCTGATCTTATCTGATATTATGCCCGACATCAGCTTCCATGTTGTGGAGAGGCAGGTGATTGGCCGGTAGTGGATGGGACTGTACCCTTTGAAGGATCCTTCTGGATCAGGATCGTACGCCCTTGGGTTAGCCATTCAGGGTGAGTCCCATCCCTTAGCAGCTGGTTCATTTGTGCTGCCAGGCGCTCATGGAGAGTTGTAAGCTTCTTGAGCCAGTAGCTGTGGATCATGTCAGGGCCTGGTGCTGTCCAGTTTTTCATTCCTGAGACTCTTCTCTGGATGTCTGCCACTATGATGGTTACTGGGTTATGTTCAGGGAGCTTGCTGTGGTCCTTTCTCAGAGCCACCAGCCACTGTGCATCTTTCTTATGTGATGCCTCCCGCTCCCATATATCCTTCCAGTACTGTTCAGTTTCCAGCCTTGGTGGGTCAGCTCTGCTATTATTCCCCTGCCACTGAGCGTACACTTTCGCTGGTTGTGTTGTGAACAACCGATTTATTCGTCTGGCTTCATTGTCTCTTGTGTACCTCTTTAGGCGGCTGGCCTAGGCTTGGAGTCTTTGTTTGGCAGTTTCGAGTGCTTCAGGTATGGGCATCTGGCTGTATTTCTTGGGAACTTGCTTTTTCATTGCACCTTTCTGGGCCTCTGTCATTTGGCTCACTTCTCTCCGTGCTATCCTGATTTTGGCCTCCAGCCTTCTCTTCCATGGCGGGCACTGTTGTGGTCACATATGGTCATTCTTCTTGTAGCCAAGCATTTCTAGGATCACGGCTGCTGAGGTGTATATCAGCTCATTGGTTTCAGTGATGGTAGCCGTAGGAATTGTTGTCAGTGCTGCATTCACATCTTCTAGGAGACTTTCTGAGGGTACTTCACTTAGCCTCTGCAGTGTGTATCTAGGTTCCCGAGCATTCATTCTCGCCATGATCTTGTTCTTCAGGTCAGTTGCTGCCTCGTTCAGCTTGATTGTGCTAATTGGGGTTTCGTACCCAGCCTCTGGACTTGTACATGGATTTAACTCGTCTCTGACCTGGTGCTCTGGGTGACCTTCGCTATGGCATTTGTGTTGTATCTCATCAATCTCGAGCTGTGATAGCAGGTGCCGTTTATGGATATTGGAACATTGAGCTACTAGTTGCTTGGCCGATAGTGTTGACTGTGGGTATCGAAGTTGCCATTGTTCCCGCATTCTCCGCATGTAACCCCTCTTGCTCGGGTTGCTGGAGTAGTAGCATTCCAACAGATCCTTATTCTCGCATCTCGCCCATTTGTGTCTTGTTCCAGTAGCCCATTTTTCATCAGGGTGCTCTGGTTCCCCAGCACCTGATGCAGACCTTGTTTGTCCGGGCGACGTCTGAGCCGGCATGTCTTTCGTTTCTTGTACTCTCATTATCTCTGAGGTAGGCGGTATCGTTAAGGGTCTTGCCTAAGGACCCACACTGACTGTTGGTAAGGTAATCGCTCATTGCTCATATTGTGCCCTGCCGGGAATTTGTAAGTCATGTGACTTACTGATTGAGCTGGTCAGCCGTAGTCAGCCGTATTTTGTCCGAGACCTTGCATCCCTGGCTGTCAGGAGGTTTGGACAAACAGGGATAGCTTGGAAACAGTTTACTTTTTGCAGGGGGGAACGATATATATACGATATATATATATATATATATATATATATATATATATATATATATATATATGGCATAAAAACAAGTATAAACCACGTAAAAATAAAACTCATCATTACGTGGTTGGTGGCAGGTGTTGCTCCCAGTCTCCAGTTACGCTCGTTAGGGTAAAGCGTTGTGCGCAATCTTGTGTTTCGTGACTGCAGATTCGTCACAAGCGATATGAAACTTGCCTGACTGCAAAACTGTTCCAATTCTCAATAAAAATGTTGAACGAAACGTTTAGTTTACATTTCCGACTGGCTGCAAGAAATAGCAAACACAAAAAAATGAAATAAAAAAATGGAACAGTTATAAGCGGGATTTGAACCCGTGACGCAAAGTAATTAAGAATGGCTCATTGGCTATTGGTTTAACCGCTATGCTATCGGACAATCACTTTAACCGTGATAAATTATCTTGAATATAGACAAAACCAAATTACCCCTCGAGGGTACGAGTTGATCTGATGCCTCGTGTATACCCGCCCATTAGTGTTGACTCGTGCGTGAACAATTCGTTCAAAAGAATGAATCCTTTCAGTGAACAAGAGTGAACGAATCACTTCCTAAAGTGAAGTGATTCACTTAGTTGATTAGTGATTCCTAAAGTTAGGAAGTGATTCGTTCTTTTTTCAGTTCATATGACTTCAACCAGTAGGTGTCGGTAATGTCCATTGAAGCTGGTGCCACCTCGCCGTAAAACAAAACGAAGAAGAAAGTGACTTCCCGTTCACGAACGAGTCGTGAATTGTATTTTCCGTTCACCAACGAATGAATCTGTGAGTGAACGAATCAGTGAGCGATTCGCATTTCCAGTTCATCGTGAGAACGGATCATTGCGGGAACGAATCCTGACTTTCTCGTTCGCAAACGAGTCAATGGGTGAACTATCTTCCCGTGCACCAACGGATCAGTCAGTGAACATGTTGCGTCTGCTGGCGTGAACTATGTACGCCAGAATGTAGATTTACGGTTTACTTATAGTAGGTTTTAAATAACGTGTATCAAAGTCTGCTTTATTGTCTATTTCTTCACATGCCAAGACACACAAAGGGATCGAAATTACGTTCCCACTATCCCACGGTGACAAGACATAGTTCACAATGTACATACAAGTAAACAACACGAGAAAAATAAAACAATAAGGCACAATCATTGAATAAATAAGAGTGATGAATAAATAATAAATAAACAAATAACACAATAAATAAGAACAGGACGCTACGCAGAAGGGGGAAGAGAGTTCAGGATCCTAACAGCCTGGAGAATGAAGCTGTTGGTGTGTCTGGCGGTGCGGGAGCGCAGGCTCCTGTACCTCTTCCCAGAGGGCAGAAGATCAAACAAAGAGTGAGCGGGGTGACTCATCACTCACAATCGTGGTCGTCTTGCGGGCAAGATGGGAGGCGTAAATGCCCTTCAGGGATGGGAGTGAAGCACCAATAATCTTACCAGCCGTGTTCACTATGCGCTGCAGGGCCTTCACGTTGTATTCAGTGCTGCTACCACCCCAGACAGCGATACAGCTGGAGAGGACGCTCTCAATGGTGCCACGGTAGAATGTAGTCATGACGGGCGGAGGAGCACTTGCTCGCCTGAGTTTCTGCAGGAAGTACAGGCGGCGCTGAGCTTTCTTTGCCAGTGATGCGGTGTTGGTGGACCAGGAGAGGTCCTCACTGATCCCAGGAATCTCGTGCTGCTCACTCTCTCCACCACAGCACCGTCGATGGTCAGCGGCAGGTGTTGGGTGTGACCCTTCCGGAAGTCAACAAAAACCTCCTTGGTCTTGTTGACGTTCAGCAGGAGGTTGTTGTCCCTGCACCACGCGGTCAGAAGGTCAACCTCCAACCTGTACTGAGTCTCGTCGCCCTTGGTGATGAGACCCACCAGAGTCGTGTCGTCAGCAAACTTCACTATGCGGTTGTTGCCGTAGGACGCAGTGCAGTCGTGCGTCAGCAGGGTGAAGAGCAGCGGACTGAGCACACAACCTTGGGGGGCCCCCGTGCTCAGCGTGATGCTGGCGGAGATTTTGTCGCCAACACGTACCACCTAAGACAGAGGAAGTCCAGTGGCCAGTTGCAGAGGTAGGTACTGAGGCCCAGCTTGTCGAGTTTGCAGATGAGTTTTTGTGGCACAATGGTGTTGAAGGCAGAACTGAAGTCCACAAACAGCAATCTCACATACGAGTCCCTACTCTCCAGGTGGGAGAGGGCCGAGTGGAGGGCAGAGCAGATGGCATCCTCAGAGGACCACATCCGGGAGGCCGTGCGCACGCGCCAAGTGGCCGAAAATAGCCCCCGCCGAGCGGATCGGCTGTTTATAAGCACCGCGGAGGAGATCGCGGAGCCTCATTCGACTTCCAGCGGCCGGCGAGCTCGCGCACCCGCCCGGCACATCCGGGAGGCCGTGCGCACGCGCCAAGTGGCCGAAAATAGCCCCCGCCGAGCGGATCGGCTGTTTATAAGCACCGCGGAGATCGCGGAGCCTCATTCGACTTCCACCGGGCCGCGCACTTGCGCACGCCGCCCGGTTCAAATTTTCTAAGTGCAACGCACAATGAGATGCATTAGAAACGGCCTTGGGTACCATCACATTTGAAGCGATGAATACGAAGTTAAATTTTATGCCTCGGTGTATAAGTCGAGGTCGATTTTTTTCGGTCGATTTTGGATCGAAAAAGGTCGACCAATACACCGGCAAATACGGTAGCAATTTTGAAAGACTTAAAATTGTCACGGTCGGGTGGAGCATGGAGCAGGACGACCAAGTGCGGCTTGGACCAGGGTTTATTGGTGAACTCAAAAAAGGCAAACTAACACTCGGCAACTGACATGACTTATTAACAAAACCTAACAACAAGGCTGACCGAAAAAGACGTGAAACAAAATGACAGGGTGACATTACCAATGACAGCAACTGGAACCAAAAAGACATCACGACGTTAACACACAACATAAATCCAATACCGAACGACCACAACCAATGATCCGAAAGGGAGTGAGGGGCAGACAGGACTTATATACATGACAGGTAACGAGAGGCAGGTGGGAATAATCACACTGATCATGGGCACACAGGAGGGGAGGGGCGAGCACACAGACAGAAACCAAGACAACAGACACATAGTAGAGCAGTTGGGGACGAGACGTGACAACAATTAAAAGCAAAATTATATTTTAATTCTGACACATGCCAGCTAACATGAGGATGGCAAATAAATAAATGAATAAATACTAGCTCAAACGTGGCATGTGTTTTAAATTGGGCGATAAGACATTCACTTCCAAGCACTATCCTTTAGCGCTGCTGACAATAATAACTTATGAGATGTTAAATCAAGGAGGAGTGTCATATTTGGAACAGCGGCGCTGTATGACCTATAGATTGAACAATAACATTTACCGCATATACAACCACATTGGTAGATTGTTCAATTACATTACAGTCTATTACAAAGGATTTCGGAACTTTATTTGATGATAAACACTGGAACGAGGATTTTAGCCGTGTCAATGGGTAGGGTTAATGGATTACTCAAAAAAAAAAAAAAAAAAAGCATTTCATAAGGGCGGCTATTAACAAAATGTTAATAGGAAGATTTGGGGTGTAAGGAACAAATACTACACAGGAAGACTGATAACACAAAGATAGTTTTGTGAAATTTGTGTCCCAATGTCTTCTGCCCTAGCGCGTGTCACAATTCCTGAACTGAGTCCTCTTACTCCACTGGCTGTCTCAAAATCAACAGAGGACTGTCCCTGGTCATGAGACTCCTTTGACCTTTGGGAGAACAACAGGAACTATTATCATGCTTGAAGGGGGCAAGCACAGCTCTTCACAGGACAAGAACCATACAGTTGGTGGAATACACACAGTTGCAGATCAAAAAGAAAATGGACTGAAAGAACAAAGACAAGATGGACGCATTTGAGAGTGGCGGACGGTCCAGCCCTGAATCATCCATCCATCCATCCATCCATTTTCTGAACCGCTTAGTCCCCACGGGGGTCGCGGGCCTGCTGGAGCCTATCCCAGCCGTCATCGGGCAGTAGGCGGGGGACACCCTGAACCGGTTGCCAGCCAATCGCAGGGCACACAGAGACAAACAACCATTCGCACTCGCACTCACACCTAGGGACAATTTGGAGTGATCAATCGGCCTACCAAGCATGTTTTTGGGATGTGGGAGGAAACCAGAGTGCCCGGAGAAAACCCACGCGGGCTCGGGGAGAACATGCAAACTCCGCACAGGGAGGGCCGGAGGTGGAATCGAACCCGCACCCTCCTAACTGTGAGGCGGACGTGCTACCCAGTGCGCCACCGAGCCGCTGCCCTGAATCATCATCATGAGAATCTAAGAGGAGAGGCTGCTAAAGACTTGCACGAGTCACATGAAGTCAAACTGGACACATTGCTAAAGACTGCTGAAGCATTACAAAGTTGGTGGAGTGTGGGACAAAAGGGATGGAAGCGTGTTTGGGTGCTGGGGCGGACATAACTGAGGAGTTTTGATAAAAGAGGGAATAATAAGGCTGCTTATTGACACTAAAATGGGGATAAAAAACAAAATACATAGATATGGACAGTGAAGATACACTAATAATAACAAATCATGACAGCGTGATCAGAAACTTTGCAAAGTGGACATTGATCGATAGAAATTAAATCATTGGAATCATAATTTTTTTACATGTAACAGCATTTTGAAGACATGATGAATCTAATTGAAATAATGAAATTTTATAATTGGACTAGTGAAAATTTGGATTCGGGCAACAGAAGGCTGAATTGCTAAACTTAATTGACCTTTATCAAAACGACAGAATTTAATTACACATCAATTGCGACTGATTTATAGGATGCATATTTGAGCTTGAAGGGGTAAGGGGCCATAAGAAATTTGGAATTCTTGATAATCAGCAAAATAGTAATACAGGGCACCACTTAATTAAAAAAAGGATACAGTAGGGCTTTAAATAACAAATACATTGACATGACCCTTGCGACAATTGATTTAAATGACAATTTATGATAGGCACTTGGGGTTAGGATTAACAATCCATCCATCCATCCATTACTGGTGCGGCTTGTCTTTACGAGGGTCACGGAGGATTAACAATAATAACTAGAATTTGTAATTTCTGTAGAAATTGCGTGTGAAGGCGAAGAGGCTGAATAAAAATCTGGGGAATGCTACAAGATTATGTTTAAATTTGGAACGTGTTGAATTGGTCAGAAAATGGATGAAAATATAGAAATAATTTTGTAAAATTGGGCGTGAATTTAAAAATAGAAAATTTGAAATTTTCCACAAGTGGGAAGTTTTGGAATAGGTAGGCATAAAATGAACAATTAAAAAATTGAAATGGGTTGAGTCAGTGTGAAAAAAAAAAAAAAAAGGAAACTAGAAGAAATTAGAAGGGAAAAATGAAATTTTGCAAAGTTTTACCGCAATGTTGAAAGTGAGGATGTGAACTTTTAATCTAGGAAGTGAAAGAAGGTGAATTGGAGGAATTATGAGGATGAAAATGAGAAATGTTGAATGTGCTAGGAAGAATGAATGGTGAAATTTTGGCTTAAAATTTATAAATTTCTCGAAAACCGTAAATATTTGGAATATTTGCCATGAATATTTAGAATGTGTTAAAAGTGTAATGGAGTAAATCAGATGAATTATGTGGAAGTAGTTAAGATAAAAATAAAATAAAAGGCAGAAGAATGCAGAAGAAGTTGAATAATAATAAAGTCAAGTCAAGTTTATTTATATAGCCCTAAATCACAAGCAAGTCTCAAAGGGCTTCAAATGTACAAAAATTGCCAATTTAAAGTACAGGAACAATAAGTGTGAGGGCCACAATGATGATCATGACAGCAAAATATTTCTAATATGTTTTGATAGGTACAAAGGGGGAACGTGGAAGAAGGTTTTTAAAATTTGTGATATAGCGTGACTCCATTATCAAGAGTCAGCATTTCTTTTTAATTCTAAGAATTGGCATCAACAAAAATGAGAACGATAATCTTCAATGTGATAGTGTAAGTGGCAGGAGGAAACTGTGTATATTGTTTTTAAAACATTATTTTTAATCTCATTATTTTTTAGGAGGGTCAGTAATGCTTGTGAGGAGATGAATGAAGGAACAAGGTGACAGTAAAAGGGAGTGCTCTATAAATTTGTGGTTCTTTGCCAGAGGTAGTTATTTGGAGGGATGAATTTAAACTGAAAGCAAAATGGAACTGTTCAGTGGAAGAAATATGGGAAGGTGGAAATATTGAAGTTACAGCTCAACACAAAGTGTAAAATAGTCTAAGTGTGAGATATGAGCAAACTAAATGGGGAGTTAAATCATGTTCCAGCATTATGCATATTAGCAAACGATGAGAGGACAGGAGACCAGACAATTAGATATTTATTTTGGATTTAAAATAAAAAAAAAGGGAAATTTTAATTGAGGAGAAAATTTTGCATAGGGAGGGTTCCTTTTACAATTTAATATTGTATGTTTTTATGTGTGTGTGGATTATTTTTTGTTTATCATTATGAATTTTATTTTTATTTTTGGGTATTATGAATGTTTATTGTGCGGAGAGCTGCATGTACAGCTACAGGAGGGTGATGGCTTTTGTTCATACAGCCATGTGAGATGCTGCCAGTCGAGTTTCAGGGACTGAGAATTGGTGATTCTAAGCCAGGATGGCATCTGGAGGTACACCGAAGTCCAGCTGGTGATGGGCATTGTTATTTTTACTTTTTAACCATAGTGACGAATTTTTTAGAATGTGTCAAAAGGGGAGGGAAGAAAAAAAAACACCAAAGGGGGGAATTGTGAGATTTTAAGTGTTTTCAGATTTGATGGTTTCAAGTCTTCAACATGCTAGACGGAGGAGAAGAAGCAGCTCGGCAGAAATGAAGTCAATGGGAGACAACATCGTGAAATGGAGCCAAAGCCTGGTAACAAGTGTGGAGAGTTTTAAAATAGCTTATAATAAATTGTAGACCTTTACAAGATAGGATCAAATAGGTGGGAGAGTATTAAATGTAAAAAATTGGAACAATAATATACAGACTAGAAACGAATCAGGAACAGGTGGATTACTTATGCAATCGTTTCCATATCTTTCTGTCCTGTCACACCAACCATCTGCATGTCCTGCAACATCTTCATCTCTGCCACACTCTCCATTATTTTGGCCAGTAGAGATTTCCAAGCCTCGCTTCTAACTGTCACGACTCGTCCCCGATCGTGACATAGTTTTGTTCGTGTGTCTGTGTGCTCGCCCCCCCCCCCCCCTCCTGTGTGCCCATGATCAGTGTGATTATTCCCACCTGCCTCTCGTTATCTGTCATGTATATAAGTCCTGTCTGCCCCTCACTACCTGTCGGATAATGATAATGTGGTCGTTCGGTGTTGGATTTACGTTGTGTGTTCATGTCATGATGTTTTTTTTGGATCCTGGTTCCTGTCATTGGTAATGTCACCCTGTCTTTTTGTTTCACGTCTTTTTGGTCAGTCTCGTTGTTAGGTTTTGTTAGGTCATGTCAGTTGCCGAGTCTGTTAGTTTGCCTTTTTTGAGTTCACCAATAAACCCTGGTCCAAGCTGCACTTGGTCGTCCTGCTCCATGCTACACCCGATCGTGACAGAATGATCCGACCACCAAAACGACCAGCGCTTGGACCCCCCTTCACCACCAGCTCCCGCTGCGACGCACGATCCACGTCTGAGCAGGTTCCAGCGCCATGGGCTCCACGGCTGCCGTCTAACTTGCTCCTGCGACACCGGACCCGCGGCCGCCACCAGACTTCGTTCCAGCGACGCCGGACCCGCGGCCGCCATGAGACTCGCGGCCACCATCGGGCCTCACCCCGGCGTCACTGGACCCACGGCCGTCGTCGGACTTCTTGCCAGCAACGCCGGACCCGCGGTTGTCGCCGGACTTTGAGCCAGCTGCACCTGGCTCCACTCCCACTGCTGCGGCGCGTGATGGCTCCTGCCGCTACGCACAGCCACGCCTTCTGAAATGCCGGCAATCGCGGTACGGACTGTCAGAGTTGCCGTCGATCGAGGTACAGACTTCCAGAGTCGCCGCCAATTGCTGTATGGACTTCCAGAGTCGCCATCCGAATGCATTCTATGTTTGGGTTGCCGCCCGAGTGCGGTTCATGTTTGTGTTGCCGCAGATTGCGGTTCATGTTAGGGTTGCCGCCCGAGTGCAGTTCAGGTTAGGATTGCCGCCCGAATGCGGTTCAGGTTATGGTTGCCGCCCGAGTGCGGTTCAGGTTAGGGTCGCCGCCCGAGTGCGGTTCAGGTTATGGTTGCCGCCCGAGTGCGGTTCATGTTAGGGTTGCCGCCCGAGTGCGGTTCAGGTTAGGGTTGCCGCCCGAGTGCGGTTCATGTTCGTGTTGCCGCCCGAGTACGGTTCAGGTTAGGGTTGCCGCCCGAGTGCGGTTCATGTTAGGGTTGCCGCCCGAGTGCGGTTCATGTTAGGATTGCCGCCCGAGTGCGGTTCAGATTAGGGTTGCCGCCCGAGTGCGGTTCAGGTTAGGGTTGCCGCCCGAGTGCGGTTCATGTTAGGGTTGCCGCCCGAGTGCGGTTCATGTTAGCGTACCCGCCAGAGTGCGGTTCTGTCCCCCAAGTCGCCGCCCGAGTGCGGTTCTGTCCCCCAAGTCGCCGCCAGAGTGCGGTTCGGTCCCCCAAGTCGCCGCCAGAGTGCGGTTCGGTCCCCCCAAGTCGCCGCCCGAGTGCGGTTCGGTCCCCCAATTCGCCGCCCGAGTGCGGTTCGGTCCCCCAAGTCGCCGCCCGAGTGCGGTTCGGTCCCCCAAGTCGCCGCCCGAGTGCGGTTCGGTTCCCCAAGTCCCCGCCCGAGTGCGGTTCGGTCCCCCAAGTCCCCACCCGAGTGCGGTTCGGTCCCCCAAGTCGCCACCCGAGTGCGGTTCGGTCCCCCAAGTCGCCGCCCGAGTGCGGTTCGGTCCCCCAAGTCGCCGCCCGAGTGCGGTTCGGTCCCCCAAGTCGCCGCCCGAGTGCGGTTCGGTCCCCCAAGTCGCCGCCCGGGTGCGGTTCGGTTCCCCAAGTCGCCGCCCGGGTGCGGTTCGGTTCCCCAAGTCGCCGCCCGAGTGCGGTTCGGTTCCCCAAGTCGCCGCCCGAGTGCGGTTCGGTTCCCCAAGTCGCCGCCCGAGCGCGGTTCTGTTCCCCAAGTCGCCGCCCGAGCGCGGTTCTGTTCCCCAGGTCGCCGCCCGAGCGCAGTCCGGTTCCCCTAGTCGCCGCCCGAGCGCGGTTCGGTTCCCCTAGTTTTTTTTTGGGACGTCGGGAGCCGTCCCTTGTGGGGGGGGTTCTGTCACAACTCGTCCCCGATCGTGTCATAGTTTTGTTCGTGTGTCTGTGTGCTCGCCCCCCCCCCCCTCCTGTGTGCCCATGATCAGTGTGATTATTCCCACCTGCCTCTCGTTACCTGTCATGTATATAAGTCCTGTCTGCCCCTCACTCCCTGTCGGATCATTGGTTGTGGTCGTTCGGTGTTGGATTTACGTTGTGTGTTCATGTCATGATGTTTTTTTTGGATCCTGGTTCCTGTCATTGGTAATGTCACCCTGTCTTTTTGTTTCACGTCTTTTTGGTCAGTCTCGTTGTTAGGTTTAGTTAGGTCATGTCAGTTGCCGAGTCTGTTAGTTTGCCTTTTTTGAGTTCACCAATAAACCCTGGTCCAAGCTGCACTTGGTCGTCCTGCTCCATGCTACACCCGATCGTGACACTAGCATTCTTTCCCATAACTTAATGCTTTGCTTAATCAACATAACAACACCTCTGTAGCTACTACAGTTCTGCGCATCGCCGTGGCCTGAAATAAAAAATAGGAGTCAGCACCTTTCCAGGAATCTTCTCGCTTTTTAAGAATCTCCCCTGCCACCTCTCTTTGATAGTTCCATGCTGTCACTGGAATGTCGTCTAGGCCAATTGCCTTTCCACTCTCCATCTTTTACAAATTTCTGGGTATGAATTTTATCTATATTTATTTTTCTCACTCATTGGTGGCCCCACAGAGGGATGTGGTGTGCCAACAGAGGGACCCTGGTGGTATCAATGGTTTTGGTGACCTCAGTTAAACTGAGGTCAACAGAGGGAGTGAAGGAATGGGGTCGAAATACAAAAAGTCCTGCCTAGCTACAAAAACAGATATGCTCAAACCTCATTGAATAAAGTACATAAGCGGACAAGTATATTCACATATTAAATAAATAAGAGAAACATTTTAAGCATACAATTATACCTACACACCAAATCAATAGAGAAGACATAACTAGACATTTTTGATAAGTGGTAATGAGAAAGGTTTTTATAACTTTATGATCTGATATATATTTCTGAGCACTTTAAAATAACAAATGTTTTTTTGATATATTACCTGAATAGCTTAATGACCCTTAAGGAACGGTTTAATGCATGCCTGATGATTTTCTAAATCACGGACACTGCCAAAGATGTCTAAAAATGTTCAGTACTTGATTGTATCTTATGTGTTGACTAATGCTAGACGCCAATTTTCGATTACTACTGAACGTTCTGGACAGAGGGAAATAGTTTGCCTAACAAAGAAAATATATGGTTGAAAGCATGATTAAACTAAGAATATGATGACGTAAGCAAGTACATGGAGATCAAAAGAACAAACAAACAAAAACATGGTAAGTGGTGAGTACAAACTTTGCATAGTCAGGGAACATTAATAAATTGATGATGTCACAGGCAAAAGCTCACATAATTCTGTACAAAATGACAAAATTGAAAGAATGATGAATGGATGAGGTGCGATAGTGTATGTGCAAGAATGGAGGAGAATGTTTACAGGAAGGTCACTTGGAGATAAAACCAGCAGGTGCCAGAGGGAGACAGCCAAGCCAAAGATGATCATCAAGGCTGAAAGACGGAAAACAACAGCCCCCACACATTGAATCACCCATAATCAGCACCCAACCCCACGGAACCAGTTCTCACCGAACCAGCACCCACTCCCATGGACTCAGACTCTCCTGCGAACTTGCCCCGCCCCAAAGACTCATCACCCATCAAACTCGGCTCACACTGGCATGTGCAACTGAATATAAGTTGACCAAAGAACCTTGAACGTTGCCTTTTCTGAATGGAGACTTTCCGCTCTTGAAAGGCCCAGCGCTGTATTGTACTTTCCTGAAAACAGAGCTTTCTTGACAAGAATTGTGATTGAACTCAGCCAACCTGTGTAAGTCTGATTTCTGCTTCAGTGTCTTAGCATTTTCCTAAATCTGAAGAACTCAAACGAGCACGCAGTGAGTAAATTGGATAACAGGTGATTGGCAATGGCTTTTGCCGTGAAGCGCAGATAGCGTGCTCCCTAAATTGTGGACAAAATCCAACAATAGCTTTAATGCAATGAATATGATGATGAAACTGAATTATGTAAATATGATTTAATATGGAGCAAGTTAATAAATAAATACTATAGTTAACTTGACTTGGACTTGACTTGACCTATTTAAGGACTTGACTTGACTTGCCCAAGAAAAAAATGACTTGGGACTTACTTGAGACTTGAAGGTTAAGACTTGAGACTTACTTGAGACTTGCACATGTGTGACTTGGTCCCATCTCTGCGAGTCAGTGACGTAACTTCCCGTACGCGAATGAGTCGTGAATTGCATTTCCCGTTCACCAACGAACGAATCAGTGAGTGAACCAATCAGTGAGTGAGTGATTCGCATTTCCAGTTCATCGCGAGAACGGATCAGTGAGGGAACGAATCCTGACTTTCTCATTCGCGAACGAGTCAATGAGTGAACGGCCTTCCTGTGCATCAACGGATCAGTCAGTGAACGTGTTGCGTCTCCTGGCGTAAACTATGTACGCCAGAATGTAGATTTACGATTTACTTATAGTAGGTTTTAAATAACGTGTATGCATATATATGCTTAAATATTGTTATGCAATATATCAACTGCAGTTTCACATTGGATTGCTGGTTTGAGATGTACTTTTATTATCATCATCATTATTTTTTTCAAAGTCAAAGTCAGCTTTATTGTCAATTTCTCCACATGCCAAAGACACACAAAGAAACCGAAATTTCGTTCCCCCCTATCCCACGGTGACAAGACATGGCTCACAACAGACAAACAAGTAAACAAGTATAACAAAAGCGTGCTGAATAAATAATGAATAAATAACACAACAATAAATAAATAAATAAATAAGAGGAGCAGGAAAAAAAAAAAAAAGGAGCAAGTGCGCGTACAGCAGACATTCCCGAAAATAGCGCAACAGTGCCGCACGCTACGCAGAAGGGGGTAGCGAGTTCAGGGCCCTAACAGCCTGGAGAAAGAAGCTGTTGGCGAGTCTGGTGGTGCGGGAGCGCAGGCTCCTGTACCTCTTCCCATAGGGCAGAAGGTCAAACAAAGAGTGAGCCGGGTGACTCACATCTCTGGCAATCGAGGTTGCCTTGCGGGCGAGATGGGAGGTGTAAATGTCCTTCAGGGAGGGGAGCGAAGCACCAATAATCTTACCAGCCGTATTCACTATGCGCTGCAGGGCCTTCAAGTTCTGTTCAGTGCAGTTACCACCCCAGACAGCGATGCAACTGGTGAGGACGCTCTCAATGGTGCCACGGTAGAATGTAGACAGGACTGCCTGAGGAGCACATGCACGCCTGAGCTTCCGCAGGAAGTACAGGCGGCGCTGAGCTTTCTTTGTCAGTGACGAGGTGTTTGCGGACCAGGAGAGGTCCTCACTGATGTGCACCCCCAGGAACTTGGTGCATCTCACCCTCTCCACCACAGCACCGTCGATGATCAGCGGCAGGTGTGTTGTGTGACCCTTCCGGAAGTCAACAATGATTTCCTTGGTCTTATTGACGTTCAGCAGGAGGTTGTTGTCCCTGCACCACGTGGTCAGAAGGTCAACTTCCGACCTGTACCGAGTCTCGTCGCCCTTCGTGATGAGACCCACCAGAGTCGTGTCGTCAGCAAACTTCACTTATTATTGTGTGAAGGCAAAGCCTTCACACATTGTTATTGTGTGAAGGCGATGGCCTTCACACATGTTATTCTACACCATTCTCTATTATTATTAATGTGTGAAGGCGATGGCCTTCACACATATGTTATTCTACACCATTCTCTATTATTATTATTATTATTGTGTGAAGGCGATGGCCTTCATTGTGTGAAGGCGATGGCCTTCACACATATGTTATTCTACACCATTCTCTATTATTATTATTATTGTGTGAAGGCGATGGCCTTCACACATATGTTATTCTACACCATTCTCTATTATTATTATTATTATTATTGTGTGAAGGCGGTGGCCTTCACACATATGTTATTCTACACCATTCTCTATTATTGTGTGAAGGCGAAGGCCTTCACACATTGTTATTCTACTTTATTATTATTATTATTATTGTGTGAAGGCGAAGGCCTTCACACATTGTTATTCTACTTTATTATTATTATTATTATTATTATTAGTGTGAAGGTGAAGACCTTCACACTATTGTTATTGCTGTCCTTTATTAGTGTGAAGGTGAAGACCTTCACACTATTGTTATTGCTGTCCTTTATTATTATTATTATTAGTGTGAAGGTGAAGACCTTCACACTATTGTTATTGCTGTCCTTTATTATTATTATTAGTGTGAAGGTGAAGACCTTCACACTATTGTTATTGCTGTCCTTTATTATTATTATTATTAGTGTGAAGGTGAAGACCTTCACACTATTGTTATTGCTGTCCTTTATTATTATTATTATTATTAGTGTGAAGGTGAAGACCTTCACACTATTGTTATTGCTGTCCTTTATTATTATTATTATTATTATTATTAGTGTGAAGGTGAAGACCTTCACACTATTGTTATTGCTGTCCTTTATTATTATTATTATTATTAGTGTGAAGGTGAAGACCTTCACACTATTGTTATTGCTGTCCTTTATTATTGTGTGAAGGCGCCTAACCAGTCCTACATGCTTCAACCGATTCACCCCGTTCAAACTTTCACACATTCCAAAAATTCATGGCATGCTTGCTACCATTTTTTTTGTTGATAACATTTACCGTTTTTGTGTAATTAGCAAATTTGTGACTTTTAAATCCCCATTCATTCTCAATGGGGATTTCAACACGAGCCATTTTCCCGTGTGGGTTCGAATTTTACAGTGGGCGGAATTTATTTTCGAAAAAAGTAGAATAACAATAGTGTGAAGGTCTTCGCCTTCACACGCAATTTCTCCAGGAATTGCAGATTGCTAGTTATTATTATTATTGTGTGAAGGCTTCGCCTTCACACATTGTTATTCTACTTTATTGTGTGAAGGCGAAGGCCTTCACACAAGCCTTCACACATTGTTATTCTACTTTATTGTGTGAAGGCGAAGGCCTTCACACATTGTTATTCTACTTTATTATTATTATTATTATTATTATTGTTATTATTGTGTGAAGGCGAAGGCCTTCACACATTGTTATTCTACTTTATTATTATTATTATTGTGTGAAGGCGAAGGCCTTCACACATTGTTATTCTACTTTATTATTATTATTGTGTGAAGGCGAAGGCCTTCGCACATTGTTATTCTACTTTATTATTGTGTGAAGGCGATGGCCTTCACACATATGTTATTCTACACCATTCCCTATTATTATTATTAGTGTGAAGGTGAAGACCTTCACACTATTGTTATTGCTGTCCTTTATTAGTGTGAAGGTGAAGACCTTCACACTATTGTTATTGCTGTCCTTTATTAGTGTGAAGGTGAAGACCTTCACACTATTGTTATTGCTGTCCTTTATTATTATTATTGTGTGAAGGCGATGGCCTTCACACAATTGTTATTGCTGTCCTTTATTATTATTATTAGTGTGAAGGTGAAGACCTTCACACTATTGTTATTGCTGTCCTTTATTGTGTGAAAGCGATGGCCTTCACACATATGTTATTCTACACCATTCTCTATTATTGTGTGAAGGCGATGGCCTTCACACATATGTTATTCTACACCATTCTCTATTATTATTAGTGTGAAGGTGAAGACCTTCACACTATTGTTATTGCTGTCCTTTATTATTATTATTAGTGTGAAGGTGAAGACCTTCACACTATTGTTATTGCTGTCCTTTATTATTATTATTAGTGTGAAGGTGAAGACCTTCACACTATTGTTATTGCTGTCCTTTATTAGTGTGAAGGTGAAGACCTTCACACTATTGTTATTGCTGTCCTTTATTGTGTGAAGGCGATGGCCTTCACACATATGTTATTCTACACCATTCTCTATTATTGTGTGAAGGCGATGGCCTTCACACATATGTTATTCTACACCATTCTCTATTATTGTGTGAAGGCGATGGCCTTCACACATATGTTATTCTACACCATTCTCTATTATTGTGTGAAGGCGATGGCCTTCACACATATGTTATTCTACACCATTCTCTATTATTGTGTGAAGGCGATGGATCACATTGGGGACATTCCCAAACTTGCCAAATTCAAAAATTTCACGTTTTCACTTTTAAAATTTGCACAAAATTTTGCAAAATTTCACTAAATTTAGTTTTTCACTTCTAATTTCTACATTTTTCCACCGATTCAACTCGTTCCAACTTTCAACTGTTCATCTTTTGCTTACCTATTCCACACCTTCCCACTTAGCAAAATTTCCAAATTTTCAATTTTGAAATTCACACCAAATTTTCCAAAAATTTAGTTTTTCCCTTCTAATTTCTATATTTTTCGACCGATTCAACCCATTCCAACTTTATTCACTTTGTTCACCTTATGTTTACCATATTCACCCCCTTCACCCCCACTTCCACAATTCAACCCTTGACCCCCACTTCCAGAGTGGCGGCCATCTTGGATTGACCCTGAAGTGCCCCAATGTACGCGGAATGAACTGGAAGTGCCCCAAATCAAACCGGGATTGACCCCAAATGAACCGGAAGTGACCTCAGGTAAACCGGAAGTGACCCCAAATCAAACCGGAAGTGACCCCAAATCAAACCGGAAGTGACCCTTTTCAACCGGAAGTGACCTTTTTAAACCGGAAGTGACCCCAAATAAACCGGAAGTGACCTCAGCTAGACCGGAAGTGCCTCTAATCAAACCGGAAGTGACCCAAATCAAACCGGAAATGACCATATTTCAACATTAAGTGCCCTAAATACCTACATTTGCGCTAACTTTTGCAAATTTTGCCCGATTAAACCCATTTCAACATTTTAACCCCAAAAGTGAACCTCCTGAAGCCGTTTCTTTCCTTTTGTTCCAAATTTCAGAAACTTTTGGTGCAATTTTTTTTTCTTTTAATTCCCATTCATTCTCTATTAGGATTCAAGATTTGCTCTAACTTCTACATTTTTTAACCGATTCAACTCGTTCCAACTTTCAACTGTTCCTCTTTTGCCTTCCTATTCCACAACTTCCCACTTACCAAAAATTCTCTACAATTTTGTTTTTCTACTCTAATTTCTACATTTTCAACTTATTCAACCCATTCCACCTTTCAACTGTTCATCATTTTCCTACCTATTCCACAACTTCCCACTTACCCAAAATTCCAAATTTTCAATTTTGAAATTCACACCCAATTTTCCCAAATTTCCTTTTTCCCTTGTAATTTCTACATTTTTCAACCGATTCAACTCTTTTCAACATCATTCTGCAACATTCCCCAAGTATTTATTCAACCTCTTCACCTTCACACGCAATTTCTTCAGGAATTGCAAATTCTAGTTAGTGTGAAGGTGAAGACCTTCACACTATTGTTATTGCTGTCCTTTATTATTATTAGTGTGAAGGTGAAGACCTTCACACTATTGTTATTGCTGTCCTTTATTATTATTATTAGTGTGAAGGTGAAGACCTTCACACTATTGTTATTGCTGTCCTTTATTATTATTATTCTACTTATTCCGCTCACTTTTTTGACGCTTAACTCCTTCCACATACTTCAACCGATTCACTCCGTTCCACTTTTCACTTATTCCAAATATTCATGACACGGCTGCTTACATTTTTTTTGTTCGAAAAATTTTCCGTTTTCACAAAATTCACGATTTTGTGGCATTTTTTTCCCCATTCATTCTTAATGGCAGATTCAACATTTCACATTTTTGTTGTTCCAGTTTGAAATTCACTTATTTCAACACATTCAAATCACATTGGGGACATTCCCAAACTTGCCAAATTCAAAAATTTCACGTTTTCACTTTTAAAATTTGCACAAAATTTTGCAAAATTTCACAAAATTTAGTTTTTCACTTCTAGTTTCTACATTTTTCCACCGATTCAACTCGTTCCAACTTTCAACTGTTCATCTTTTGCCTACCTATTCCACACCTTCCCACTTAGCAAAATTTCCAAATTTTCAATTTTGAAATTCACACCAAATTTTCCCAAAATTTAGTTTTTCCCTTCTAATTTCTACATTTTTCAACCGATTCAACCCATTCCAACTTTATTCACTTTGTTCACCTTATGCTTACCATATTCACCCCCTTCACCCCCACTTCCACAATTCAACCCTTGACCCCCACTTCCAGAGTGGCGGCCATCTTGGATTGACCCTGAAGTGCCCCAATGAACCCGGAATGAACTGGAAGTGCCCAAAATCAAACCGGGATTGACCCCAAATGAACCGGAAGTGACCTCAGGTAAACCGGAAGTGACCCCAAATCAAACCGGAAGTGACCCCAAATCAAACCGGAAGTGACCTTTTTCAACCGGAAGTGACCTTTTTCAACCGGAAGTGACCCCAAATAAACCGGAAGTGACCTCAGCTAGACCGGAAGTGCCTCTAATCAAACCGGAAGTGACCCAAATCAAACCGGAAATGACCATATTTCAACATTAAGTGCCCTAAATACCTGCATTTGCGCTAACTTTTGCAAATTTTGCCCGATTAAACCCATTTCAACATTTTAACCCCAAAAGTGAACCTCCTGAAGCCGTTTCTTTCCTTTTGTTCCAAATTTCAGAAACTTTTGGTGCAATTTTTTTTTCTTTTAATTCCCATTCATTCTCTATTAGGATTCAAGATTTGCTCTAACTTCTACATTTTTTAACCGATTCAACTCGTTCCAACTTTCAACTGTTCCTCTTTTGCCTTCCTATTCCACAACTTCCCACTTACCAAAAATTCTCTACAATTTTGTTTTTCTACTCTAATTTCTACATTTACAACTTATTCAACCCATTTCACCTTTCAACTGTTCATCATTTTCCTACCTATTCCACAACTTCCCACTTACCCAAAATTCCAAATTTTCTATTTTGAAATTCACACCCAATTTTCCCAAATTTCCTTTTTCCCTTGTAATTTCTACATTTTTCAACCGATTCAACTCTTTTCAACATCATTCTGCAACATTCCCCAAGTATTTATTCAACCTCTTCACCTTCACACGCAATTTCTTCAGGAATTGCAAATTCTAGTTATTATTATTCTACTTATTCCGCTCACTTTTTTGACGCTTAACTCCTTCCACATACTTCAACCGATTCACTCCGTTCCACTTTTCACTTATTCCAAATATTCATGACACGGCTGCTTACATTTTTTTTGTTCGAAAAATTTTCCGTTTTCACAAAATTCACGATTTTGTGGCATTTTTTTCCCCATTCATTCTTAATGGCAGATTCAACATTTCACATTTTTGTTGTTCCAGTTTGAAATTCACTTATTTCAACACATTCAAATCACATTGGGGACATTCCCAAACTTGCCAAATTCAAAAATTTCACGTTTTCACTTTTAAAATTTGCACAAAATTTTGCAAAATTTCACAAAATTTAGTTTTTCACTTCTAGTTTCTACATTTTTCCACCGATTCAACTCGTTCCAACTTTCAACTGTTCATCTTTTGCCTACCTATTCCACACCTTCCCACTTAGCAAAATTTCCAAATTTTCAATTTTGAAATTCACACCAAATTTTCCCAAAATTTAGTTTTTCCCTTCTAATTTCTACATTTTTCAACCGATTCAACCCATTCCAACTTTATTCACTTTGTTCACCTTATGCTTACCATATTCACCCCCTTCACCCCCACTTCCACAATTCAACCCTTGACCCCCACTTCCAGAGTGGCGGCCATCTTGGATTGACCCTGAAGTGCCCCAATGAACCCGGAATGAACTGGAAGTGCCCCAAATCAAACCGGAATTGACCCCAAATGAACCGGAAGTGACCTCAGGTAAACCGGAAGTGACCCCAAATCAAACCGGAAGTGACCTTTTTCAACCGGAAGTGACCTCAGCTAGACCGGAAGTGACCCCAAATAAACCGGAAGTGACCTCAGCTAGACCGGAAGTGCCTCTAATCAAACCGGAAGTGGCCCAAATCAAACCGGAAATGACCATATTTCAACATTAAGTGCCCTAATTACCTACATTTGCGCTAACTTTTGCAAATTTTGCCCGATTAAACCCATTTCAACATTTTAACCCCAAAAGTGAACGTCCTGAAGCCGTTTTTTTCCTTTTGTTCCAAATTTCAGAAACTTTTGGTGCAATTTGTTTTTCTTTTAATTCCCATTCATTCTCTATTAGGATTCAAGATTTGCTCTAACTTCTACATTTTTTAACTGATTCAACTCGTTCCAACTTTCAACTGTTCCTCTTTTGCCTTCCTATTCCACAACTTCCCACTTACCAAAAATTCTCTACAATTTTGTTTTTCTACTCTAATTTCTACATTTTCAACTTATTCAACCCATTCCACCTTTCAACTGTTCATCATTTTCCTACCTATTTCACAACTTCCCACTTACCCAAAATTCCAAATTTTTAATTTTGAAATTCACACCCAATTTTCCCAAATTTCCTTTTTCCCTTGTAATTTCTACATTTTTCAACCGATTCAACTCTTTTCAACATCATTCTGCAGCATTCCCCAAGTATTTATTCAACCTCTTCACCTTCACACGCAATTTCTTCAGGAATTGCAAATTCTAGTTAGTGTGAAGGTGAAGACCTTCACACTATTGTTATTGCTGTCCTTTATTATTATTATTAGTGTGAAGGTGAAGACCTTCACACTATTGTTATTGCTGTCCTTTATTATTATTATTATTATTCTACTTATTCCGCTCACTTTTTTGACGCTTAACTCTTTCCACATACTTCAACCGATTCACTCTGTTCCACTTTTCACTTATTCCAAATATTCATGACACGGCTGCTTACATTTTTTTTGTTCGAAAAATTTTCCGTTTTCACAAAATTCACGATTTTGTGGCATTTTTTTCCCCATTCATTCTTAATGGCAGATTCAACATTTCACATTTTTGTTGTTCCAGTTTGAAATTCACTTATTTCAACACATTCAAATCACATTGGGGACATTCCCAAACTTGCCAAATTCAAAAATTTCACGTTTTCACTTTTAAAATTTGCACAAAATTTTACAAAATTTCACAAAATTTAGTTTTTCACTTCTAGTTTCTACATTTTTCCACCGATTCAACTCGTTCCAACTTTCAACTGTTCATCTTTTGCCTACCTATTCCACACCTTCCCACTTAGCAAAATTTCCAAATTTTCAATTTTGAAATTCACACCAAATTTTCCCAAAATTTAGTTTTTCCCTTCTAATTTCTACATTTTTCAACCGATTCAACCCATTCCAACTTTATTCACTTTGTTCACCTTATGCTTACCATATTCACCCCCTTCACCCCCACTTCCACAATTCAACCCTTGACCCCCACTTCCAGAGTGGCGGCCATCTTGGATTGACCCTGAAGTGCCCCAATGAACCCGGAATGAACTGGAAGTGCCCCAAATCAAACCGGAATTGACCCTAAATGAACCGGAAGTGACCTCAGGTAAACCGGAAGTGACCCCAAATCAAACCGGAAGTGACCCCAAATCAAACCGGAAGTGACCTTTTTAAACCGGAAGTGACCCCAAATAAACCGGAAGTGACCTCAGCTAGACCGGAAGTGCCTCTAATCAAACCGGAAGTGACCCAAATAGACCGGAAGTGACCAAATCAAACCGGAAGTGACCATATTTCAACATTAAGTGCCCTAAATACCTACATTTGCGCTAACTTTTGCAAATTTTGCCCGATTAAACCCATTTCAACATTTTAACCCCAAAAGTGAACTTCCTGAAGCCGTTTTTTTTCCTTTTGTTCCAAATTTCAAAAAATTTTGGCGCAATTTTTTTTCTTTTAATTCCCATTCATTCTCTATTAGGATTCAAGATTTGCTCTAACTTCTACATTTTTTAACCGATTCAACTCGTTCCAACTTTCAACTGTTCCTCTTTTGCCTTCCTATTCCACAACTTCACACTTACCAAAAATTCTCTACAATTTTGTTTTTCTACTCTAATTTCTACATTTTCAACTTATTCAACCCATTCCACCTTTCAACTGTTCATCATTTTCCTACCTATTCCACAACTTCCCACTTACCCAAAATTCCAAATTTTCAATTTTGAAATTCACACCCAATTTTCCCAAATTTCCTTTTTCCCTTGTAATTTCTACATTTTTCAACCGATTCAACTCTTTTCAACATCATTCTGCAGCATTCCCCAAGTATTTATTCAACCTCTTCACCTTCACACGCAATTTCTTCAGGAATTGCAAATTCTAGTTAGTGTGAAGGTGAAGACCTTCACACTATTGTTATTGCTGTCCTTTATTATTATTATTATTCTACTTATTCCGCTCACTTTTTTGACGCTTAACTCCTTCCACATACTTCAACCGATTCACTCCGTTCCACTTTTCACTTATTCCAAATATTCATGACACGGCTGCTTACATTTTTTTTGTTCGAAAAATTTTCCGTTTTCACAAAATTCACGATTTTGTGGCATTTTTTTCCCCATTCATTCTTAATGGCAGATTCAACATTTCACATTTTTGTTGTTCCAGTTTGAAATTCACTTATTTCAACACATTCAAATCACATTGGGGACATTCCCAAACTTGCCAAATTCAAAAATTTCACGTTTTCACTTTTAAAATTTGCACAAAATTTTGCAAAATTTCACAAAATTTAGTTTTTCACTTCTATTTTCTACATTTTTCCACCGATTCAACTCGTTCCAACTTTCAACTGTTCATCTTTTGCCTACCTATTCCACACCTTCCCACTTAGCAAAATTTCCAAATTTTCAATTTTGAAATTCACACCAAATTTTCCCAAAATTTAGTTTTTCCCTTCTAATTTCTACATTTTTCAACCGATTCAACCCATTCCAACTTTATTCACTTTGTTCACCTTATGCTTACCATATTCACCCCCTTCACCCCCACTTCCACAATTCAACCCTTGACCCCCACTTCCAGAGTGGCGGCCATCTTGGATTGACCCTGAAGTGCCCCAATGAACCCGGAATGAACTGGAAGTGCCCCAAATCAAACCGGAATTGACCCCAAATGAACCGGAAGTGACCTCAGGTAAACCGGAAGTGACCCCAAATCAAACCGGAAGTGACCCCAAATCAAACCGGAAGTGACCTTTTTAAACCGGAAGTGACCCCAAATAAACCGGAAGTGACCTCAGCTAGACCGGAAGTGCCTCTAATCAAACCGGAAGTAACCCAAATCAAACCGGAAATGACCATATTTCAACATTAAGTGCCCTAAATACCTACATTTGCGCTAACTTTTGCAAATTTTGCCCGATTAAACCCATTTCAACATTTTAACCCCAAAAGTGAACCTCCTGAAGCCGTTTCTTTCCTTTTGTTCCAAATTTCAGAAACTTTTGGTGCAATTTTTTTTTCTTTTAATTCCCATTCATTCTCTATTAGGATTCAAGATTTGCTCTAACTTCTACATTTTTTAACCGATTCAACTCGTTCCAACTTTCAACTGTTCCTCTTTTGCCTTCCTATTCCACAACTTCCCACTTACCAAAAATTCTCTACAATTTTGTTTTTCTACTCTAATTTCTACATTTTCAACTTATTCAACCGATTCCACCTTTCAACTGTTCATCATTTTCCTACCTATTCCACAACTTCCCACTTACCCAAAATTCCAAACTTTCAATTTTGAAATTCACACCCAATTTTCCCAAATTTCCTTTTTCCCTTGTAATTTCTACATTTTTCAACCGATTCAACTCTTTTCAACATCATTCTGCAACATTCCCCAAGTATTTATTCAACCTCTTCACCTTCACACGCAATTTCTTCAGGAATTGCAAATTCTAGTTATTATTATTATTCTACTTATTCCGCTCACTTTTTTGACGCTTAACTCCTTCCACATACTTCAACCGATTCACTCCGTTCCACTTTTCACTTATTCCAAATATTCATGACACGGCTGCTTACATTTTTTTTGTTCGAAAAATTTTCCGTTTTCACAAAATTCACGATTTTGTGGCATTTTTTCCCCATTCATTCTTAATGGCAGATTCAACATTTCACATTTTTGTTGTTCCAGTTTGAAATTCACTTATTTCAACACATTCAAATCACATTGGGGACATTCCCAAACTTGCCAAATTCAAAAATTTCACGTTTTCACTTTTAAAATTTGCACAAAATTTTGCAAAATTTCACAAAATTTAGTTTTTCACTTCTAGTTTCTACATTTTTCCACCGATTCAACTCGTTCCAACTTTCAACTGTTCATCTTTTGCCTACCTATTCCACACCTTCCCACTTAGCAAAATTTCCAAATTTTCAATTTTGAAATTCACACCAAATTTTCCCAAAATTTAGTTTTTCCCTTCTAATTTCTACATTTTTCAACCGATTCAACCCATTCCAACTTTATTCACTTTGTTCACCTTATGCTTACCATATTCACCCCCTTCACCCCCACTTCCACAATTCAACCCTTGACCCCCACTTCCAGAGTGGCGGCCATCTTGGATTGACCCTGAAGTGCCCCAATGAACCCGGAATGAACTGGAAGTGCCCCAAATCAAACCGGAATTGACCCCAAATGAACCGGAAGTGACCTCAGGTAAACCGGAAGTGACCCCAAATCAAACCGGAAGTGACCCCAAATCAAACCGGAAGTGACCTTTTTAAACCGGAAGTGACCTTTTTCAACCGGAAGTGACCCCAAATAAACCGGAAGTGACCTCAGCTGGACCGGAAGTGCCTCTAATCAAACCGGAAGTGACCCAAATCAAACCGGAAATGACCATATTTCAACATTAGGTGCCCTAAATACCTACATTTGCGCTAACTTTTGCAAATTTTGCCCGATTAAACCCATTTCAACATTTTAACCCCAAAAGTGAACCTCCTGAAGCCGTTTCTTTCCTTTTGTTCCGAATTTCAGAAACTTTTGGTGCAATTTTTTTTCTTTTAATTCCCATTCATTCTCTATTAGGATTCAAGATTTGCTCTAACTTCTACATTTTTTAACCGATTCAACTCGTTCCAACTTTCAACTGTTCCTCTTTTGCCTTCCTATTCCACAACTTCCCACTTACCAAAAATTCTCTACAATTTTGTTTTTCTACTCTAATTTCTACATTTTCAACTTATTCAACCCATTCCACCTTTCAACTGTTCATCATTTTCCTACCTATTCCACAACTTCCCACTTACCCAAAATCCCAAATTTTCAATTTTGAAATTCACACCCAATTTTCCCAAATTTCCTTTTTCCCTTGTAATTTCTACATTTTTCAACCGATTCAACTCTTTTCAACATCATTCTGCAACATTCCCCAAGTATTTATTCAACCTCTTCACCTTCACACGCAATTTCTTCAGGAATTGCAAATTCTAGTTAGTGTGAAGGTGAAGACCTTCACACTATTGTTATTGCTGTCCTTTATTATTAGTGTGAAGGTGAAGACCTTCACACTATTGTTATTGCTGTCCTTTATTATTATTATTATTAGTGTGAAGGTGAAGACCTTCACACTATTGTTATTGCTGTCCTTTATTATTATTATTATTCTACTTATTCCGCTCACTTTTTTGACGCTTAACTCCTTCCACATACTTCAACCGATTCACTCCGTTCCACTTTTCACTTATTCCAAATATTCATGACACGGCTGCTTACATTTTTTTTGTTCGAAAAATTTTCCGTTTTCACAAAATTCACGATTTTGTGGCATTTTTTTCCCCATTCATTCTTAATGGCAGATTCAACATTTCACATTTTTGTTGTTCCAGTTTGAAATTCACTTATTTCAACACATTCAAATCACATTGGGGACATTCCCAAACTTGCCAAATTAAAAAAATTTCACGTTTTCACTTTTAAAATTTGCACAAAATTTTGCAAAATTTCACAAAATTTAGTTTTTCACTTCTAGTTTCTACATTTTTCCACCGATTCAACTCGTTCCAACTTTCAACTGTTCATCTTTTGCCTACCTATTCCACACCTTCCCACTTAGCAAAATTTCCAAATTTTCAATTTTGAAATTCACACCAAATTTTCCCAAAATTTAGTTTTTCCCTTCTAATTTCTACATTTTTCAACCGATTCAACCCATTCCAACTTTATTCACTTTCTTCACCTTATGCTTACCATATTCACCCCCTTCACCCCCACTTCCACAATTCAACACTTGACCCCCACTTCCAGAGTGGCGGCCATCTTGGATTGACCCTGAAGTGCCCCAATGAACCCGGAATGAACTGGAAGTGCCCCAAATCAAACCGGAATTGACCCCAAATGAACCGGAAGTGACCTCAGGTAAACCGGACGTGACCCCAAATCAAACCGGAAGTGACCCCAAATCAAACCGGAAGTGACCTTTTTAAACCGGAAGTGACCCCAAATAAACCGGAAGTGACCTCAGCTAGACCGGAAGTGCCTCTAATCAAACCGGAAGTGACCTAAATAGACCGGAAGTGCCTCTAATCAAACCGGAAGTGACCTAAATAGACCGGAAGTGACCCAAATCAAACCGGAAGTGACCCCAAATGAACCGGAAGTGACCTCAGGTAAACCGGAAGTGACCCCAAATCAAACCGGAAGTGACCTTTTTAAACCGGAAGTGACCTTTTTAAACCGGAAGTGACCACAAATAAACCGGAAGTGACCTCAGCTAGACCGGAAGTGCCTCTTTTCAAACCGGAAGTGACTCAAATAGACCGGAAGTGACCCAAATCAAACCGGAAGTGACCATATTTCAACATTAAGTGCCCAAAATACCTACATTTGCGCTAACTTTTGCAAATTTTGACCGATTAAACCCGTTTCTACATTTTAACCCCAAAAGTGAACCTCCTGAAGCCGTTTTTTTCCTTTTGTTCCAAATTTCAAAAGATTTTGGCGCAATTTTTTTTTCTTTTAATTCCCATTCATTCTTTATTAGGATTCAAGATTTGCTCTAACTTCTACATTTTTTAACTGATTCAACTCGTTCCAACTTTCAACTGTTCAATTTTGGTTTTCTACTCTAATTTCTACTTTTTTCAACTTATTCAACCCATTCAACTTATTCAACCCATTCCACCTTTCAACTGTTCATCATTTTCCTACCTATTCCACAACTTCCCACTTACCCAAAATTCCAAATTTTCAGTTTTGAAATTCACACCCAATTTTCCCAAATTTCCTTTTCCCTTGTAATTTCTACATTTTTCAACCGATTCAACTCTTTTCAACATCATTCTGCAGCATTCCCCAAGTATTTATTCAACCTCTTCACCTTCACACGCAATTTCTTCAGGAATTGCAAATTCTAGTTATTATTATTATTATTCTACTTGTTCCGCTCACTTTTTTGACGCTTAACTCCTTCCACATACTTCAACCGATTCACTCCGTTCCACTTTTCACTTATTCCAAATATTCATGACACGGCTGCTTACATTTTTTTTGTTCGAAAAATTTTCCGTTTTCACAAAATTCACGATTTTGTGGCATTTTTTTCCCCATTCATTCTTAATGGCAGATTCAACATTTCACATTTTTGTTGTTCCAGTTTGAAATTCACTTATTTCAACACATTCAAATCACATTGGGGACATTCCCAAACTTGCCAAATTCAAAAATTTCACGTTTTCACTTTTAAAATTTGCACAAAATTTTGCAAAATTTCACAAAATTTAGTTTTTCACTCCTAGTTTCTACATTTTTCCACCGATTCAACTCGTTCCAACTTTCAACTGTTCATCTTTTGCCTACCTATTCCACACCTTCCCACTTAGCAAAATTTCCAAATTTTCAATTTTGAAATTCACACCAAATTTTCCCAAAATTTAGTTTTTCCCTTCTAATTTCTACATTTTTCAACCGATTCAACCCATTCCAACTTTATTCACTTTGTTCACCTTATGCTTACCATATTCACCCCCTTCACCCCCACTTCCACAATTCAACCCTTGACCCCCACTTCCAGAGTGGCGGCCATCTTGGATTGACCCTGAAGTGCCCCAATGAACCCGGAATGAACTGGAAGTGCCCCAAATCAAACCGGAATTGACCCCAAATGAACCGGAAGTGACCTCAGGTAAACCGGAAGTGATCCCAAATCAAACCGGAAGTGACCCCAAATCAAACCGGAAGTGACCTTTTTCAACCGGAAGTGACCTTTTTCAACCGGAAGTGACCCCAAATAAACCGGAAGTGACCTCAGCTGGACCGGAAGTGCCTCTAATCAAACCGGAAGTGACCCAAATCAAACCGGAAATGACCATATTTCAACATTAAGTGCCCTAAATACCTACATTTGCGCTAACTTTTGCAAATTTTGCCCGATTAAACCCATTTCAACATTTTAACCCCAAAAGTGAACCTCCTGAAGCCGTTTCTTTCCTTTTGTTCCAAATTTCAGAAACTTTTGGTGCAATTTTTTTTTCTTTTAATTCCCATTCATTCTCTATTAGGATTCAAGATTTGCTCTAACTTCTACATTTTTTAACCGATTCAACTCGTTCCAACTTTCAACTGTTCCTCTTTTGCCTTCCTATTCCACAACTTCCCACTTACCAAAAATTCTCTACAATTTTGTTTTTCTACTCTAATTTCTACATTTTCAACTTATTCAACCCATTCCACCTTTCAACTGTTCATCATTTTCCTACCTATTCCACAACTTCCCACTTACCCAAAATTCCAAATTTTCAATTTTGAAATTCACACCCAATTTTCCCAAATTTCCTTTTTCCCTTGTAATTTCTACATTTTTCAACCGATTCAACTCTTTTCAACATCATTCTGCAACATTCCCCAAGTATTTATTCAACCTCTTCACCTTCACACGCAATTTCTTCAGGAATTGCAAATTCTAGTTATTATTATTAGTGTGAAGGTGAAGACCTTCACACTATTGTTATTGCTGTCCTTTATTATTATTATTATTATTATTATTATTATTCTACTTATTCCGCTCACTTTTTTGACGCTTAACTCCTTCCACATACTTCAACCGATTCACTCCGTTCCACTTTTCACTTATTCCAAATATTCATGACACGGCTGCTTACATTTTTTTTGTTCGAAAAATTTTCCGTTTTCACAAAATTCACGATTTTGTGGCATTTTTTTCCCCATTCATTCTTAATGGCAGATTCAACATTTCACATTTTTTTTGTTCCAGTTTGAAATTCACTTATTTCAACACATTCAAATCACATTGGGGACATTCCCAAACTTGCCAAATTCAAAAATTTCACGTTTTCACTTTTAAAATTTGCACAAAATTTTGCAAAATTTCACAAAATTTAGTTTTTCACTTCTAGTTTCTACATTTTTCCACCGATTCAACTCGTTCCAACTTTCAACTGTTCATCTTTTGCCTACCTATTCCACACCTTCCCACTTAGCAAAATTTCCAAATTTTCAATTTTGAAATTCACACCAAATTTTCCCAAAATTTAGTTTTTCCCTTCTAATTTCTACATTTTTCAACCGATTCAACCCATTCCAACTTTATTCACTTTGTTCACCTTATGCTTACCATATTCACCCCCTTCACCCCCACTTCCACAATTCAACCCTTGACCCCCACTTCCAGAGTGGCGGCCATCTTGGATTGACCCTGAAGTGCCCCAATGAACCCGGAATGAACTGGAAGTGCCCCAAATCAAACCGGAATTGACCCCAAATGAACCGGAAGTGACCTCTGGTAAACCGGAAGTGACCCCAAATCAAACCGGAAGTGACCCCAAATCAAACCGGAAGTGACCTTTTTAAACCGGAAGTGACCCCAAATAAACCGGAAGTGACCTCAGCTAGACCGGAAGTGCCTCTAATCAAACCGGAAGTGACCCAAATAGACCGGAAGTGACCCAAATCAAACCGGAAGTGACCATATTTCAACATTAAGTGCCCTAAATACATAAATTTGCACTAACTTTCGCAAATTTTGCCCGATTAAACCCGTTTCAACATTTTAACCCCAAAAGTGAACCTCCTGAAGCTGGTTTTTTACGTTTTGTTCCAAATTTCAAAATATTTTGGCGCAATTGCTTTTTCTTTTAATTCCCATTCATTCTCTATGGGGATTCAACATTTGCTCTCACTTCTACATTTTTTAACCGATTCAACCCGTTCCAACATTCAACTGTTCATCCTTTGCCTGCCTATTCCACAACTTTCCACTTACCAAAAATTCCAAAAATCAAATTTGAAATTCAACCATATTCTCAAAAATTTAGTATTACACTTCTATTTTCCACATTTCTCAAGAAATTCAACTCATTTCAACATCATTCGGCATCATTCCCCAAGAAGTGATTCAAAGTCTTCGCCTTCACACGCAATTTCTCCAGAAATTGCATTTTCTAGTTATTATTATTCTACTTATTCCGCTCACTTTTTTGACGCTTAACTCCTTCCACATACTTCAACCGATTCACTCCGTTCCACTTTTCACTTATTCCAAATATTCATGACACGGCTGCTTACATTTTTTTTGTTCGAAAAATTTTCCGTTTTCACAAAATTCACGATTTTGTGGCATTTTTTTCCCCATTCATTCTTAATGGCAGATTCAATATTTCACATTTTTGTTGTTCCAGTTTGAAATTCACTTATTTCAACACATTCAAATCACATTGGGGACATTCCCAAACTTGCCAAATTCAAAAATTTCACGTTTTCACTTTTAAAATTTGCACAAAATTTTGCAAAATTTCACAAAATTTAGTTTTTCACTTCTAGTTTCTATATTTTTCCACCGATTCAACTCGTTCCAACTTTCAACTGTTCATCTTTTGCCTACCTATTCCACACCTTCCCACTTAGCAAAATTTCCAAATTTTCAATTTTGAAATTCACACCAAATTTTCCCAAAATTTAGTTTTTCCCTTCTAATTTCTACATTTTTCAACCGATTCAACCCATTCCAACTTTATTCACTTTGTTCACCTTATGCTTACCATATTCACCCCCTTCACCCCCACTTCCACAATTCAACCCTTGACCCCCACTTCCAGAGTGGCGGCCATCTTGGATTGACCCTGAAGTGCCCCAATGAACCCGGAATGAACTGGAAGTGCCCCAAATCAAACCGGAATTGACCCCAAATGAACCGGAAGTGACCTCAGGTAAACCGGAAGTGACCCCAAATCAAACCGGAAGTGACCCCAAATCAAACCGGAAGTGACCTTTTTCAACCGGAAGTGACCCCAAATAAACCGGAAGTGACCTCAGCTAGACCGGAAGTGCCTCTAATCAAACCGGAAGTGACCTAAATAGACCGGAAGTGCCTCTAATCAAACCGGAAGTGACCTAAATAGACCGGAAGTGACCCAAATCAAACCGGAAGTGACCCCAAATGAACCGGAAGTGACCTCAGGTAAACCGGAAGTGACCCCAAATCAAACCGGAAGTGACCTTTTTAAACCGGAAGTGACCTTTTTGAACAGGAAGTGACCACAAATAAACCGGAAGTGACCTCAGCTAGACCGGAAGTGCCTCTATTCAAACCGGAAGTGACTCAAATAGACCGGAAGTGACCCAAATCAAACCGGAAGTGACCATATTTCAACATTAAGTGCCCAAAATACCTACATTTGCGCTAACTTTTGCAAATTTTGACCGATTAAACCCGTTTCTACATTTTAACCCCAAAAGTGAACCTCCTGAAGCCGTTTTTTTCCTTTTGTTCCAAATTTCAAAAGATTTTGGCGCAATTTTTTTTTCTTTTAATTCCCATTCATTCTTTATTAGGATTCAAGATTTGCTCTAACTTCTACATTTTTTAACCGATTCAACTCGTTCCAACTTTCAACTGTTCAATTTTGGTTTTCTACTCTAATTTCTACTTTTTTCAACTTATTCAACCCATTCAACTTATTCAACCCATTCCACCTTTCAACTGTTCATCATTTTCCTACCTATTCCACAACTTCACACTTACCCAAAATTCCAAATTTTCAATTTTGAAATTCACACACAATTTTCCCAAATTTCCTTTTTCCCTTGTAAATTCTACATTTTTCAACCGATTGAAGTCTTTTCAACATCATTCTGCAGCATTCCCCAAGTCTTTATTCAACCTCTTCACCTTCACACGCAATTTCTTCAGGAATTGCAAATTCTAGTTATTATTATTCTACTTATTCCGCTCACTTTTTTGACGCTTAACTCCTTCCACATACTTCAACCGATTCACTCCGTTCCACTTTTCACTTATTCCAAATATTCATGACACGGCTGCTTACATTTTTTTTGTTCGAAAAATTTTCCGTTTTCACAAAATTCATGATTTTGTGGCATTTTTTTCCCCATTCATTCTTAATGGCAGATTCAACATTTCACATTTTTGTTGTTCCAGTTTGAAATTCACTTATTTCAACACATTCAAATCACATTGGGGACATTCCCAAACTTGCCAAATTCAAAAATTTCACGTTTTCACTTTTAAAATTTGCACAAAATTTTGCAAAATTTCACAAAATTTAGTTTTTCACTTCTAGTTTCTACATTTTTCCACCGATTCAACTCGTTCCAACTTTCAACTGTTCATCTTTTGCCTACCTATTCCACACCTTCCCACTTAGCAAAATTTCCAAATTTTCAATTTTGAAATTCACACCAAATTTTCCCAAAATTTAGTTTTTCCCTTCTAATTTCTACATTTTTCAACCGATTCAACCCATTCCAACTTTATTCACTTTGTTCACCTTATGCTTACCATATTCACCCCCTTCACCCCCACTTCCACAATTCAACCCTTGACCCCCACTTCCAGAGTGGCGGCCATCTTGGATTGACCCTGAAGTGCCCCAATGAACCCGGAATGAACTGGAAGTGCCCCAAATCAAACCGGAATTGACCCCAAATGAACCGGAAGTGACCTCAGGTAAACCGGAAGTGACCCCAAATCAAACCGGAAGTGACCCCAAATCAAACCGGAAGTGACCTTTTTAAACCGGAAGTGACCTTTTTCAACCGGAAGTGACCCCAAATAAACCGGAAGTGACCTCAGCTGGACCGGAAGTGCCTCTAATCAAACCGGAAGTGACCCAAATCAAACCGGAAATGACCATATTTCAACATTAAGTGCCCTAAATACCTACATTTGCGCTAACTTTTGCAAATTTTGCCCGATTAAACCCATTTCAACATTTTAACCCCAAAAGTGAACCTCCTGAAGCCGTTTCTTTCCTTTTGTTCCAAATTTCAGAAACTTTTGGTGCAATTTTTTTTTCTTTTAATTCCCATTCATTCTCTATTAGGATTCAAGATTTGCTCTAACTTCTACATTTTTTAACCGATTCAACTCGTTCCAACTTTCAACTGTTCCTCTTTTGCCTTCCTATTCCACAACTTCCCACTTACCAAAAATTCTCTACAATTTTGTTTTTCTACTCTAATTTCTACATTTTCAACTTATTCAACCCATTCCACCTTTCAACTGTTCATCATTTTCCTACCTATTCCACAACTTCCCACTTACCCAAAATTCCAAATTTTCAATTTTGAAATTCACACCCAATTTTCCCAAATTTCCTTTTTCCCTTGTAATTTCTACATTTTTCAACCGATTCAACTCTTTTCAACATCATTCTGCAACATTCCCCAAGTATTTATTCAACCTCTTCACCTTCACACGCAATTTCTTCAGGAATTGCAAATTCTAGTTAGTGTGAAGGTGAAGACCTTCACACTATTGTTATTGCTGTCCTTTATTAGTGTGAAGGTGAAGACCTTCACACTATTGTTATTGCTGTCCTTTATTATTATTATTATTATTATTATTATTCTACTTATTCCGCTCACTTTTTTGACGCTTAACTCCTTCCACATACTTCAACCGATTCACTCCGTTCCACTTTTCACTTATTCCAAATATTCATGACACGGCTGCTTACATTTTTTTTGTTCGAAAAATTTTCCGTTTTCACAAAATTCACGATTTTGTGGCATTTTTTTCCCCATTCATTCTTAATGGCAGATTCAACATTTCACATTTTTGTTGTTCCAGTTTGAAATTCACTTATTTCAACACATTCAAATCACATTGGGGACATTCCCAAACTTGCCAAATTCAAAAATTTCACGTTTTCACTTTTAAAATTTGCACAAAATTTTGCAAAATTTCACAAAATTTAGTTTTTCACTTCTAGTTTCTACATTTTTCCACCGATTCAACTCGTTCCAACTTTCAACTGTTCATCTTTTGCCTACCTATTCCACACCTTCCCACTTAGAAAAATTTCCAAATTTTCAATTTTGAAATTCACACCAAATTTTCCCAAAATTTAGTTTTTCCCTTCTAATTTCTACATTTTTCAACCGATTCAACCCATTCCAACTTTATTCACTTTGTTCACCTTATGCTTACCATATTCACCCCCTTCACCCCCACTTCCACAATTCAACCCTTGACCCCCACTTCCAGAGTGGCGGCCATCTTGGATTGACCCTGAAGTGCCCCAATGAACCCGGAATGAACTGGAAGTGCCCCAAATCAAACCGGAATTGACCCCAAATGAACCGGAAGTGACCTCAGGTAAACCGGAAGTGACCCCAAATCAAACCGGAAGTGACCACAAATAAACCGGAAGTGACCTCAGCTAGACCGGAAGTGACCCCAAATAAACCGGAAGTGACCTCAGCTAGACCGGAAGTGCCTCTATTCAAACCGGAAGTGACTCAAATAGACCGGAAGTGACCCAAATCAAACCGGAAGTGACCATATTTCAACATTAAGTGCCCAAAATACCTACATTTGCGCTAACTTTTGCAAATTTTGACCGATTAAACCCGTTTCTACATTTTAACCCCAAAAGTGAACCTCCTGAAGCCGTTTTTTTCCTTTTGTTCCAAATTTCAAAAGATTTTGGCGCAATTTTTTTTTCTTTTAATTCCCATTCATTCTTTATTAGGATTCAAGATTTGCTCTAACTTCTACATTTTTTAACCGATTCAACTCGTTCCAACTTTCAACTGTTCAATTTTGGTTTTCTACTCTAATTTCTACTTTTTTCAACTTATTCAACCCATTCAACTTATTCAACCCATTCCACCTTTCAACTGTTCATCATTTTCCTACCTATTCCACAACTTCCCACTTACCCAAAATTCCAAATTTTCAGTTTTGAAATTCACACCCAATTTTCCCAAATTTCCTTTTCCCTTGTAATTTCTACATTTTTCAACCGATTCAACTCTTTTCAACATCATTCTGCAGCATTCCCCAAGTATTTATTCAACCTCTTCACCTTCACACGCAATTTCTTCAGGAATTGCAAATTCTAGTTATTATTATTATTCTACTTATTCCGCTCACTTTTTTGACGCTTAACTCCTTCCACATACTTCAACCGATTCACTCCGTTCCACTTTTCACTTATTCCAAATATTCATGACACGGCTGCTTACATTTTTTTTGTTCGAAAAATTTTCCGTTTTCACAAAATTCACGATTTTGTGGCATTTTTTCCCCCATTCATTCTTAATGGCAGATTCAACATTTCACATTTTTGTTGTTCCAGTTTGAAATTCACTTATTTCAACACATTCAAATCACATTGGGGACATTCCCAAACTTGCCAAATTCAAAAATTTCACGTTTTCACTTTTAAAATTTGCACAAAATTTTGCAAAATTTCACAAAATTTAGTTTTTCACTTCTAGTTTCTACATTTTTCCACCGATTCAACTCGTTCCAACTTTCAACTGTTCATCTTTTGCCTACCTATTCCACACCTTCCCACTTAGCAAAATTTCCAAATTTTCAATTTTGAAATTCACACCAAATTTTCCCAAAATTTTGTTTTTCCCTTCTAATTTCTACATTTTTCAACCGATTCAACCCATTCCAACTTTATTCACTTTGTTCACCTTATGCTTACCATATTCACCCCCTTCACCCCCACTTCCACAATTCAACCCTTGACCCCCACTTCCAGAGTGGCGGCCATCTTGGATTGACCCTGAAGTGCCCCAATGAACCCGGAATGAACTGGAAGTGCCCCAAATCAAACCGGAATTGACCCCAAATGAACCGGAAGTGACCTCAGGTAAACCGGAAGTGACCCCAAATCAAACCGGAAGTGACCCCAAATCAAACCGGAAGTGACCTTTTTCAACCGGAAGTGACCTTTTTAAACCGGAAGTGACCCCAAATAAACCGGAAGTGACCTCAGCTAGACCGGAAGTGCCTCTAATCAAACCGGAAGTGACCCAAATCAAACCGGAAATGACCATATTTCAACATTAAGTGCCCTAAATACCTACATTTGCGCTAACTTTTGCAAATTTTGCCCGATTAAACCCATTTCAACATTTTAACCCCAAAAGTGAACCTCCTGAAGCCGTTTTTTCCTTTTGTTCCAAATTTCAGAAACTTTTGGTGCAATTTTTTTTTCTTTTAATTCCCATTCATTCTCTATTAGGATTCAAGATTTGCTCTAACTTCTACATTTTTTAACCGATTCAACTCGTTCCAACTTTCAACTGTTCCTCTTTTGCCTTCCTATTCCACAACTTCCCACTTACCAAAAATTCTCTACAATTTTGTTTTTCTACTCTAATTTCTACATTTTCAACTTATTCAACCCATTCCACCTTTCAACTGTTTATCATTTTCCTACCTATTCCACAACTTCCCACTTACCCAAAATTCCAAATTTTCAATTTTGAAATTCACACCCAATTTTCCCAAATTTCCTTTTTCCCTTGTAATTTCTACATTTTTCAACCGATTCAACTCTTTTCAACATCATTCTGCAACATTCCCCAAGTATTTATTCAACCTCTTCACCTTCACACGCAATTTCTTCAGGAATTGCAAATTCTAGTTATTATTATTATTCTACTTATTCCGCTCACTTTTTTGACACTTAACTCCTTCCACATACTTCAACCGATTCACTCCGTTCCACTTTTCACTTATTCCAAATATTCATGACACGGCTGCTTACATTTTTTTTGTTCGAAAAATTTTCCGTTTTCACAAAATTCACGATTTTGTGGCATTTTTTTCCCCATTCATTCTTAATGGCAGATTCAACATTTCACATTTTTGTTGTTCCAGTTTGAAATTCACTTATTTCAACACATTCAAATCACATTGGGGACATTCCCAAACTTGCCAAATTCAAAAATTTCACGTTTTCACTTTTAAAATTTGCACAAAATTTTGCAAAATTTCACAAAATTTAGTTTTTCACTTCTAGTTTCTACATTTTTCCACCGATTCAACTCGTTCCAACTTTCAACTGTTCATCTTTTGCCTACCTATTCCACACCTTCCCACTTAGCAAAATTTCCAAATTTTCAATTTTGAAATTCACACCAAATTTTCCCAAAATTTAGTTTTTCCCTTCTAATTTCTACATTTTTCAACCGATTCAACCCATTCCAACTTTATTCACTTTGTTCACCTTATGCTTACCATATTCACCCCCTTCACCCCCACTTCCACAATTCAACCCTTGACCCCCACTTCCAGAGTGGCGGCCATCTTGGATTGACCCTGAAGTGCCCCAATGAACCCGGAATGAACTGGAAGTGCCCCAAATCAAACCGGAATTGACCCCAAATGAACCGGAAGTGACCTCAGGTAAACCGGAAGTGACCCCAAATCAAACCGGAAGTGACCCCAAATCAAACCGGAAGTGACCTTTTAAAACGGAAGTGACCCCAAATAAACCGGAAGTGACCTCAGCTAGACCGGAAGTGCCTCTAATCAAACCGGAAGTGACCCAAATAGACCGGAAGTGACCCAAATCAAACCGGAAGTGACCATATTTCAACATTAAGTGCCCTAAATACCTACATTTGCGCTAACTTTTGCAAATTTTGCCCGATTAAACCCATTTCAACATTTTAACCCCAAAAGTGAACCTCCTGAAGCCGTTTTTTTTCCTTTTGTTCCAAATTTCAAAAGATTTTGGCGCAATTTTTTTTTCTTTTAATTCCCATTCATTCTTTATTAGGATTCAAGATTTGCTCTAACTTCTACATTTTTTAACCGATTCAACTCGTTCCAACTTTCAACTGTTCAATTTTGGTTTTCTACTCTAATTTCTACTTTTTTCAACTTATTCAACCCATTCAACTTATTCAACCCATTCCACCTTTCAACTGTTCATCATTTTCCTACCTATTCCACAACTTCCCACTTACCCAAAATTCCAAAATTTCAGTTTTGAAATTCACACCCAATTTTCCCAAATTTCCTTTTCCCTTGTAATTTCTACATTTTTCAACCGATTCAACTCTTTTCAACATCATTCTGCAGCATTCCCCAAGTATTTATTCAACCTCTTCACCTTCACACGCAATTTCTTCAGGAATTGCAAATTCTAGTTATTATTATTCTACTTATTCCGCTCACTTTTTTGACGCTTAACTCCTTCCACATACTTCAACCGATTCACTCCGTTCCACTTTTCACTTATTCCAAATATTCATGACACGGCTGCTTACATTTTTTTTGTTCGAAAAATTTTCCGTTTTCACAAAATTCACGATTTTGTGGCATTTTTTTCCCCATTCATTCTTAATGGCAGATTCAACATTTCACATTTTTGTTGTTCCAGTTTGAAATTCACTTATTTCAACACATTCAAATCACATTGGGGACATTCCCAAACTTGCCAAATTCAAAAATTTCACGTTTTCACTTTTAAAATTTGCACAAAATTTTGCAAAATTTCACAAAATTTAGTTTTTCACTTCTAGTTTCTACATTTTTCCACCGATTCAACTCGTTCCAACTTTCAACTGTTCATCTTTTGCCTACCTATTCCACACCTTCCCACTTAGCAAAATTTCCAAATTTTCAATTTTGAAATTCACACCAAATTTTCCCAAAATTTAGTTTTTCCCTTCTAATTTCTACATTTTTCAACCGATTCAACCCATTCCAACTTTATTCACTTTGTTCACCTTATGCTTACCATATTCACCCCCTTCACCCCCACTTCCACAATTCAACCCTTGACCCCCACTTCCAGAGTGGCGGCCATCTTGGATTGACCCTGAAGTGCCCCAATGAACCCGGAATGAACTGGAAGTGCCCCAAATCAAACCGGAATTGACCCCAAATGAACCGGAAGTGACCTCAGGTAAACCGGAAGTGACCCCAAATCAAACCGGAAGTGACCCCAAATCAAACCGGAAGTGACCTTTTTAAACCGGAAGTGACCCCAAATAAACCGGAAGTGACCTCAGCTAGACCGGAAGTGCCTCTAATCAAACCGGAAGTGACCCAAATAGACCGGAAGTGACCCAAATCAAACCGGAAGTGACCATATTTCAACATTAAGTGCCCTAAATACCTACATTTGCGCTAACTTTTGCAAATTTTGCCCGATTAAACCCATTTCAACATTTTAACCCCAAAAGTGAACCTCCTAAAGCTGTTTTTTTCCTTTTGTTCCAAATTTCAAAAAATTTTGGTGCAATTTTTTTTCTTTTAATTCCCATTCATTCTCTATTAGGATTCAAGATTTGCTCTAACTTCTACATTTTTTAACCGATTCAACTTGTTCCAACTTTGAACTGTTCTTCTTTTGCCTTCCTATTCCACAACTACCCACTTACCAAAAATTCTCTACAATTTTGTTTTTCTAATCTAATTTCTACATTTTTCAACTTATTCAACCCATTCGACCTTTCAACTGTTCATCATTTTCCTACCTATTCCACAACTTCCCACTTACTCAAAATTCCAAATTTTCAATTTTGTAACTCACACCCAATTTTCCCAAATTTCCTTTTTCCCTTGTAATTTCTACATTTTTCAACCGATTCAACTCTTTTCAACATCATTCTGCAACATTCCCCAAGTATTTATTCAACCTCTTCACCTTCACATGCAATTTCTTCAGGAATTGCAAATTCTAGTTATTATTATTATTCTACTTATTCCGCTCACTTTTTTGACGCTTAACTCCTTCCACATACTTCAACCGATTCACTCCGTTCCACTTTTCACTTATTCCAAATATTCATGACACGGCTGCTTACATTTTTTTTGTTCGAAAAATTTTCCGTTTTCACAAAATTCACGATTTTGTGGCATTTTTTTCCCCATTCATTCTTAATGGCAGATTCAACATTTCACATTTTTGTTGTTCCAGTTTGAAATTCACTTATTTCAACACATTCAAATCACATTGGGGACATTCCCAAACTTGCCAAATTCAAAAATTTCACGTTTTCACTTTTAAAATTTGCACAAAATTTTGCAAAATTTCACAAAATTTAGTTTTTCACTTCTAGTTTCTACATTTTTCCACCGATTCAACTCGTTCCAACTTTCAACTGTTCATCTTTTGCCTACCTATTCCACACCTTCCCACTTAGCAAAATTTCCAAATTTTCAATTTTGAAATTCACACCAAATTTTCCCAAAATTTAGTTTTTCCCTTCTAATTTCTACATTTTTCAACCGATTCAACCCATTCCAACTTTATTCACTTTGTTCACCTTATGCTTACCATATTCACCCCCTTCACCCCCACTTCCACAATTCAACCCTTGACCCCCACTTCCAGAGTGGCGGCCATCTTGGATTGACCCTGAAGTGCCCCAATGAACCCGGAATGAACTGGAAGTGCCCCAAATCAAACCGGAATTGACCCCAAATGAACCGGAAGTGACCTCAGGTAAACCCGAAGTGACCCCAAATCAAACCGGAAGTGACCCCAAATCAAACCGGAAGTGACCTTTTTAAACCGGAAGTGATCCCAAATAAACCGGAAGTGACCTCAGCTAGACCGGAAGTGCCTCTAATCAAACCGGAAGTGACCCAAATAGACCGGAAGTGACCCAAATCAAACCGGAAGTGACCATATTTCAACATTAAGTGCCCTAAATACCTACATTTGCGCTAACTTTTGCAAATTTTGCCCGATTAAACCCATTTCAACATTTTAACCCCAAAAGTGAACCTCCTGAAGCCGTTTCTTTCCTTTTGTTCCAAATTTCAGAAACTTTTGGTGCAATTTTTTTTTCTTTTAATTCCCATTCATTCTCTATTAGGATTCAAGATTTGCTCTAACTTCTACATTTTTTAACCGATTCAACTCGTTCCAACTTTCAACTGTTCCTCTTTTGCCTTCCTATTCCACAACTTCCCACTTACCAAAAATTCTCTACAATTTTGTTTTTCTACTCTAATTTCTACATTTTCAACTTATTCAACCCATTCCACCTTTCAACTGTTCATCATTTTCCTACCTATTCCACAACTTCCCACTTACCCAAAATTCCAAATTTTCAATTTTGAAATTCACACCCAATTTTCCCAAATTTCCTTTTTCCCTTGTAATTTCTACATTTTTCAACCGATTCAACTCTTTTCAACATCATTCTGCAACATTCCCCAAGTATTTATTCAACCTCTTCACCTTCACACGCAATTTCTTCAGGAATTGCAAATTCTAGTTAGTGTGAAGGTGAAGACCTTCACACTATTGTTATTGCTGTCCTTTATTATTATTATTATTCTACTTATTCCGCTCACTTTTTTGACGCTTAACTCCTTCCACATACTTCAACCGATTCACTCCGTTCCACTTTTCACTTATTCCAAATATTCATGACACGGCTGCTTACATTTTTTTTGTTCGAAAAATTTTCCGTTTTCACAAAATTCACGATTTGGTGGCATTTTTTTCCCCATTCATTCTTAATGGCAGATTCAACATTTCACATTTTTGTTGTTCCAGTTTGAAATTCACTTATTTCAACACATTCAAATCACATTGGGGACATTCCCAAACTTGCCAAATTCAAAAATTTCACGTTTTCACTTTTAAAATTTGCACAAAATTTTGCAAAATTTCACAAAATTTAGTTTTTCACTTCTAGTTTCTACATTTTTCCACCGATTCAACTCGTTCCAACTTTCAACTGTTCATCTTTTGCCTACCTATTCCACACCTTCCCACTTAGCAAAATTTCCAAATTTTCAATTTTGAAATTCACACCAAATTTTCCCAAAATTTAGTTTTTCCCTTCTAATTTCTACATTTTTCAACCGATTCAACCCATTCCAACTTTATTCACTTTGTTCACCTTATGCTTACCATATTCACCCCCTTCACCCCCACTTCCACAATTCAACCCTTGACCCCCACTTCCAGAGTGGCGGCCATCTTGGATTGACCCTGAAGTGCCCCAATGAACCCGGAATGAACTGGAAGTGCCCCAAATCAAACCGGAATTGACCCCAAATGAACCGGAAGTGACCTCAGGTAAACCGGAAGTGACCCCAAATCAAACCGGAAGTGACCCCAAATCAAACCGGAAGTGACCTTTTTAAACCGGAAGTGACCCAAAATAAACCGGAAGTGACCTCAGCTAGACCGGAAGTGCCTCTAATCAAACCGGAAGTGACCCAAATAGACCGGAAGTGACCCAAATCAAACCGGAAGTGACCATATTTCAACATTAAGTGCCCTAAATACCTACATTTGCGCTAACTTTTGCAAATTTTGCCCGATTAAACCCATTTCAACATTTTAACCCCAAAAGTGAACCTCCTAAAGCTGTTTTTTTCCTTTTGTTCCAAATTTCAAAAAATTTTGGTGCAATTTTTTTTCTTTTAATTCCCATTCATTCTCTATTAGGATTCAAGATTTGCTCTAACTTCTACATTTTTTAACCGATTCAACTGTTTCCAACTTTGAACTGTTCTTCTTTTGCCTTCCTATTCCACAACTACCCACTTACCAAAAATTCTCTACAATTTTGTTTTTCTAATCTAATTTCTACATTTTTCAACTTATTCAACCCATTCGACCTTTCAACTGTTCATCATTTTCCTACCTATTCCACAACTTCCCACTTACCCAAAATTCCAAATTTTCAATTTTGTTACTCACACCCAATTTTCCCAAATTTCCTTTTTCCCTTGTAATTTCTACATTTTTCAACCGATTCAACTCTTTTCAACATCATTCTGCAACATTCCCCAAGTATTTATTCAACCTCTTCACCTTCACACGCAATTTCTTCAGGAATTGCAAATTCTAGTTATTATTATTATTCTACTTATTCCGCTCACTTTTTTGACGCTTAACTCCTTCCACATACTTCAACCGATTCACTCCGTTCCACTTTTCACTTATTCCAAATATTCATGACACGGCTGCTTACATTTTTTTTGTTCGAAAAATTTTCCGTTTTCACAAAATTCACGATTTTGTGGCATTTTTTTCCCCATTCATTCTTAATGGCAGATTCAACATTTCACATTTTTGTTGTTCCAGTTTGAAATTCACTTATTTCAACACATTCAAATCACATTGGGGACATTCCCAAACTTGCCAAATTCAAAAATTTCACGTTTTCACTTTTAAAATTTGCACAAAATTTTGCAAAATTTCACAAAATTTAGTTTTTCACTTCTAGTTTCTACATTTTTCCACCGATTCAACTCGTTCCAACTTTCAACTGTTCATCTTTTGCCTACCTATTCCACACCTTCCCACTTAGCAAAATTTCCAAATTTTCAATTTTGAAATTCACACCAAATTTTCCCAAAATTTAGTTTTTCCCTTCTAATTTCTACATTTTTCAACCGATTCAACCCATTCCAACTTTATTCACTTTGTTCACCTTATGCTTACCATATTCACCCCCTTCACCCCCACTTCCACAATTCAACCCTTGACCCCCACTTCCAGAGTGGCGGCCATCTTGGATTGACCCTGAAGTGCCCCAATGAACCCGGAATGAACTGGAAGTGCCCCAAATCAAACCGGAATTGACCCCAAATGAACCGGAAGTGACCTCAGGTAAACCGGAAGTGACCCCAAATCAAACCGGAAGTGACCTTTTTAAACCGGAAGTGACCCCAAATAAACCGGAAGTGACCTCAGCTAGACCGGAAGTGCCTCTAATCAAACCGGAAGTGACCTAAATAGACCGGAAGTGCCTCTAATCAAACCGGAAGTGACCTAAATAGACCGGAAGTGACCCAAATCAAACCGGAAGTGACCCCCAAATGAAGCGGAAGTGACCTCAGGTAAAACGGAAGTGACCCCAAATCAAACCGGAAGTGACCCCAAATCAAACCGGAAGTGACCTTTTTCAACCGGAAGTGACCTTTTTAAACCGGAAGTGACCCCAAATAAACCGGAAGTGACCTCAGCTAGACCGGAAGTGCCTCTAATCAAACCGGAAGTGACCCAAATCAAACCGGAAATGACCATATTTCAACATTAAGTGCCCTAAATACCTACATTTGCGCTAACTTTTGCAAATTTTGCCCAATTAAACCCATTTCAACATTTTAACCCCAAAAGTGAACCTCCTGAAGCCGTTTTTTTCCTTTTGTTCCAAATTTCAGAAACTTTTGGTGCAATTTTTTTTTCTTTTAATTCCCATTCATTCTCTATTAGGATTCAAGATTTGCTCTAACTTCTACATTTTTTAACCGATTCAACTCGTTCCAACTTTCAACTGTTCCTCTTTTGCCTTCCTATTCCACAACTTCCCACTTACCAAAAATTCTCTACAATTTTGTTTTTCTACTCTAATTTCTACATTTTCAACTTATTCAACCCATTCCACCTTTCAACTGTTTATCATTTTCCTACCTATTCCACAACTTCCCACTTACCCAAAATTCCAAATTTTCAATTTTGAAATTCACACCCAATTTTCCCAAATTTCCTTTTTCCCTTGTAATTTCTACATTTTTCAACCGATTCAACTCTTTTCAACATCATTCTGCAACATTCCCCAAGTATTTATTCAACCTCTTCACCTTCACACGCAATTTCTTCAGGAATTGCAAATTCTAGTTAGTGTGAAGGTGAAGACCTTCACACTATTGTTATTGCTGTCCTTTATTATTAGTGTGAAGGTGAAGACCTTCACACTATTGTTATTGCTGTCCTTTATTATTATTATTATTAGTGTGAAGGTGAAGACCTTCACACTATTGTTATTGCTGTCCTTTATTATTATTATTATTATTATTATTATTATTCTACTTATTCCGCTCACTTTTTTGACGCTTAACTCCTTCCACATACTTCAACCGATTCACTCCGTTCCACTTTTCACTTATTCCAAATATTCATGACACGGCTGCTTACATTTTTTTTGTTCGAAAAATTTTCCGTTTTCACAAAATTCACGATTTTGTGGCATTTTTTTCCCCATTCATTCTTAATGGCAGATTCAACATTTCACATTTTTGTTGTTCCAGTTTGAAATTCACTTATTTCAACACATTCAAATCACATTGGGGACATTCCCAAACTTGCCAAATTCAAAAATTTCACGTTTTCACTTTTAAAATTTGCACAAAATTTTGCAAAATTTCACAAAATTTAGTTTTTCACTTCTAGTTTCTACATTTTTCCACCGATTCAACTCGTTCCAACTTTCAACTGTTCATCTTTTGCCTACCTATTCCACACCTTCCCACTTAGCAAAATTTGCAAATTTTCAATTTTGAAATTCACACCAAATTTTCCCAAAATTTAGTTTTTCCCTTCTAATTTCTACATTTTTCAACCGATTCAACCCATTCCAACTTTATTCACTTTGTTCACCTTATGCTTACCATATTCACCCCCTTCACCCCCACTTCCACAATTCAACCCTTGACCCCCACTTCCAGAGTGGCGGCCATCTTGGATTGACCCTGAAGTGCCCCAATGAACCCGGAATGAACTGGAAGTGCCCCAAATCAAACCGGAATTGACCCCAAATGAACCGGAAGTGACCTCAGGTAAACCGGAAGTGACCCCAAATCAAACCGGAAGTGACCCCAAATCAAACCGGAAGTGACCTTTTTAAACCGGAAGTGACCCCAAATAAACCGGAAGTGACCTCAGCTAGACCGGAAGTGCCTCTAATCAAACCGGAAGTGACCCAAATAGACCGGAAGTGACCCAAATCAAACCGGAAGTGACCATATTTCAACATTAAGTGCCCTAAATACCTACATTTGCGCTAACTTTTGCAAATTTTGCCCGATTAAACCCATTTCAACATTTTAACCCCAAAAGTGAACTTCCTGAAGCCGTTTTTTTTCCTTTTGTTCCAAATTTCAAAAAATTTTGGCGCAATTTTTTTTCTTTTAATTCCCATTCATTCTCTATTAGGATTCAAGATTTGCTCTAACTTCTACATTTTTTAACCGATTCAACTCGTTCCAACTTTCAACTGTTCCTCTTTTGCCTTCCTATTCCACAACTTCACACTTACCAAAAATTCTCTACAATTTTGTTTTTCTACTCTAATTTCTACATTTTCAACTTATTCAACCCATTCCACCTTTCAACTGTTCATCATTTTCCTACCTATTCCACAACTTCCCACTTACCCAAAATTCCAAATTTTCAATTTTGAAATTCACACCCAATTTTCCCAAATTTCCTTTTTCCCTTGTAATTTCTACATTTTTCAACCGATTCAACTCTTTTCAACATCATTCTGCAGCATTCCCCAAGTATTTATTCAACCTCTTCACCTTCACACGCAATTTCTTCAGGAATTGCAAATTCTAGTTATTATTATTATTATTCTACTTATTCCGCTCACTTTTTTGACGCTTAACTCCTTCCACATACTTCAACCGATTCACTCCGTTCCACTTTTCACTTATTCCAAATATTCATGACACGGCTGCTTACATTTTTTTTGTTCGAAAAATTTTCCGTTTTCACAAAATTCACGATTTTGTGGCATTTTTTTCCCCATTCATTCTTAATGGCAGATTCAACATTTCACATTTTTGTTGTTCCAGTTTGAAATTCACTTATTTCAACACATTCAAATCACATTGGGGACATTCCCAAACTTGCCAAATTCAAAAATTTCACATTTTCACTTTTAAAATTTGCACAAAATTTTGCAAAATTTCACAAAATTTAGTTTTTCACTTCTAGTTTCTACATTTTTCCACCGATTCAACTCGTTCCAACTTTCAACTGTTCATCTTTTGCCTACCTATTCCACACCTTCCCACTTAGCAAAATTTCCAAATTTTCAATTTTGAAATTCACACCAAATTTTCCCAAAATTTAGTTTTTCCCTTCTAATTTCTACATTTTTCAACCGATTCAACCCATTCCAACTTTATTCACTTTGTTCACCTTATGCTTACCATATTCACCCCCTTCACCCCCACTTCCACAATTCAACCCTTGACCCCCACTTCCAGAGTGGCGGCCATCTTGGATTGACCCTGAAGTGCCCCAATGAACCCGGAATGAACTGGAAGTGCCCCAAATCAAACCGGAATTGACCCCAAATGAACCGGAAGTGACCTCAGGTAAACCGGAAGTGACCCCAAATCAAACCGGAAGTGACCCCAAATCAAACCGGAAGTGACCTTTTTAAACGGGAAGTGACCCCAAATAAACCGGAAGTGACCTCAGCTAGACCGGAAGTGCCTCTAATCAAACCGGAAGTGACCCAAATAGACCGGAAGTGCCTCTAATCAAACCGGAAGTGACCTAAATAGACCGGAAGTGACCCAAATCAAACCGGAAGTGACCCCGAATGAACCGGAAGTGACCTCAGGTAAACCGGAAGTGACCCCAAATCAAACCGGAAGTGACCTTTTTAAACCGGAAGTGCCCTGTTTAAACCAGAAGTGACCATAAATAAACCGGAAGTGACCTCAGCTAGACCGGAAGTGACTCTATTCAAACCGGAAGTGACTCAAATAGACCGGAAGTGACCCAAATCAAACCGGAAGTGACCATATTTCAACATTAAGTGCCCAAAATACCTACATTTGCGCTAACTTTTGCAAATTTTGACCGATTAAACCCGTTTCTACATTTTAACCCCAAAAGTGAACCTCCTGAAGCCGTTTTTTTCCTTTTGTTCCAAATTTCAAAAGATTTTGGCGCAATTTTTTTTTCTTTTAATTCCCATTCATTCTTTATTAGGATTCAAGATTTGCTCTAACTTCTACATTTTTTAACCGATTCAACTCGTTCCAACTTTCAACCGTTCAATTTTGGTTTTCTACTCTAATTTCTACTTTTTTCAACTTATTCAACCCATTCAACTTATTCAACCCATTCCACCTTTCAACTGTTCATCATTTTCCTACCTATTCCACAACTTCCCACTTACCCAAAATTCCAAATTTTCAGTTTTGAAATTCACACCCAATTTTCCCAAATTTCCTTTTCCCTTGTAATTTCTACATTTTTCAACCGATTCAACTCTTTTCAACATCATTCTGCAGCATTCCCCAAGTATTTATTCAACCTCTTCACCTTCACACGCAATTTCTTCAGGAATTGCAAATTCTAGTTAGTGTGAAGGTGAAGACCTTCACACTATTGTTATTGCTGTCCTTTATTATTATTATTATTATTATTATTATTATTCTACTTATTCCGCTCACTTTTTTGACGCTTAACTCCTTCCACATACTTCAACCGATTCACTCCGTTCCACTTTTCACTTATTCCAAATATTCATGACACGGCTGCTTACATTTTTTTTGTTCGAAAAATTTTCCGTTTTCACAAAATTCACGATTTTGTGGCATTTTTTTCCCCATTCATTCTTAATGGCAGATTCAACATTTCACATTTTTGTTGTTCCAGTTTGAAATTCACTTATTTCAACACATTCAAATCACATTGGGGACATTCCCAAACTTGCCAAATTCAAAAATTTCACGTTTTCACTTTTAAAATTTGCACAAAATTTTGCAAAATTTCACAAAATTTAGTTTTTCACTTCTAGTTTCTACATTTTTCCACCGATTCAACTCGTTCCAACTTTCAACTGTTCATCTTTTGCCTACCTATTCCACACCTTCCCACTTAGCAAAATTTCCAAATTTTCAATTTTGAAATTCACACCAAATTTTCCAGAAATTTAGTTTTTCCCTTCTAATTTCTACATTTTTCAACCGATTCAACCCATTCCAACTTTATTCACTTTGTTCACCTTATGCTTACCATATTCACCCCCTTCACCCCCACTTCCACAATTCAACCCTTGACCCCCACTTCCAGAGTGGCGGCCATCTTGGCTTGACCCTGAAGTGCCCCAATGAACCCGGAATGAACTGGAAGTGCCCCAAATCAAACCGGAATTGACCCCAAATGAACCGGAAGTGACCTCAGGTAAACCGGAAGTGACCCCAAATCAAACCGGAAGTGACCCCAAATCAAACCGGAAGTGACCTTTTTCAACCGGAAGTGACCTTTCTCAACCGGAAGTGACCCCAAATAAACCGGAAGTGACCTCAGCTGGACCGGAAGTGCCTCTAATCAAACCGGAAGTGACCCAAATCAAACCGGAAATGACAATATTTCAACATTAAGTGCCCTAAATACCTACATTTGCGCTAACTTTTGCAAATTTTGCCCGATTAAACCCATTTCAACATTTTAACCCCAAAAGTGAACCTCCTGAAGCCGTTTCTTTCCTTTTGTTCCAAATTTCAGAAACTTTTGGTGCAATTTTTTTTCTTTTAATTCCCATTCATTCTTTATTAGGATTCAAGATTTGCTCTAACTTCTACATTTTTTAACCGATTCAACTCGTTCCAACTTTCAACTGTTCCTCTTTTGCCTTCCTATTCCACAACTTCCCACTTACCAAAAATTCTCTACAATTTTGTTTTTCTACTCTAATTTCTACATTTTCAACTTATTCAACCCATTCCACCTTTCAACTGTTCATCATTTTCCTACCTATTCCACAACTTCCCACTTACCCAAAATTCCAAATTTTCAATTTTGAAATTCACACCCAATTTTCCCAAATTTCCTTTTTCCCTTGTAATTTCTACATTTTTCAACCGATTCAACTCTTTTCAACATCATTCTGCAACATTCCCCAAGTATTTATTCAACCTCTTCACCTTCACACGCAATTTCTTCAGGAATTGCAAATTCTAGTTATTATTATTATTATTCTACTTATTCCGCTCACTTTTTTGACGCTTAACTCCTTCCACATACTTCAACCGATTCACTCCGTTCCACTTTTCACTTATTCCAAATATTCATGACACGGCTGCTTACATTTTTTTTGTTCGAAAAATTTTCCGTTTTCACAAAATTCACGATTTTGTGGCATTTTTTTCCCCATTCATTCTTAATGGCAGATTCAACATTTCACATTTTTGTTGTTCCAGTTTGAAATTCACTTATTTCAACACATTCAAATCACATTGGGGACATTCCCAAACTTGCCAAATTCAAAAATTTCACGTTTTCACTTTTAAAATTTGCACAAAATTTTGCAAAATTTCACAAAATTTAGTTTTTCACTTCTAGTTTCTACAATTTTCCACCGATTCAACTCGTTCCAACTTTCAACTGTTCATCTTTTGCCTACCTATTCCACACCTTCCCACTTAGCAAAATTTCCAAATTTTCAATTTTGAAATTCACACCAAATTTTCCCAAAATTTAGTTTTTCCCTTCTAATTTCTACATTTTTCAACCGATTCAACCCATTCCAACTTTATTCACTTTGTTCACCTTATGCTTACCATATTCACCCCCTTCACCCCCACTTCCACAATTCAACCCTTGACCCCCACTTCCAGAGTGGCGGCCATCTTGGATTGACCCTGAAGTGCCCCAATGAACCCGGAATGAACTGGAAGTGCCCCAAATCAAACCGGAATTGACCCCAAATGAACCGGAAGTGACCTCAGGTAAACCCGAAGTGACCCCAAATCAAACCGGAAGTGACCCCAAATCAAACCGGAAGTGACCTTTTTAAACCGGAAGTGATCCCAAATAAACCGGAAGTGACCTCAGCTAGACCGGAAGTGCCTCTAATCAAACCGGAAGTGACCCAAATAGACCGGAAGTGACCCAAATCAAACCGGAAGTGACCATATTTCAACATTAAGTGCCCTAAATACCTACATTTGCGCTAACTTTTGCAAATTTTGCCCGATTAAACCCATTTCAACATTTTAACCCCAAAAGTGAACCTCCTGAAGCCGTTTCTTTCCTTTTGTTCCAAATTTCAGAAACTTTTGGTGCAATTTTTTTTTCTTTTAATTCCCATTCATTCTCTATTAGGATTCAAGATTTGCTCTAACTTCTACATTTTTTAACCGATTCAACTCGTTCCAACTTTCAACTGTTCCTCTTTTGCCTTCCTATTCCACAACTTCCCACTTACCAAAAATTCTCTACAATTTTGTTTTTCTACTCTAATTTCTACATTTTCAACTTATTCAACCCATTCCACCTTTCAACTGTTCATCATTTTCCTACCTATTCCACAACTTCCCACTTACCCAAAATTCCAAATTTTCAATTTTGAAATTCACACCCAATTTTCCCAAATTTCCTTTTTCCCTTGTAATTTCTACATTTTTCAACCGATTCAACTCTTTTCAACATCATTCTGCAACATTCCCCAAGTATTTATTCAACCTCTTCACCTTCACACGCAATTTCTTCAGGAATTGCAAATTCTAGTTATTATTATTATTCTACTTATTCCGCTCACTTTTTTGACGCTTAACTCCTTCCACATACTTCAACCGATTCACTCCGTTCCACTTTTCACTTATTCCAAATATTCATGACACGGCTGCTTACATTTTTTTTGTTCGAAAAATTTTCCGTTTTCACAAAATTCACGATTTTGTGGCATTTTTTTCCCCATTCATTCTTAATGGCAGATTCAACATTTCACATTTTTGTTGTTCCAGTTTGAAATTCACTTATTTCAACACATTCAAATCACATTGGGGACATTCCCAAACTTGCCAAATTCAAAAATTTCACGTTTTCACTTTTAAAATTTGCACAAAATTTTGCAAAATTTCACAAAATTTAGTTTTTCACTTCTAGTTTCTACATTTTTCCACCGATTCAACTCGTTCCAACTTTCAACTGTTCATCTTTTGCCTACCTATTCCACACCTTCCCACTTAGCAAAATTTCCAAATTTTCAATTTTGAAATTCACACCAAATTTTCCCAAAATTTAGTTTTTCCCTTCTAATTTCTACATTTTTCAACCGATTCAACCCATTCCAACTTTATTCACTTTGTTCACCTTATGCTTACCATATTCACCCCCTTCACCCCCACTTCCACAATTCAACCCTTGACCCCCACTTCCAGAGTGGCGGCCATCTTGGATTGACCCTGAAGTGCCCCAATGAACCCGGAATGAACTGGAAGTGCCCCAAATCAAACCGGAATTGACCCCAAATGAACCGGAAGTGACCTCAGGTAAACCGGAAGTGACCCCAAATCAAACCGGAAGTGACCCCAAATCAAACCGGAAGTGACCTTTTTAAACCGGAAGTGACCCCAAATAAACCGGAAGTGACCTCAGCTAGACCGGAAGTGCCTCTAATCAAACCGGAAGTGACCTAAATAGACCGGAAGTGCCTCTAATCAAACCGGAAGTGACCCAAATCAAACCGGAAATGACCATATTTCAACATTAAGTGCCCTAAATACCTACATTTGCGCTAACTTTTGCAAATTTTGCCCGATTAAACCCATTTCAACATTTTAACCCCAAAAGTGAACCTCCTGAAGCCGTTTCTTTCCTTTTGTTCCAAATTTCAGAAACTTTTGGTGCAATTTTTTTTTCTTTTAATTCCCATTCATTCTCTATTAGGATTCAAGATTTGCTCTAACTTCTACATTTTTTAACCGATTCAACTCGTTCCAACTTTCAACTGTTCCTCTTTTGCCTTCCTATTCCACAACTTCCCACTTACCAAAAATTCTCTACAATTTTGTTTTTCTACTCTAATTTCTACATTTTCAACTTATTCAACCCATTCCACCTTTCAACTGTTCATCATTTTCCTACCTATTCCACAACTTCCCACTTACCCAAAATTCCAAATTTTCAATTTTGAAATTCACACCCAATTTTCCCAAATTTCCTTTTTCCCTTGTAATTTCTACATTTTTCAACCGATTCAACTCTTTTCAACATCATTCTGCAACATTCCCCAAGTATTTATTCAACCTCTTCACCTTCACACGCAATTTCTTCAGGAATTGCAAATTCTAGTTAGTGTGAAGGTGAAGACCTTCACACTATTGTTATTGCTGTCCTTTATTATTAGTGTGAAGGTGAAGACCTTCACACTATTGTTATTGCTGTCCTTTATTATTATTATTATTATTATTATTATTATTATTCTACTTATTCCGCTCACTTTTTTGACGCTTAACTCCTTCCACATACTTCAACCGATTCACTCCGTTCCACTTTTCACTTATTCCAAATATTCATGACACGGCTGCTTACATTTTTTTTGTTCGAAAAATTTTCCGTTTTCACAAAATTCACGATTTTGTGGCATTTTTTTCCCCATTCATTCTTAATGGCAGATTCAACATTTCACATTTTTGTTGTTCCAGTTTGAAATTCACTTATTTCAACACATTCAAATCACATTGGGGACATTCCCAAACTTGCCAAATTCAAAAATTTCACGTTTTCACTTTTAAAATTTGCACAAAATTTTGCAAAATTTCACAAAATTTAGTTTTTCACTTCTAGTTTCTACATTTTTCCACCGATTCAACTCGTTCCAACTTTCAACTGTTCATCTTTTGCCTACCTATTCCACACCTTCCCACTTAGCAAAATTTCCAAATTTTCAATTTTGAAATTCACACCAAATTTTCCCAAAATTTAGTTTTTCCCTTCTAATTTCTACATTTTTCAACCGATTCAACCCATTCCAACTTTATTCACTTTGTTCACCTTATGCTTACCATATTCACCCCCTTCACCCCCACTTCCACAATTCAACCCTTGACCCCCACTTCCAGAGTGGCGGCCATCTTGGATTGACCCTGAAGTGCCCCAATGAACCCGGAATGAACTGGAAGTGCCCCAAATCAAACCGGGATTGACCCCAAATGAACCGGAAGTGACCTCAGGTAAACCGGAAGTGACCCCAAATCAAACCGGAAGTGACCCCAAATCAAACCGGAAGTGACCTTTTTCAACCGGAAGTGACCTTTTTCAACCGGAAGTGACCCCAAATAAACCGGAAGTGACCTCAGCTAGACCGGAAGTGCCTCTAATCAAACCGGAAGTGACCCAAATCAAACCGGAAATGACCATATTTCAACATTAAGTGCCCTAAATACCTGCATTTGCGCTAACTTTTGCAAATTTTGCCCGATTAAACCCATTTCAACATTTTAACCCCAAAAGTGAACCTCCTGAAGCCGTTTCTTTCCTTTTGTTCCAAATTTCAGAAACTTTTGGTGCATTTTTTTTTCTTTTAATTCCCATTCATTCTCTATTAGGATTCAAGATTTGCTCTAACTTCTACATTTTTTAACCGATTCAACTCGTTCCAACTTTCAACTGTTCCTCTTTTGCCTTCCTATTCCACAACTTCCCACTTACCAAAAATTCTCTACAATTTTGTTTTTCTACTCTAATTTCTACATTTACAACTTATTCAACCCATTTCACCTTTCAACTGTTCATCATTTTCCTACCTATTCCACAACTTCCCACTTACCCAAAATTCCAAATTTTCTATTTTGAAATTCACACCCAATTTTCCCAAATTTCCTTTTTCCCTTGTAATTTCTACATTTTTCAACCGATTCAACTCTTTTCAACATCATTCTGCAACATTCCCCAAGTATTTATTCAACCTCTTCACCTTCACACGCAATTTCTTCAGGAATTGCAAATTCTAGTTATTATTATTATTCTACTTATTCCGCTCACTTTTTTGACGCTTAACTCCTTCCACATACTTCAACCGATTCACTCCGTTCCACTTTTCACTTATTCCAAATATTCATGACACGGCTGCTTACATTTTTTTTGTTCGAAAAATTTTCCGTTTTCACAAAATTCACGATTTTGTGGCATTTTTTTCCCCATTCATTCTTAATGGCAGATTCAACATTTCACATTTTTGTTGTTCCAGTTTGAAATTCACTTATTTCAACACATTCAAATCACATTGGGGACATTCCCAAACTTGCCAAATTCAAAAATTTCACGTTTTCACTTTTAAAATTTGCACAAAATTTTGCAAAATTTCACAAAATTTAGTTTTTCACTTCTAGTTTCTACATTTTTCCACCGATTCAACTCGTTCCAACTTTCAACTGTTCATCTTTTGCCTACCTATTCCACACCTTCCCACTTAGCAAAATTTCCAAATTTTCAATTTTGAAATTCACACCAAATTTTCCCAAAATTTAGTTTTTCCCTTCTAATTTCTACATTTTTCAACCGATTCAACCCATTCCAACTTTATTCACTTTGTTCACCTTATGCTTACCATATTCGCCCCCTTCACCCCCACTTCCACAATTCAACCCTTGACCCCCACTTCCAGAGTGGCGGCCATCTTGGATTGACCCTGAAGTGCCCCAATGAACCCGGAATGAACTGGAAGTGCCCCAAATCAAACCGGAATTGACCCCAAATGAACCGGAAGTGACCTCAGGTCAACCGGAAGTGACCCCAAATCAAACCGGAAGTGACCCCAAATCAAACCGGAAGTGACCTTTTTAAACCGGAAGTAACCTTTTTCAACCGGAAGTGACCCCAAATAAACCGGAAGTGACCTCAGCTGGACCGGAAGTGCCTCTAATCAAACCGGAAGTGACCCAAATCAAACCGGAAATGACCATATTTCAACATTAAGTGCCCTAAATACCTACATTTGCGCTAACTTTTGCAAATTTTGCCCGATTAAACCCATTTCAACATTTTAACCCCAAAAGTGAACCTCCTGAAGCCGTTTCTTTCCTTTTGTTCCAAATTTCAGAAACTTTTGGTGCAATTTTTTTTTCTTTTAATTCCCATTCATTCTCTATTAGGATTCAAGATTTGCTCTAACTTCTACATTTTTTAACCGATTCAACTCGTTCCAACTTTCAACTGTTCAATTTTGGTTTTCTACTCTAATTTCTACTTTTTCAACTTATTCAACCCATTCCACCTTTCAACTGTTCATCATTTTCCTACCTATTCCACAACTTCCCACTTACCCAAAATTCCAAATTTCAATTTTGAAATTCACACCCAATTTTCCCAACTTTCCTTTTCCCTTGTAATTTCTACATTTTTCAACCGATTCAACTCTTTTCAACATCATTCTGCAGCATTCCCCAAGTATTTATTCAACCTCTTCACCTTCACACGCAATTTCTTCAGGAATTGCAAATTCTAGTTAGTGTGAAGGTGAAGACCTTCACACTATTGTTATTGCTGTCCTTTATTATTATTATTATTATTATTAGTGTGAAGGTGAAGACCTTCACACTATTGTTATTGCTGTCCTTTATTATTATTATTATTCTACTTATTCCGCTCACTTTTTTGACGCTTAACTCCTTCCACATACTTCAACCGATTCACTCCGTTCCACTTTTCACTTATTCCAAATATTCATGACACGGCTGCTTACATTTTTTTTGTTCGAAAAATTTTCCGTTTTCACAAAATTCACGATTTTGTGGCATTTTTTTCCCCATTCATTCTTAATGGCAGATTCAACATTTCACATTTTTGTTGTTCCAGTTTGAAATTCACTTATTTCAACACATTCAAATCACATTGGGGACATTCCCAAACTTGCCAAATTCAAAAATTTCACGTTTTCACTTTTAAAATTTGCACAACATTTTGCAAAATTTCACAAAATTTAGTTTTTCACTTCTAGTTTCTACATTTTTCCACCGATTCAACTCGTTCCAACTTTCAACTGTTCATCTTTTGCCTACCTATTCCACACCTTCCCACTTAGCAAAATTTCCAAATTTTCAATTTTGAAATTCACACCAAATTTTCCCAAAATTTAGTTTTTCCCTTCTAATTTCTACATTTTTCAACCGATTCAACCCATTCCAACTTTATTCACTTTGTTCACCTTATGCTTACCATATTCACCCCCTTCACCCCCACTTCCACAATTCAACCCTTGACCCCCACTTCCAGAGTGGCGGCCATCTTGGATTGACCCTGAAGTGCCCCAATGAACCCGGAATGAACTGGAAGTGCCCCAAATCAAACCGGAATTGACCCCAAATGAACCGGAAGTGACCTTAGGTAAACCGGAAGTGACCCCAAATCAAACCGGAAGTGACCCCAAATCAAACCGGAAGTGACCTTTTTCAACCGGAAGTGACCTTTTCAAACCGGAAGTGACCCCAAATAAACCGGAAGTGACCTCAGCTAGACCGGAAGTGCCTCTAATCAAACCGGAAGTGACCCAAATCAAACCGGAAATGACCATATTTCAACATTAAGTGCCCTAATTACCTACATTTGCGCTAACTTTTGCAAATTTTGCCCGATTAAACCCATTTCAACATTTTAACCCCAAAAGTGAACCTCCTGAAGCCGTTTTTTCCTTTTGTTCCAAATTTCAGAAACTTTTGGTGCAATTTGTTTTTCTTTTAATTCCCATTCATTCTCTATTAGGATTCAAGATTTGCTCTAACTTCTACATTTTTTAATTGATTCAACTCGTTCCAACTTTCAACTGTTCCTCTTTTGCCTTCCTATTCCACAACTTCCCACTTACCAAAAATTCTCTACAATTTTGTTTTTCTACTCTAATTTCTACATTTTCAACTTATTCAACCCATTCCACCTTTCAACTGTTCATCATTTTCCTACCTATTTCACAACTTCCCACTTACCCAAAATTCCAAATTTTCAATTTTGAAATTCACACCCAATTTTCCCAAATTTCCTTTTTCCCTTGTAATTTCTACATTTTTCAACCGATTCAACTCTTTTCAACATCATTCTGCAGCATTCCCCAAGTATTTATTCAACCTCTTCACCTTCACACGCAATTTCTTCAGGAATTGCAAATTCTAGTTATTATTATTATTCTACTTATTCCGCTCACTTTTTTGACGCTTAACTCCTTCCACATACTTCAACCGATTCACTCCGTTCCACTTTTCACTTATTCCAAATATTCATGACACGGCTGCTTACATTTTTTTTGTTCGAAAAATTTTCCGTTTTCACAAAATTCACGATTTTGTGGCATTTTTTTCCCCATTCATTCTTAATGGCAGATTCAACATTTCACATTTTTGTTGTTCCAGTTTGAAATTCACTTATTTCAACACATTCAAATCACATTGGGGACATTCCCAAACTTGCCAAATTCAAAAATTTCACGTTTTCACTTTTAAAATTTGCACAAAATTTTGCAAAATTTCACAAAATTTAGTTTTTCACTTCTAGTTTCTACATTTTTCCACCGATTCAACTCGTTCCAACTTTCAACTGTTCATCTTTTGCCTACCTATTCCACACCTTCCCACTTAGCAAAATTTGCAAATTTTCAATTTTGAAATTCACACCAAATTTTCCCAAAATTTAGTTTTTCCCTTCTAATTTCTACATTTTTCAACCGATTCAACCCATTCCAACTTTATTCACTTTGTTCACCTTATGCTTACCATATTCACCCCCTTCACCCCCACTTCCACAATTCAACCCTTGACCCCCACTTCCAGAGTGGCGGCCATCTTGGATTGACCCTGAAGTGCCCCAATGAACCCGGAATGAACTGGAAGTGCCCCAAATCAAACCGGAATTGACCCCAAATGAACCGGAAGTGACCTCAGGTAAACCGGAAGTGACCCCAAATCAAACCGGAAGTGACCCCAAATCAAACCGGAAGTGACCTTTTTAAACCGGAAGTGACCCCAAATAAACCGGAAGTGACCTCAGCTAGACCGGAAGTGCCTCTAATCAAACCGGAAGTGACCCAAATAGACCGGAAGTGACCCAAATCAAACCGGAAGTGACCATATTTCAACATTAAGTGCCCTAAATACCTACATTTGCGCTAACTTTTGCAAATTTTGCCCGATTAAACCCATTTCAACATTTTAACCCCAAAAGTGAACCTCCTAAAGCTGTTTTTTTCCTTTTGTTCCAAATTTCAAAAAATTTTGATGCAATTTTTTTTCTTTTAATTCCCATTCATTCTCTATTAGGATTCAAGATTTGCTCTAACTTCTACATTTTTTAACCGATTCAACTTGTTCCAACTTTGAACTGTTCTTCTTTTGCCTTCCTATTCCACAACTACCCACTTACCAAAAATTCTCTACAATTTTGTTTTTCTAATCTAATTTCTACATTTTTCAACTTATTCAACCCATTCGACCTTTCAACTGTTCATCATTTTCCTACCTATTCCACAACTTCCCACTTACCCAAAATTCCAAATTTTCAATTTTGTAACTCACACCCAATTTTCCCAAATTTCCTTTTTCCCTTGTAATTTCTACATTTTTCAACCGATTCAACTCTTTTCAACATCATTCTGCAACATTCCCCAAGCATTTATTCAACCTCTTCACCTTCACACGCAATTTCTTCAGGAATTGCAAATTCTAGTTAGTGTGAAGGTGAAGACCTTCACACTATTGTTATTGCTGTCCTTTATTATTATTATTATTATTATTATTATTATTCTACTTATTCCGCTCACTTTTTTGACGCTTAACTCCTTCCACATACTTCAACCGATTCACTCCGTTCCACTTTTCACTTATTCCAAATATTCATGACACGGCTGCTTACATTTTTTTTGTTCGAAAAATTTTCCGTTTTCACAAAATTCACGATTTTGTGGCATTTTTTTCCCCATTCATTCTTAATGGCAGATTCAACATTTCACATTTTTGTTGTTCCAGTTTGAAATTCACTTATTTCAACACATTCAAATCACATTGGGGACATTCCCAAACTTGCCAAATTCAAAAATTTCACGTTTTCACTTTTAAAATTTGCACAAAATTTTGCAAAATTTCACAAAATTTAGTTTTTCACTTCTAGTTTCTACATTTTTCCACCGATTCAACTCGTTCCAACTTTCAACTGTTCATCTTTTGCCTACCTATTCCACACCTTCCCATCCATCCATTTTCTGAACCGCTTAGTCCCCACGGGGGTCGCGGGCGTGCTGGAGCCTATCCCAGCCGTCATCGGGCAGTAGGCGGGGGACACCCTGAACTGGTTGCCAGCCAATCGCAGGGCACACAGAGACAGACAACCAATCGCACTCACACTCACACCTAGGGACAATTTGGAGTGATCAATCGGCCTACCAAGCATGTTTTTGGAATGTGGGAGGAAACCGGAGTGCCCGGAGAAAACCCACGCGGGCCCGGGGAGAACATGCAAACTCCACACAGGGAGGGCCGGAGGTGGAATCGAACCCGCACCCTCCTAACTGTGAGGCGGACGTGCTACCCAGTGCGCCACCGAGCCGCCTCCACACCTTCCCACTTAGCAAAATTTCCAAATTTTCAATTTTGAAATTCACACCAAATTTTCCCAAAATTTAGTTTTTCCCTTCTAATTTCTACATTTTTCAACCGATTCAACCCATTCCAACTTTATTCACTTTGTTCACCTTATGCTTACCATATTCACCCCCTTCACCCCCACTTCCACAATTCAACCCTTGACCCCCACTTCCAGAGTGGCGGCCATCTTGGATTGACCCTGAAGTGCCCCAATGAACCCGGAATGAACTGGAAGTGCCCCAAATCAAACCGGAATTGACCCCAAATGAACCGGAAGTGACCTCAGGTAAACCCGAAGTGACCCCAAATCAAACCGGAAGTGACCCCAAATCAAACCGGAAGTGACCTTTTTAAACCGGAAGTGATCCCAAATAAACCGGAAGTGACCTCAGCTAGACCGGAAGTGCCTCTAATCAAACCGGAAGTGACCCAAATAGACCGGAAGTGACCCAAATCAAACCGGAAGTGACCATATTTCAACATTAAGTGCCCTAAATACCTACATTTGCGCTAACTTTTGCAAATTTTGCCCGATTAAACCCATTTCAACATTTTAACCCCAAAAGTGAACCTCCTGAAGCCGTTTCTTTCCTTTTGTTCCAAATTTCAGAAACTTTTGGTGCAATTTTTTTTTCTTTTAATTCCCATTCATTCTCTATTAGGATTCAAGATTTGCTCTAACTTCTACATTTTTTAACCGATTCAACTCGTTCCAACTTTCAACTGTTCCTCTTTTGCCTTCCTATTCCACAACTTCCCACTTACCAAAAATTCTCTACAATTTTGTTTTTCTACTCTAATTTCTACATTTTCAACTTATTCAACCCATTCCACCTTTCAACTGTTCATCATTTTCCTACCTATTCCACAACTTCCCACTTACCCAAAATTCCAAATTTTCAATTTTGAAATTCACACCCAATTTTCCCAAATTTCCTTTTTCCCTTGTAATTTCTACATTTTTCAACCGATTCAACTCTTTTCAACATCATTCTGCAACATTCCCCAAGTATTTATTCAACCTCTTCACCTTCACACGCAATTTCTTCAGGAATTGCAAATTCTAGTTAGTGTGAAGGTGAAGACCTTCACACTATTGTTATTGCTGTCCTTTATTATTATTATTATTAGTGTGAAGGTGAAGACCTTCACACTATTGTTATTGCTGTCCTTTATTATTATTATTATTCTACTTATTCCGCTCACTTTTTTGACGCTTAACTCCTTCCACATACTTCAACCGATTCACTCCGTTCCACTTTTCACTTATTCCAAATATTCATGACACGGCTGCTTACATTTTTTTTGTTCGAAAAATTTTCCGTTTTCACAAAATTCACGATTTTGTGGCATTTTTTTCCCCATTCATTCTTAATGGCAGATTCAACATTTCACATTTTTGTTGTTCCAGTTTGAAATTCACTTATTTCAACACATTCAAATCACATTGGGGACATTCCCAAACTTGCCAAATTCAAAAATTTCACGTTTTCACTTTTAAAATTTGCACAAAATTTTGCAAAATTTCACAAAATTTAGTTTTTCACTTCTAGTTTCTACATTTTTCCACCGATTCAACTCGTTCCAACTTTCAACTGTTCATCTTTTGCCTACCTATTCCACACCTTCCCACTTAGCAAAATTTCCAAATTTTCAATTTTGAAATTCACACCAAATTTTCCCAAAATTTAGTTTTTCCCTTCTAATTTCTACATTTTTCAACCGATTCAACCCATTCCAACTTTATTCACTTTGTTCACCTTATGCTTACCATATTCACCCCCTTCACCCCCACTTCCACAATTCAACCCTTGACCCCCACTTCCAGAGTGGCGGCCATCTTGGATTGACCCTGAAGTGCCCCAATGAACCCGGAATGAACTGGAAGTGCCCCAAATCAAACCGGAATTGACCCCAAATGAACCGGAAGTGACCTCAGGTAAACCGGAAGTGACCCCAAATCAAACCGGAAGTGACCCCAAATCAAACCGGAAGTGACCTTTTTCAACCGGAAGTGACCTTTTTAAACTGGAAGTGACCCCAAATAAACCGGAAGTGACCTCAGCTAGACCGGAAGTGCCTCTAATCAAACCGGAAGTGACCCAAATCAAACCGGAAGTGACGATATTTCAACATTAAGTGCCCTAAATACCTACATTTGCGCTAACTTTTGCAAATTTTGCCCGATTAAACCCATTTCAACATTTTAACCCCAAAAGTGAACCTCCTGAAGCCGTTTTTTTCCTTTTGTTCCAAATTTCAGAAACTTTTGGTGCAATTTTTTTTTCTTTTAATTCCCATTCATTCTCTATTAGGATTCAAGATTTGCTCTAACTTCTACATTTTTTAACCGATTCAACTCGTTCCAACTTTCAACTGTTCCTCTTTTGCCTTCCTATTCCACAACTTCCCACTTACCAAAAATTCTCTACAATTTTGTTTTTCTACTCGAATTTCTACATTTTCAACTTATTCAACCCATTCCACCTTTCAACTGTTCATCATTTTCCTACCTATTCCACAACTTCCCACTTACCCAAAATTCCAAATTTTCAATTTTGAAATTCACACCGAATTTTCCCAAATTTCCTTTTTCCCTTGTAATTTCTACATTTTTCAACCGATTCAACTCTTTTCAACATCATTCTGCAACATTCCCCAAGTATTTATTCAACCTCTTCACCTTCACACGCAATTTCTTCAGGAATTGCAAATTCTAGTTAGTGTGAAGGTGAAGACCTTCACACTATTGTTATTGCTGTCCTTTATTATTATTATTATTCTACTTATTCCGCTCACTTTTTTGACGCTTAACTCCTTCCACATACTTCAACCGATTCACTCCGTTCCAATTTTCACTTATTGCAAATATTCATGACACGGCTGCTTACATTTTTTTTGTTCGAAAAATTTTCCGTTTTCACAAAATTCACGATTTTGTGGCATTTTTTTCCCCATTCATTCTTAATGGCAGATTCAACATTTCACATTTTTGTTGTTCCAGTTTGAAATTCACTTATTTCAACACATTCAAATCACATTGGGGACATTCCCAAACTTGCCAAATTCAAAAATTTCACGTTTTCACTTTTAAAATTTGCACAAAATTTTGCAAAATTTCACAAAATTTAGTTTTTCACTTCTATTTTCTACATTTTTCCACCGATTCAACTCGTTCCAACTTTCAACTGTTCATCTTTTGCCTACCTATTCCACACCTTCCCACTTAGCAAAATTTCCAAATTTTATATTTTGAAATTCACACCAAATTTTCCCAAAATTTAGTTTTTCCCTTCTAATTTCTACATTTTTCAACCGATTCAACCCATTCCAACTTTATTCACTTTGTTCACCTTATGCTTACCATATTCACCCCCTTCACCCCCACTTCCACAATTCAACCCTTGACCCCCACTTCCAGAGTGGCGGCCATCTTGGATTGACCCTGAAGTGCCCCAATGAACCCGGAATGAACTGGAAGTGCCCCAAATCAAACCGGAATTGACCCCAAATGAACCGGAAGTGACCTCAGGTAAACCGGAAGTGACCCCAAATCAAACCGGAAGTGACCCCAAATCAAACCGGAAGTGACCTTTTTCAACCGGAAGTGACCTTTTTCAACCGGAAGTGACCCCAAATAAACCGGAAGTGACCTCAGTTGGACCGGAAGTGCCTCTAATCAAACCGGAAGTGACCCAAATCAAACCGGAAATGACCATATTTCAACATTAAGTGCCCTAAATACCTACATTTGCGCTAACTTTAGCAAATTTTGCCCGATTAAACCCATTTCAACATTTTAACCCCAAAAGTGAACCTCCTGAAGCCGTTTCTTTCCTTTTGTTCCAAATTTCAGAAACTTTTGGTGCAATTTTTTTTTCTTTTAATTCCCATTCATTCTCTATTAGGATTCAAGATTTGCTCTAACTTCTACATTTTTTAACCGATTCAACTCGTTCCAACTTTCAACTGTTCCTCTTTTGCCTTCCTATTCCACAACTTCCCACTTACCAAAAATTCTCTACAATTTTGTTTTTCTACTCTAATTTCTACATGTTCAACTTATTCAACCCATTCCACCTTTCAACTGTTCATCATTTTCCTACCTATTCCACAACTTCCCACTTACCCAAAATTCCAAATTTTCAATTTTGAAATTCACACCCAATTTTCCCAAATTTCCTTTTTCCCTTGTAATTTCTACATTTTTCAACCGATTCAACTCTTTTCAACATCATTCTGCAACATTCCCCAAGTATTTATTCAACCTCTTCACCTTCACACGCAATTTCTTCAGGAATTGCAAATTCTAGTTATTAGTGTGAAGGTGAAGACCTTCACACTATTGTTATTGCTGTCCTTTATTATTATTATTATTCTACTTATTCCGCTCACTTTTTTGACGCTTAACTCCTTCCACATACTTCAACCGATTCACTCCGTTCCACTTTTCACTTATTCCAAATATTCATGACACGGCTGCTTACATTTTTTTTGTTCGAAAAATTTTCCGTTTTCACAAAATTCACGATTTTGTGGCATTTTTTTCCCCATTCATTCTTAATGGCAGATTCAACATTTCACATTTTTGTTGTTCCAGTTTGAAATTCACTTATTTCAACACATTCAAATCACATTGGGGACATTCCCAAACTTGCCAAATTCAAAAATTTCACGTTTTCACTTTTAAAATTTGCACAAAACTTTGCAAAATTTCACAAAATTTAGTTTTTCACTTCTATTTTCTACATTTTTCCACCGATTCAACTCGTTCCAACTTTCAACTGTTCATCTTTTGCCTACCTATTCCACACCTTCCCACTTAGCAAAATTTCCAAATTTTATATTTTGAAATTCACACCAAATTTTCCCAAAATTTAGTTTTTCCCTTCTAATTTCTACATTTTTCAACCGATTCAACCCATTCCAACTTTATTCACTTTGTTCACCTTATGCTTACCATATTCACCCCCTTCACCCCCACTTCCACAATTCAACCCTTGACCCCCACTTCCAGAGTGGCGGCCATCTTGGATTGACCCTGAAGTGCCCCAATGAACCCGGAATGAACTGGAAGTGCCCCAAATCAAACCGGAATTGACCCCAAATGAACCGGAAGTGACCTCAGGTAAACCGGAAGTGACCCCAAATCAAACCGGAAGTGACCCCAAATCAAACCGGAAGTGACCCCAAATCAAACCGGAAGTGACCTTTTTAAACCGGAAGTGACCCCAAATAAACCGGAAGTGACCTCAGCTGGACCGGAAGTGCCTCTAATCAAACCGGAAGTGACCCAAATCAAACCGGAAATGACCATATTTCAACATTAAGTGCCCTAAATACCTACATTTGCGCTAACGTTTGCAAATTTTGCCCGATTAAACCCATTTCAACCCCAAAAGTGAACCTCCTGAAGCCGTTTCTTTCCTTTTGTTCCAAATTTCAGAAACTTTTGGTGCAATTTTTTTTTTCTTTTAATTCCCATTCATTCTCTATTAGGATTCAAGATTTGCTCTAACTTCTACATTTTTTAACCGATTCAACTCGTTCCAACTTTCAACTGTTCCTCTTTTGCCTTCCTATTCCACAACTTCCCACTTACCAAAAATTCTCTACAATTTTGTTTTTCTACTCTAATTTCTACATTTTCAACTTATTCAACCCATTCCACCTTTCAACTGTTCATCATTTTCCTACCTATTCCACAACTTCCCACTTACCCAAAATTCCAAATTTTCAATTTTGTAACTCACACCCAATTTTCCCAAATTTCCTTTTTCCCTTGTAATTTCTACATTTTTCAACCGATTCAACCCTTTTCAACATCATTCTGCAACATTCCCCAAGTATTTATTCAACCTCTTCACCTTCACACGCAATTTCTTCAGGAATTGCAAATTCTAGTTATTATTATTATTCTACTTATTCCGCTCACTTTTTTGACGCTTAACTCCTTCCACATACTTCAACCGATTCACTCCGTTCCACTTTTCACTTATTCCAAATATTCATGACACGGCTGCTTACATTTTTTTTGTTCGAAAAATTTTCCGTTTTCACAAAATTCACGATTTTGTGGCATTTTTTTCCCCATTCATTCTTAATGGCAGATTCAACATTTCACATTTTTGTTGTTCCAGTTTGAAATTCACTTATTTCAACACATTCAAATCACATTGGGGACATTCCCAAACTTGCCAAATTCAAAAATTTCACGTTTTCACTTTTAAAATTTGCACAAAATTTTGCAAAATTTCACAAAATTTAGTTTTTCACTTCTAGTTTCTACATTTTTCCACCGATTCAACTCGTTCCAACTTTCAACTGTTCATCTTTTGCCTACCTATTCCACACCTTCCCACTTAGCAAAATTTCCAAATTTTCAATTTTGAAATTCACACCAAATTTTCCCAAAATTTAGTTTTTCCCTTCTAATTTCTACATTTTTCAACCGATTCAACCCATTCCAACTTTATTCACTTTGTTCACCTTATGCTTACCATATTCACCCCCTTCACCCCCACTTCCACAATTCAACCCTTGACCCCCACTTCCAGAGTGGCGGCCATCTTGGATTGACCCTGAAGTGCCCCAATGAACCCGGAATGAACTGGAAGTGCCCCAAATCAAACCGGAATTGACCCCAAATGAACCGGAAGTGACCTCAGGTAAACCGGAAGTGACCCCAAATCAAACCGGAAGTGACCCCAAATCAAACCGGAAGTGACCTTTTTAAACCGGAAGTGACCCCAAATAAACCGGAAGTGACCTCAGCTAGACCGGAAGTGCCTCTAATCAAACCGGAAGTGACCTAAATAGACCGGAAGTGCCTCTAATCAAACCGGAAGTGACCTAAATAGACTGGAAGTGACCCAAATCAAACCGGAAGTGACCCCAAATGAACCGGAAGTGACCTCAGGTAAACCGGAAGTGACCCCAAATCAAACCGGAAGTGACCTTTTTAAACCGGAAGTGACCTTTTTAAACCGGAAGTGACCACAAATAAACCGGAAGTGACCTCAGGTAGACCGGAAGTGCCTCTAATCAAACCGGAAGTGACCCAAATAGACCGGAAGTGACCCAAATCTAACCGGAAGTGACCATATTTCAACATTAGGTCCCTTAAATACCTACATTTGGGCTAACTTTTACAAAGTTTGGCCGATTAAACCCGTTTCAACATTTAAACCCCAAAAGTGAACCTCCTGAAGCCGTTTTTTTCCTTTTGTTCCAAATTTCCAAAAATCTTGGCGCAATTTTTTTTCTTTTAATTCTCATTCATTCTCTATTAGGATTCAAGATTTGCTCAAACTTCTACATTTTTTAACCAATTCAACTCGTTCCAACTTTCAACTGTTCATCTTTTGCCTTCCTATTCCACAACTTCCCACTTACCAAAAATTCTCTGCAATTTTGTTTTTCTACTGTAATTTATACATTTTTGAACCGATTCAACCCATTCCAACTTTATTCACTTTGTTCACCTTATGCTTACCATATTCACCCCCTTGACCCCCACTTCCAGTGTGGCGGCCATCTTGGATTGACCTTGAAGTGCCCCCAATGAACCCAGAATGAACCAGAAGTATCTCAAATCAAACCGGAAGTGACCTTAGGTAAACCAGAAGTGACCTTAGGTAAACTGGAAGTGACCCAAAATCAAACCGGAAGTGACCCCAAATCAAACCGGAAGTGACCTTTTTAAACAGGAAGTGACCTTTTTAAACCGGAAGTGACCTCAGCTAGACAGGAAGTGCCTCTTATCAAACCGGAAGTGACCCAAATAGACCGGAAGTGACCCAAATCAAACCGGAAGTGACCATATTTCTACATTAAGTGCCCTAAATACATACATTTGCACTAACTTTCGCAAATTTTGCCCGATTAAACCCGTTTCAACATTTTAACCCCAAAAGTGAACCTCCTGAAGCCTTTTTTTTCCTTTTGTCCCAAATTTCAAAAACTTTTGGCGCAATTTTTTTTCTTTTAATTCCCATTCATTCTCTATTAGGATTCAAGATTTGCTCTAACTTCTACATTTTTTAACCGATTCAACTCGTTCCAACTTTCAACTGTTCCTCTTTTGCCTTCCTATTCCACAACTTCCCACTTACCAAAAATTCTCTACAATTTTGTTTTTCTACTCTAATTTCTACATTTTCAACTTATTCAACCCATTCCACCTTTCAACTGTTCATCATTTTCCTACCTATTTCACAACTTCCCACTTACCCAAAATTCCAAATTTTCAATTTTGAAATTCACACCCAATTTTCCCAAATTTCCTTTTTCCCTTGTAATTTCTACATTTTTCAACCGATTCAACTCTTTTCAACATCATTCTGCAGCATTCCCCAAGTATTTATTCAACCTCTTCACCTTCACACGCAATTTCTTCAGGAATTGCAAATTCTAGTTATTATTATTATTCTACTTATTCCGCTCACTTTTTTGACGCTTAACTCCTTCCACATACTTCAACCGATTCACTCCGTTCCACTTTTCACTTATTCCAAATATTCATGACACGGCTGCTTACATTTTTTTTGTTCGAAAAATTTTCCGTTTTCACAAAATTCACGATTTTGTGGCATTTTTTTCCCCATTCATTCTTAATGGCAGATTCAACATTTCACATTTTTGTTGTTCCAGTTTGAAATTCACTTATTTCAACACATTCAAATCACATTGGGGACATTCCCAAACTTGCCAAATTCAAAAATTTCACGTTTTCACTTTTAAAATTTGCACAAAATTTTGCAAAATTTCACAAAATTTAGTTTTTCACTTCTAGTTTCTACATTTTTCCACCGATTCAACTCGTTCCAACTTTCAACTGTTCATCTTTTGCCTACCTATTCCACACCTTCCCACTTAGCAAAATTTCCAAATTTTCAATTTTGAAATTCACACCAAATTTTCCCAAAATTTAGTTTTTCCCTTCTAATTTCTACATTTTTCAACCGATTCAACCCATTCCAACTTTATTCACTTTGTTCACCTTATGCTTACCATATTCACCCCCTTCACCCCCACTTCCACAATTCAACCCTTGACCCCCACTTCCAGAGTGGCGGCCATCTTGGATTGACCCTGAAGTGCCCCAATGAACCCGGAATGAACTGGAAGTGCCCCAAATCAAACCGGAATTGACCCCAAATGAACCGGAAGTGACCTCAGGTAAACCGGAAGTGACCCCAAATCAAACCGGAAGTGACCCCAAATCAAACCGGAAGTGACCTTTTTAAACCGGAAGTGACCCCAAATAAACCGGAAGTGACCTCAGCTAGACCGGAAGTGCCTCTAATCAAACCGGAAGTGACCTAAATAGACCGGAAGTGCCTCTAATCAAACCGGAAGTGACCCAAATCAAACCGGAAATGACCATATTTCAACATTAAGTGCCCTAAATACCTACATTTGCGCTAACTTTTGCAAATTTTGCCCGATTAAACCCATTTCAACATTTTAACCCCAAAAGTGAACCTCCTGAAGCCGTTTCTTTCCTTTTGTTCCAAATTTCAGAAACTTTTGGTGCAATTTTTTTTTCTTTTAATTCCCATTCATTCTCTATTAGGATTCAAGATTTGCTCTAACTTCTACATTTTTTAACCGATTCAACTCGTTCCAACTTTCAACTGTTCCTCTTTTGCCTTCCTATTCCACAACTTCCCACTTACCAAAAATTCTCTACAATTTTGTTTTTCTACTCTAATTTCTACATTTTCAACTTATTCAACCCATTCCACCTTTCAACTGTTCATCATTTTCCTACCTATTCCACAACTTCCCACTTACCCAAAATTCCAAATTTTCAATTTTGAAATTCACACCCAATTTTCCCAAATTTCCTTTTTCCCTTGTAATTTCTACATTTTTCAACCGATTCAACTCTTTTCAACATCATTCTGCAACATTCCCCAAGTATTTATTCAACCTCTTCACCTTCACACGCAATTTCTTCAGGAATTGCAAATTCTAGTTAGTGTGAAGGTGAAGAAGACCTTCACACTATTGTTATTGCTGTCCTTTATTATTATTATTATTATTATTATTATTCTACTTATTCCGCTCACTTTTTTGACGCTTAACTCCTTCCACATACTTCAACCGATTCACTCCGTTCCACTTTTCACTTATTCCAAATATTCATGACACGGCTGCTTACATTTTTTTTGTTCGAAAAATTTTCCGTTTTCACAAAATTCACGATTTTGTGGCATTTTTTTCCCCATTCATTCTTAATGGCAGATTCAACATTTCACATTTTTGTTGTTCCAGTTTGAAATTCACTTATTTCAACACATTCAAATCACATTGGGGACATTCCCAAACTTGCCAAATTCAAAAATTTCACGTTTTCACTTTTAAAATTTGCACAAAATTTTGCAAAATTTCACAAAATTTAGTTTTTCACTTCTAGTTTCTACATTTTTCCACCGATTCAACTCGTTCCAACTTTCAACTGTTCATCTTTTGCCTACCTATTCCACACCTTCCCACTTAGCAGAATTTCCAAATTTTCAATTTTGAAATTCACACCAAATTTTCCCAAAATTTAGTTTTTCCCTTCTAATTTCTACATTTTTCAACCGATTCAACCCATTCCAACTTTATTCACTTTGTTCACCTTATGCTTACCATATTCACCCCCTTCACCCCCACTTCCACAATTCAACCCTTGACCCCCACTTCCAGAGTGGCGGCCATCTTGGATTGACCCTGAAGTGCCCCAATGAACCCGGAATGAACTGGAAGTGCCCCAAATCAAACCGGAATTGACCCCAAATGAACCGGAAGTGACCTCAGGTAAACCGGAAGTGACCCCAAATCAAACCGGAAGTGACCCCAAATCAAACCGGAAGTGACCTTTTTCAACCGGAAGTGACCCCAAATAAACCGGAAGTGACCTCAGCTAGACCGGAAGTGCCTCTAATCAAACCGGAAGTGACCCAAATAGACCGGAAGTGACCCAAATCAAACCGGAAGTGACCATATTTCAACAGTAAGTGCCCTAAATACATACATTTGCACTAACTTTCGCAAATTTTGCCCGATTAAACCCGTTTCAACATTTTAACCCTAAAAGTGAACCTCCTGAAGCCTTTTTTTTCCTTTTGTCCCAAATTTCAAAAAATTTTGGTGCAATTTTTTTTTCTTTTAATTCCCATTCATTCTCTATTAGGATTCAAGTTTTGCTCTAACTTCTACATTTTTTAACCGATTCAATTCGTTCCAACTTTCAACTGTTCATCTTTTGCCTTCCTATTCCACAATTTCCCACTTACCAAAAATTCTCTGCAATTTTGTTTTTCTACTCTAATTTCTACATTTTTCAACTTATTCAAGCCATTCCACCTTTCAACTGTTCATCATTTTCCTACCTATTCCACAACTTCCCACTTACCCAAAATTCCAAATTTTCAATTTTGAAATTCACACCCAATTTTCCCAAATTTCCTTTTTCCCTTGTAATTTCTACATTTTTCAACCGATTCAACTCTTTTCAACATCATTCTGCAGCATTCCCCAAGTATTTATTCAACCTCTTCACCTTCACACGCAATTTCTTCAGGAATTGCAAATTCTAGTTATTATTATTATTCTACTTATTCCGCTCACTTTTTTGACGCTTAACTCCTTCCACATACTTCAACCGATTCACTCCGTTCCACTTTTCACTTATTCCAAATATTCATGACACGGCTGCTTACATTTTTTTTGTTCGAAAAATTTTCCGTTTTCACAAAATTCACGATTTTGTGGCATTTTTTTCCCCATTCATTCTTAATGGCAGATTCAACATTTCACATTTTTGTTGTTCCAGTTTGAAATTCACTTATTTCAACACATTCAAATCACATTGGGGACATTCCCAAACTTGCCAAATTCAAAAATTTCACGTTTTCACTTTTAAAATTTGCACAAAATTTTGCAAAATTTCACAAAATTTAGTTTTTCACTTCTAGTTTCTACATTTTTCCACCGATTCAACTCGTTCCAACTTTCAACTGTTCATCTTTTGCCTACCTATTCCACACCTTCCCACTTAGCAAAATTTCCAAATTTTCAATTTTGAAATTCACACCAAATTTTCCCAAAATTTAGTTTTTCCCTTCTAATTTCTACATTTTTTAACCGATTCAACCCATTCCAACTTTATTCACTTTGTTCACCTTATGCTTACCATATTCACCCCCTTCACCCCCACTTCCACAATTCAACCCTTGACCCCCACTTCCAGAGTGGCGGCCATCTTGGATTGACCCTGAAGTGCCCCAATGAACCCGGAATGAACTGGAAGTGCCCCAAATCAAACCGGGATTGACCCCAAATGAACCGGAAGTGACCTCAGGTAAACCGGAAGTGACCCCAAATCAAACCGGAAGTGACCCCAAATCAAACCGGAAGTGACCTTTTTCAACCGGAAGTGACCCCAAATAAACCGGAAGTGACCTCAGCTAGACCGGAAGTGCCTCTAATCAAACCGGAAGTGACCCAAATAGACCGGAAGTGACCCAAATCAAACCGGAAGTGACCATATTTCTACATTAAGTGCCCTAAATATATACATTTGCACAAACTTTCGCAAATTTTGCCCGATTAAACCCGTTTCAACATTTTAACCCCAAAAGTGAACCTCCTGAAGCCTTTTTTTCCCTTTTGTCCCAAATTTCAAAAAATTTTGGTGCAATTTTTTTTTTCTTTTAATTCCCATTCATTCTCTATTAGGATTCAAGTTTTGCTCTAACTTCTACATTTTTTAACCGATTCAATTCGTTCCAACTTTCAACTGTTCATCTTTTGCCTTCCTATTCCACAATTTCCCACTTACCAAAAATTCTCTGCAATTTTGTTTTTCTACTCTAATTTCTACATTTTTCAACTTATTCAAGCCATTCCACCTTTCAACTGTTCATCATTTTCCTACCTATTCCACAACTTCCCACTTACCCAAAATTCCAAATTTTCAATTTTGAAATTCACACCCAATTTTCCCAAATGTCCTTTTTCCCTTGTAATTTCTACATTTTTCAACCGATTCAACTCTTTTCAACATCATTCTGCAGCATTCCCCAAGTATTTATTCAACCTCTTCACCTTCACACGCAATTTCTTCAGGAATTGCAAATTCTAGTTATTATTATTATTATTCTACTTATTCCGCTCACTTTTTTGTCCGTTAACTACTTCCACATACTTCAACCGATTCACTCCATTCCACTTTTCACTGATTCCAAATATTCATGACACGGGTGCTTACATTTTTTTCGTTCAAAAAATTTTCCGTTTTCGCAAAATTCACAAAATTCCGGCAAATTCTTCCCCATTCATTCTTAATGGCAGATTCAACATTTCACATTTTTGTTGTTCCAGTTTGAAATTCACTTATTTCAACACATTCAAATCACATTGGGGACATTCCCAAGCTTGCCAAATTCAAAAATTTCACGTTTTCACTTTTAAAATTTGCACAAAATTTTGCAAAATTTCACAAAATTTAGTTTTTCACTTCTATTTTCTACATTTTTCCACCGATTCAACTCGTTCCAACTTTCAACTGTTCATCTTTTGCCTACCTATTCCACACCTTCCCACTTAGCAAAATTTCCAAATTTTCAATTTTGAAATTCACACCAAATTTTCCCAAAATTTAGTTTTTCCCTTCTAATTTCTACATTTTTCAACCGATTCAACCCATTCCAACTTTATTCACTTTGTTCACCTTATGCTTACCATATTCACCCCCTTCACCCCCACTTCCACAATTCAACCCTTGACCCCCACTTCCAGAGTGGCGGCCATCTTGGATTGACCCTGAAGTGCCCCAATGTACGCGGAATGAACTGGAAGTGCCCCAAATCAAACCGGGATTGACCCCAAATGAACCGGAAGTGACCTCAGGTAAACCGGAAGTGACCCCAAATCAAACCGGAAGTGACCCCAAATCAAACCGGAAGTGACCTTTTTCAACCGGAAGTGACCCCAAATAAACCGGAAGTGACCTCAGCTAGACCGGAAGTGCCTCTAATCAAACCGGAAGTGACCCAAATAGACCGGAAGTGACCCAAATCAAACCGGAAGTGACCATATTTCAACATTAAGTGCCCTAAATACCTACAATACCTACCTTGCAAATTTTGCCCGATTAAACCCATTTCAACATTTTAACCCCAAAAGTGAACCTCCTGAAGCCGTTTCTTTCCTTTTGTTCCAAATTTCAGAAACTTTTGGTGCAATTTTTTTTTCTTTTAATTCCCATTCATTCTCTATTAGGATTCAAGATTTGCTCTAACTTCTACATTTTTTAACCGATTCAACTCGTTCCAACTTTCAACTGTTCCTCTTTTGCCTTCCTATTCCACAACTTCCCACTTACCAAAAATTCTCTACAATTTTGTTTTTCTACTCTAATTTCTACATTTTCAACTTATTCAACCCATTCCACCTTTCAACTGTTCATCATTTTCCTACCTATTCCACAACTTCCCACTTACCCAAAATTCCAAATTTTCAATTTTGAAATTCACACCCAATTTTCCCAAATTTCCTTTTTCCCTTGTAATTTCTACATTTTTCAACCGATTCAACTCTTTTCAACATCATTCTGCAACATTCCCCAAGTATTTATTCAACCTCTTCACCTTCACACGCAATTTCTTCAGGAATTGCAAATTCTAGTTATTATTATTATTCTACTTATTCCGCTCACTTTTTTGACGCCTAACTCCTTCCACATACTTCAACCGATTCACTCCGTTCCACTTTTCACTTATTCCAAATATTCATGACACGGCTGCTTACATTTTTTTTGTTCGAAAAATTTTCCGTTTTCACAAAATTCACGATTTTGTGGCATTTTTTTCCCCATTCATTCTTAATGGCAGATTCAACATTTCACATTTTTGTTGTTCCAGTTTGAAATTCACTTATTTCAACACATTCAAATCACATTGGGGACATTCCCAAACTTGTCAAATTCAAAAATTTCACGTTTTCACTTTTAAAATTTGCACAAAATTTTGCAAAATTTCACAAAATTTAGTTTTTCACTTCTAGTTTCTACATTTTTCCACCGATTCAACTCGTTCCAACTTTCAACTGTTCATCTTTTGCCTACCTATTCCACACCTTCCCACTTAGCAAAATTTCCAAATTTTCAATTTTGAAATTCACACCAAATTTTCCCAAAATTTAGTTTTTCCCTTCTAATTTCTACATTTTTCAACCGATTCAACCCATTCCAACTTTATTCACTTTGTTCACCTTATGCTTACCATATTCACCCCCTTCACCTCCACTTCCACAATTCAACCCTTGACCCCCACTTCCAGAGTGGCGGCCATCTTGGATTGACCCTGAAGTGCCCCAATGAACCCGGAATGAACTGGAAGTGCCCCAAATCAAACCGGAATTGACCCCAAATAAACCGGAAGTGACCTCAGCTAGACCGGAAGTGACCCAAATCAAACCGGAAGTGACCCAAATAGACCGGAAGTGACCCAAATCAAACCGGAAGTGACCATATTTCAACATTAAGTGCCCTAAATACCTACATTTGCGCTAACTTTTGCAAATTTTGCCCGATTAAACCCATTTCAACATTTTAACGCCAAAAGTGAACCTCCTGAAGCCGTTTCTTTCCTTTTGTTCCAAATTTCAAAAAATTTTGGTGCAATTTTTTTTTCTTTTAATTCCCATTCATTCTCTATTAGGATTCAAGATTTGCTCTAACTTCTACATTTTTTAACCGATTCAACTTGTTCCAACTTTGAACTGTTCTTCTTTTGCCGTCCTATTCCACAACTACCCACTTACCAAAAATTCTCTACAATTTTGTTTTTCTAATCTAATTTCTACATTTTTCAACTTATTCAACCCATTCGACCTTTCAACTGTTCATCATTTTCCTACCTATTCCACAACTTCCCACTTACCCAAAATTCCAAATTTTCAATTTTGTAACTCACACCCAATTTTCCCAAATTTCCTTTTTCCCTTGTAATTTCTACATTTTTCAACCGATTCAACTCTTTTCAACATCATTCTGCAACATTCCCCAAGTATTTATTCAACCTCTTCACCTTCACACGCAATTTCTTCAGGAATTGCAAATTCTAGTTATTATTCAACTTATTCCTCCCCATTTTTTGGCACCTAACTAGTCCTACATGCTTCAACCGTTTAACCCCGTTCAAACTTTCACACATTCCAAAAATTCATGGCATGCTTGCTACCATTTTTTTTGTTGATAACATTTACCGTTTTTGTGTAATTAGCAAATTTGTGACTTTTAAATCCCCATTCATTCTTAATGGGGATTTCAACACGAGCCATTTTCCCGCGTGGGTTCGAATTTTACAGTGGGCGGAATTTATTTTCGAAAAAAGTAGAATAACAATAGTGTGAAGGTCTTCGCCTTCACACACGCAATTTCTCCAGGAATTGCAGATTGCTAGTTATTATTATTATTATTATTTTAATAAACATTTATGTTAAAACTTGTCTGGTGTTTTATTCCTTGTTTTTATATTCACCAATCAAAACATAAAAATCAGACATTTGGTTAACTGCTGTATATGACAATATGGATATGTGTTTTACGTTATATGAGCTGGTGCCCCCCAAAATAACAAATGTCGGCATAACGGTTTTTTTTTCACAACAACAATTTGCAGGCCCCAGTCAAAGCAATGAGCTCAGCGGCCTGTGCTGACATATAGGATGGCAGTTTAGCAGCCTCCAAGATTTCGTCGGCAGTAACAATGGCATACCCAGTAAGGGTCACTCCAGATTCATTTTTCTTAGAAGACCCATCAACAAAAACCACATCACCATCTGGCAGAGGCGTATCTTTCAAGTCAGGCCGAGCCTTTGCAATCTGTTGGGCAGCATCGACACAATCATGGAATTCACCGTCGTCAGGAAGGGGAATGAGAGTGGCAGGATTGAGTGTCGTGCATCTTTCAACGGTCAGGTGCGGCTGAGACAGTAACGTAGCCATGCAAGAAAGATGACGTGCAGGCGACAGAAAAGTCATATTAGTCTGTAGCAGAAGGGCCGAGACAGCATGAGGAACTTTCAGTGTTAAAGGATGAAACAACACAACACCAGCACTGCTCTCCACAGCCATGGAGGCCGCCACCACGGCCCTCACGCATGGTGGGAGAGCACATGCAACACTGTCCAGTTTAGAGGAATAAAAAGCAGTAGGTCGCAACTTTGAGCCATGTGATTGGAGTAAAACAGAGGTCATGTAATGACCTTTGCAGTCAACAGTTTGGACAAATGCCTTATCATAGTTGGGTAAGGCTAGAGTGGAGCTGGATACCAAAGTCTGTTTGATCAACACAAAAGCCTACTCAGCTTCAGGAGTCCATTTTAAGTGAGTGGACATTGAGATGTTTTCCACATACATCAATTTGGACAGAGGAGCAACAATTTGGGCATAATCAAGTATCCAGCTTCTACAATAACCTGTGAGACCCAAAAAAGACATCATTTGTTTCTTTGTGAGTGGCTTAGGAGCTTGCAAAATAGAGGCCTTTCTGCTCTCAACTATAGATCGACCTTGGGAACTTAGATTGTGGCCTAAATACTTAATTTCAGTGGACCACAGTTGAAGCTTGTCCTTGCTGACCTTGTGGCCTTCACTTGCCAAGTGATGCAGCACTGCAAGTGTGTCTTTCTGGCAAGAGGCAAAATCAGGAGATGCTATTAAAATGTCATCAACATAGAGCAAGATTTGACTTCCCATTGGCGGGACAAATTTAGCCATGCTGGCTGCCATCACCTGCGAGTAAATTGTCGGGCTTTCACAGTACCCTTGTGGTAACCTTGTAAAGGTGTACCTTGAGCCAGCATATGTAAATGCAAACCAAAACTGACTCTCTTCTGCAATAGGGACAGAGAAAAAAGCATTGCTAATGTCAATCACTGTAAAGATTTTCGCATCAGGTGTCAATGAATTCAACAAGGTATGCGGGTCAGGGACACAAGGTGCTCTCTGAATAACAGCATTGTTTACAGCTTGCAAGTCCTGCACCATTCTCCACCCCACAGAAGGGGGCGCCTTCTTTACAGGGAAAATTGGAGTATTGCAAGGAGAATCAGGGCAAGGAACAATGACACCTGCTTTTAGCAAATCAGAAATAACAGGTGCAATACCCTGTAAAGCATCAGGTTTTAAAGGATACTGCCTCACACAAGGGCGGTATTCAGTTCGAGGTCTTATGACAACAGGAAGCGCACCTTTCACTAAACCAACGTCAGAAGGACCCGTAGACCAAAGATGACTTGGGACCTCAGCGAGGATGTGCTCGTCATCAGACGTCAACACATAATCTCAAAATGAGGGTGTTTGCTCAACACCAGGATCAGCGTGAATTCCACTAATGAATGACAAGTCTTGAGTCATATTTTGTTTGAAGAGCTTGGTGGAAGGACTATAAAAGGAGTCAGGATTAACCTGAGTCCAGTCAGAAGCTGCCAAGGCCTCACCAGCCATAAATCCTAAACTTTGCCACGTTGCGGTGTGAGGCCTGTAGAGAGAGATGTGGAGCGGAGTGGGAGACACGTGTAACTTTTGCACAGCAGGGGGAGCCGTTTGTATGACTACACAAGCACGGCTCTCACCATCATGCAGAAGGAAAGATGTCGTCAAGGTGGCAGGTGTAGCAGCCTCAAGCATGTTCTCGTAGTTGTGATCAGGACCAGGCGTGTCTTTATGCCACATAGTTATGTGTAGTTCATTGGCTTCCATTGCCTGTTCAGGGCAGCGCAAAAGGGTGGCCACATGGGCCAAAAGAGGGGAACCAAATTCCATCACTTCTGCATCAGCCAAATCCAATGAATAAAAGTAGTAGCAGTGAAATTGACCAAAAATCTGTAACTGGTGTCGCCTTTTGACAACAATTTGGTCGTTAAGAGACACAAGGGAAAGCCCAAGGGCAGTGAGAGCATCTCTACCTAGCAAATTAATAGGGCAACCGGGCATCAGCAAAATGGGAATGCAACAACTTCCCCCTTCTGGGTCCCGTATCCAAACTGGTCGAGACTGGGGAACTGGGGTTGCCAGCCCATTTGCTGCTCTCACCCAAAAAGTTTTACCGCTTTTTTGCACATCTGGAGGTATGTCACGACATGTGGTCACACATGCCCCTGAGTCACACAAAAAAGTTATTGGAGTCCCGTTTACCATTAGAGTTATCACCGGCTTCTCAATATTGTTCATCAACAAATCTTGAATGTTCAAATCTACATCGACAGGGGGAGCTGTTGGCCAGGCAGTTGTTTCAACTGTAGTTTGACTGTCGGCTAGTCATAAGGGAGGTTTACTCTCGCCCTTGCCTGGGCAGTTTCTTGCTATATGGCCTTTTTTCCCACATGACCAGCAAATAGGAGGTTCAGCATTGTATCGTTTTGACTGACCTGAGGCGGGCTGGTCATTTGTTTTATAATTGGGAGAATCACGACTATACCCGCCGCTACCTTTGCCACGAAATTTGTTACGACCACGCCCCCCTAGGCGTGGTTCGAAGGTCTTATTTTGATAGAACATTTCAGACTGCTCTCCATTGACCAAAAAAATGGTGCCTGTTTTCCCTTTCTCTTTTGCTCTTTTTGAATTGACAACTTTTTCGGCGTGTATAGCATGATCAATGAACTGTGGCAAGGTAGATGTCGGGAAAGTGATCATATGTTTAGTGATCCAGTTTTGGATTGCTGGTCGCGAATTTGCATGTAGAGCATTTTTGAGTTGTTGGTCATAAACATCAGTTCCATGCTCCAAGCCACTATTGGCTTTGAACACTTTTTCTAGTCTGTGTCTAAAGTCTTCAAACAACTCATCTTCTTTTTGTTTGGTTCGGCCAATGTCTGTGTAATTTGCTCTACGTTCGAATTTTATTTTTATCCTGCCCAATAGTTGGTCAATTTCTGTTTGTAATGGCACCCCGTTACATTCCAATGGACGGCCCCGGGAATCAAAGGGATTCCAGGTGCCTTTAACGCTTGCCCAATGTTTGGTTAAAGATGCCATGAAAGCCTGTTGTACTTCATCGCCTCTCAAATTATAGGAAGCAATGAGTTGTTTCATGTCGATACAGTATTGATCAACATCTTCAGTGGGCATTGCTATGCCCTCAATTGCTGATTTTATATCAGCTTGGGTCCATGTTCTGTATACTAAAATGGTGGGTCCTCCGTCATCATGAGGATTGGCCACTTCAATCATCGGGTATGCGTCAGCCGAGGGACCCAACTTAGCACGGCTCCGCGTCAACATACCACGAGTAGAATCACTATACTCAGGAGGATGATCTGTGTTTGGTAATTTGGGGTACAGAGACGGAAAAATTGGTTCGCTTTGGCGTGCTGCAATCTCCGTCTTTATAATTTGATCATTTTTCTCATCCTCATTCATCGCATTGTCAGCCTCGGCCTTCAAGCGAGCCCGCCCTGACACTGTCTCATCATCTTCCTGCCTGTGCAACAGCAAGTTCTTTTTTATCTTTTCTTCGTCTTCCTTATCTTTCAATTTTCCTCTCATCTGCCCACATTTTCTCTTCTCAGCTTCCAATTCCCATTGTACTATTAGATAATATCCGTCTTTATTTTTCTTTACGCCACATTTAGCATCAATTGATTGCTTTAGGTTATTCAATGAATTTGTTTTCAGCTGACCATCAAATTTGTAATCGGTTATCCATTTGTCAAGATATTTTACATTTCCGGGGTCGACCTCTTCCATCAATTTCCAATCTTTGCATTTTAATTCATGTCTGGGTAGCGGCTTTTGTTTGCTATTTGATTTTCCCATGGTTTATTTTCTAAATTTGGGAGTTGGCAATTCGAATGGCACCTACAGTGTCCTAAAGCCAACTTTATTCACAGGACAGTGGTTAAATGTTCGATGTGTGGCGAGTCTCTTTTCACCTTCCCGGAGGAAGCAGAGAGTCCTTGCTTTCATCCACACAAAGCCACTGTTTGCAACCCTGTGTTGTTTACATAGAGGAGAGCTCAAATGAGGTCACTCTCAGTCAAACCATACACACACACACAATGCGCACTTTTATCGTCTCACAGGCAAGCAGGGGAGTCCACCCTCCCGTGGATTTTAACAAACTCTTTAACCTTCCTATTGTGTAAGAAAACTTATTTTGCCTTTTTCTTGAAGTAGATATAAAACCTATCTTTTCATGGATAAGGGAGCCAAACCAGCTAAACAAGAGTTAAGAAAAACACCACAGATGGCAGCAGAAAGCTAACACATTAGGAAGGTTAAGTTAGGAGGCCCCACGACACCTCAGTGGAATTTAACTGCTCCAAATTACCTGTACTTTTTAGAAAACAGAGGAGTCCGCCCTCCCGTGGAATTTAACTGACTTTTACGTCAGGGGACTCCACCATCCCCTGCAGAATTTAACTGTTTCTAATTGCACTTGATAGGGTCTAGAATTGTCAAGGTTTTAAGTGACCTCTTGTCACTGCACTTTCATTACTTTTAACAGAATCAAGATCCGTACTCACAGTCTGCTGGGCCTTCTCCTCGGATGATCTCGTCAACCACTCCGGCGTCCAGCCGACTGATCGAGTCAGCCCCGTGAAAAGGGTTTCCTCTATATGCCTTGGCCAAGGACTTGTCCTGGGTCGAAAAGTCAGCTGGAATCCCGAAATAGGTCTATTGAGACCCCGGAACGAGCCCCCAAAAATCTGTTAGGTTCAAAGTGCTAACTGAATATCTGAATAAGAGAAAAGGGTCAGCAGACAAAAAACAAGTGAGGTAGAATATTGAGTCTTTTCTCGCGAGGAGTGCAATCAGACTTACAGCAATCCGACTACACTAAAAATCTGTTTTACACTCCTCGCTCTTTTTATTTGGAATGCCCTACCCACAGTGTGAGACGATTAGCCCTTAAGGGGGGGGGGAAGAGATTGTGGCTTCGTCTCGTAAGAAACAAAAAGTAACGCACAAAGTGTTGCGTGCAGATATGGCTATATCAGCAAAACAGTTTAAGCGATATTCTGAGAGATAAAAAGAGAAAGTGACGTTCTTTAAGGAAGATCAGAAGGTTCGTGACGCATTGTTTGACGTGTTGTTTTCACGATCTGTTCTGGTGGACGCTGAGCTGTCAGCAGCATCTTGTTTGACACAACCGTCATCTCGCCCCTGACCCAGCCGTAATCCTTCTGTTCTGTTGTACAAGATAAGAATAAGCAAGGCAAAGCAGCAAGCATACTGAACAGTAATATTGTGAATAAGTACTCATTAGAGAACGCATGATAACATATATATATATATATATACAATTTTTCTAACACTTTTATTCAAACACATTCGGTATAATAACACCATCAACTACAAGCCAACAAATACAAAATTAAAACATCAATGTTGGCATAACGTGTGTCGGATTCATTGAAAGATTCGTTTGAACGAATCTTTTGATCACCTAAAAGAACTTACCGTTCACGAACGGGGTGAGAGACTGTTGCCAACGGATCAGTGTGTAAGTGTTGTATTATAGAAAGAAATGTGTTAATTACCCGAGCCAATTATATAATAATAATAATAATAATAATAATGGGGGGGGGGGGGTAGTTGTATTGTTTGATGTGTACGGGTTGTTTCCACTGGATGTTGTGTAAAAAAAATAAAAATAAAACGGATCAGTGTGTGTGTCTGTGCGGGGGTGGGGACGATTCTTTGAACAAATCTTTTGAGTGAACTTATTCTAAAGATTCAGTTTACCTACAACAACTGGAATGCACATAACTACCGTTCAATTAGTTAACGGGAAATGCAATTCACGACTTGTTCGTGAAAGTGAAGTTACGTAATTTTCTTCTTTGTTTTGTTTTACGTCGAGGTGGCACCAGCTACAATGCGCATTACCGACACCTACTGGTTGAAGTCATATGAACTGAAAATAAACTCGTTCACTGAAAAGATACGTTCTTTTGAACGAATCGTTCACTCACTAGCCAACGCTATTTCAAGCTCAAATTTACAAAATGGCGGAGGCAGGTAATACCGCTCAGCAAGTCGTCCCAGCTGAAGTCTGACGTTTGAATTTCGCATTTATAAAAACATTGGACAATGAGCCGGATAGATCCAGGTGGTGTGCAAGATAGGCGCAGCGGAGCTCAGTTATTGTAGAAATACCACAAACCTCCGAAGCAACTTGACAAGGTACTACACTACACTATTACATTGACTTCCGTCAGCAAGCCGCCCTGGGCAAAACAAAAGAAACTGAGGGACGTACTAACGTTATTATCCGAGTCTCCACTGGCCATAAAGATAACAGTGGCCTTTGTAAATTTTGTTTGCGAAGATTTACGTCTATACATAGTGGAAAATCATGCGGCTCATTCAGGTGCTCGAGCCACAGTACGTTATGGTGCACCGTAAACATCTGACTGAAACTGTTATCCCCACGATGTATACATGTGTATACTGTCAAATTTACAATAGTAACAGTATTTGCATTGCTCGCCGCTTGTGGAGTTTGTGATCATTAAGTGCCGTCCTTTTTATCTGCCGAGGGAATTTACCGCGATTCTGCTAGTCGCGGTATACATCCCGCCTTCCAACATCGAAGGAGACAGGATCGCGGCGCTTGGTGAACTGTACCAGGCTGTCAGTGAACAGCAAACAGCGCACCCTGACGGTTTCACCATCTTCGCTGGAGACTTCAATCATGCCAACCTGAAGTCTGTTTTCCCGAGGCTTCACCAGCATGTTCCCTTTCCGACACGTGGAGACAGCTTCCTGGACCTAGTCTACTCGGCGCAAAAGGGAGCTTTCAAAGCCACCCCCCTCCCCCATCTGGGGCTTTCTGACCATCTCACCGTTTTGCTTTTGCCCGCATACAGACAATTGGTAAAGGCATCCAGGCCGGTTCGGAGGCAGGTTCGAGTGTGGCCTGAGGGTGCCTCCGATGCACTTCGGGACTGCTTCGACACCACTGACTGGGACTTGTTTAAGCAGGCAGCCACCTACAACGATTGGACGGACATAGAGGAGTATACAGACTCTGTTACCTCTTACATCACGAAGTGCATCGATGATGTGACTTGCTCGAAATCCGTCGTCACTCGCGCGAACTGGAAGCCGTGGCTGACGGGGGCTGTCCTCAGACTGTTGAGGGCCAGGGACAAGGCTTTCAGAGCGGGGGATGAGGCTGGCTTGAGGACAGCGAGGGCCGACCTGTCCCGAGGCATCAAAGAAGCGAAGAAGGCGTTCTCGTGCAAGGTCTCCACCCACTTCAAGGACAGCAAGGACGCACGTAGCCTTTGGCGGGGCATTCAGACCATCACGGACTACAAGCCCACGCCGAGGAGCTGTGGGGGCGACGTCCGTCTGCTGAACGATCTGAACCGCTTCTTTGCTCGCTTCGACGCCCAGAACAGCACTTGCCCGCTGAAGTCCACTCCCCCCCCACACGAGCAGCCCCTGCGCCTCTCTGCCGACGGTGTGAGGAGGGCGCTTGCCGCTATTGACACCCGTAAGGCGGCGGGCCCTGACAACATCCCGGGTCGAGCGCTGAAGGACTGCGCTGGGGAGCTGTCGGGTGTCTTCACGGACATCTTTAACGTTTCCCTGCAGCAGGCCATCGTCCCCTCGTGTTTCAAGGCTGCCACCATCGTTCCTGTGCCGAAGAAACCTGCACCGTCCTGCTTCAATGACTACCGCCCTGTGGCACTGACGCCCATCATCATGAAGTGCTTTGAGCGGCTGGTCTTGGAGCACATCAAGTCCGTTCTCCCCCCCACCATTGACCCTTTCCGGTTTGCGTACCGTGCCAAGCGGTCCTCTGAGGATGCCATCTGCTCTGCCCTCCACTCGGCCCTCACCCACCTGGAGAGAAAGGACTCATATGTGAGGTTGCTGTTTGTGGACTTCAGCTCTGCGTTCAACACCATTGTGCCGCAGCGACTCATCCGCAAACTCGACGAGCTGGGCCTCAGTACCTCCCTCTGCAACTGGATACTGGACTTTCTCTGTCAGAGGCCTCAGGTGGTGCGTGTTGGCGACAAAATCTCCGCCAGCATCACGCTGAGCACGGGGGCCCCCCAGGGCTGCGTGCTCAGTCCATTGCTCTTCACCCTGCTGACGCATGACTGCACTGCGACCTACAGCGACAACCGCATAGTGAAGTTTGCTGACGACACGACTCTGGTGGGTCTCATCACGAATGGCGACAAGACTCGGTACAGGTCGGAAGTTGACCTTCTGACCACGTGGTGCAGGGACAACAACCTCCTGCTGAACGTCAAGAAGACCAAGGAAATCATTGTTGACTTCCGGAAGGGTCACACAACACACCTGCCGCTGATCATTGACGGTGCTGTGGTGGAGAGGGTGAGCTGCACCAAGTTCCTGGGGGTGCACATCAGTGAGGACCTCTCCTGGTCCGCAAACACCTCGTCACTGGCAAAGAAAGCTCAGCGCCGCCTGTACTTCCTGCGGAAGCTCAGGCGTGCATGTGCTCCTCAGGCAGTCCTGTCTACATTCTACCGTGGGACCATTGAGAGCGTCCTCACCAGTTGCATCGCTGTGTGGGGTGGTAACTGCACTGAACAGAACTTGAAGGCCCTGCAGCGCATAGTGAATACGGCTGGTAAGATTATTGGTGCTTCGCTCCCCTCCCTGAAAGACATTTACACCTCCCATCTCACCCGCAAGGCAACCTCGATTGCCAGAGATGTGAGTCACCCGGCTCACTCTTTGTTTGACCTTCTGCCCTCTGGGAAGAGGTACAGGAGCCTGCGCTCCCGCACCACCAGACTCGCCAACAGCTTCTTTCTCCAGGCTGTTAGGGCCCTGAACTCGCTACCCCCTTCTGCGTAGCGTGCGGCACTGTTGCGCTATTTTCGGGAATGTCTGCTGTACGCGCACTTGCTCCTTTTTTTTTCTGCTCCTCTTATTTATTTATTTATTGTTGTGTTATTTATTCATTATTTATTCAGCACACTTTTGTTATACTTGTTTACTTGTTTGTCTGTTGTGAGCCATGTCTTGTCACCGTGGGATAGGGGGGAACGAAATTTCGGTTTCTTTGTGTGTCTTTGGCATGTGGAGAAATTGACAATAAAGCTGACTTTGACTTTGACTTTGAGAGGTAAATTTTACTTTCAGTTTTGTTATTTTGCCTGTAATCAAGCGTTTGGTTCAATGCCTTTATGCAAATTGTTGTTAATGTGCTGTCACTTGCACTTTTAAGACTGACAAATCTTTTTTACAATCAATGTTAGGGTTTTCCAGGTTATCTTTATCGTAGGATTATGTTGGAATGTAGACTATAATGATTAAATCAATCTTGTCTTGCCCTCACAATGCAGAGTAAGATGAAGTGGTTGCTTCCTCTGCTTGATTGACCAGCTGCAGGGGAAGCAATCAAAGTTGTTCTGTTTCCCACAACAGTGTAAAACACCCCCTGCTCTGATCTTATCAGAGGCCGGGGGTTCACCAAACTTGTCCACTCTCACCCCCACTCTGTTCCTCCTAATAAATATGCCCTTGCAGGGAGGAGACTTTCAGACTTCATTCTAGAGCGAGTGAACTCTCCACCTGCAGGTGTCTAAAAGAACTTGCCTGTCTCCCGTGTGGTTCTTGCAAAATAAGTTGGAGTGAGCAAATCTCTAACAATCAATGTGAATTTTCAAGTTTAATTCATGTTTGAACCTGAAACCTGACGAGAAAAATAAGTCGTGTACTTTTCTACAGAGGTGAGCTGTTTTCATTATTTAAGGGCAGGTTCAATTGATTCGACCCGAACCAAATCGCAATTAATCGATTCAGAACCTTCAGAATCGAAATCGAATTGATTTAGAAAATTGGCCATGACACCCAGCCCTAGTCACAATGTTTATTTCAATCAATTGATGAACAAAGAGCAAACCCAAATATTCATACAATTTACAATCTTAAGGGCGAGCGTCTTCTCCTTATTTCGTCTTGTCCCAGAATCGGCTGTATGCGTCCACCTTGAAGTCGTCCTCATAGTCGACCGCGGTCCGTTTCACTGTCTTCTTGACTTCACGCCTCTTCTGATGACTACGCCGCTGCTCCTCCGACAATGTGGAAAGATCGACTGGCATCTGGCAAAAACACAAACCAATTGAAGACGCAGAGACAACAGAAGCGGCATACGGGCGCCGTCGCTTACCATGAGGATGCGTCTGGGTTCTTTGTATCGGATGTTGATGGTGGAGCCGTCTGGCCGCACCAGCATCGCCGGGTATGAGCGTTCGTATTTCTGTCGACCGCAGTGCACCACCGACGTCCTGTTGGAGTTGAGGCGAGCGGGCGGTGTGAGTGCGAGGGACCTCGCAGAACACCTAGGGAAAAAGTCACAATTACGACGACACGGCCGTTCAGAACCATTTGCACGGAATTTACAAAAATCTAATCAACATACTCAAGACATTGTATAGTGAAATCAGCCGTTTGTTTCTCAGTCCATCTGCTAGTGTGTGTTTTGTGTGCGTGTCAGTGCACAGTATTACATTGTGTGTGCGCGCGAGCGCGTGTTGGCATCAGAGAGACTTCACGTGCCTTTATGCAGGGTGCTTTGCGTGCTTCAAACCTAGTGAAGAAATGATCAAATATACAGGGATGAGAATGGCAAATGTGAAAAAGCACGGAAAAGTAGCGGGGGGGGGGGGGGGGGGGGCGTGCGTCTATCTATCTATCTATCTATCTATCTATCTATCTATCTATCTATCTATCTATCTATCTATCTATCTATCTATCTATCTATCTATCTATCTATCTATCTATCTATATCTCAGGGACGTGCGGTCAGAGGAGGCAAGGGAGGCCACGCCTCCCCTGCCATCATGAAAATGGGAAAAACAAATTCAATTGTTTTTATTATAAAGTAATTTTCCTTTTAATTTCAATAGTTCCTTATTTTGAACCAAAATCGCTGAATTTTTAGAATTATTTGAAAACCGAAGACGATTTGCTCGGAGGAGCCAAATTCCTGCCTCGCCTCCTCTGAGGATTGCGTAATCACACGGCTGCCTTTGTTGACAGGCTATGCAGTTAGACCAGGGATGGGCAAACTACGGCCCGCAAGCCACATCCGGCCCACGGGACCGTTTAATCCGGCCCGCCAACCCTAAATAAATTGTATTATTAAACATTTTTTTGGGGTCATTTTGCCTGCAATGACTGCGTTTCCCCAGTAGATGGGGAACCACTCGCCTGCGCATTTACTACCGGAAGCCATGTCAGAAAGCTCGGTGCACACTCACAAGTGCGTGTACGTACTCAGTAGTACGGAAATGGCGCACTCGCGCTCTATTTGTATCAGTGCCGAATTTAGAGCGTGGGCTGTGACAGCATTCTTGTAATTTGCGCGCTTTCGGATACAGTTTTACGCTAAAGCCACCCACAAAGCTTCCCCTGGAATCCTTCCATTAAAATGAGTCGCCCAAGGAAAAGCAAGGTGGACACTGAGTGCCGAGTGCTTAAGAAGAGTGGCCAATTTGGCTCGACGTACACAACGTGACGTTCAGCCACATGAACATCAACATCAACCCGTCACAAATCTAGGTAAACGGACCAACACCTCGGATCTCTCCTAAGAATTGCCACAACAAATTTTACTCCACACTATGACACACTAGCAAAAAAAGGGAGACCAACAACACTGTTCCCACTGAAAACGAAGGGGAGGCTTTCAAGTTTGTTGTAAAAAAATGCATTTTGAATATGATCTGTACAAATAGCAGGGATTGAAACTAGCGACCATTCTCATTTTCAAACAATGCAGGATGCTCAAGGACATTGATGCACCACCTGTTTGTGACTAATCTTAACCTGTAAAGTTCTTAAGGCTTACTTTAAGGAAGTGTTTCCCGTTTCCCCACCTCTGTTACCAGGTGTTTGTGAGTTAAAACTCTGCTCTGATTTTCAGATACCCCTCACCGTGTTGCCGTTTTGATTACTTTATTTGGATGTATGCTTTCACCGATTCTTCAAGATGATATATTTGGTCAGAATGTTTGCCGTTTGATGTGATCTCATAAGATAAACATCTTTCATTAATCTGACCTGCAGGCACTGAAGTGATGGAGACTGTTATTCATAATAACAGTGTCGTATTTTATGAGAATCACTGATAGCAGTTTTTTAGGGATGTTTTTTTTTTTATGCTGTTAATAAATACATTTGTTTTCAAAAAACTTTTTTTGAATATCCATGCTTTACTACCTACTAAAGGCCAAAACCTTTTATGCAATGACCTTTACAGGTCGTTTATATTACTTCACACAAACACTACATCCATCTGCTCCTGGTTCGGCCCCCCGGTCAAAATTTGGAACCTAATTCGGCCCGCAAGTCAAAAAGTTTGTGCACCCCTGAGTTAGACTGAACTGCTCTCTGTCTTTGTCGCTGTTTAAGTGTTCAATCGCTGTTTAAGTGTTCAAACACTGGCTATATTAACTAACTTCTGTAGTTAAACTGATGTATATAATATCTAGGGTTTTTTTGTCATCTGTCTGTAACGTCGTGTTTCTTTGGATGAACAGAACGGCTTTGAAAAGAGACCTTACGGAGGCTACGAAAAAAAAGGTTCTCTAGCCTTATGGCAGGGGGTGCTAGTGATCCCGGGATGCTTCATGCGCCTACCTGTAGAATAAGACATCTCCAGTTCAAATTTACAGTGAATAACTGAGGAGCAGTCGTCCATTTATTTCGTTTTACATTCGTTTTTTGTCTTTTTTTCCGTTTTTACATTTCGTTTTATAATGGAGGATTACATATCCAAACGATTTTCAACAATGGATTTTTGGTCGAAGCAGGAGGTCATCAGTAAAGAAAGACGAACTCCAGAGTTAAACGGTTTGATTCGGACAACGGGACTTGGGAACATGTCTTTTCAAAATTCTCAACGGATTTACACGATTCACGAACATACTTTCGTCGGAAATAAAACACGGAAATGCGCGGAAAATTCTCACCCCTGAATATTACAATTTGAAACCAAGCCCTTTCCTCTTGCTGATTTTTAGGTGACTCTTGCTATCCAATCGTGAATATAACAAAAAAAGAACTAGAAACTCAAAATAATCTTACCAGATGAACACGCGACGTGTGTTGTTTATCCACGCCATGCTGACGGAAAGCTTCAAGGGCTTATTAGCATTGGGAAAGACGCTACCTGAAGCAGCTCGACGTAGTACATGTACTCCAGTGTTAAGACTGGCAGCTCGAAGGCTGCGACTATTGATGACGTCATGCTACGGTAACCCAAATTGGACGAACTACACTAAATCCCAATGAAGTCGTCATTTTACGTGTTTTCGATGTGTGCGTCATTCAAATAGTAAGAGAGAATAACGGTACTACTGCAAAATTGATCAATGTAATGTAATATTGTGCAGCAATAAATTAAGTTATAATGTGTCATTGTTTCACTAATTAGCGCTTGACATCGAGGCTCTAGGATAATTGGACATTTGTAATTCAGAAACTAACGGCACCGTAATAATGTTCATTTATGTGCATTTTTAATAAAAAAAAAATAATAGAAAAAAGCAACTATATTTGTGTTTTTTCTTTTTTCTTTCAATAAAAAAATCTTAATAGTGAGAACACAGTGGCAATGTTAACTTATTTTTTCCCATGTCTGTAATGTAATTTGATTCTGAGGATAACTTTCGTCATGTGTACAGTCTGGGGTTACTTATTTAGTGGACATATATCAATTCCAATATTTACATTTGACAAAAGAATATATCATTAGTGTGATATTATAAGAAATCGAAGGCATTAATCTCCCACCATTGAATCAAAACATTTACCATACAACACTGCCACTTAGATGCTGTTAGCCATGCGTCTTTGACTCCCCATTGCATGCAGGCATTCAGGTAGCACGGGCCATATGCGCTTGAAAGCCCACAAAGTTTTGGTGCTCATGCAGGAATGCGGCTGCGCAGGTATTCCAACACGGCGTCCGTTCCCTTGGTCATGATGGCGGCTCGCGGCGTCCGAAAAGGATTGCCCTCCAGACTGAGAGACCTGAACAATATAAACGCAGCACTTTTGAGAAACTACCAAGTGCCAAAGCCATTTTAAAAGTCGTTCAGAGTGAGCCTCGCGTGTGACGAGTCAATGGTAAGAGTCAGCCACCTGAGTGTGGTGCACAGGCCCAGTTGAGGCGGCACGTTGAGCAGGTCGTTGTTGGACAAGTCCAGCGTGGACAGGCGCAGCAGGCCCAGCAAGCGGGCGGGGTCCATGCTCGCCACCTGGTTGTTGGCCAGCAGGATGGTCTCCAGCGACGGCATGTCGTACAAAACCTCTGGGAAGGACTTGAACCTGCAGCACAATCCCGTTGGCTGGCCGGCCGAACCTTCCTGCCTTGGCTTTGATGAGATTTGCTTACTTGTTGAAGTTGAGGATGAGCGAGTGAAGTCTTGTCAAGTTCTTCAGCGCGGCCGGCAAATGCCTCAGCTGGTTGTTCCTGACGCACGCATGTACAAGAAGCAGATCAGAAAGCTGCAAAATGGAGCTGAAAATGGCAGCATGAAGGCAGACTCGTACCTAAGGTCCAGGTGCAGCAGGTTGGCCAGAGAGCAGAGCGGCTCGCAGCAGCTCAGCCTGTTGAACGCTACATTGAGCTCCGTCAGCGACGCCTGTGTGTCAGCCAGCCTACGCAGAGTCGCTCGCTTTACCGACGCGTCAGACCCCAGGCGCGCCCTTCTCCGCTCACCTCGGTGGCACCTCGCTCAGCAGGTTCTTGCTGAAGTCGGCAGAGGTGACTGTGTGCTCGGCGGCGGCCAGGAACAGCTCGCCCGGGATGCGATCAGCCTTCTTGTCACTGAGCGGGCGCACGAGAAGGTCACGGCTGCAGGTTCCAGAAGGCTGTCTGTCTCCCGACTTAGCTCACTCACCTGTACACCAGCGACTTGAGCGTTTTGATGTTATGCACGTTGACGTCGGCCTGGCTGGGCAGCGTCATGGCAGTCGGCACGTCGCCAGCGCTCTTGGGGTCCTCTGAAAAAGCACACAAGCAGGTCGGAACACCACGCGAGCTCGTGCAAATGCGTCAGCAGAATGCGGCGAAGGTGCGAGCGTACCTTTAATTCTTCCCCTGAGGTACTTGAGAAGCTCGTTGGTTCCTTTCTGTGGTCAAGGAAAAGTCCAGCGTCATTCGTTTGCTTGGCGCTCAGTGTTTGTTCAATACACTTTCCTTTCCACGTATGCTTCATCCAAATTTCAAAAGCCGGTCGGTACGTTGAGGCGCCGCCCTCAAACGTTGTCCAATTTTAGGCGGACAGACAAACAGCACGGAGGCAAAAGGTGAGCTGCCGAGAGGACAAACCGTCAGCAGGTCTCTCCTGATCCCACGCAGAGGATTCCCCTCCAGCAGCAGAATCTTCAGCTCGGGCAGCAGGCCGAGTGCCGCAGGAAGCCTGCCACACGCGTAGATGTCAGCAGCGCCAGAGTCTGCGAAGCACAGCCGCACGGGAGGAGGCGGGACTCACATGCCGATGTTGTTGTTAGTGAGGTCGAGGCGCGTGAGTGTGCCCAGCGCCGCCAACTGCTCAGGCAGTGCGCTGATTTTGTTGTCTCGCAGCTCCAGCACGGACAAGACGCCCAAGCCAGCTAGGTGCTCGCCGGACATGCCGGTGATCTGGTTGTTGCCCACGTAGAGCTCCTAGCAAGCAACAGACGGACGGTTCAAATGTGTTAAATTGTGCTTGGCAGCGCAGATGCTCACTCTTGAACCCTCGCTCTTCAGGAGACTGTCTAATAGTGTACATTTTTGACACACACAAAAGTGACCAAATTGTGACTCAACAGGTTTTGGCTTAATGCCAGGGATTTGAAAATTTCATTTTTCAATTTCAAAATGATCAAATATTTCACTTTTTTTTCCAAACCAAAAACAGAAATCTTAATATTTGTATTTTATTTTGACACAGTTTCAAATGTGTAGGGTGTAGGGAGATTCAAAATAAAGTTAAGTTTTGGGGTCTTACTTTAAAAACATTTCATTTTGTGGCTTTTCAAGTGTCACCTTGAGCACGGGGGCGTGAACCAGCGGGAGATGGCAAAGCTTGTTGTGGCGCAGGTAGAGCTGCTCCAGGGCTGCCATCTGCGAAAGGCTGGTGGGAACGTCGCTCAGCAGGTTGTTGCTACAGTCCAGTAGCTTCACATCTGCAGGGGGAAGAAGCAAACACAATCAGTTCCAAAAATGTGCTTTTCATGGTCCGGACGGCTCAGCCCCATCTCGAATGGGAGTCTTACTGGTGAGCAGTGACAGGCTGTCAGGCAGACGGCCGAGCTCGTTGCGACACAAGTGGAGCTTTTGCAGGCGGCAGAGGCGGCCTAGGCTTGACGGGAGCTCCGTCAGCCGGTTGTCGGACAGGTCCTGGCGCACGGCACAAGTGATCAAGCCTCGCCCATTTAAAGCGTTGGCTAAGTTCTGCACAACTACAACAACCCACTGTAAAACGGCATCACCATTCGACGTGGGCATTTTGGTGTGACTTGAATAAAGAAAAAAAAAAAAAAAGAAAAAAAAATCGAGAGCCTCCTTGAAGTGAATCTCCTCCAATTGAATCGCCTCTTGATATGCGGCTACTCATTAGCCTCAAGGACACAAGTGACCCTGTTCTAAAAATAGCTTTGGCAGTGAGGCAACACTGATATTTAGTATGAAAAATTAAAAGAGAAAAAGACAGTAAACGTTCATGTATTTAAAACTGACGTGTGTGATTATGCTTAATAAGGGTACAATTATTTTAATTACCCAAATATTAAAAACAAAAGTCACTTTACGGCTCTAATTTGAACACTGATATTGTGGCTTAAGATCATCATGGTGTCAGAGTCGATCAAATACCTGTGCTTCATCACAATGAGGAACATTTCAAAATGGTTGGAAGTATTTGTCTACGTCACGAACGCGCGTCTACGACGAACGTTACGGACATCGTTGGCGTGCATCGATGAAGTCGTGTTTCTTGTGCACATTTTCGGCAAGCGGTTGGTGGGTAGCTACCAGCTCGGTCAGCGCCTCCAGTTGTCCCAGCTCCTCAGGCAGCGCGTCCAGCAGGTTCTGCTGCAGCGTTAGGTTCCGCAGGTTCTTCAAAGCATACACCTCCATTGGCAGTGACCTCAAACAGTTGAGACTACAGCAACGGCACAACACAGATCGCTTAACAAGCGGCAAAGCCCAAAGACAAAAGGGTCCTACGCGGCCGGGCGCACAACCTACCCGAGTCGCAGCTGCTGAAGCTCCCGCAGTTCCCCTAAGGCGGCCGGCAGCATCTGCAGTTGGTTGTCGTGCAGCTACGACACAAACGACAAGCCTCGTTCACGTCATTCAGGCCGCTCGCATAGGGACCAAATACTTAAGCAACCGACACGCCGACAGAGTTGCCGTACGTGTGGTACAATCGTGATGGTGAGAAAAGAAAATTCAAGTTGTCGAGTGAATGTCGACAGCCGCCGACGTTCAACTTGAGTCTTTTTCAATGACATGTTTGTAAATCAATTATTTTGCCATCAATAAGCAGGCAGGCAGGCAGGCGGTCCCAAAGTGGTAATGATGCAAAGAACGATGAGAGCACTGTGCGGCCGGCGTACATCGAGCGTGGTGAGAGCAGGCAGCAGTCGGATGTCATCGGACAAGCTTGTGAGACGGTTGGACGCCATCAGCAGCTTAGTGAGGTCCGTTTGCTCCCACCAGCGCTCTGACGCGCCGAATGACACGTTGTGATGGGCCTCGGCGGGTGTGTCCACATTCAGCCGGTACACGCTCGCCGGAACTGGTATGAGCAAAACATCAATGCACACAGACTTGATCAGCTTTCAAGCCCGCCGTCTTGCTATTCGTACACTAACACAAATATTATGACAGTCAAACAAACATTTTCCTTAAAAGTCGGACCATTTTCTCTGTTGCAAAGTTAAATACGAAGGACAATGTTACTGTACACCAGTTAAATGTTCAGCTAGTGATACAAAAAAGACGTTACTTTCTACACACACAGCTCAGTGGCCTAGTAGTAGAGTGTCCGCCCTGAGACTGGAAGGTTGTGGGTTCAAACCCCGGCCGGGTCATACCAAAGACTATAAAAATGGGACCCATTGCCTCCCTGCTTGTCACTCAGCATTAAGGGTTGGAATTGGGGGGTTAGATCACCAAATGATTCCCGAGCGCGGCACCGCTGCTGCTCACTGCTCCCCTCTCCCCCAGGGGATGGACACATTTCACCACACCCAGATGTGTGTGTGACGATGATCATTGGGACTTTTGGGACTTTAACATATATACGTACACTAAAGGAATGTAAACAGACATTTGGAGCAATACTACATTGTTCTAAAGGTTAGACGTTCATTTCTTTTGTTAGGCGACCCACTTCCATCGTTAATGACTCCTGTACCACTGTAACCGACATGTACACGAACGTTCGTACGTACATACATGCATACATGCACAAACATACACATACATACATATATACATACGTGTGTGTGCGTGTGTGTATGTTGGTGTGTATATATGTATGTTTGTTTGGGAGTGTGCGTTACCGACCTTATCAAGAGCCGATTGGGTTTGAAATATTAAGGTTTGTTGCAAATTGATTATGATGTCGTTTCAGTAAGAAATAGAAAGGACACCCATTGAAAGTAGCACTGAAGACATGAAATCAGTTACAAAAGCGTCACGTAGGTTGAAAGCACCTTCGGTGAGACTCCGATTGGTCAGATTTAGCGTTCCGCTCTGCCGGGCCGCCTTGAGGAGTCCATACGGGACGCTGGGCTCACTTTCGGGCGTCCTGAAGCCTCGTACTGAATCCACCTGCTGCGCACCTCTCAAATGAGACATTTCCTCGCTTGTGTGGCAGTGCTCTTAGAGTCAGCAAGCTTTCTTGTGCATTTGTTTACCTCCACGCTCGGACGCCGATCACTTCCGTCCGCCAACAGCGACTTAAATACGTCACTTCCTGTTGATGCAAAGCGTTAGTGATGTGCATTGCAGTTCTTTTAGGTGATCAAAAGATTCGTTCAAACGAATCTTTCAATGAATCCGACACACGTTATGCCAACATTGATGTTTTAATTTTGTATTTGTTGGCTTGTAGTTGATGGTGTTATTATACCGAATGTGTTTGAATAAAAGGTTGAAAAAAAAACGTTATGCCGACATTTGTTATTTTGGGGGGCACCAACTCATATAACAACGTAAAACACATATACATGTCATATAAAGCTGTTGACCAAATGTCAGATTTTTATATTTTAATAGGCGAATATAAAAACAAGGAATAAAACACTTGACAAGTTTTAACATAAATGTTTATTAAAATAATAATAATAATAATAATAATAATAATAATAATAATAATAACAATAATAATAATAAAAGTACATCTCAAACCAGCAGTCTAATATGAAACTGCAGTCGATATATTGGATAACAACGTTTAGGCATATATATATGCATACACGTTATTTAAAACTTACTATAGTGGAGCCTCGGTTTTCGAACACAATCGGTTTCAGAAGGCTGTTCGAGAAGTGAATCGTTCGAATTCCGAAACATGTTTTCCCATTACAAATAATGAAAAAAAATCAATCCGTTCCATACAAAACAAAAAAAAAAAGCCTTTTTTAAGCATTTTTTCATTTGCGCATTTTGTCCGATCGCGCAGCTGCAGCGCGCCGCCGAACGCCCAACCGTAGCGCGTCGCCGACCACGCAACTGGACCGCGCTAGTCGCATTATTGTGACAGAGCGGTCGCTAAAATTTAGAAAATATTTGGAATATCCTAATGGACTTTCCAAAATTTAAGTAGACCTCAGTACGCAGGGAGCTTAATTTGGTCCGATCGCGCAACTGCAGCGCGCCGGGCGCTCACTGTCGCATTGCTTATGGAGTGTCTTTGTGTTTTGGGATGGCTTTACTGCTTCCACTTACTTCCTTTGGAGGCATGATTAGAGTTGATGCAATCCTCAGCGTAACGAGAACGTAATAACAAAATGAGTCAGTTGGCATGTGGGTCATCTCGGCAGGTTCGACAACCGAATTTCGTCCGACATCCGAAGCAAAAATATCTCGAATTTTTTGTTCGAATACTAATTTGTTCGAGAACCGGGACGTTCGAAAACCCAGGCTCCACTGTATAAGTAAATCGTAAATCTAAATTCTGGCTTACATAGTTCACGCCAGGAGACGCAACTTATTCACAGACTGTATCGTTGATGCAGAGGAAGGCAGTTCACTCATTGACTCGTTCGCGAACGGGAAAGCCGGGATTCGTTCCCTCACTGATCCGTTCTCGCGGTGAACTGGAAATGCGAATCACTCAATGAGTGATTCACTCAGTAAGTGATTCACTCAGTGAGTGATTCGTTCACTCACAAATTCGTTCGTTGGTGAACGGGAAATGCAATTCACGACTCGTTCGTGAACGGGAAGTTACGTTATTTTCTTCTTTGTTTTGTTTTACGGCGAGGTGGCACCAGCTTCAATGGGCATGACTGACACCTACTGGTTGAAGTTATATGAAAGGAAAAAAAGAACGAATCGCTTTAGAAAATGATTCGTTCACTATCGTTCACTGAAAAGATTTGTTCATTTTTAACGAATCGTTCACTCACGAGCGAACACTACAAAGCTTTACTTCTATTCAGGTTTGACTCTTGTTTTCAACACGAAAAGTGCGCATACATTGTTATTTTTGGAAGAGATCTTTGGTGTGTCCTTCCACCAAATGGAAACATTTTTGAATCTTAAGTTTTGTGTTGCTTTTTCGAATTTGTGCTTTGATCTGTTTTATGTTCATTCCACAAAAGAAATTTTGAATTTGTGCTTTGATTGGTTTTATATGTTACAAAAAAAACCTTGAATGTTTATATTCTACTATGCTTCTGCTAAATAAAGTTTGCAAAAAAAAAAAAAAAAAAAGCTTCTGTTCCTTCAACAGCGTGATTAATATGAAAATAAAGTGCTGTCTTTTGGCGGTATTCATGTCTTAAAGTTTAAGACAAGAATACCGTGTTTAAGACTTAAACACTCATTTTAAGGCCACCACCGGGCACAAAAGCACATCGCTTCTGTTAGGGTTTACAGATTATCTTGATCGTATGATTATGTAGACTAAATGTAAACTAGAATTATTAACTTTGTTTAAACCTTTTACCTTTCCTCGACTCTGAAAAGTTTAACCATTCAGTTGTTGAAACTTTCCAAATGGTGTTGAAACATTCTTGCTTAGTTAGTCATCTAAAATGCTCCACTAGTTCCTGTTTCCACGACCTTGCAAAACAATGAGCTGGGACCCTCCTCTTGCAAGAGACCAAAGGCAGACTTTGTTCGAACATTGCTGTACCTACAGTAACGAGCAAATTCTCCACTTGCAAGTGCTTAAAGGGCATACTGTCTCCCGTGTGGTTCTTGCAAAATACGTTGGAGTGAGCACCACTCTAACAGCTTCCATTTGGGTTCCTTCACAACAAATGCATTCGACTGGTGTGGTGTTCACGGTACAAAATCACATTTTTCATCATGGGTGATCAATTTTCTATTAACTCGTCCAGCCACTGCAACAACCGCAGCTGCAATAAAGTGCTGTACATAATTACAACTTATGACCATTCAAAAATAATGCAAACAAAATTAAAACTGTTTTAACTGAAAAAGCAATACAATAAAAATGGTGCAAGTATGTTTTTCACCTTTCACAGTGTCAGGTGTTATCTTAAGTAACAGTCAGAAGTTTCTGTTTTGCTCACAAACGATCAACTCGCGAAAAGACAGGGGTGGCCTTTCGGGCTGTCCGAAATAGTTGTCACGTGCTTGCGCCACCTGCGACACGACCGCGCCCCTCCTGTCAGCGGAATCGCCGCCACCTGTCGCGGGCTCGTTGAGTGCGCTATATCAGCGCAGCCAGCGCAAACCCGCGTGTCAGCCTGTCCCGTGATGCCGCTTCGCTCAACCGTTCCTGTAAGCCTGACTCACTTGACTGTTTTGGTACTCCAGCAGAATTGCCTGTATCATCTGCCAGTCCATGCCTGTCAGTTCCCTTCCCAGAAGTCTACCTGTTCGCCCCCCAGCCCGATCGCCGCTCCAGCGCCCACTATTCCCCTCTTTCCCCACAGTAAAGTATCTGTCGCTCCGCACTTGGCTGTACTGTCTGCTCCCTTACAATAATGGCCTTCTGCAACTAATGATCCGTTTTCAGAATCCTTAATCAAGCATGTCGCGTTGCCTTTAGGGACAGTCTGAAATCATACCAGTCCTTCTAACTGTCTTGATATTCGTGTCATGAGGAGCTGTTCGTGATGAGCTGTGCGCTGCTAATAACTAAAGTATCAGGTAGTGTTATGATTCACGCCCTGACTGGGAAGCACAACATATTGGTGACCTTTGGTCACCACAGTAAAAGGAAAGACTAGAGGATTGCCGTGCGTTCTCGGTCTTTGTGCATGAACGAGCCACTGGGATACTTTCGGGATGTTTTGGCCTTTCGTCGTCTTGTGTGCGCTGCAGAGTGCAGCCCAGGCCTCCATTCACACAGGTAAAATAATGTTTTTGTTTTGTTTTTCCGTCAGTGTTGGGCCAACTTCTGTGCGGCAATTTCAAAACAGATGAGATGTTAGACAAATGTTAAAAAGGTTATTTGAATAGTGATAATAACACATAAATAATAAAATGAATAATTGAGTTTTTTGTCATATCTATGAAATATACCATTCATAATCTATTTAATATTTTCATAAACATGCAAAATAGTTCATTTAAACATCCATCCATCCATCCATCCATCCATCCATCCATCCATCCATCCATCCATCCATCCATCCATCCATCCATCCATCCATCCATCCATCCATCCATCCATCCATCCATTTTCTGTACCGCTTGACCCCACCGGGGTCGCGGGCATGATGGAGCCTATCCCAGCAGTCATTGGGCAGTAGGCAGGGGACACCCTGAAGCGGTTGCCAGCCACAGGGCACACAGAGACGAACAACCATCCACACTCACCCTCACATCTAGGGGCAATTTGGAGTGCTCAATCAGCCTACCATGTATGTTTTTGGGATGTGGGAGGAGACCGGAGTGCCCGAAGAAAACCCACGCAGGCACGGGGAGAACATGCAAACTCCATACAGGGAGGGCTGGAGGTGGAATTGAACCCGCACCCTCTGAACTGTGAGGCAGATGTGCTAACCAGTGCCGAGTCGCCTTCTTATTTAAACAATATTAGTTAAATTTAAAACATGGAAATAAATGAATACATAGCTGAAAAACTCACACAAGCTTTTTTTTCCATTACAAAATAGGTGTCATATTTTTATTTTGCTATTGAAGCTCAGGAATTGCTCCATTTTAAAAAATTTGTAATGGTTTATTTTAATAATTTTATTCACAATAAATAAATATTAATATCAATAAATACAAATGAATAAATGAAAAAATTAGCCACTATTTTGTTTACATGCCAATTTTATATGCCTAACCCTTTTTGTTTTTTTAAAGTAACACCAAGAATGTCTGTTGATTGTGTGTCAGGTGTGCGTGCGTCCCCTTCTGGGTCGATGACGCTTCAGCCGTGGCTGAAGGGCCTGATGGCCGTGGTGGTCTTCGTCTTCGTCATCTTTGTCTTCCTCATCCTCAACAGGCTGTTGGGCAACGACAGGTTCCGCCCACGCATGCACACACACACACAGACACACACACGCGCGCGCATGCACGCACACACACACACACAGACACACACACGCGCGCGCATGCACGCACACACACACATACGCATGCACACGCACACACACGCGCACGCACGCACACACGCCAACGTTATCAGTAAACAATGAACCTTCACCGCTAGCTTGAACTTGGACCAGTGCCTCAACTAATCAGTTTGAGTTCTTGAGCTATCGTTTGGGCATTTTTTCTTTTCACTTTGTGTTGCAGGCAAAGAATCGGTTTACGATTTTTTTCCCAACCGTGATTTCCTTCTGTCCTTTTTTTGGGCAGATAGCAAACATTCATTCATGTTCCAAACCGCTTATCTGGTAAAAAAAAAAAAAAAAAAAAAGTGTGCTTGTGTCAAGCTTTTCTTAAAAACAAAACGTACAGTCAAGAGACTCAGGTATTGTGGATTCAAGCAAACCACTTTACCTTTTTCTTTTTAAAGCCACCAATTGCAATACAGAAGACAGATTGCAAAGCAAAACTGGAATTGGTATTGCCAAAGCTAAAAAGCTACAAGAGCGCACAGGCCAAATTACGTATAAATGTATGTTTGTTTTTGAACAAGGGCGTGACATGTGTACAGCTTTGTGTTACCACATTCGATTTACTCATATTGTTCGGTGTGTGTGTGTTACGCTGCCTCATAGGGACACACCAGAAGGAGCAGCACAATGTCCGTTGAATTAAAGCGAAACATGTTGCAAAAGCATTAATAAAAAAAAGGCACAGCACCATTAAAGTCCCATAGGCGGGTAGTGCACGACACAGCAACAAAAGCAGCCAAGAGAAACCGTCAGACAACAAAACGATAGAACTTCATCGAGAATTGCGTGCGTGTGGCGACTTTGTGTCGAGTGCGACATAACGGCAGCGACTAACACACGTGTTGTCTTGTGTGACAACAGGAGAGAGGTGGAGGAGGAGGGGGACCAGGAAGATGTGTTGGGCTACCAGGACAAGGTTGTGGAAGTGTGCCAAGACCACGTGGAAGAAACCAGCTTGTAGGACAAAAGATGATTTCACATCGTTCCTTTCGTCTGCGTTTCGTCACCAAGTCCAGTGGTGTGCTTGCTTCTTTTTCCTTATCTTTTATTCATGTACGTTTTTACGACCGGGAACCAAGACTTGTATCTCAGCTTTGACTTTAGCCCGGGTTGTTACTGCAAGTTGGGAGGATCTTTGCAGCAGGCGCGGGCGTGTGCCTCTGCTGCATTCTTTCTAGGTAATGTTAGAAGATAACTTTCAAGACAAACATCTGTTTATTTGTATTTTTTCCACTCATTGCTAATGCTAATCTGTGCTAACATTACAACGTTACTTCATTTTTGGCTATGGCGTATTCATGTTTCGAATGCAGCCGTGGTTGTTTTTCATGTGCTCTAAAAATAAAGTTGAGCCGAAAGCATCTCTTGAACTGGGTCTGGCTTGCTGCCAAGTGACCGACTGGCTGGGGAACTCGGTGGTTATGGTCAATTTGTTCCGCTATGACATCACAGTGTCAGTTATAGTCAGAAAACCAAACATTGATTTGGTCGTACAATTTCGCAATTGCCTGAATGTCCGGACATACAGACATCAAAATGTCCCTTTTTCCCAAATGTCAACTCTCCAAGTGAAAATGTGGCGCTGGAGCGCAAACGAGATGGGAAGAGGCTGAGTGCCTCGCTAAGCCACTGCGGTTGGCTGAAAATTTTCAATGCCACGTTAACATCTATCCTCTCGGTCCATCCACAACTGGTGAGTCAAGTTGGCTGGAGTCTTTCTGGAGTTTCTGTCCCACCATTGTCAACTTCAGCCTGACAAAGTCCCTCCTTTGTGCTGGTGTGTGTAAATGATAGCAAAGGAGGCTCTTGATTTTTGCTTCTCTTTTAATGGCGATCAACAACCGTAGCCAATATGTGGTCTTTTTCCCACGCATGAACCCCCACGAGATTTAGCGATACCTTCACAACATCGAATTACCGTATTGCTCTAACGTATGCATAAAACACAGAATTGGCAAAATTACAGTCAAACCTTTACTTCCGAAGTTTAAAATGTTCATGAGGCAATGTAAATCATGTATATTTAAGACATTTCATACAATTTGTTCAATGTTATCTGACTCTTCAAATATGAATGAAAGGCAGAATTTGTGTTTTTAGAGTTATTCACATCTGCCTAAGTGGCTTATATTTGGTTATTTTGTCATTTGAAAAATAAAGACAATTGTGATGATGAAAATTGTTTTATATGTTGAAGGAATGGGGTCGAAATACAAAAAAGTCCTGCCTAGCTACAAAAACAGATATGCTCAAACCTCATTGAATAAAGTACATAAGCAGAAAAGTATATTCACATATTAAATCGATAAAAGAAACATTTTAAGCATATAATTATACCTACACACCAAATCAATAAAGAAGACATAACTCGGCATTTTTGATAAGTGGTAATTAGAAAGGTTTTTATAACTTTATGATCTGATATATATTTCTGAGCAATTTGAAATAACATACCGTATTTGCCGGTGTATTGGTCGACCTTTTTCGATCCAAAATCGACCGAAAAAAATCGACCTCGACTTATACACCGAGTCATAAAATTTAACTTCGTATTCATCGCTTCAAATGTGATGGTAACCAAGGCCGTTTCTCATGCATCTCATTGTGCGTTGCACTTAGAAAATTTGAACCGGGCGGCGTGGGCGAGTGCGCGGCCCGGTGGAAGTCGAATGAGGCGCCGCGATCTCCTCCGCGGTGCTTATAAACAGCCGATCCGCTCGGCGGGGGCTATTTTCGGCCACTTGGCGCGTGCGCACGGCCTCCCGGATGTGCCGGGCGGGTGCGCGAGCTCGCCGGCCGCTGGAAGTCGAATGAGGCGCCGCGATCTCCTCCGCGGTGCTTATAAACAGCCGATCCGCTCGGCGGGGGCTATTTTCGGCCACTTGGCGCGTGCGCACGGCCTCCCGGATGTGCCGGGCGGGTGCGCGAGCTCGCCGGCCGCTGGAAGTCGAATGAGGCGCCGCGATCTCCTCCGCGGTGCTTATAAACAGCCGATCCGCTCGGCGGGGGCTATTTTCGGCCATTTGGCGCGTGCGCACGGCCTCCCGGATGTGCCGGGCGGGTGCGCGAGCTCGCCGTCCGCTGGAAGTCAAATGAGGCGCCGCGATCTCCTCCGCGGTGCTTATAAACAGCCGATCCGCTCGGCGGGGGCTATTTTCGGCCACTTGGCGCGTGCGCACGGCCTCCCGGATGTGCCGGGCGGGTGCGCGAGCTCGCCGGCCGCTGGAAGTCGAATGAGGCGCCGCGATCTCCTCCGCGGTGCTTATAAAGTGCCGATCCGCTCGGCTTGGAGCTATTTCCGGCCTCCCGTTGGTGCCGGGCGGCGTGCGCGAGCTCGCCGGCCGCGATCTCCTCCGCGGTGCTTATAAACAGCCGCATGCGCACGGCCTCCCGGAATTTGAACACATTTCGTCAATAAATTTCGCATATTGAATTTTGAAGTTTAATATAATGCCACAATTGAGCTCGACTTATACAAAGGATATATCATAAAATCGTAAATTTCCGTCGAATTTTAGGGGGTCGACTTATACACCGAGTCGACCTGTACACCGGCAAATACGGTATGTCTTTTGATATTGCCTAAATAGCTTAATGACCCTTAAGGAACTGTGTAATGCATGCCTGATGTTTTTCTCTAAATCATGGACAGTCGTCGTGACCGTTCAGTACTTGATTGTATCTTATGTTTTGACTAATGCTAGACACCAGTTTTTGATTACTACTGAACGCTCTGCTCAGAGGGAAATATTTTGCCTAACAAAGAAAAGATACGGTTGGAAGCATGATTAAACTAAGAATAAGCAAAGACATGAAGTATCAAAAGAACAAACTTTACAGTCAGAGAACAGCAATAGATTAATGATGTCACAGCCAAAAGCTAACATAATTTCGTACAAAATTGAAAGAATGAGGTACGACAGTGTATGTCCAAGATTGGAGAAGAATGTTCACAGGAAGGTCACGTGGATAACGGGAATGTCTGCTGTACGCGCACTTGCTCCTTTTTTTTCTGCTCCTCTTATTTATTTATTTATTGTTGTGTTATTTATTCATTATTTATTCAGCACGCTTTTGTTATACTTGTTACTTGTTTGTCTGTTGTGAGCCATGTCTTGTCACCGTGGGATAGGGGGGAACGAAATTTCGGTTTCTTTGTGTGTCTTTGGCATGTGGAGAAATTGACAATAAAGCTGACTTTGACTTTGACTTTGACTTTGAGGTGCCAGAGGGAGCCAGCCAAGGACTCGGCCAAAGATGATTGCCAAGGCCAAAAGACGGGATGGAAGACAACAGCCGCCACACACACCGAATTGCCCATAACCAGCACCCACTCCAATGGCGAACTTGCCCCACCCCAAAGACTCATCACCCATCAATCTCGGCCCACAATGTGCAACTGAATATAAGCTGATCAAAGAACCTTGAACATTGCCTTTTCTGAATGGAGACTTTCTGCTCTTGAAGGGCCCAGCGCTGTATTGTACTTTCCTGAAAACAGAGCTTTCTAAACAAGAATTGTGATTGAACTCAACCAACCTGTGTAAGTCTAATTTCTGCTTCAGTGTCTTAGCATTTTCCTAAATCTGAAGAAATCAAACGAGCACGTAGTGAGTAAATTGGATAACAGGTGATTGGCAATGGCTTTTGCCGTGAGGCGCAGATAGCGCGCTCCCTGAATTGTCTCAAAATCCAACAACGTGTATTTGCATGACATTTTTGTAGTTAAAAAATGTCAGAAAAAATGATTGATTCACTATAAGCTTGCGAGAAAACCTCCGCCGGTCACTAACTCATCCACTCTTCTCACCAGATTCATTCATTAGGCATTGGCCAGCTGAGGAGGTTATTCACTGTGCGCCCCCGAATCTCATTAACAGTGAGTAGGTAAGTTTTGCCTTTGTGGGTTACTGTGCTTTGAATTTGACCTAAACACTGCAATTCGCCCCCTGGGCTACCAAGTGGAATATCAGCAGACTGCAGTCGTGTTTTTTGCACGAGGGAGTCGTAGGTCCGTTCTCGAATGACGTTCATGTCTGCCTCTATGTCAATCTTAAACTCTACTGGTGTAGAGCCCAGTAGCAACTCGACGGCCCATTGCTCTGAAACCCGTTTGCTTTTGTCACTGCCCTCAGAAAATATGGCTGCTGCTGTTGTTGCTCTTCTTCTTCTGTAAACTCATGTTAGATTTAGTCCCGGTTCTTTATCTTTAATGCTCGCTATGCTAACAGTAAATACCAAGAGGCAGCCTTCACAGTTTAACTATTTAATGTATGCCAGAAAGACATACAGCTGTGGAGCCTTCTCTGCGAAATGCGGAAGGTCTAACTCCCAACACCAAGGTTCCTGCTCTTATACTACTCTGGGCCGCCCTCCTGCAAGGAAGCGACTCTGCCTAGCCTGTGTGATACTGTGTGACCTTGTAGTCTTAACTGAGAGCGACTTCTACGTATGTGCAAAGAGTGTCGTAGAGAAGAGAAAGCCAATAAGGCAAGAGAAGGGTTACAGCAATATAACGGCATAGCTCAAGCTACTTAGCAAATCACATGTGCCAAAGAGGCCTATTCTAACACTCATTCACAGATTTTTTTGTTCCCGCAAACTCTGTTCCAGTGTCCCACTTTATTGCATGAGTTGCATTTGGATTTTCTAGCAGCGCAAGCTTTGCTTTCCCACATTTACCACATTGCCCTCTATTTCCCACTCTTTGCGGAGTGTGTTGTTTGGTATGACCGTTGAACTTATATGTGACCTCATGAACCATACCGGCAGTTTCCGGCTGCATGCTGATTTGGGAAGCAACCACTTCACACTGCCTGACTGTCTCAATAGTCAGCGTCAGTGTCAGGTTGTTCGTCAGCTGTAGTCTAAGGCAGGGGTCCCCAACCTTTTTTGCGCCACGGACCGGTTACGTGTCAGAAATATTTTCGCGGACCGGCCTTTATATAGTAAATAATACATTTATATATATATATATATATATATATATATATATATATATATATAGATAAATGACACATTTATAATAAATATATAAATACGATGCAATAAAATGATGCGACTGACATAAAAACAACTATAAACCACATAAAAATAAAACTCACCATTATGTTGAATTAGTCACTAGAGTCTACAACAGAAAAAAATGTCAACATTGAGCGCAGCCACCACGTTGTAAGCCAAGGTATAAAGCCTTGATGTCTATTCATATGCAAATGAGATGGGGTCATAAAATTTTATTACCTTTTTATGACTTGTTATGGTATCATAAATCACCCCCTTTTGGATTGGGGAGGGGTTGGGGGCGTCAAGATGGTGCCAGTCGTGACGGCGCCATCTTTGACTGTCGCCATTTTGGTTTGCTGGCGCCGTTTTTAGATGTGGATATGTATGGCCATGTATTTTTGTGAATCAAAACAGGTGCAGCGTCTGAGCTAGCTTTGCTATCAGCCAGTACGTGTGGGGTGAAGGGGGCCGTTTTGTTGAGAAAAAGAAGGGGAGGGGTGTTTGTGTCAGTATGGGGGGTCGTGAGAGTCGGCATTATTGGTGCCAAAGATATCTGAAAGAGAGTCGCATCTAATTTGACATACAATAGTTTAGGGGATCAAGGGGTGTGTTTTGTTGAGAAAAAGACATCTAAAGGAGAAAAAAAATCAAGGTGTTGTCGCATGTAATTTGACAAACAATAGTAGAGTCAACGTTATTGGTGACAAAGTTATCTGAAAGAGAAAAAATCAAGCTGTTGTCGCATCTAATTTAACATACAATAGTTTAGGGGATCAAGGGGTGTGTTTTGTTGAGAAAAACACATCTAAAGGAGAAAAAAAATCAAGGTGTTGTCGCATGTAATTTGACAAACAATAGTAGAGTCAACGTTCTTGGTGCCAAAGTTATCTGAAAGAGAGACTGTTGGAATCGTTTAATTTTGGAGGGAGATAGATGAAGGCCTCTGTTTTTATGAAGGTTGTCTAAGTTTAAAACATATCCTGATTAAAAACACGTGATACACAGAGGTGTGGTTTGAGAGAGGGGATGGACCTGTTGTTGGTATATTACGACAGAGTATCGTGCTGCTAGTTCACAGAAAAGAGCTAAACTAAAGCTGTGGTGTTAAATTGCAAACCTGAAGCTCAAATCATGATAGCAGAAACGCCGGTCAGTATCCATCTTTGCCGTAAAGGCCCCGATGGCTTGTTAGACGCACCTAGGAAGAAACAAATGTATCTAAAGCCGATGCAACAGAGGCCTACAGAAAAACTTGAGCGGAGCTGGCATCTAACACCGGAGACTCTGTGGGGATTTACATTTTTTTACGAAATTGGTGAGTTGTCTTTCTTTATGAGAAATCAAGAGGACTCTGGATCAAACAACAACAACTATGAGCAGACCGGCGCGTATGGTACGTTGAACTCAAATGACCGGGGATTTTAAATCAACTCTTGCCCGAGGTTTTGACTGAATTTTTCAATGAATACGGATTAGAAGGTGAGCTGAATGTAACACGGGTTTCAAGAATTACAGCCAGCGGAAGATGTTTTTTCCGGCTTAAAGTTTCTCCTCAAACTGTTGATGGTTCAGAAGATGGAGAGCTAATCGATCTAATGTATCTAACGCTAGAAGTGTTTAATAGTGAAAGTGGAGTTTTCCAAACACTATTGAATTTACCACTGGCAGAGTGGTATGAACGAATGCAAGCATTTGGTGAGAGTATTACGGGACTCTTCCTATCGAGCCGTGTCTGGACAAACGTCGTCGGAGTGAAACGTAAACTGACTTTAGATTAACCCTTACTAAAAAATAAGTTTAAACTCCCCACCCTTGGTCCCCCCTCACCCCATCCTCAGCACAGTAGCCTGTGCCCCCTTAACCCCCCTTTTTCACCTACAGTCACAGAAAGGTGGGGTTGTAGTCATTAGCATAACTATCTAAAATTTATAAGAGCGGACTTGCAGACTCCATCACACCTACCACCAAGAGCTCGGTCTATACATCAGAGAAAGAAGATGACTCAAAAAATCCTCGCCAGACGACTTTTACCAAGTTTTGTACCTATGGAACATGGGCCTGGCATCACATTCTGGTCCAGCCCTGACAACTCTGGTGCAGAGACAGATGATGCTGACACGGCCTTCATAGAGGCACCACAGCCAAGCACGGCGGCTGAACGACCGGGACCAACGCCAGCGACGGGGCTGGAAAGGTTTGAGATTCTTCCAGCGCCTACTCCCGACCAGAGCAATTGCATGTCACCGATCTGCCTCGACAATCTGCAACCCGATCGTCTCTATGGAGCTTTGTCATCAACCTTTGACGGGTTTGAGACCCTTGAGACCTCGGGGTACAACCTAGCAAGCACGATGGAGCAGCAACAGCAGCAGCAGCAGCAGCAGCAGCAGCAGCAGCAGCAGCAGCAGCAGCAGCAACAGCAGCGTGAACCGTGGTCCTCGTCGCGAGCCATCGAGCTGTTTGACGACGCATGTGTTCGCTATCCTGAAAATGGCATAGATTTGCCCTGCTTGTCTGCCGATGACATAAGACTCATGCTCAATGCAGAGACAGAGGTGCCCGGTGATTTTGAGGGGTACATGGAGCTGGCTGCGGGGGCGGACGACAATTACCCCTCGCCCACAGCTGGAGACATCCCACTGATGGACCTTGAGTTTGGCATCGTTCCTACGGTTACGTCGACGCCTGTGAGAGTCAACGCACAGCAGGAGGAACACAATATGACGGTAGAGCCTCTTAAATGGCTGGTGATTGAAGATTACATACGATGGTCACTCATCTTTTGTATGATGCCTTAATTAAACATGCTAAAATGACATGTGAGGGATGTGCTCTTGACGACTGTTAGGTCTAAATACGATTAGACATTAAATCACTCGCTGGAATGAAGAGGAGAAGACAACCAAAACAGGTTTACTCGCGAGGAGAACGATAGAGAAAGCAATCTCAGTTACAACCTCCATCAGTTCTGAGTCCTTCCTCCACGTGCCCCTCTTTTTAATGTTATGGTTGCCCTGGTTACAGAGGCGTTGCTACACTAAAGGGAGGGGGGATTGTGTCTGTAGCAACGGTGATTAGCAAAAGAATGTAGTGTGGTGTGAATTAGCACTTCGCTGTTGGCTCTTGACCCCCCGCAGAGGCCGTCCCCAGCTGTCCTCCCTCAGTTGGCTGACTCTTCCTCGACCGGGGTCAAATACCCTGAAGCACGTTGATTGCGGCTTTGCTGTGGAACAAATGCAACTAGACCTTTGCTAACTTTATCTACTTGGTAATTAACACATAATAATAATAAGTAACTTGTCCTAAACATTTCAACACACATTAAACAAATGTGAGGTAACCGGTATGCAGTTCCTTAAACAAACATTGAGTAAATATGGGATAACTTTTATGCAACAACTTCTAACTGTATGTAACCCTTAACAAAGAAGAATAGGTCTGATAAACTACAATCTATGAACCAAACCTACATCTAAATGAAAAGGAATGAAGTTCCTGTGAATCAAACAAAGAACATGTCACCTATGCAAATAAGCCCTGCTCATTGTTAGTGAAGGCCTCTTACGGGAACCAAAACACACAGACAACATAAGGACAGGAAGGATACAAATGGCTGACAGGGATCAAAAGACATCCCTATCACTAAAAAGGAAGAACCTAGATAAAAGGAAAGATAAACTCGTAAAGGCGAGCCACAGGTCTGGCAGGCCAAAGCTTCACTTAAAATTATTCCAACATTTCCCCCTGTTTATCACATATTTGCTAAATTTTTACATCACCAAGAACAACCACTTCACTCGATTTTCAGTTGTCGGATCACAGGTATGAGCACAAATATGTTTACACCCAAAAGGTTAATTGGTGCATCATCATCATTCGGAAACACCCAGATCTGGAAAAAAGTCTGTAAACTCAAGTGCAAAAATTTCATCTTCATCGTTATCATCAACATGTTGGCGTTCAGACATTAGGCATACTCGGGCCATCTTGTCTTCCATGGGCGATATTGCTGTAGTGATGAGACGATTAAACAGAGCACGCAGACATGGAATACAACAACATCCACACAAGGTGAGTATAGCAGTAAATACTGCAACTGATATTATAATTGAGGACACAAGTGCTTTATACTTCCCAAAGGCATGCATCCAGTTGTCCCACATTGATGTGTCCACACCAGAGTGCTCTTTCATCCTCGTGTTGAGGGATCGCAGGCCTGCAATGGCCTTTGTCAGGCTCCCATCAGGGGCGGTGTTGTTGGGGATAAAGGTACAGCACTGTTCTCCGAACATTGCACAGACCCCTCCTTTCTCAGACAACAACATATCAATGCGATTCTGGAAGGCCATTAGGGAAGTTGTGGCTAGCTGTTCATGCACTGCCTCAAGCCCCGCTTGTGTCCAATTGCCCAATTTTTGCACGTTGTAATGGATGTAATTTATCCTGTCCACGTTTTTGTTTATCGTACACCACCAACAAATGGAAGACTCCCATCTTGCTGCAATTTGGTCAATTAATTCTTATTAATCAGGAACTCCTCTGGGGACTCTAATTGCATCAATTAAAGTCAGATCATCGTCGACTCTCAAATTTAAAGACATTTTGGTTTTTACCAGCTTTTCCCCAGATCTTGGCGTGTCGATCGATACATATACAATTTTGCTTGACTACATTCTCTAGAAGCAATGGTTTCTTTTCTTTTCCTCAACGGATATTATATAGAACGCTCTGTTGCACATTTCACAATCAGTAGACGTGACAGATTTCACACAACCTTTGGTCAATGGTAATGGTACAACATAAAGAATCGGTCGCAAACCCATACACGACATATTCAATTTGTTCTTTTTTTTTTTTTCTCTCTGGTTTGCAGCTTGTTTTGCCATTAGCAATCAATCGTTTCTTTTACCAGTTACTCTTATAGGTAGTTACCTGAAACCAATTATCAAACATTCATTTTAGAGATATTAATTTCATTCTTTAACTTCTCAAAGTCAAAGTCAAAGTCTACTTTATTGTCAATTCCTCCGCATGTCAAGACACACAAAGAGATCGAAATTACGTTTCTCACTATCCCAGGGTGACAAGACAGAGTTCACAACGCACATACAAGTAAACAACACAGGAAAAATAACATAAGAAGTCAACATCAATGAACAATAAGCGTGATAGCACGCTAGCCGCTCCCGATGCACAGCAGAGTCCGGTAAGATGACAGTCAACCAGGCCACTGTGAACACGAGCACACAGCAGGCACGCACTGTCCGGTTCGTGGATCCTATCAGGCGAACGCAACCCATCTTGTCGTCCCGCGAACGAACGTACGCCAGGAGAATGGAAGGCACGGATGGGCGAGCTGGGGTGGCCGCAAGCCTGGCCCGACGTCTCCGCGCTGGCCCCTCTTCCGCTGCCTCGCAGACCCGCTGCCGACGCATCCCAACAATGCTCCAGGACGGAGCAGTCCGAGCTCAGGACGCAGTCCAACCGGGGGAGGAAGAGCAGGCCAGTCCGGCGTCGCTCCATGACGAAGCAGTCCGAGCGCCCTTAATCTCTCCGCACCAAAGTCCAGAACGCCATAAAACCCACTTCCGCCGATGTTGAGCAGAACATGCCCGCCGCACTAGTAGCACGACGTATCACACGAGACGAATACACACAAAACTGCCAGACAAACACTCAGTAAACACTACAGCTGTTGTTGACAAAGTATTATTTCGTTACATAACATTTTTGCCACTGTTAAGGCATTCAGTGTTTACTTTGAAGCCAATTCAATCCATTTTGAGAATGCATCTATTATGACCAGGCATTATAACCCTGTGGATTGAGTTTAGCACATGGTAAACAAGCTCTACAATATATATATATATTTTTTTTTTATAAATGTTTTGAATACGGCGGCTCGGTGGCGCACTGGGTAGCACGTCCGCCTCACAGTTAGGAGGGTGCGGGTTCGATTCCACCTCCGGCCCTCCCTGTGTGGAGTTTGCATGTTCTCCCCGGGCCCGCGTGGGTTTTCTCCGGGCACTCCGGTTTCCTCCCACATTCCAAAAACATGCTTGGTAGGCCGATTGAAGACTCCAAATTGTCCCTAGGTGTGAGTGTGAGTGCGATTGGTTGTCTGTCTCTGTGTGCCCTGCGATTGGCTGGCAACCGGTTCAGGGTGTCCCCCGCCTACTGCCCGATGACGGCTGGGATAGGCTCCAGCACGCCCGCGACCCCCGTGGGGACTAAGCGGTTCAGAAAATGGATGGATGGATGGATGGATGTTTTGAATATGAATCAAATCCATATGTTGTATGAAGCCGACTGAACATCCCCCCTGTTGAGCCATGTGTCAAGTCAACATCACGTGACAACTTCATGGCTCAATATTGCTGCCCATATGTATCGGTTCATTTGTACGGGCAGTTAATATTGCTGCCCATTTGCATCGGAAGTTTTTCTTTCTTAAAGTGACAAACCAATCCACCAATCGGAAAAAAATCAACAAAATAACTGCCAGTGAATTAATATAATAGTTCATTGTTGTTGTTTCTTAACTTTAACTAGCTCAATCGCTCTCTTATTCTCAAATTTTAAATTTAGCTTTGAAATGTCATTATTACATAATTTTTCTTCATCCAATTCCAGAAAGCAAGTTCTTTCCATCTCTCAAATTTTGTTTCATCAAGGCTAGGCATTAATGCAGTGTGGACCAGTTTCTGCCCATAAACAAATTGCTTGCTTTTCTTTACTTCCTATTTTTTCAAAATTGATTTTGTTTTCAAAGTCAAAGTCAAAGTCAGCTTTATTGTCAATTTCTCCACATGCCAAAGACACACAAAGAAACCGAAATTTCGTTCCCCCCTATCCCACGGTGACAAGACATGGCTCACAACAGACAAACAAGTATAACAAAAGCGTGCTGAATAAATAATGAATAAATAACAACAATAAATAAATAAATAAATAAATAAGAGGAGCAGAAAAAAAAAGGAGCAAGTGCGCGTACAGCAGACATTCCCGAAAATAGCGCAACAGTGCCGCACGCTACGCAGAAGGGGGTAGTGAGTTCAGGGCCCTAACAGCCTGGAGAAAGAAGCTGTTGGCAAGTCTGGTGGTGCGGGAGCGCAGGCTCCTGTACCTCTTCCCAGAGGGCAGAAGGTCAAACAAAGAGTGAGCCGGGTGACTCACATCTCTGGCAATCGAGGTTGCCTTGCGGGCGAGATGGGAGGTGTAAATGTCCTTCAGGGAGGGGAGCGAAGCACCAATAATCTTACCAGCCGTATTCACTATGCGCTGCAGGGCCTTCAAGTTCTGTTCAGTGCAGTTACCACCCCAGACAGCGATGCAACTGGTGAGGACGCTCTCAATGGTGCCACGGTAGAATGTAGACAGGACAGCCTGAGGAGCACATGCACGCCTGAGCTTCCGCAGGAAGTACAGGCGGCGCTGAGCTTTCTTTGCCAGTGACGAGGTGTTTGCGGACCAGGAGAGGTCCTCACTGATGTGCACCCCCAGGAACTTGGTGCAGCTCACCCTCTCCACCACAGCACCGTCGATGATCAGCGGCAGGTGTGTTGTGTGACCCTTCCGGAAGTCAACAATGATTTCCTTGGTCTTATTTACGTTCAGCAGGAGGTTGTTGTCCCTGCACCACGTGGTCAGAAGGTCAACTTCCGACCTGTACCGAGTCTCGTCGCCCTTCGTGATGAGACCCACCAGAGTCGTGTCGTCAGCAAACTTCACTATGCGGTTGTCGCTGTAGGTCGCAGTGCAGTCATGCGTCAGCAGGGTGAAGAGTAATGGACTGAGCACGCAGCCCTGGGGGGCCCCCGTGCTCAGCGTGATGCTGGCGGAGATTTTGTCGCCAACACGCACCACCTGAGGCCTCTGACAGAGGAAGTCCAGTATCCAGTTGCAGAGGGAGGTACTGAGGCCCAGCTCGTCGAGTTTGCAGATGAGTCGCTGCGGCACAATGGTGTTGAAGGCAGAGCTGAAGTCCACAAACAGCAACCTCACATATGAGTCCTTTCTCTCCAGATGGGTGAGGGCCGAGTGGAGGGCAGAGCAGATGGCATCCTCAGAGGACCGCTTGGCACGGTACGCAAATCAGATAGACTACAGTCTAATAAATTATTTTGTGCACCTACGTATATTAGCCAATTTCATCCTTTTAACACATAACACTGACAGCACACAGACAACACAAAAACAGCAGAGACACAGATCACAAACAATACCAACAAACAACGCTGCGCAAACGTCATCCTCTATTTTGACGTTTTGGTTATACCTTTTTTTTTCTCATCAGTGCCTTTTATCCTTCATGCTAATGCTGTCACATCTTCCTTAAGCATCACCCTGCTTCAAAGATTCTCTGAGAAACTCACACTTTCCCTGCCTCGCCCACAGCCATAGCACCCCCGTGCAATGGGGGGGGGGACGCGGCATCAATGTTGATTGGTCACAGGCTGGCCATTTCCTGCAACAATCATGATGCCGGCCCACCGCCCACACGAGCATAGCACAGGCCTACGCGCACAGCCCCGACCCGCGACTACGCGCGAGCGCAGGCACGCTTCCTATCAAGCCACCGTTCTCGTCACTTTCTGCCACACACGTCTTATTTTCTCTACTGCCACACACTGCTCATCTTAGGTCCTCCAACCAACTTAAGCACACCATCATCCACTTCTCAATTACCCTATTATTGCTCAACAGCCTCCTGAACATTCCTATTTTTGATTTCTTCCATAGGACACACATCTCACTCACACACTCACACATATACACAACATTCATGAGGATCCTCTGCGCGCACACGCACACAAACACCAGCACAAGAGGATGACGCACAACATATAAAACCACATAGAGCGTACTAAGAACACCTTTTTGCTCATCTTACTTGTCAGATTTATTCTCTATTTTAGTTTTAGGAGCTATTTGTAATTCTTTTCCATTTATTTTGCAAAGTTTAACTTCAGTGTTTCTTTATCTTACTCTATCCTTTTAACACGAATATCTCCTGTATATTTAAGCTAATTTCTCTTTAATTTTGGCTGCCAGGTCCCCACTTTATTACATGAGAATCTGATGTATTTTGATCTTGTACTAGTCATTATTGTTTTTGTTTATATGTGCAGTTACATGCCATGTGACCTTTTTCTCCGCAACTCCAGCATTCACATTCACTATAAGGTACAAATCCTCTCCCGTGGCCCTTGGAGCCTCCTCTATTAGTGGCTCCTCGCCCCCTCTGACCTTTCCACCCTCTGCCTGTATCTTGGTAGAAAGTGTCACTGTCCTCATCTCCTTCTTTTTTCATCTTTCTAGGGTCTCTCTTTGTTTTCTCTTTCATGGCGCCTCTAAGTTCTATCAATTTGGTTGTTTTTAGTTGTCCCTCAAATTTATATTTCTTAACCCATTTATCGAGTTTTTTTTTTAAAATCGGTCGGGATCCTGCCTTTCAATTATTTTCCAATCTTTACATTTAAGATTATCTCGGATATTATTTTTACTCTTCCCGTTCCCCATTTTAATCAATTTGGTCCCAACTGTAAAACCATAGGGGTTTCTAAAGTCGGGTGTTTCCAGTGGGATAACGAAAAGATCCTGTGGTGATTCTCACTTCTACCAGCGTTCTGGTGGAGAATCCTTGCCTATTGCGTCCACAGAACCACGTTATGTGTTCCCCACTGCTTTAATATGGAATACTGTATCTAGTGATACGTATTCCCATTCACACTCTCAATCACTCAGTATTACGGATATTATAGACGGAAATTTCATTTTCAGCTTTTCTGCGACTCGCAACCTACTACTTGGACATCCACTGTCCTACACGGAATTTCAGTTATGCAGGGTCTGTGGACTTCCGTTGTCCTACTTACACACCTAGGGTTTTACAGAAGATGACGAGCCCTCGGCCGCACCACACTTTTAAACAAAACAAACTCACCCTCTGGTTCTCTTCACCTCTGCACCTCGGACTGCCTTCAACCCTTAGATCCCAGCTGACGAGCAGACAGCCAGCCCTTGAAAAGGATGTAGGACCCCACCTAGGGAGGTCCTGCCGCGCGCGGTCTTTCTGGATCTCTGCTGCCGTCCGCTGGAATCCTCAGGTGTGTTGGCATCCGGCTCGAAGGACCAATTAAATGTTAGGTCTAAATACGATTAGACATTAAATCACTCGCTGGAATGAAGAGGAGAAGACAACCAGAACAGGTTTACTCGCGAGGAGAACGATAGAGAAAGCAATCTCAGTTACAACCTCCATCAGTTCTGAGTCCTTCCTCCACATGCCCCTCTTTTTAATGTTATGGTTGCCCTGGTTACAGAGGCGTTGCTACACTAAAGGGAGGGGGGATTGTGTCTGTAGCAACGCTGATTAGCAAAAGAATGTAGTGTGGTGTGAATTAGCACTTCGCTGTTGGCTCTGGACCCCCCGCAGAGGCCGTCCCCAGCTGTCCTCCCTCAGTTGGCTGACTCTTCCTCGACCGGGGTCAAATACCCTGAAGCACGTTGGTTGCGGCTTTGCTGTGGAACAAATGCAACTAGACCTTTGCTAACTTTATCTATTTGGTAATTAACACATAATAATAATAAGTAACTTGTCCTAAACATTTCAACACACATTAAACAAATGTGAGGTAACCGGTATGCAGTTCCTTAAACAAACATTGAGTAAATATGGGATAACTTTTATGCAACTACTTCTAACTGTATGTAACCCTTAACAAAGAAGAATAGGTCTGATAAACTACAATCTATGAACCAAACCTACATCTAAATGAAAAGGAATGAAGTTCCTGTGAATCAAACAAAGAACATGTCACCTATGCAAATAAGCCCTGCTCATTGTTAGTGAAGGCCTCTTACGGGAACCAAAACACACAGACAACATAAGGACAGGAAGGATACAAATGGCTGACAGGGATCAAAAGACATCCCTATCACTAAAAAGGAAGAACCTAGATAAAAGGAAAGATAAACTCGTAAAGACGAGGCCTCCAGGTCTGGCAGGCCAAAGCTTCACTTAAAATTATTCCAACAACGACCTTAGCCAGATGCACCATACATTTTTGTTCATTGAGGATCGAAGCTTTTATTTCTACGCGAATTATGAAGCGGTGACGGCTGAGTTGTGCAATGCTGACTTCCTCCATACGTTGTCGACAATGCTTTTCTATTCTAAAACCTCAGCATCTCTTATAAACATTTGCCATGTTTATATTTGTTTCTGCCATTCCACACGACCTAGCTCATGAGTGCAAGATCTTTGCACGGCTCCGTATGATAAAACAAGAAGCTTGTGACATTGTGTTGAGTAACAGCGAAGTCGCGCTATTATTTAGAACGTTTGGAAAGACACAATGGGAAATATTGTGAAAAAAATGTGGGCCCAATTGGTGACTATCCTAACAGTGTTTCTAGATATAACCGGAGAGCAGCTAAAGAAGTTTAAAACTCTAATAGGGTCCAAAGTAACACCATCTGTGTTATCTTCATTCATGCGTTATGTTAAACCTCAGTGTCAGGCGCAGAGCAGGGAGAGGACTCGAATGCAGATAGTTCAATGTCCAAAAAGGCTTTTATTGTCTCCACTGACAGTCGAACAAAAAACGCCTCACTAGGAGGGAAAAAAGGGAAAACAAAGGCGCCTCAAACCGAGGGAGAAAAAGGGGAAATCAAAGCGCCTCGAACCGAGGGAAATACAAAAACAAGGTAGCGATGTAACCAAGTTAACATCGGTGATCAAAGTCGCTCAAACAAGGCTTCTACGTGGAACTCGAGGGTTTCGTGATCGCTAGTGTTCTGACAAGGCAAGACGCACTGGCACTGGATACTAGGAAAGACGCGGGTTATATGGACACAGGAGGGGAACACAGGTGAAGACAGTTGGTCATTGACGCAGGTGCACACACTTGGAATCAGGGGTTCACGTGACCGGACGCACAGGGGAAGGACACACTGACTGGAACGAGAGGAAAATCACAATAAAACAGGAAATGATCCGGACGACACATGACAGCATGACACAACCCCCCCCTCTAGGGCCGGATCCCAGACGGACCCGGAGCATCGGGGTGAGCCGCGTAAAAGTCATCTAGTAGCCCGGGATCCAGGATATAGCTACGCGGCACCCATTGCCGCTCCTCTGGCCCGTAACCCTCCCAGTCCACCAGGAACTGCCAGCCCCGGCCCTTCCGGCGCACGTCCAGCAACTTCTTAACTGTGTAGGCCGGCCCACCCCCCACTGTCCGCGGAGGCGGGGGTGCCGCGGGAGCCGGCACCATCCCACTCTCCCTTACCGGCTTGACCTTCCCGACGTGGAAGGTGGGATGCACCGCAAGGGACCGAGGCAGACGGAGTCGCACAGCCGCTGGACCGAAGACCTTGGAGATCGGGAACGGCCCTACAAAACGGGGGGCCAGCTTCCTGGAGCCCACCTGGAGGGGAAGGTCCCGGGCGGACAGCCAGACCCGCTGGCCGGGCCGGTAGACAGGCGCCGGACGACGTCTCCGGTCAGCCATCCTCTTCACCCTGTCGCCCTGGCGGACCAGTATGGCCCTTGCCGCCGCCCAGATGCGCCGACAGCGTCTCACCACGGCGCGCGCCGAGGTAACTGACACCTCCGGCTCGCTGGCGGGGAAGAGCGGGGGCTGGTATCCAAAGACGCACATGAAGGGGGACATCCCGGTCGCCGTGGTGGGAAGGGAGTTATGGGCGTACTCTACCCAGGTCAAGTTTTGAATCCACGACGAGGGGTTCTGGGTTACCAAACAGCGGAGTCCCGTTTCCAGCTGTTGGTTAATGCGTTCTGCTTGGCCGTTCGCTTCCGGGTGGTAGCCCGAAGTGAGGCTCACGGTGGCCCCTATAAGCTTGCAGAAGGCCCTCCAAAAGCGGGACACGAACTGGGGACCCCTATCTGACACGACGTCCCGAGGAAATCCATGGATCCTGAAGACGTGGTCCATGAGAACTACTGCCGTACGTTTGGCTGAAGGTAATTTGGGCAGGGCAATGAAGTGGGCCATCTTGGAGAACCTATCCACGACGGTGAGTATCATCGTCTTACCGCTAGACACCGGCAGTCCCGTGACAAAATCCACAGAGATGTCGGCCCATGGTCGAGAGGGAATGGAGAGAGGCTGCAGCAACCCCACACGGCGGCCCGGAGTGTTCTTACTTCGCGCACAGATGGAACAGGCTGCAACATACTCCCGGACGTCCGCCCCCATGGAAGGCCACCAGAATCTTTGTTGGATGACGTGCAGGGTTCTTCGCACGCCCGGGTGACACGTGACCCGGGAGGTGTGCGCCCAGTGGATCACTTGGGATCGTAGTTGGGGCGGAACAAACAGTCTATTCTCGGGGCTTCCCCTAGGGGGTGGATCATCGTGGTTTGCCCGCTTCACTAAGTCCTCTATGGGCCAGGTTACGGCTCCCACCACGCAGTGAGGGGGGAGAATGGGCTCTGGCTCTGTGGACACCGGGTCTGGGCTGTAGACGCGTGACAGCGCATCAGGTTTGGTGTTCTTGGCCCCCGGTCTGTAAGACAACGTGAAATGGAAACGGTTAAAGAAGAGGGACCAACGAGCCTGGCGGGAGTTCAATCGCTTGGCCTCCTTGATATATTGCAGGTTCTTGTGATCGGTCCAAACCAGAAAGGGGTGTTGGGCTCCCTCCAGCCAGTGTCTCCATTCTTCCAGAGCCTTTTTGACCGCTAACAATTCCCGATCTCCGACGTCATAGTTCTGCTCCGCGGGGGTTAGCCGTCGGGACAAAAAGGCGCAGGGATGGAGCTTGTTGTCGACCTGGGATCTCTGAGACAGGACGGCGCCGATTCCCTGGCTGGAGGCATCAACCTCCACCACGAACTGACGAGATGGGTCAGGCAAGGTAAGGATTGGAGCGGTGGTGAACCGCCTCTTCAGCTCCTGGAAGGCGGCTTCAGCCTCCGCCGTCCAGCGAAACGGAACTGTCGGGGAGGTGAGAGCGTGCAGGGGAGCCGCGGTGGCGCTGAAGCCTCGTATGAATCGTCTATAAAAGTTAGCAAATCCTAGAAATTGCTGCACTCTTTTGCGGCTATCCGGTACCGGCCATTGGGTCACCGCGCTTACTTTGGTTGGGTCCATCTGGACCTTTCCTGGGGCTATGATGAAGCCAAGGAACGATATCGTTTCTGCATGGAACTCGCTCTTTTCGGCCTTGACATAAAGTCGATGGTCCAGGAGCCGTTGCAGGACCGACTTAACATGACTCTCATGGGTCCTCAAATCTGGTGAATAAATTAAGATGTCATCCAAGTAAACGAAAACAAAGTGGTCTAAGAAATCACTCAGAACGTCATTGATCATGGCTTGGAAGACCGCGGGGGCATTGGTGAGGCCGAACGGCATTACCCGGTATTCAAAGTGTCCCCGGGGGGTGTTGAAGCCCGTCTTCCACTCATCACCTTCCCGAATGCGCACGAGGTGATACGCGTTACGTAAATCTAACTTGGTGAATACCCGAGCCTGCTGCAACTGATCAAACACGGCCGACATGAGTGGGAGGGGGTACCGATTCTTTATAGTGATCTGGTTGAGGGGACTGTAATCTATGCAGGGGCGCAGGGTTCCGTCTTTCTTCCCCACAAAGAAAAATCCGGCCCCTGCAGGCGATGATGACGGCCTGATCAGACCTGCTTTAAGTGACGCGTCAATATAGTCATTTAAGGCCTTCTTTTCGGGGCCCGAAAGGGAATAAAGTCTCCCCTTGGGGATCGAAGCACCGGGCAATAGGTCTATGGCGCAGTCGTAGGGACGGTGGGGTGGTAAGGAGCTCGCCTTGGCTTTGCTAAATACCTCCGCAAGTTGATGGTAGCATTTGGGTACTTGGTTTAGATCTGGAGCTCTGAAATCTGGTTCAGGAGACGCAAGGTCCGAGGGAGAAGTGCAGGTGGACTCGATCGAAGGGTTTGGTTTGACACACGATACTTGGCACTGGGATGCCCACCCCTTTATCTCCCCTGACTCCCAATTTATTGCAGGGTTGTGGTGTTTTAGCCACGGATAACCGAGGATAAGCGGATTCAGGGGGGAGGTGACTACATGCAGTCTTACTAGTTCATGATGAGTGCCAAACGACAATGAGAGGGGTTCGGTTATATAAGATACGTCAAAAAGGGCTTGTCCGTTAAGTGCCTTAGCCTTTATGGTTGTGTTCAAGGGTTCGGTCTTTACCCCTATGCTGCGAGCAAAAGCCCAGTCAATCAGATTCTCGTCGGCCCCTGAGTCAATCAACACCCCGAGCTCGAGTTCCTTGCCTTGGCAGGTTAGCGTCCCGACGGGTAGAACCCTATTCTTCTGCCGGACCACGGAGAAGGTGCTTACCCTCAGCGCACTCCGCTCCGGGCAGGAGAGGAGGAGATGACCAAGCGCCCCGCAGTAGTAGCATCTGCCCTCCTGGCGTCGACGCTGTCTTTCCTCTCCGCTCAATTTGGCCCGGCCGAGCTGCATGGGTTCCGTCCCCTCGAGTGGCCCGGCCGGGATCGATCTTTGGTGGTGCGTCTCGTGGGATGACCGCCCGCCCAATGATGCGGATTGAGTAACGATCGCACCCCGGCTTGCGCGCTGCTTCCTCCACTCCTTTAGTCGGTTGTCAGTTCGGACGGCCAACGCGATGAGAGCGTCGAGCTCCACAGGAAGATCAAGGGAAATGAGTTGGTCCTGGATGGTCCCGGAAAGACCCCGGAGAAAAGCATCGTACAGAGCCGTCGAGTTCCATCCGCTTTCCGCGGCCAGAGTGCGGAAGCGGATCGCGTAGTCGCTGACTGTCTCTCGACCCTGGGTGATATGGGACAGCTCTCGTGCCTTCTCTCGGTCCATGGGAACTGGATCGAACACCATGCGCAGGGCCTCGATGAATCTGGAAAGCGAGTGACAGGTAGCGGAATTCCTGGCCCATTCTGTGGTCGCCCACGTCCGGGCTCTTCCCGTCAAATAGGAGATCGTGTATGCCACCCGGGAGCGTTCCGTTGGGAAGTCGCCGGGAGCTCGCTCGAACTGCATCTCGCAATTCGTTATAAAGGCTCGACTCAGCCCGGGTTCACCTGCATATCGTTCCGGGGAAGCCAGTCTGATCCCCCTCGCCAGAGGCGCGGGCGCCGGGTGGTCCACAGGGGGCGCCGCTGTGGAACAGGGCGTCGCAGCTCGCCCCGTGGTTAGCAGAGCGAGGACGTCTTGCATCTGACGACTCAGCGAATCCACCTGGGCGGCCACCGCCTCTCTGAAGCCTTCCTGGTTCTTTACCAGTTCCAGAACGCCAACACTCAGAGCGTCTACCTGCTTCTGCTGTTGGCCCAGTTGCGCAGTCTGGGAGCGTACTTGGGCGACCAGCTGCGCTGTCTCTGCCGAGTCCATGTCTGGCCAGTGCGTAATGTCAGGCGCAGAGCAGGGAGAGGACTCGAATGCAGAGAGTTCAATGTCCAAAAAGGCTTTTATTGTCTCCACTGACAGTCGAACAAAAAATGCCTCACTAGGAGGGAAAAAAGGGAAAACAAAGGCGCCTCGAACCGAGGGAGAAAAAGGGGAAATCAAAGCGCCTCGAACCGAGGGAAATACAAAAACAAGGTAGCGATGTAACCAAGTTAACATCGGTGATCAAAGTCGCTCAAACAAGGCTTCTACGTGGAACTCGAGGGTTTCGTGATCGCTAGTGTTCTGACAAGGCAAGACGCACTGGCACTGGATACTAGGAAAGACGCGGGTTATATGGACACAGGAGGGGAACACAGGTGAAGACAGTTGGTCATTGACGCAGGTGCACACACTTGGAATCAGGGGTTCACGTGACCGGACGCACAGGGGAAGGACACACTGACTGGAACGAGAGGAAAATCACAATAAAACAGGAAATGATCCGGACGACACATGACAGCATGACACCTCAGGAGTTGTAGAACATTTTTTTTTACCCTGTTGAATTTTATTTACCATGTTGAATTTTTATTTTTACTGCTATGTGTTTTATACCTGTTTCTACTCATTAGTAATGTTTTTAAGAACTAGTGGATTTTTCTTGTTTTTCTGTAATAAACTATTGTGACCAGAAAAGTGATTGTTTCTCTGTGTTTATTCAATTAAAAATCACAAGATATCATACCTGTTTGTTTTATTAACAGCGTCACACTCTGATATCTATCAGAACGTACCTGACAATGGGTGGCGAGAGATGTCTTGAAAAGCTCTATTATAATGCTAAAAACCCAGCTAGTAACGGGGGTGAGGCACGCCTACACAGAACAGTGAAAGCTTTTTTATCCGATCAAGATGCTTACACTTTACACAAACCAGCCAGAATAACTTTTCCTAGAAATAAAGTTTTTGTTCGAGGTCCTATGAGACAATTTCAAGCAGATTCATGCGATATGCAATCATTAGCACGCTACAATGATGGATATAAATATTTACTAACCGTGCTCGATATTTTCTCGAAACGTGCATATGTACGGGTTTTGAAAGCTAAAACAGGTACGCAGGTCACCAAAGTATTTGAAGATGTCTTATCAGTTAGCGGCACACCATTACGTGTCCAAACAGATAAAGGGAAGGAATTTTTAACAAACATTTCCAGAAATTAATGAGACAGCACAATATTACACATTTTGCAACGTCTTCCGATACAAAAGCGCAAATCGTTGAACGATTCAACAAAACGTCGAAGACGCGCATGTGGAGGTATTTCACAGCTAAGAACACACAACGCTACGTCGATGTAATTCAGGATTTTATTGTCAGCTATAATGACAGTTTTCATAGTAGTATAAAAATGACACCAAATGCCGTAAACGAGGATAATAAAGATATTGTTTTCACCAACCTGTATACAAACAATCCTTTCCACCGTGGGGACAAGTTCCGGTTCGCTCAGGTGAAACTGTGCGGCTTTCCAAACTAAGAGGGATTTTTGAGAAGGGTTATTTGCAGAGTTACACAGACAAAATATTCAGAATAACACGTCTCCATCGCGTTCCTCCCGTCTATAAAATATCGGACTTGGACGGTATGCCTATACAAGGCAGCTTTTACGAAGCGGAATTACAAAAAGTAAAAATAAAAAAAATAAAAACTTTTCGCATACAGAAAATTCTTAAATCACGCACTGTGTCAGGCAGACGCGAGTTCCTCGTCCATTGGGTCGGGTGGCCGGTCAAATTCGACAGTTGGGTACCCGCAAAGAGTGTTAAAAACATTTAAAGTTTGGTAGAACGGTCATTCTGTGAAAATTACAAGATGGGTGAAGTCCAGAGAGAATTCTACGTAACATTAGCGTCAAATGCTAGTATGCATCTTTTCAGCGAGAATAGTCTCTCAGAATTCAAAGTTGAACTAGCACAACTTATCGACTTAAAAGGTTCATGGGAGGTCGGTTTATGTGAGATTTCATACATCAACTCAATCCCTGACGTTCCTGAGAAAAAACGGAATTTTTATCTCAAACAGCCGAAGCTTCCTGCTCACAGAGGGGACGTATTCCAAGATGATTCAGAAACTCGACATATGCTTAAATTCCGGGGTGCCGTCTACGGCAACCATGAATCGTTAGCTTCAGAAATTCAAACTTTATTAACTAAAGCGAGTAAGAAAAAGATTGATGTCCAATTTGATCAACATAAACAGAGGTTCTTGTTTTCGGGCGAAGAAGGTTTGAGAATTATGTTCAAGAGCCCTCTAGCGTACATTGTTGGAATGAACCCTGAATATTGGCTCTCGCTCAAACCGGAAGGTGTAAACGCACAACATCCTGCCGACAGACGAGACGGATCATATTTCATGTTCGTCTACACTGACGTCATACATCATCAGACAATTGGTGACGCCTACGCTCCAATGCTCAGGACTCTTCCTATTGAGGGTAATTACGGCGATGTTATAAACAAAACTTTTAATACTGTTTACTATTTAGATGTGTGCAGAAGCCATATTGAAACCATTTCGGTTTACCTGCGAACAGACCTGAACAATCCGATAGATTTTGAATTCGGGAAAGTTATTCTCATTCTGCATTTTAGATAGAAATAATAAAAAATAATGATGACGTCAACAACGCATCCCGACCTGTATTGTTTTGTCGATTATTATGAAACAAAAGTAGGGGGTTCATTTCAGGGGTTCCAAGAAAGCCCCGTTCAATATGGGCGAGGTCTGGGGTCTATTTTTGCAAAACTATTCCGCTTCGTGGTGCCGATGTTCAAAAACGGGTTTAACTTGGCAAAGCCACACCTTCAAGCCGCTGCTAAAAACATAGCAACGGATGTAGCAGGGCGCATCATACAGAGGATCCACTGGAAACAAGACAGCGATCAACAAGGGTCCGGGCTAGCGGTATTGTTACGTGCCGGACTCCATCCTGGTGGGCGGAGAAAAAGGAGCGTTAAAAGAAAAAAGCGCTCGACCGATCTCAGACTAGTTGTCAAGAAAAGGCGGAGAAGACCCAAGACAGATATTTTCTCTTAAAAAATGGCCCGTCTACATTTTAAATCACTCGAGGCAACATTATCAAGTTTGGACATCTTTACGGCGCCCCTGACCCAACTCTCCATAGAAGATAGTTCTTATGTCGAATTTCTACCTTTGTCCGCAATTGTGGACCAGGGCCCCATAGAATTTTTTATACCCGGGGACGGCTCAAAATATTTTGATTTATCCGACACTTTACTACATCTTCGTTTAAAGGTGACGCGTAGGGATGGGACCAATATTCCGCCGAAAGAACAAGTTGGCATCGTGAATTTCCCTATAAACACAATTTTTAGTCAATTAGATGTTTCGCTGGGCGGGCGGCTAATCTCACAATCTAGCGCCACATACGCCTATCGGTCCATCATCGAGTTGTTGTTAAACTTTTCAAACGATTCTTTGGAGTCGCAATTCACAGCAGGAATGTTTGCAAAAGACACTAGGGGACGCATGGACTCCATCGCTTTCGAAGACGGCGTGGCTAACGCCGGTGTTGTACGTCGCGCGCAGCAGATTGCAGGTTCACGTGAATTTCACCTAACGGGACCGCTTCATGGAGATATTTTCTTTTCTGAACGTCATCTATTGAATAATGTGGATCTGCGCCTAAAGTTAACTAGAGCTTCTGATGATTTCTGTCTCATGAGCACTCCAGACAGTGACTCGTGTCTCAAAATACTAGGAGCATCCCTATTTGTGAAAAAAGTAACAGTCTCACCGGCCGTAGCAATAGGCCACGCCGCAGCTTTACAGAAAGGTAACGCGTTGTATCCATTAACCAGAATCAATATGACGACTTTCTCCATTCCTCAAAACTCAAGAATCTGCCATCAGGATAACCTCTTCCTCGGACCTATCCCTAAACAAATTGTAATAGCCGTAGTAAATCACAACAGTTTCATGGGACGGAGAGATTTAAACCACGTGAGCTGGATAACCTGAAGATTCCTGTTTACCTTTTAGAAATGTTCGCATGTAATCACGGAAAATTGTGTCGCTCGTTCTTGTGTAATGCCATACTTCGGTAATATCTGCAACCGTGTAGCCGAGATCAAGTGCCTTAACAAATTCAGGGGTTGTCCAAACACCTGTTAAGGATCTTTACTCATCATTATGTGTACACGCCGTCTGCTGGTTGTTACACTCAGCGCATGTACGACACAGTGTGAAGACGAGTTTACCTTTAGCTGTTTTGAAGGGTAAAACAGGAAAATACAAACCACGGGGTGGGTTGACTGTGGCGCTGATGAAACCGAAATACAACCTGGGGTCTTTAAAATCACCGTGGATAATCGTTGGATGACCGATAGGGTAGGTGCCTGTACTGTTGATGAAAGGGTTTAATGATGTCACATCAACATCCAACACACGCTCGTTAGGCTCTGCCGTGTATCTTAAAACGAATGCGTTTGTTCTGCCCCCAAAAAGAGCCTGCCTTGGTTTGAGCGGTGTAGGGAATTTGGTTTTTCTCAGGAATTCCTTCACCTCTATGTTCAACTTTTTCATTTGCAACCATTCATGCTCCCACATAATTACAAGGTGCACATCATGTCTAAGCTGTAGGTCCTGAATTTTCTTTTGTGTGTTATCAAACCTCTCCTGAAAAGGGCGTTTTGTTGTCGGGCATATTTTAGAGAGGTCGTAGCATTCTGCGCAGCCGTGATGATAACAACCAAAACACTCAAACACTATTTTTACGCCCCCAATTTCAGAATAGCCGTCTACCGTGTAGTTACCTATCTTAACCTCGCCCCCGTTCAATGCATGTCTAATTTGGATATTTTGGCTGTGCATGATCCATTGCATGTACTGAATAGAATCATGCGAAAAAGCTTTGTGCTGACGCATATAGTTCTCTGAAGGTGTAATGGCTAGTGTTTGAGGGGTTAGAAAATTAGTGCGAAAAACTTTGACACATTCTTAGCTTCTTTGGCATACCATTCGTCAAACTTTGCTCGTTGAGAGGGTGACATTCGCTCGATATCGTAGTACGCGGGGTCAGGGTGAGACCCTACGTAGTTTAGATGCTCTAAAGAGCTGAATTTATGTGGGAAATAACCCTTTGATTTGTCTTCAAACCCCAGGGCCTTAGGCATCGCACAGAGGCATCGTCAGGAATGAGAGAGAGTCTATGAATCGAGATTTTGTGTCTAAATCGACAAATGATAGAACTTTACTCCCTTGCATCAGAATGTCAAGTTTGAGACCTAATTCAAGCATTCTCCTTATCAGTATGTATGAATCAAAACCTCTCGCATTATGTGCAACAAACGTAGTTTGTTTAAACCGTGGCTTTCGAAAAAATCTGAGAAATTCGTCAACACAACCTGTGCCAAACCACTGTTTCCTCAGTCTATTTGATTTGCAACAGATGAGAAAAGGTTTGTGTAAACCATCTACGTCTACATAGGTTTTGAAACCATAATATACTACATTTTTGCACGGTGGTTGAGGTTTGATGGGCTGAATGTAGCACATGTGGGGGTTGTTAGGTTACGGATTTTTGTTATTGATCTGACTCTAAATTGCGATCAACACTTAACACATGAGTTGCTATGTCCCAATCCACACACTGGCGCACCTAACAATTTTGCGAGTTCGTTCTGTCAAAGAGAAGACCAGTAGATCAATCAGACCAAATTTACCAATTGTTTATTCCTGACAAAGCGCACTAATACAGGCCTGGGTCCCTCACACTAAAACTCGTGCGTTTTTGTGACCACCAAAAGACGACACATTCTTCCGGGTTGCCCAGTTTTAAAGAAACACAATATGAATATTAAAGCATGCAAAACATTGTGAGATGATTGGTCGAAGGCCATCTCCTCCCCGTGTCGGTGTTATGAGGTCAGGCGGTTGGGTTTTCCCCGCGAAGCCCGACCACCTGGACGTGATGTTGTTCTCGTTTCTCACCGACCTTGAGGTGTTCTCGTCCGATACTCCCTGTCTGGGCCTATTCCACAACACTTCGAAGAAAACAAGTTCATGCAGTTTGCCTCCACATTCTTCGCTACCCACCAATTCACACGAGCACGGAAATACTAGATATTATATTAATATGATTATAAGTTTAACACAACCTTAAAAATATGTTTGCAAACTGCCGAAAGCACATTTCCCTTTAGGGTTCAGCAAGGCATCATATTGATTTAAGATCTCATCACACACTGTGGATTGTTTAACGGGGCAACGATGTTTAGCACCGGTACCATCAGCTTTCACATAATACTGGAGACCACACTGCAAGCATTTTGTGTATGAAGTGCAGTTGCTCACACAATTCGCCACTCGAAACTCTTTATGTTTGGCAAAGCATTCCTCATTACGACAAGTTTTGTTACAGTCGGGGCAGATGACACGTTTAATCCGCCGTTGTTTACAACACGGATGGAGACAAATGCTACACTGGTGCTGTTGCCAATTCCCGTGCCCTTTGTAGCAATGTCTGCAAAAGAATCCACGACCAACGAATGCCTCTATCGCTTTCACGCCGTAGTAATGACCCTCGAGGTGTAAGACAAATAAAGTGTCGTTGTCTGTTTTGGGATAATGTGTGTCGAAAAAAGTCATGGGGCGGCAGTCCTCTTTTCGATACATTACAGTTATTTTCCGTTTGAGGACTTTCTCAAATTTATGGACATCGCCCAGACTCACAGGTGTTTGGCTATCCAACACCACACTCTCGTGTAAGAGCCGTGCCTGTCTTGTGGCCTGTTTTGTTGTGTGTGTCATTTAGCAGATAGGTTAGTGAGAGAGCAAAGCATAGATTGTTGTCTTTATTACGAGGTATGTGTAAGTGTCGTTTTTTCAACCTCAAAATTTCTCTGTTGGTAGTGTTCAACAACCTACGACGCATTCCACCGCGCAATGGAGTGACTATTTGTACAATGAGCTCTAAGCCCTTATCAGCCAGAAGCTCTGTATTTGATTGGGCTAAACGCTCAAGCATGTCTGTTACACTAGAGTTTATGTCACTTGTTTGCTGGTAGATGTGAACTCTATTGTTACCACCCACTAACTCAGCCTGAATTACATCACCTGGTTGTGCTCGACTAATCACCTCTTGCAAAACATCATCTATTTTATCTTCAATCTGGAGGTAGAAGGTTGCAAAATCATTGATGTTCAGTTGCGATGGTATATTTAACGGTCGCCTTACCTCTACATTATTGAAATACGGTCTATTGACTACAACAGAACCGCCGCGCTGATCAGTTATTACAGAACCGCTGTTAGATTGGTGGGGCATGTGTTGAAATGCTGGTGTGTTGTCATCAATAACATCTATTTCGTGATCAATTATAACAGAGCAGTTGTTAGGCTGAAATGCCGGTGAAACGTCGTCAATAACAGCAGGCGATGAATCGACAGGGTTAGCGGTCAACGGGTCAACCAGAGGCTGCGTATTTAGATTTTGGATAATGTTTAGCAACTGGACAGGAATATCAGGACTGATACGTCTGTTGTTATCATTAGCTTGGTTGTTTAATTCTGCTATCATGTTTAGCAATTGTGACGGGATCTGTGTAGGACTCTGTCTACCTTTATTCGGACTTTGATTGTTCAGTTCATCTATGACAGCTTGTAAATGGGTAAGAATAGCAGGACTGCCGGGGCTTTCTCCCTCTAACAAAGCCGTGCTCACATTGTTGGGCAAATCTGTTATTTGACTCGTAGACGTATTGTTTGATAGCAAATCATTGTTAACGCTTGACAAATCTAGCTCTGGTGTGTCACTTCTATGGCTTGTTTTGCTAAATAGTAGCAAATCTATTTCATCAATGTTTGCTAAGAAATCTGAGTCTGCTGACGTGAGGTTTGAATGATCCATTATATTTCCTTTTACAAAACACAACAGAAACAACACAGACCTATTTTGATTCGGCCAAATCTGTCAGAATACGTATTATCTTAAAACATTCTTGTAACCGTCTTTTGTAGAAACAATTACCACGGCACTTTACAGGCCCCCTGCTGGCTGAGTGGCGCGTGTTGTAGAAGGGCTGCCCCCTCCTCCTCCTCCTTCCTCTCTGTACCTCCGTGTCACGACGCTCACCTGGAAGTAGATATAAAAAGTTAATCCGTTATAATACCGAAAATAGCAAGTTGGATGATAGCATACAAAGAGAGAAAAAATAGAAGGAATACCTCCAGCTTTGTTTGTCGACTCTTGATGATGGTTCAAGCCCTCGTATGTAGATAGAGCTTCCGCTAACTCTGTGTCCGTCGGTGTTTCCTGTCGGTCGGTGTGGAATGCAATTGGATTGGTTGCAACGGTAGCACGTGACTCTGATGCGCTTGGTCTCGCTGGCTCTGCTGCTTCCTCTACTTCCGGAAAAACACGCTCACTCCAACTACTAGCAAAAGTAGTTTATATGGGTCTACATTTCAAGCAACATAAAATGCCTTACATTAAAAACGTAAGATGAATAAGTTTTAACGTTTAAAAAGTAAAGAATGTTAACTTTACCAAACCACGCCCCAACAAACACATACAAACAAACAAAAAACAAACAAACAAATAATTATGAAATTATGAAACAAATTTCATTGTCCCAATTGTCTTTATTTTTTAAATGACAAAATAACCAAATATAAGCCAGTCAGGCAGATGTGAACAACTTTAAAAACACAAATTCTGCCTTTCATTCATATATGAAGAGTCAGATAACATTGAACAAACTGTATGAAATAATTTAATTTACAAGAGTTTAAAATTATTTTTGCCTCGTGAACATTTTAAACAGGAGTTATAAGTAATGCAAAGTTGTCTGTTATTATTAAAACTTAAAACAAGTGAATTTTGCTCTTGTCATTTACAATATTTTTCAGAAAGTAATAGTTTGTCTACAGGTTCATAACTTCAACAGTATTAACATGGCCACTTCGTAATATTTAATATTAAGTAATTTTTTTAGGTTGAAATCCTTAAACAAGGCAGTTGTGATTACTTCTACAATTAAGAATAAATCTGTTTACGAATTAGACAAACACAATTGCCTTGATTTTCAGTGAAGAAGTATTGTAATTCCAATTTCTCTTGAAAGCGACGGCCCTCAATGTCCTCGTTTTCTTTGCAGTCGCCATGGCAGAAATGAGCGGAGAGGGCTGGTGCTGCTACCTTTTGGAATAGGAGGAATTACAGTTTCAAGTTTCATGATTTATTTATTTTTTTATTCAGTTTGACAGTGCAGGCGGGCCATGAATAATACATTTATAAGACTGAAGCTGTGGGCCGTATGAAATATGACCGGGGGCTGGATTTGGCCTGTGGGCCGGACTTTGGACCTGCCTGTTGTAGATTGTCTGAACATGTGGGGGATTGAATTAAATACATTAGATAGTGTACGACCAAAAAATATCTCATCAAGTGGAGCAAAATGAAATCATTTTATTATTATTATTATTTATTTATTATTTTATTTTATTTTACTTAAGTAAAATAAAATATCAACTTGCACGCATGTTTTACCTCCCCCCACTAGGGGGCAGAAACTCGAGTTTTGGGTTCAAAGTAATCGCTTTTATTTCCGGTAATGGTTCGTCTGGTAATCATTTTAAAAATCAGGAGTGAAGAAGTGCAGAGAGGGTCTGTTCTTCAAGTTGTGAAACAAAAAGAACAAACCAACTCACTTTCCTGTAAGACAGGCATGTCCAAAGTCCGGCCCGCGGGCCAAATCCGGCCCCCGTAATTCCTGTAATTCTCTCTGGCCTTCACCCATCTTGTAATATTCACAGAATGACCGTTTTATCGAACGTCAGATGTCTTTAATGCTCTTTGCGGGTACCCAACTGTCGAATTTGGCCGGCCACCCGACCCAGTGGACGAGGAACTCGCGTCTGCCTGACACGGTGCGTGATTTAAGAATTTTCTGTATGCGGAATTTTTTTTATTTTTACTCGTCAGGTTCAAAGTGCTAACTGAATATCTGAATAAGAGAAAAGGATCAGCAGACAAAAAACAAGTGAGGCAGAATATTGAGTTTTCTCGCGAGGAGTGCGATACAGATTGCTTTCTACAATCTGACTACACTAAAAATCTGTTTACACTCCTCGCTCTTTTTATTTGGAATGCCCTACCCACAGTGTGAGACGATTAGCCCCTGAGGGTGAGGGGGAAAAAAAGATTGCGGGCTTCGTCTCGTAAGAAAAGAAAAGAGTTGCGTGCAGATATGGCTATATCAGCAAAACAGTTTAAGCAATCAATAACTTTCTTGGATTCCGAGAGATAAAAAGAGAAAGTGACGTTCTTTAAGGAAGATCAGAAGGTTCATGACGCATCGTTTGACGTGTTGTTTTCACGATCTGTTCTGGTGGACGCTGAGATGTCAGCAGTATCTTGTTTGACACAACCGTCATCTCGCCCCTGACCCAGCCGTAATCCTTCTGTTCTGTTGCACAAGATAAGAATAAGCAAGGCAAAGCAGCAAGCATATTGAGCAGTAACATTATGAATAAGTACTCATTAGAGAACGCATGACAACATATATATACAATTTTTCTAACAATTCCCCCCTGTTTATCATAAGTTCTCGGGGACTAACTTATCACCCATATGGCCACTTCAAAAGATTTTCAGCCAAGGGATCACATTTCGCAAGAACTAACTTACACTTGGGAGGAAATTGAGTCTTAATCGTCAAAGCCAGAGTCAGGAAACAAATCGGACAGGTTTACCACAATAGATTCGCTGACAGAGTCGTCACTAGAGAAAGAACTCCTGTCGATCGAAAGGTCATCCCTTTGGAGCAACGGAAAAGTCTCAGCTGGTGGAGAGATAGCAGTTGTAATTAGCCTGTTAATTAAGGATCGGAGACAAGGAATGCAACAACATCCACACAGGGTCAAAAAGGCAGAGAAAACGGCAATGAGAAAACGGTTTTGTTAATGCAAATAGCAATAGGAAAGTGAGGATCAATTCCAGAGGACCAAGCCCACAGTTGAAAACCCCAACAAGAAGTGTTAAACAAGGTGGCATTTGGAGGACGAATTTGACCATCAGGGAGTGTAAGAGTCAAAAGGAGGTTTGTGCCCTGATTCTTCAAAGTTACTTAGAACACAGCCTCTTCACTGGAACCAGAGGGCCAAAAATCTTGTGTTTGTGTGGTGACAAGGGTGCCCCAGTCAGTGCTAACCAGGTGACCAGTTAAATACCACCAATATCCGAGCCATTTATCCCCAGTAGTGGGGTGACCATTTCGAAAACCTTTCAAACTTTTCATGGGTAAAATAATAGAAGAAGATGTATTAGGAGCCACAGTGAACATTAATGAGTTATTGTAAGTCCAAGACAAAATCCATGGCACGCAAGTTGGAACGCGGACGGTTTCTGGTGTACAAACAACATGATCAAAAGGATTTTATGTTGCGCTTATGTCTAGCAATTTTTCCCCATGAGCCATATTGATTAGAATCAGCGTTGGTAGTTGCCTGAGAGAAGAATGTTCGAGGCTCATGGTACTCTATCCATACAAATAAAATAACCCCCGAAATGAAAATATAACAATAACACAAACCAGCAAAAGCAACCAAAAGCGCACGGTAGACTTTGCGCAGGCTACAGCCCGATTAAAGCACTTTACGAATGACTCTCTAATGCTCATGTTTTGGATCTCCTCAGAGTCAACACCCTGAGCTTCGGGTTGGTGTCTTGGAAATTGGCTTCTGCTAGCTTTCGTGTCAACCCTGGATCTTGGCACCAGGATCAGGCACTATTACCAGACTTTGCTCACCTTCCGTACTTAGGTTGGGTCTGCGGAGATCACCTTTTTACAATGAGATAAATGCAGAAAACAAATAAATGCAGAAAAAACAATAGTCTTTCCCTTCACATTTATGTAATTGGATATAAACCATATGTATTGTCTGAAACGGATACAATGGAGTCGGGAACTTTCCTCTCTGAGGTCTTAAATTGCCTTGTGAAAAAGCTGCAAAACCGTATGTCGTATAAATAGCTTCAACTTGTTTCACCATACCCCCCTTTCGAGACATGGGTGACCCCATGACTCGAAATAGCAGCCCATTTGAACAAGTTACGAGGCAAGACAGGTTTGCCCAAAGGTCACACAAAAAGACCATCAGTGTTTTTAGTTGCACCCCGCTTTTCCCAAGAGAGTCGTTCCTGGGAGGGGCTCTGAGACTGCATGTCAAGCAACACATCAGGGGAGATGTGTGACATCGAATCATGATCAGTGAGAGACGAGAGGACATAGAGCAGGCCTTCTGCAGCGGCCCTAGCGGATTTGTCAGCAAAAGCATTACCGAGAGAAATGGGATCAGAGCTTGCAGTGTGAGCAGCACATTTGCAAACCGCCACCTTTAAAGGTAGCTGGACAGCGTCCAAAAGTTGAGTTAGTAATGTGGAATGGGTGACGGGCTTCCCCGTAGAAGTTATCATGCCACGGTTGCTCCACTGCTGAGCAAAAACATGCACTGTAGCAAAAGCATACTGACTATCAGTCCAGATAGTAACAGACTTGTTTGCAAACAATTTGTAGGCCCCAGTCAAAGCAATGAGCTCAGCGGCCTGTGCTGACATATAGGATGGCAGTTTAGCAGCCTCCAAGACTTCGTCAGCAGTAACAATGGCATACCCAGTAAGGGTCACACCAAATTCATTTTTCTTAGAAGACCCATCAACAAAAAACACATGACCATCTGGCAGAGGCGTATCTCCCAAATCAGGCAGAGCCTTTGCAATCTGTTGAGCAGCATCGACACAATCATGGAATTCGCCGTCGTCAGGAAGGGGAATGAGAGTGGCATGACTACACTGCGGCCCGCGAACAAATGAGTTTGACACCCCTGGCACAAGGGATAGCCTTCTCATTGATCAATCGCGTATCTTAAATCATGCTTTTCCTCCTTTGAAGCGACTATGTACTTCAAACCCAAACGGCACAATTTTATAGGGAAAAAATTTGTTGAATTTATTCGTTTTCGACATAATACTGGTCGCAAATTTGCATGTAGAGCATTTTTGAGTTGTTGATCATAGACATCAGTTGAACACTCTTTCTGGTCTGTGGCTAAAGTCTTCAAACAACTCATTTTTTTGTTTAGTTCGGCCAATGTCTGTGTCAGAGGCCTCAGGTGGTGCGTGTTGGCGACAAAATCTCCGCCAGCATCACGCTGAGCACTGGGGCCCCCCAAGGCTGCGTGCTCAGTCCATTGCTCTTCACCCAGCTGACGCATGATTGCACTGCGACCTACAGCGACAACCGCATAGTGAAGTTTGCTGACGACACAACTCTGGTGGGTCTCATCACAAAGGGCGACGAGACTCGGTACAGGTCGGAAGTTGACCTTCTGACCACGTGGTGCAGGGACAACAACCTCCTGCTGAACGTCAACAAGACCAAGGAAATCGTTGTTGACTTCCGGAAGGGTCACACAAAACACCTGCCGCTGATCATCGATGGTGCTGTGGTGGAGAGGGTGAGCTGCACCAAGTTCCTGGGGGTGCACATCAGTGAGGACCTCTCCTTGTCCGCAAACACCTCGTCACTGGCAAAGAAAGCTCAGCGCCGCCTGTACTTCCTGCGGAAGCTCAGGCGTGCATGTGCTCCTCAGGCAGTCCTGTCTACATTCTACCGTGGCACCGTTGAGAGCGTCCTCACCAGTAGCATCGCTGTCTGGGGTGGTAACTGCACTGAACAGAACTTGAAGGCCCTGCAGTGCATAGTGAATACGGCTGGTAAGATTATTGGTGCTTCGCTCCCCTCCCTGAAGGACATTTACACTTCCCATCTCGCCCGCAAGGCAACCTCGATTGCGAGAGATGTGTCACCCGGCTCACTCTTTGTTTGACCTTCTGCCCTCTGGGAAGAGGTACAGGAGCCTGCGCTCCCGCACCACCAGACTCGCCAACAGCTTCTTTCACCAGGCTGTTAGGACCCTGAACTCGCTACCCCCTTCTGCGTAGCGTGCGGCACTGTTGCGCTATTTTCTGGAATGTCTGCTGTACGCGCACTTGCTCCTTTTTTGCTCCTTTTATTTATTTATTTATTGTGTTATTTATTCATTATTTATTCAGCACGCTGTTGTTATACTTGTTTACTTGTTTGTCTGTTGTGGGCCATGTCTTGTCACCGTGGGATAAGGGGGAACGAAATTTCGGTTTCTTTGTATGTCTTTGGCATGTGGAGAAATTGACAATAAAGCTGACTTTGACTTTGACTTTGAATTTGCTCTACGTTGGAATTTTATTTTTATCCTGCCCAATAGTTGCTCAATTTGTATTTGTAATGGCACCCTGTTATATTCCAATGGACGGCCCTGGAGATCAAAAGGACTCCAGGTGCCTTTAACGCTTGCCCAATGTTTGGTTAAGGATGCCATGAAAACCTGTTGTACTTCATCACCTCTCAAATTATAGGAAGCAATGAGTTGTTTAATTTGGGGTACAAAGACGGAAACGATGGTTGCCGTGCCACAACATCTGTCTTTGTAATTTGATCATTTTTCCCATCTTCATTCATCACATTCTCAGCTGCGGTTCTTAAGCGAGCTCGCACTGACACTGTGTCACCATCTTCCTGTCTGTGCAACAGCAAGTTCTTTTTTATCTTTTCTTCATCTTCCTTATCTTTCAATTTTCCTCTCATCTGGGAAAATGAGAATGTAATTTTGCTTTTTAATTTTTAATTTTAAGTCATGCAAAATTGCTATATCCTTACTGCACCGAGATAAACTGTTAAATATAACTTTAAAAATAAACAAACAAAAACTATCTATGCTCTTCAAAATGGGACCCAAATGTCAGATTGCAAATCAAACCTCCTTTTAACCTATCTGCATCAAGAAGACATTTGCAATGCAGGGGATAAGAGAATAATAATAACACCATTGATTTCTAATCATTAACCTAATTTTATCCAGTTCTACAATGTATGTTTTCTCTTACTCTCACATTTTTATGAGGGTTGGGCACTCTCCTCGTCGGACGAGTTTCTGCCCCCAACCCTCATATTATTCTATAATTTCTAATTTTTACATTTAACAATGCAAATCTGATAAACCATTGTCTAGCACACCGTTTTCGTGCACCAATTTAACGCAATTCCAACCGTTATAACGAACTGATACACAAAGACAAACATACACAGAAACAAACACACGGGCCCACAACATAGACATGACAATCTTCCCAGCTGATAACAAGGGTGGGGGGAGCACCTGAAGTGCGGAGAGCCTCGCCACCGCCATGTCGCATAATGCAACCCCCCACCTCTGTCCAAAATATGCATTTGTCAAGCTATTTTATATTTTCGGTGTCGACCCCTTCCATTAATTTCCAATCTTTGCATTTTAATTCATGTCGGGGTAGCGACTTTTGTTTGCTATTTGATTTTCCCATGGTTTATTTTTCTAAATTTCGAAGTTGGCATTTAGAATGGCACCAAAAGTGTCCTAAAGCCAATTTAATTCACAGGACAGTGGTAAAATATTCAATGAGTGGTAAGTCTCCTTTCCTCTGCTTCCACACAAAGCCACTGTTTACAATCCTGTGTGTTTTATAAAAAGGAGAGCTCAAATGAGATCACTCTCAGTCAAACCATACACACACACACACAATGCGCACTCTTATCATCTCACAGGCAAGCAGGGGAGTCCGCCCTCCCGTGGATTTTAACAAACTCATTAACCTTCCTATTGTGTAAAGAAAACTTATTTTGCCCTTTTCTTGAAGTAGATATAAAACCTATCTTTTCATGGATAAGGGAGCCAAACCAGCTAAACAAGAGTTAAGAAAAACATTGGATGAAAAAGATTGTTTTTAGGGTTTTTTTTTTTTTTTTGCTGATTCAATACACGGGTCAAAAATGACCCGCTAACACCACAGATGGCAGCAGAAAGCTAACACATTAGGAAGGTTAAGTTAGGAGGCCCCACGACACCTCAGCGGAATTTAACTGCTCCAAATTACCTGTACTTCTTTAGAAAACAGAGGAGTCTGCCCTCCCATGAAATTTAACTGACTTATAAGTCAGGGGACTCCATCATCCCAGCGGAATTTAACTGTTTCTAATTGCACTTGATAGGGTCTAGAATTGTCAAGGTTTTAAGTGACCTCTTGTCACTGCACTTTCATTACTTTTAACAGAATCAATATTCGTACTCACAGTCTGCTGGTTCTTTTCCTTGGATGTTCTCGTCAACCACTCCGGTGTCCAGCCGACTGATCGAGTCAGCCCCGTGAAAAGGGTTTCTTTATGTGCTTTGGCCAAGGACTTGTCCTGCGTCGAAAAGTCAGCTGGACCCCCGAAATAGGTCTGTTGAGAATCTCGGCCGAGCCCCCAATTTCTGTCAGGTTCAAAGTGCTAACTGAATATCTGAATAAGAGAAAAGGATCAGCAGACAAAAAACAAGTGAGGCAGAATATTGAGTTTTCTCGCGAGGAGTGCGATACAGATTGCTTTCTACAATCTGACTACACTAAAAATCTGTTTACACTCCTCGCTCTTTTTATTTGGAATGCCCTACCCACAGTGTGAGACGATTAGCCCCTGAGGGTGAGGGGGGAAAAAAAGATTGCGGGCTTCGTCTCGTAAGAAAAGAAACAAAAAGTAATGCACAAAGTGTTGCGTGCAGATATGGCTATATCAGCATAACAGTTTAAGCAATCAATAACTTTCTTGGATTCCGAGAGATAAAAAGAGAAAGTGACGTTCTTTAAGGAAGATCAGAAGGTTCATGACGCATCGTTTGACGTGTTGTTTTCACGATCTGTTCTGGTGGACGCTATCATGATTTGAGCTTCAGGTTTGCAGTTTAACACCAAAGCTTTAGCTTAGCTCTTTTCTGTGAACTAGTCGCTCGATACTCTGGCGTAATATAGTGACAACAGATCCACCCCCTTCTCTCAAACCACATCTCTGTGTATCACGTGTTTTTAGTCAGTTTTTAACTCAGGCAACTTTCATAAAAACTAAACAAATTGTAACATACGAAATATGCTGGAGGCATATCAAATATACTGAAATGTAAGGCCTTCGGAGGCCTTCATCTGTCTCCCTCCAAAATCAAATGATCCAACAATCAGTCTCTTTCAGATAACTTCGTCAGCTTATTAACGACGTTTTAATGACTCGACCTCAGCTCAAACTATTGTATGTTAAACTTTCTCCTTCAGATGTCTTTTTCAACAAAGTTACACGCAGACAACTCGCAGCCAATAATGTTGACTCTCATGACTCAACTAGCTGTGGCCCCACAAGCTATTGTATGTCAAATTAGATGCCTTTTTCAACAAAGTTACACAGACAACTCTGAGACCCCATAAACTATTGTATGTCAAATTAGATGCAACAACACTTTGACTATCTCCAGATGCCTTTTTTTCAACAACCCCCCCCCCCCCTTGACTCCCCTTTTTTCAACAAAACCCCCTTGATCCTAGACGCACTGGTTGATAGCATAGCAAATCTAACTCAGGTGTATCACTTATCTGCTCTGTTTCACAAAAATACAGGCCCTATACATGCCCATACATGTCCCCATCCAAAAATGGCGCCAGCAAACCAAAATGGCGACAGCCAAAGATGGCGCCGTCTCGACTGGCGCTATCTTGGCGCCCGCCAGACTGGCGCACATGCCCCCCCTCCCAATCCAAAAGGGGGTTGATTTATGGTACCATAAAAGGCCATAAAATTTTATGACCCCCTACCTCATTTACATACAATAGACATCAAGGTCCTATACATTATTCAATTGTGTTGTCTTACGTCATCATATTCTTAGTTTAATCATGCTTTCAACCATATATTTTCTTTGTTAGGCAAAACATTTCCCTGTGTCCAGAACGTTCAGTAGTAATCGAAAACTGGCATCTAGCATTAGTCAAAACATAAGATACAATCAAGTACTGAACATTTTTAGACGACTTTGGCACTGTCCGTGATTTAGAAAATCAGCAGGCATGCATTAAACAGTTCCTTAAGGGTCATTAAGCTATTCAGGCAATATATAAAAAAAAAAACACTCGTTATTTCGAAGTGCTCAGAAATAAATACCAGATCATAAAGTTATAAAAACCTTTGTCATTACCCCCTATCAATAAATGTCTAGTTATGTCTTCTTTATTGATTTGGTGTGTAGGTATAATTATATGCTAGAAATGTTTCTTTTATTGATTTAATACATGAATATACTTGACTGCTTATGTACTTTATTCAATGATGTTTGAGCATATCTGTTTTTGTAGCTAGGCAGGACTTTTTGAATTTCGACCCCATTCATTCACTCCGCTTTCGCAGAGCATCAAAAAATTATTATTCCTCCCCACGGGAAACTTTAGTAAAAGGCGAAAGTTCTATTCGATCTAAAGAGAAACAAAAGTAACCTGATAATCTCGATCAAAACAGGCCACCCCATTGCTGGTCTCACCAAATTCACAGGCGGTCTCACAATCAAATTGCAGCAACCATTCCTTCTAATACAAACAATAGACTTTCATAGATTTATGATACTTAGAAGGACTCAACTTAAATAGAAAGTTTAAACGAGTATTTTGTGTTCATTAATGTGTGTTTTACTTTAAACATTGTTGGCGCACAGGATTGTGGGTAACTGATCGAACACTGACCGCGCTCGTTCTTAGTATTGAAGGTAAAAACAGTTGTATTTGTTTGATATGAGAGATCGGGAAATGATCCGATCTACCTGCGTGACGCTGGCCCCCCACCCCATGCAAAATGTAAGGAAATTAGTCTGTTTCGTTTGTGCCGTAAAAAATTTCGTTTGTGCAGTAACGGTTTTCTAGTTAAAGAAGATTATTTTATAGGTCATCCAGAGTTCACCCAGCCCCCCATCTGCTCCAAATGAACCCAAAATGGTACCGTTCGTTTGTGCTTCGTTTGTGCTGGTTTGTGCCGCAAAAAGTTTCGTTTGTGCTGCTACGGTTTTGTAGATATTACACATTTATTTTATAGCAATGACGTCACCCAGCCCCCCATTTTACTTCAAATGGACCCAAAATGGTACTGTTCGTTTGTGCTGCAAAAATTTTCGTTTGTGCTGCTACGTTTTCGTAGATATTACACATTTATTTTATAGCAATGACGTCACGTAGCCCCGCCCCCCTATTTACTTCCAAATGGACCCAAAATAGTGCCGTTCGTTTGTGCTGGTTTGTGCTGCAAAAAGTTTCCTTTGTGCTTGTTGGGTTTGCAGCTTCGTAGTTCATTTTCTCTCCGACACAATACGACACGATGGTGGCGTTTGGCATTCACTTCTTGTTTCTCGCTCACTCTCATCTCGACACCAGTGCTTCTTAGCGCTTCCTTATATTCTCTTCCTACTTCCCGTTGCCGCAAACAAGGTGAAAGCCACCGTAAAGTGTCCACAGTACATAAAAGAATCACGTCACTGCAGTCCACACAAAATACGGCATAAGACACCGAACAAATAACACATTGACAAAAATAATAATACTATGAGAGCACAAATAACTTAACACCTTGCTCTCATCATCCCAAAACATTTTCACTGAATGCTTCCTCAGTTTCCAAAAAAACAACTTTTGAATTTGTTGATTCTAATCCTAGATACAGGTTTTGTTAATATGTCACCTTATCATGTTTTCTGATGGACAGTACACGATATCAATCTTTCCACAGTTAAGTGCTTCACGAATGAAGTGGAACTTAACATCAATGTGTTTTGATCTCTGTCTATTCACCGGGTTCTTACTCAAGGCGATGGCTCCTTGATTGTCCCCATAGATCTTTGTGCAACTGTATGTCGCATTGTCCATGCCATTTAACAATTGGGTTAAGTACATGCTTTCTTGAGTGGTAGTCGTAAAGCAATGTATTCGGCTTCACAAGTCGAAAGAGCCACTGTTGGTTGTTTCTTTGATTTCCAGGATATTGCAGGTCCATGTTTGGCCATGCCAAAACAGTAGCCTGTTGTGCTGCGTTATCTTCCACTGACGATGCCCAATCAGCGTCACTGAAAGCCACTAGATGTAATCCTTCGTCATTTTCCTTGAAAATTAATTCATAATCCAATGTACCTTTTAGGTATTGAAGGAATGGGGTCGAAATACAAAAAGTCCTGCCCAGCTACAAAAACAGATATGCTCAAACCTCATTGAATAAAGTACATAAGCAGACAAGTATATTCACATATTAAATCAATAAAAGAAACATTTTTAGCATATAATTATACCTACACACCAAATCAATAAAGAAGACATAACTAGACATTTTTGATAAGTGGTAATGAGAAAGGTTGTTATAACTTTATGATCTGATATATATTTCTGAGCACTTTGAAATAAATGTTTTTTGATATATTGCCTGAATAGCTTAATGACCCTTAAGGAACTGTTTAATGCATGCCTGATGATTTTCTAAATCACGGACACTGCCAAAGTCGTCTAAAAGTGTTCAGTACTTGATTGTATCTTATGTTTTGACTAATGCTAGACGCCAGTTTTCGATTACTACTGAACGTTCTGGACAGAGGGAAATATTTTGCCTAACAAAGAAAAGATATGGTTGAAAGCATGATTCATCATCATCATCATCATCATCGGTTTAAAGTCCGTTTTCCAGGCACCGCTGGGTTGGACTGGGTTCTTGATATGGCTTTCTTCCACCGGGAACGGTCCATGGCCATCTCGTGGTTGATGCCGAGTGCCTTCATGTCGGCTGACACGGTCGTCTGCCAGGTCTTTTTAGGTTGGCCACTGGGTCTTGTGCCCTCTACGACATAACTTTCTTCACCCAGTCGTTCTCGTCCTTCCTCAATACATGTCCGTACCATCGCAGTCTGCCTCTCCTCACCACATCCACTATGGCCTCCACTCCCATCTTCTTTTTCAGCTCTGCATTGGATTTTTTCTCCCTCATTGACACACCACACATCCATCACATGAGTTCCCTGAATTTCTTCCACCCGCTTCTCACCCTTGTGGTCACTGCTAGGTCCACCCCCCCCCCCCCCCCCGACCCTCCCCCATGCAAGTGGGTCCCCCTTCCCTTTGAACAGCGGCACCAGGACACTTCTTGTCCAGTCCTCTGGAATGTGTCCCTCAGCGCTGACACTGTTACACAGGTCAGTCATCCAATGCACACCGAGGTCTCCCGCTGCCTTTAGCATCTCTGCCACCACTCCAGATGGTCCAGCTGCCTTTCCATCCTTCATGGCCTTCATGGCTTTCCCCACTTCTGTTCGCGTGATCAGGCCACATTCACCCTCCACTTCGTCGTATCCCACCTCTCCATCCCAGTCATTCTCCACATTTAGCAGCTTCTCCATGTACCTTCGCCATACTTCCTTCACTCCTCTGTTGTCTGTCACAATTTTGCCATCCTCATCCTTTACATAGTTTGCACCGGTCACATCACGCCTCTCCTTAACCATTTGCTTTGCTATCTTGAAGAAGCTCTTTCGTCCTCTCACTCTCCAATTCACTTGAAAATTCTTTCCTCTTGGTCTCTTGGGCCTCCCACACTGCTGTCCGTGACGCCCTCCTTGCCTCTACATACCGCGCTCGGTCTGCCTCCCTTTTAGATTTCTTCCATACTTTATGGCACCTCCTCTTCTCATTCACCGCTCTTTTGACGCTGTCATTCCACCACCATGTCTCTCTTTGTCTTGCTTTACCCTTTGACCATCCCTACACCTCCTATGTAGCTTCAAGCAGAGCCTTCTTCATTGCCTGCCACTTGCCATCCACACCACCCGACTCCTTCATCTCCTCCACTTCTTCTGCTATATGCTCAATCTTCTCCCTAAACTCGTTTTTACTCCCTGCGCTATGTAGCTTCCACACCTTCAACTTGGGAGGATGCTTCTTGATTCGCAGAGTTACGTTTCCGATGACTACGCGATGCTGAGACACACACTCTTCTCCGGGGATTGCCTTGGCATCCCTGACCAGGACGCGGTCCTCCTTTCTGACCATGATGTAATCTATTGTGCTCTTGTAGCCACCCGAACTGTATGTTACTAATTTGGCTTCGTCCTTCTTGAAAAGCGTGTTGCACAGCACCAGCTCCAGTGCGTCGCCGAACTCTAGGATCCTCTCTCCTTCTACGTTCCGCATGCCGTACCCCTGTCCCCCATGTACCCCCTCAAAGCCATCCGACTCCCTCCCCACGTGTCCATTCAGATCACCTCCCAGAATTATGACCTCATTCTGGGGGATCCCTTACAGCACCATGTGTCAGGCAGGGGACAAGGCGAAGGACTCGGATGCAGAGTCGTTTCTTTCTTGGATTTATTCCAGCAAGCACACTGATCAAAAGTACAAAGTAAAACGCCTCTTGCGAGGGAAAACGCGTGGCAAAAAGTACAAACAGAAGGCGTCGCACTGAGGCGAGAAAAAAGGCTAAAAGTACAAATCAAAACGCCTCTTACGAGGGATAACACGCGGCAAAAAGTACAAACAAAAGCGTCGCTCGGTGGCGAGACAGAGAGGAGGGGTCTTACTGAGAACTTGGACATCAAGGAATCGCTGGTGGTCGGGACGAGGCAAGACACACTGGCACAGGAAAAGGGGAAGACACGGACTAAATACACACAAAAGGGCGTGGACACAGGTGCTGACCATTATTGTCAATTACACAGGTGCACACAATCGGAATCAGGGAAGACAAGACAACCAACACCGAGGAAGGAAACACAAACTGAAACGGAAGGGACGACAAAATAAAACCGGAAGTAAAATTACGACATCGACGAGACAGAAACCCGGAAAAATAAACGCGACCGCATGACAGAACCCCCCCCCTAGGGCCGGATCCCAGACGGCCCAGGAGCCCCAGGGTGAGCCGCATAAAAGTCCTCAAAAAGTCCCGGGTCCAAAATATAACTAGGCGGCACCCATTGCCGCTCCTCCGGCCCATAACCCTCCCAGTCCACCAGGTACTGCCAGCCCCGGCCTCTTCTGCGCACATCCAATAGTTCTTTAACGGTGTAGGCCGTCCCACCTCCCACAGTCCGCGGAGGCGGAGGGGGCGCAGGATCTGGCACCAACGGACTGTCCACCACCGTCTTGACCTTCCCAACGTGAAAGGTGGGGTGGACTGCAAGGGACCTGGGCAAGCGGAGACGCACCGCGGCCGGGTGCACGACCTTGGCGATGGGGAACGGACCCACGAAGCGAGGCGCCAGTTTCCTGGAGTCCCCCCGGTGGGGAAGATCCTTGGCGGATAGCCAGACACGTTGACCTCGCTGGTACACGGGCGCCGGACGTCTCCTCCGGTCAGCCATCGGCTTGACCCGGTCCCCCTGTCGGACCAGCGTGGCCCGAGCCGCCGACCAGACGCGACGACAGCGGCGCACCAAGGCGTGGGCTGAAGACACCGTCACCTCCGGCTCACTGTCAGGGAAGACAGGGGGCTGGTAGCCATACACACACTTGAAGGGGGACATACCTGTAGCCGTGGTGGGCAGGGAGTTGTGGGCATACTCCACCCAGGAGAGGTTCTTGGTCCACGAGGAGGGGTTCTGGGAGACCAGGCAGCGGAGACTTGTCTCCAACTGCTGGTTAATACGTTCCGTCTGTCCGTTTGCCTCCGGGTGATAGCCTGACGTGAGACTCACGGTTGCCCCTATGAGCCTGCAAAACTCCCGCCAAAACCTGGATACGAATTGGGGCCCTCTATCGGAAACAATGTCTTTCGGGAACCCATGAACCCGGAATATGTGGTCCATCATCACGGTGGCCGTTCGTTTAGCGGACGGGAGCTTGGGCAAGGCGATAAAGTGAGCCATCTTGGAAAATCTGTCCACCACTGTGAGTATGGTGGTTCGCCCATGCGAGGTCGGAAGCCCGGTGACGAAGTCCATGGATATCTCCGCCCATGGGCGCGAAGGAATGGGTAGGAGATGCAGCAACCCCATACGGGCGCCGTGGGAGTTCTTATTCCGGGCGCAGACGGGACAGGCTGCAACGTATTCATTGACGTCTGCCCTCATGGAGGGCCACCAGAATCGCTGCTGGATTACAAACAGCGTTCGGCGCATGCCCGGATGGCAGGAGAGTCTGGAGGTGTGAGCCCAATGGATGACTTGGGATCGTAATTGAGCAGGGACAAATAGTCGGTTCTCAGGGCAACCACTAGGGGGTGGCTTGTTACCATTGGCCCGCTGTACCCGGCCTTCGATAGGCCAGGTCACTGCTCTAACCAGGCAATGAGGAGGCAGGATGGTTTCGGGCTTCTTAATTTCTGGATCCGAGTTGAAAACACGGGAGAGGGCGTCAGGCTTGGTGTTCTTGGTTCCCGGTCTGTAGGACAGAGTGAAGTTAAAACGATTGAAAAAAAGTGACCAGCGGGCTTGGCGTGAATTCAGTCTCTTAGCTGACTTTATGTATTCTAAATTTTTATGGTCTGTCCAGACCAAAAAAGGCTGCTGTGCTCCCTCTAACCAATGTCTCCATTCTTCCAATGCCAGCTTTACTGCCAACAGTTCGCGATCCCCCACATCATAATTCTGTTCGGCTGGCGTCAGCCGTCGAGACAGGAACGCGCACGGATGGAGCTTGTTGTCGCTCTTGGCTCTCTGTGAAAGGATGGCACCTACTCCTTGATTGGAGGCGTCCACCTCCACCACAAACTGCCGCGACGGATCAGGAAGCGTGAGGATGGGAGCGGTGCTGAAGCGGTTCTTTAGCTCCTGGAAGGCCGCCTCCGCCTCCGCCGACCAGTGGAAGGGAACCTTAGGAGACGTGAGCGCGTGCAAGGGAGCCGCTGTGGCACTGAAGCCCTTGATGAACCGCCGATAAAAATTGGCAAAGCCCAGGAATTGCTGCACCTTCCTGCGTGAGTCAGGGGTAGGCCATTCCGTTACCGCGCTTACTTTCGCCGGGTCCATCTCAACCTTGCCCGGGGCTACGATGAAGCCGAGAAAAGAAACAGTGCTCTTGTGGAATTCACTTTTCTCGGCCTTTACGTATAGTTGGTGTTCAAGGAGTCGTTGCAACACCGTCTCGACGTGAACCCTATGGGTCTTCAGATCTGGGGAATAAATCAAAATATCGTCCAAATATACGTACACAAACCGGTCCAAACAGTCTCTCAAAACATCGTTTATCATGGCCTGAAACACAGCGGGAGCATTGGTGAGGCCAAATGGCATGACGAGGTATTCAAAATGTCCTCGATGGGTGTTGAACCCTGTCTTCCATTCGTCCCCTTCCCGGATGCGCACCAGATGGTAGGCGTTGCGCAGATCTAACTTTGTGAACACCCGGGCTTGCTGTAATTGGTCGAACACGGTCGACATCAGTGGGAGCGGATACCGATTCTTGATGGTGATCTGATTGAGGGGACTATAATCAATGCAGGGACGTAGGGTGCCGTCCTTCTTGCCCACGAAAAAGAACCCCGCCCCCGCAGGCGACGACGATGGTCGAATCAGTCCTGCTTGCAGGGAGGAGTCTATATATTCATTCAAGGTTTGCTTCTCAGGTCCCGAAAGAGAATAAAGCCTCCCCTTGGGTATAGTTGAACCCGGCAGGAGGTCAATGGCGCAATCATACGGACGGTGGGGAGGCAGAGAGGTAGCCTTGGCCTTGCTGAATACCTCGGCCCATTGGTGGTAACACACAGGGACCCCGGTTAAGTCTGGGGTTGGCGCGTCTGGAGCAGGAGGCACAGGGCGCGGGTTAGACTTGATACAGGAATCATGACAGTCGGACCCCCATCCCGTTATTTCCCCTGATCCCCAGTCTATAGCGGGGTTGTGGCGTTGAAGCCATGGATACCCGAGAATGAGAGGGTTCATTGGGGAGGTCACGACATGTAGCCGTATGTTCTCCTGGTGGGGACCAATTGACAGCGAGACTGGTTCTGTTATGTGAGTTATCTCAAAGAGTGCCTGTCCATTGAGTGCCTTAGCTTTCACGGGAGTGTTCAGTAGCTCAGTCTTTACCCCCCACCGGCGAGCAAATGCCCAGTCTATCAAGCTTTCGTCTGCTCCTGAGTCTATTAATACTTTGAGTTCTATTTCTCTTCCCAACTGTGTGATCCTGCCCTTGGGGAGCACTCGCCCCGGGGACAGAGCCGCCGAGAAGGCGCTTACCTTCAGGGTCCTCCTCACTGGACAGGAGAGAAGGAGGTGTCCGAGCTCGCCGCAGTAGTAGCATCTTCCCTCTTGGCGCCGCCGTAACTTCTCCTCCTCTGTTAACTTAGCTCTGCCCAACTGCATCGGTTCTGGGTCCTGGCGCTGCCGATCCCCGTACAGCCTGGAGTGGTGAACGTCAGGGCCGGCTACTGGGACGAAGGCGGGGGCGTTGCTGCTTCGGTGCTTCCTCCACTCTTGCAGCCGATTGTCAGTGCGGATAGCCAGAGCGATGAGGGCGTCGAGGTCGGTGGGAAGGTCTAAGGGGATTAGCTGATCCTGTATGGGTCCAGACAGGCCCCGGAGGAAGATGTCATATAGTGCCGCCGCGTTCCAACCGCACACCGCGGCCAGCGTGCGGAACCGGATGGCGTAGTCTCCGACGGTGTCTTGTCCCTGGACTATCTGACAGAGTTGGCGAGCCTTGTCTCGGTCAGCGGAGATTGGATCGAACACCGTTCGCAGGGCCTGGATGAAAGCGGGGAGAGAGCGACAGGAGGTGGAATCCCTGGCCCATTCCGCGGTGGCCCACGTGCGGGCCCTTCCCGTCAGGTATGATACCATGTAGGCCACCTTGGAGCGCTCGGTGGGGAAATCTGCTGGGGAACTCTCAAAATGCATCTCGCATTCTGTAATAAAGGCCCGGCTAAGGCCGGGTTCTCCGGAGTAGCGCTCTGGAGGAGCCAGTCTGGCACCGCCAGTCATGGGAGCTATTGCAAGGGGAGTAACGGGGGAAGCAACGGGTGTACTGGAGGTCGCTGCTGGTCCCGCGTTTAAGAACGAGAGCACTTCCTGCATTTGCTGACCCAGCTTTGCTACTTGGGTAGCGACCGCTCCTCTGAAATCTTCTTGATTCTTAGCGAGTCCTCGGATCTCTTCTCCCAAGTCGCCCACTTCCCTCTGGTGCTGGGCGAGCAGTGAGGCATGGGAGCGCACTGCGGCGCACAGGTGCTCCGACTCTGCCGAGTCCATGTCTGGCCAGTGTGTACTGTCAGGCAGGGGACAAGGCGAAGGACTCGGATGCAGAGTCGTTTCTTTCTTGGATTTATTCCAGCAAGCACACTGATCAAAAGTACAAAGTAAAACGCCTCTTGCGAGGGAAAACGCGTGGCAAAAAGTACAAACAGAAGGCGTCGCACTGAGGCGAGAAAAAAGGCTAAAAGTACAAATCAAAACGCCTCTTACGAGGGATAACACGCGGCAAAAAGTACAAACAAAAGCGTCGCTCGGTGGCGAGACAGAGAGGAGGGGTCTTACTGAGAACTTGGACATCAAGGAATCGCTGGTGGTCGGGACGAGGCAAGACACACTGGCACAGGAAAAGGGGAAGACACGGACTAAATACACACAAAAGGGCGTGGACACAGGTGCTGACCATTATTGTCAATTACACAGGTGCACACAATCGGAATCAGGGAAGACAAGACAACCAACACCGAGGAAGGAAACACAAACTGAAACGGAAGGGACGACAAAATAAAACCGGAAGTAAAATTACGACATCGACGAGACAGAAACCCGGAAAAATAAACGCGACCGCATGACACCATGATGGCCTTGTCCCAGAACGCATCCTTCTCGTCCTGACTTCTGCCAAATTGAGGGGCATAGATTGAAATTACGTTTGTCAGGCGCTTCCCAACGATCAACTTCACAAAGATGATCTGCTCATTTACCCTGCTAATGCTTAGCACTTGATGATTAAACTAAGAATATGATGACGTAAGCAAGTACATGGAGATCAAAAGAACAAACAAACAAAAACATGGTAAGTGGTGAGTACAAACTTTGCATAGTCAGGGAACATTAATAAATAGATGATGTCACAGCCAAAAGCTCACATAATTCCGTACAAAATGACAAAATTGAAAGAATGATGAATGGATGAGATGCGACAGGGTATGTGCAAGAATGGAGGAGAATGTTTACAGGAAGGTCACTTGGAGATAAAACCAGCAGGTGCCAGAGGGAGACAGCCCAGCCAAAGATGATCGTCAAGGCTGAAAGACGGAAAGGAAAACAACAGCCCCCACACATCGAATCGCCCATAATCAGCACCCAACCCCACGGAACCAGCTCTCACCGAACCAGCACCCACTCCCATGGAATCAGACTCTCCTTCGAACTTGCCCCACCCCAAAGACTCATCACCCATCAAACTCGGCCCACAATGTGCAACTGAATATAAGCTGACCAAAGAACCTTCAACGTTGCCTTTTCTGAATGGAGACTTTCCGCTCTTGAAAGGCCCAGCGCTGTATTGTACCTTCCTGAAAACAGAGCTTTCTGGTCTTGTGCAAGTCATGGCATAAATTAGGCTGCCTACAATTTCCCGGTACTCTTTAGGATTGTTTACCTCTTTTCCGTCCCTTTCTTCATCCACGTCTAGTTTTGCTTCACACGGTGTGTACCTTGGTTTACACTCTGACATTCCGAATCTTTCAAGCATCTTTGGAATGTAATTTTTCTGGCTCATTCTGATTTTCCTCATCCTCTTGTTCAAACTGGATGCCCAGGAAATGTGATATTTTTCCTAGATCTTTCATGTTAAACCTGGATTTCATGGTGTCTTTGAATTGATTGAGTAAAAGAGTGTTGCTTGCTGCAATGATTAGGTCGTCTACCCAAATGATGACAATGACCAGATCATTGTCCACCTGTTTTCGATAAACACAGTGATCTGAGAGATTTCTCACAAAATTGTCTTGTTCTAAGTGGTCATTCAGAAGTTTGTACCAGTTTCTTCCAGACTGTTTGAGACCATAGAGAGATTTCTTCAGGTTATACACTAATTTTGTACCTTTCTGTGTCTCTTCAAAACCCTGTGGTTGCTCCAAAAAAAACTTCTTCCTCTATTGGCGCATGTAAATATGCTGTTTTTACATCCATTTGATGGACAACGAGTTTGTTTTGAACAGCTATTTGCATCAACGCCCGGATTGACGTGATGTTTGCTGTTGGAGCAAACGTCTCGTGGTAGTTTATGCCTTCTGTTTGATTGTAACCTTTGGCTAGATAGATAGCTTTATATACTTTTTCTCTTCCAGCATTTTCTTTTAAGGCATATACCCATTTTACCCCTATTGTGCTTTTACGTTTGGGTAAAGCGACCAGTTCAAATGTTTCGTTTTCTTGAAGTGATAGGATTTCTTCTTTCATTGCTTGCATCCATTTGGTTGCCTCATCAGACCTCAGGGCTTCACTGTAGGTCTGGGGAATTCCACATATGGCTCTGTAACAATAATCAATGTTGGTATTGGCTATATTGTTATCTCGGCTGTGTGTTACACAATCGTCTAAGTATTTTGGCCTCTTCCTTTCCCTTCTTGGATAGTGGTGATGCTCAGTGTCTACATCAGTCTGGTTCTTGTGTTGCACTTCTGCCTCATTATGCTGTGATGCATCTGTATTCATCCATCTCTTGTTCTCAATCATGTCACCATTATCTTCACTATGTGATGTCTCCTCACCAACCCTAGTTTCAGTGGTTCTACTCCTGATGTCTATGGTTTCCCAATCATAGTCGTCATCTGTTTGTATTTGACTGTCAACGCTGATGTTTTTGATGAATTTCACGAGCCTGTGTTTTGATACTTTTCCTGTCTGTGAGTTGTAGACCAGATATGCTGGGCTACTTCTACTATACCCAACAAATATCCCTTTCTCACCTCTAGCATCTAGTTTCTTATGATCATGCTTGTATATATAGCATTCTGATCCACACACTCACATTTTGGAAAGATCTGGCATTCTTCTCGCATATAAAATGGGGTGTTTTTGGTCACTGTAACATCTGTTACGGATATGGGCAGCATTTTGGACCGCATAAAGCCACAGCACAGTGGCCTAGTAGTAGAGTGTCCGCCCTGAGACTGGAAGGTTGTGGGTTCAAACCCCAGCCGGGTCATACCAAAGACTATCAAAATGGGACCCATTACCTCCCTGCTTGGCACTCAGCATTAAGGGTTGGAATTAGAAGGTTAGATGACCAAATGATTCCCGAGCGCGGCACCGCTGCTGCTCACTGCTCCCCTCTCCCCCAGGGGATGGATCAAAATCACATGAGGATGGGTTAAATGCAGAGGACAAATTTCACCACACCCAGATGTGTGTGTGATGATGATCATTGGGACTTTAACTTTAACTTTAGCACCTTCGGTAACCCCTTTTCTAATAACATACAGCGAGCCATTTCGAAAAGTGTTTTCCACTGTCGTTCAGCGGTACCATTTTGGTGTGGAGAGTATGGTGATGATGTTTCGTGCCTAATTAGTCTATTTCTCAAGAGCGACTGAAAGGCATTACTGGTGTACTCTGTGCCATTATCTGACCGCATATGTTTGACATTACCATATGGGGCGCTGTCAGCTAGGAACTTTTCGGTTGTCAGTGATACATCACTTTTGCTCTTGAGGAAATAGACAGACACAGCTCCTGAAAAGTCATCTGTGAATGATACGGCGTACCTATAACCATCTCGACTAGTTGGCTCAATGGGACCTGACAAGTCAGTGTGTACCAGCTCAAGAGGGGCATTCGCTTTTTCATCTGATTTCTTATTTCTTGTTTATGAATTTTCCTTCTGTGCACACATTACAATCTCCTCTTGTTTTACCGGTAATTTTCATACCCTTTACCACACTTGGCAATTTCAACATATCATCAATATTACAATGTCCCAAAATCTCATGCCATGTTTGGATATCACGCGTTAACATCACATCGTCTTTGGTCGTCATGTCACCGATTGATTCATCAATACATTGTTCGTTTGGATTTACCGTGCTCACGTAGTATAGTCGTTCCTGTTCCTCAATGCTAAAGACTGTTCCATCCTTGGTCATCAGTTCGTTTCGTCCTTCTTCAAATGTTACTTTGGCTCCATCACTCGTAACTGCTTTTACAGAGATGATGCTTTGAGGGTACGTTGGTATGTATAAGGCTTTCTTCAAAATGACACCAACGCATCTTTCTTTCTTGTCCTGAAGGAATACCTTGGCGTCTCCTCTCCTCAATGCCACGTTGTTTTCCCTGGTTCCATCAGCTTGTTCCATGTCGTGCTTGTCGAATGTTGTGAATTTGTTTTCTTCATTCATGATGTGTGATGTGGCTCCACAATCAATCATTATTCCTTTTCTTTTGATGTCCTCTGGTAGGTGTTGTTGATTGATCTTGAAGACAAATGTCTTTTCTGCCTCGTGGTCCTCCTGTTTTTCTGCTATTTGTTTTGTATCGTCTTTCCACTTAACTTTTCGCCTGCATGTCTCATCACTGTGTGAGGCACTTTTGTGATAGTTGCACCACTTCTTAATATCGTCTTTCGACTTAACTTTTCGCCTGCATGTCTCATCACTGTGTGAGGCACTTTTGTGATAGTTGCACCACTTCTTAAGCCCTTTTTTGGGGCAATCTCTCACAATATGTCCACGATTTCCGCATCCATAGCAGGTTGCTGATGACACATCCACTTTCATCACATTGTCAGTTTTGATATTAGAGTCAAATTTCTCTGTCTCCTCAAAGCTTCGCAGTTTACTCTTAAACTGGGAAAACGTTAAGTCGTCGCTGCTTTGCATTGTGTGAATGCTGAAAGGCTTTGTATGACTCCGGGAGTCCCTTCAGAATCATAGCTATTATCAGCCCATCACTTATTGTCTCTCTTGCATTTCTCAGTGATGTTACTGCTTTTTCAGCACGAATTATATATTCAGTGATAGTTTCTTCCGGCTCTTTCTTTAGGGAAGTCAGTTCCGTGTACAGGGCGATAATTCTGGGCTTACCCTGACTCGCGTAATGGCCGCGGAGTATTTCCAGCGCCTTTCTGCCGTCGTCCGCCGCTTCTCTCATTACCAGGGACAAGCTTGTGTCATCGAGGAACTGAATTAGCTCCGCGTAGCACTCTTCATTCTTCTCTGGGTCCTGTGCGATGGTGGATAGGATAGTGTCTTTCAATCCAAGCATTCGTAAGTGGCCGAGGAATTTTATCTCCCAAAGTTCGTAGTTGTTTTTGTTTCCGTCGAAAACTAACCACTGCCATCTCCCCGCTTGGTTGCCGCGTCTGGGCCCATAACCTGTTGGGTTTGCAGCTTCGTAGTCCATTTTCTCTCCGACACAATACGACACGATGGTGGCGTTTGGCATTCACTTCTTTATTGTTCCTCGCTCACTCTCATCTCCACACACGTGTTTCATGGCACGCGTCCTTATTTATTCACTTCCTACTTCCCGTTGCCGCAAACAAGGTAAAAGCCAACGTCCACAGTACATAAAAGAGAAAAACGTCACTGCAGTCCACACATAATACGGCATAAGACACCGAACAAATAACACACTGACATAAATAATAATACTATGAGAGCACAAATAACTCAACAATATTGACTAATGCTAATGCCACGTACTGACCCCTGCGAATTCCCCAAATGTGGGAATCTCGACTGCATAATTTCTGGTAGTGGGGGGATTGCATTCTTTCTGTTTAAAATAAAAATTTTGCGCAGTAGTATGCACACGGAGTCTAGGTCTCCAGTGCTGTGACACACTGAACGCTTTTGAGTAGTGATGGACACATGAGACTTCCTTGGGATTTCAGGCTTTCACGCCACTCGCGGCACTTGTCTTTGTCCTTGTCTTTTTTGAAATTTTGGCACTTGTATTCTTGCACTTGTATGCGCTGCTGTGACAAGTAAATTTCTCTGCTGTGGGATGACTAATGTTCTGTCATCATCATCATCATCATCATCATCATTATCATCATCATCAAACGGTTTGCAAATAGGTTCATTTCTTGAGGCTTCATGCGCACTCAAACCCCCTGCTGGTCAAAAGGAGTAATTTATTCCATTAATGAGAATTGCATTCACCTTTATATTTTGCTTCATGTAGCCTGATCAAAATGAATAAAACTTTTCTCTGTATGGGCATTCACGTGTAACATTGAAGGAGGTGGAATATTGTGTTTTAATATGTAAATAAATATTGTCTATTAAGACACTAAAAGTTGATGGAACACATTTTGTTGTGAAGGGCTTCTGTGTTTTAACAACACTGATGTGCTTATGGATGAAGATGACTTGTACTTGTGATTGTGTTGTGAGCAGTAAGGCATGCATGGTAAGTGGTGAGTAAGAACTTTGCATAGTCAGGGAACATTAGCAAATTGATGAAGTCACACCCAAAAGTTCACATAATTCCGTACAAAATGACAAAATTGAAAGGATGATGAAGGGACGGTGTGTGACAGTGGGTGAAGTGGATGTATGTGCATGTTTGACACCTATGACCTAGAAAAACGTTAGCAACACGGTTCTCACTGGCATCAGGTAGCCCCAAGGACCATGAGCAAGGATGTTTGATACCACTTTTTTTCCCAGACTGATACTGGTACGAATCCTCAATTCTTGAGTACTAATTGATTTCAAGCACTGGAACAGCAGGGTCTGAGGCATCCTTTCAGCTATAGTATTCTGAAGAAACAAACAAACTTGTCTGTAATTTAGGTGAAATTGAACAAAGCACTCTGCAAGTATGCATCATTTCCTTTATCTTGTGATGCTTTAGTCGTGACGTGTTTGTATCATGTAGAAGCAGTGTATAAGTACACGACAAATATGTTTGTTGTAGTTGAGACCTGGCACTTTAGACTATTTTTTGTGTTGATAATTCCATTGAATGAATATTTATTTTTACTTAAAATGTATTGTTGGGGGCGGCTCAGTGGTGCACTGGGTAGCACGTCCGCCTCACAGTTAGGAGGGTGCGGGTTCGACCCCACCTCCGGCCCTCCCTGTGTGGAGTTTGCATGTTCTCGTGTACGCGTGGGTTTTCTCTGGGCACTCCGGTTTCCTCCCACATCCCAAAAACATGCTTGGTCGGCCAATTGTGCACTCCAAATTGCCCGAGTGCGAGTGTGGATGGTTGTTCGTCTCTGTGTGCCCTGCAATTGGCTGGCAACCGGTTCAGGGTGTGCCCCGATAACGGCTGGGATAGGCTCCAGCACGCCCGCGACCCCAGTGGGGACAGAGCGGTACAGAAAATGGATGGATGGATGGATGGATGGATGGATGGATGGATGGATGGATGGATGGATGGATGGATGGATGGATGGATGGATGGATGGATGGATGGATGGATGGATGGATAACTGATTACTGATACTGCTTATTCGCTCTGTATTTCTCTCTCTCTCTCTCAGTTGTACTTATAATGAGAGCAAAAGTATTAATTTATTTAACCTTTATTTACGCGGGTAGACGATTTGAGGGTACGCCCATGTTTCTGCCATACCTTGTGGTTCCTCAAATATCTTTATGTGAACGGGTAAATGAGAGGCATTAAGTTTGCAGACGTTCAGTCAACTTACTGGCTTGCACCATTCCACGGGGCAGATCTGACACAGAATGTGGCGAACGCGCCTCCGTATCGAAGCAATGGTGAGCCAGCGTGGGGCGGTAGTGATGGGCACATGAGGATTCCTTGGGGTTTGAGGTTTTCCCACCAAACAGTTTGCAAATAGGTTCATTTCTCGAGGCTTCATGTGCACACAAACCCCCCTGCCGGTCAAAAGGAGTAATTTATTCCATTAATGAGAATTACATTCACCTTTATATTTTGTTTCATGTAGCCTGATCACAGTGATGTGCGGTGAGGGTTGGGGTTGGTGAGGCACTGACTCAGAGTCAGATTTACAAACGTACTGTATGACGCTAAGGCACTGACTCACAAGTCAGATTTACAACCATACATGGTTGTTATCCCATTCTTGATTAAATTTAATAACATTTTAAACACACCACTGTACATTTAAACACACCACTACAGTATTCTTACCTTTACTTGTAAATGAAATCTTTTTTAGAGTACCAATCCTTTTGAAACGAACGTTGTTAGAGTTTTGCTCACTCCAACTTATTTTGCAAGAACCAAACAGGAGACAAGCAAGTTATTTTAGACATCTGCAGGTGGAGAGTCCATTCGTCGCTGTCTGAACAGCGATGATCGAATGAAGTCTAAAAGTCTCCTCCCTGCAAGGGCATATTTATTAGGAGGAACAGAGTGGGGGTGAGTGGACAGGTTTGGTGAACCCCCGGCCTCTGATAAGATCAGAGCAGGGGGTGTTTTACACTGTTGTGGGAATCAGAACAACTTTGATTGCTTCCCCTGCAGCTGGTCAATCAAGCAGAGGAAGCAACCACTTCATCTTACTCTGCATTGTGAGGGCAAGACAAGATTGATTTAATCATTATAGTCTACATTCCAACATAATCCTACGATAAAGATAACCTGGAAAACCCTAACATCTCCCTCCTGTTTTATCATATGATTATGTCACCCCAAACAACAAAGACAAGTAAGAAAAAAAACATATATATATGTATAATGAAGAAAGAAGAACAGCAAAAATAAAAACAATAAACAATGATAGCAACACTTTCCAGTGAAGATGAGGCATTACCTCAATACCCCAGATCAAACTTATTGTGTAAGCGAAAAACCTGCTGGCCAGATGTTATTAGCAGGAAAATTCTTACACGGCCCCTGTGCCACAGGCGACCAGAATGCTATCAATAAAAAATAAAAAGAAAAACACAGAAACAGTACATCATTGTATCCATTACTTGCGAAGCATATTTGATGGTCAAATCAACAAGTTTCCGTAAAACATGCTCAACAGAACAGCATCTACGCAATCCACGTCTCATTATCATTATCACATCTGCCACGCCTAAGAAGTTGTATATGTGCTCGTTTTTTCGTCAGCTGATGATGTTCTAGTCTGTAGGTGTGTTCTGTCACACACACTGGCGCACACACTCGTGTCCAGTTGGCAGGCTGCATCGGACAACTCCGGTGACCACAAAACCACGATCCGTTCTGAACAGGCACGTGCACTCATATGATGCAGGTGAGGCAGTGCTTCTGAAATTCTGGATGAAGTAGGTCCCGTCCGATGGTGCAGCCATGTCGGTAGTAGAGCCCTTACACCTTGAAAACGGCTCTCTCATCCTGGCACACAGCGGTGATGTCCAAAGCTCCCATCCAGTTTCCTCCTGGAGAGCAGTCGTCGTTAATGCAGACGTGGGTCTTGTTACCTTGGATGTAACATGTGTAATTCACTCCAGCTGGTCTCTCCGTGTAGGCCACTTGTGGTATTGTTCATCCTCTAACAGTCACATTGAGATTTGCCCAGAAGTGTTCATCATAGGCACCGTCTGCAAGTCCAGAGTGGGATGGGTCGGCATCACTGATTGTGACTGCTCGGCGTTGATATCCAACTCCTCCCATGGATGCCATACGTTTCGCTTCAGTGACATTCATTGCTCTGGCCTCCAAGCGAACTTGCGTGGAGGAAGGGGGGAGTTTCGAACACACATAGCACGCCTCCTGTGTGTGAGCTCTCACAGTGAACCTGACATACCGGTACCAAGTGTTGGTTTCGTATGGGTTTCTGGGGTCCCATGACCAGTCTTCAAAGTTCTCATCATGTGACCATCGTTTACCACGGGCAACATTGTCATTTGGTCTGTTCAGATGAGTCAATAGACCATAGCACGCTCCAACCACAACGCAGCAGAGGATCCATCTGGCATATGGAGCCCCGTTGCTACTAGGATGGCAGAGACACCGGGACATCCCCTCGCCTAGCGGAGTGGGGATCGATGAATTCTTCACCAACATTGAGACGCCTCACCCTAAACGATGGGGCCCCTTTGTAGTCAGCCTTCCCCACCACTCCGAATTAGGGGTCCAGCACTCTCTGCAACTTGCAGTGGCTGAGGTGAATCCAGCTGGGCCGTTGAGAAATTTTTACCGCCGTGGGAGTAGCAAGAAAAACTTGGAACGGTCCCTCCCACCACGGGCTGGCCCAGTTCTTTCTTTTGATGACCTTGATGTAGACCCAGTCTCCTGGATTGATGGGGTTGTCGACCTGTGAGGAGGAAAGATCAGGCGGCTGTAAATTTGTCTTTGACACAGTTTGAGCGTCCTGATCATATAATCTGCCAAGGACTGCTCTTCATCTGTTGTTTGCAACTCTCGTAGTTCTTATCGTTCTTATGTTCCTGTTAGCCTGCAATTGTCCAAATCAAAAATGTTTTCTTTTAACTGTCTTTCTTTTGAACCTCTAAATCTCTCGTGTTGCTAACCTATCTACACCAGAACAAAAAATTTACCACAGTATAACACCAAATGTATTCGAAAATTCATTGTCATAAAGTGTTGTATTATTACTATCTTCCACTATCTGTCCTACTCACTCCCTCCTTTTGAGGCTTGGCAACGCCCATGCCTCACACCTTGACAAATTTTTTGGGAGAATGCGTTCTTTACTACATACGATTCCATCATCATTTAATTTGACTTTCTTTCCAAAACGCTTCTCAATTTCTCAGTACACACATCTTCTACATGTGTTACTGGTTCTCCAGTTTTTTTTTTTTTGTAGTTAATTATCAACCCAAAAGCTACGTGTTTCTTTCTAACATTCAACCTGCTCAAAATCACTCTTTCATCAAAGTCGCTCTACTAATTTTCCATATTAGTCGCCAACAACTTCAACCATTCAACCTGTAATTTCTTTTCATTCAGGCTATCATTCATCAATGTTCATTTGCATCTCACACACAGTCTCCAAAAAGGAGTCTTTCTATCACATTGGTCCCAATTCATCCAAGCTCACCACACAACATTCATATATCATTTTCAACTCAGGTTTCCTGGTAGAACAATCCACCAATTCAAAAAAAACTTAACTAAAACAAACAATTGGCAAATTAATCTGAATTTTTTCTTTGTTTTTAAATTTGAAGAACTCAATCTCTCAGATTTAGCTTGCATTTAGAATTTAGTATAATCTTGTAACACAACCAATCAATTATTCCTATTAAATGTAGCATTGCAAAATCTTAAATTCACAATTTAGCTTCTTCCAATTCCTGAAAGCATTTTTTTTTCTTCGAATTTCTCATGTGGGCTCGACACTTAACATGCACTAGTATGGATTAGTTTCTGCTTGCAAACAGATTTCTCTCTTTTTCCTCTCATTTTTATCTTTCAAAATCATTTCTGTTCTGCGGTGCAAATTGGATAGACCACAGTCTAGCAATTTTTTTTATACTAAAACTTTAGCCAATGTTCATCATTTTAACATATACGCACACAGATGCACAGCTCTCGCACGCAAAAGGTAGTTCCCAGCACCAATGATTCGTCACAGGCTGGCCATTTCCTGTGGTCGATCATGAGCTGGTCCCTCCCATGCACACGAGGACAGCACATTCTAATTTTATTTATTTATCTTCTAGAAGCAAGTTGCATTTCTTTACCACTTGATTTGCATATTTTAACTTTAGTGTAACACAAATTTGAGCTCTAGTCATTTGTAATTTGGGCATACAAACAGCATTGTCATACTTCTTGGATGGACAGGACTTCTAATAATCTAAAAAAAATTCTAATAATCTGACAATGACATGTTTTGCTGTCATATGGGCATCTATTCTTTCTTTCTCTGTACGAGCATAAGCGGTCAAAGAGGAGGAAGCTTGTCATGCTAAAAATTTGGCTTTTCCTCTGCTCCTTCCTCCACCCTTTGATTGGTATTGTTTTGCAAAACGACACTCTCGTGCAAAGTGTCCTCGTCTCCCACCTCAAAAATATTATTATTATTATTATTACTATTATTACTTATTTATTTCTTTGAGGATCCTCAATGCAGGTTTAAATTGACCTTTCAACAAATTACTAGCCTGTATTATTGCCGTGGATCAATGCTAGAACTGCTATTTAGTCAATTTATCCTACCAGTCACACTCTCAATTACACAAACTCCAGCGCTTTTTTTTTTTTTTTTTTTTTTTTTAGGCCTCATAGCTCGGACAAACCAAAGCCGTATCTCATAGCTCGGACAAACCAAAGCCGTATCTCATAGCTCGGACAAACCAAAGCCGTATCTCATGGCTCGGACAAACCAAAGCCGAATCTCACGTGCACCTGTGGTTTATTTTTATTTTTTTTATACGCGTTTCACAACAACACAATCACACAACTTCAGGCCTTTAACTTACTTGTCCCCTGGCTCGTTGCACCGTCGGATCCCGTCAATCCACCTCTGTCAGACGAAGGCAGACCTAAGATGCTGGCCCAGCGAAGAATTCTCTTCCCAGGACTTTCTTTTCCAGGTCCTCCTAATGGACGCTGGCTTGTCGACAATGCAGCACGTCCTCCTTCGCCGGTCAGATGGTGGGTATGAGGATCCCGGGTTTCGGCACCAAAATGTTAGAGTTTTGCTCACTCCAACTTATTTTGCAAGAACCAAACAGGAGACAAGCAAGTTATTTTAGACACCTGCAGGTGGAGAGTCCATTCGTCGCTGTCTGAACAGCGATGATCGAATGAAGTCTAAAGGTCTCCTCCCTGCAAGGGCATATTTATTAGGAGGAACAGAGTGGGGGTGAGTGGACAGGTTTGGTGAACCCCCGGCCTCTGATAAGATCAGAGCAGGGGGTGTTTTACACTGTTGTGGGAATCAGAACAACTTTGATTGCTTCCCCTGCAGCTGGTCAATCAAGCAGAGGAAGCAACCACTTCATCTTACTCTGCATTGTGAGGGCAAGACAAGATTGATTTAATCATTATAGTCTACATTCCAACATAATCCTACGATAAAGATAACCTGGAAAACCCTAACATCTCCCTCCTGTTTTATCATATGATTATGTCACCCCAAACAACAAAGACAAGTAAGAAAAAAAACATATATATATGTATAATGAAGAAAGAAGAACAGCAAAAATAAAAACAACAAACAATGATAGCAACACTTTCCAGTGAAGATGAGGCATTACCTCAATACCCCCAGATCAAACTTATTGTGTAAGCATTGTGAGGGCAAGACAAGATTGATTTAATCATTATAGTCTACATTCCAACATAATCCTACGATAAAGATAACCTGGAAAACCCTAACAAACGTGTTGTAGTCTATCCCGGGAGGCCCATAGTTTGAATTAATCCTCGCAAATGTGGCGTTGGTCTTCCCTTATGATTTCTTGCTTTGACTGAAAGTCAAGTTTTGAAAAATTTCTTATCTTCGAGATTATATCCTCCATTTTCAGGGAAAATAAAGCCAAATAGCAACGCGTTAGCACCGAATGTTGTTGGTTGTTTTTCTTTTCTTTTTTTTCTTCTTAATTTACTCTCGCATTTACTCGTGTCATGAACTATTAGCCGCAGGCTCACTATCGCCCCATCTTTGAGGCAAAAGTACTGGCTGCCTCAAGGCCCATATTTTCCCGCTGACTGCAAGCACGCGCCGTTTGCACGCGCTCAGTACAGTGTGTGAGTTGTGCACACTCTCACACGCACGCCCTGAGAGGCACCACCTGTCACTGCCTCAGCCTCCATGATTCTCGTCTCCCGTTGTTATTTAAACAAGAAATACAGCTATTTTGACTATGAAAATGATCCAAATGTAGAGGAAACACACCAAAATTGCATTAAAAGCATAGACCACAGGACAGATATTATATTATGTTTTATTATATTATTCATTTTTTTAACAACTTATGGTGACAGCTGAGGAAACCATGTTGAGCCCTTTACCGCCCCTGGTGGCAAGGTGCGGCACTGCCTCACCTGCCTCTTATGAGTGCACGTGCCTGATACATACATACATACATAGTACGTACATACATACATACATACATAGTCAATTACACGTACATACATACATACATACATACATAGTCAATTAAAGAAAATGCCATTAAATTATGAGATTTCAAGGAGTTCATAACTCAGAAGTGTCAGTTCTTTAAATTTCTTTTTGAACATCACTATACTTGATTATTGTTTGAGATTTTGACTCATGTTATTCCAGAGTTTAATGCCTGCAACGGAAATACGAAAGCTTTTCCTGGTTGATTTGTGTTTTGGCAGAATATATTTGCTGTCATTATCTCTGAGTATGTAGTCGCTGTTTTTTTAGATGAAAAAGCATTTGAATTCTATTTGGCAAGCAATTTTGCTTCACTCTAAGCATAATTTGTGCAGTTTGAAAGGTTACCAAATCTTTGAATTTAAGAATTTGTGATTTAACAAATAGCATATTAGTGTGTTCAAGGTAATCGGCTTTATTTATAATTCTAATGCCCTTCTTTTGTAAATGCATGATTTGTCCTACTGAGCTTTTGTAGTTATTTCCGCATATCTCTGCACAGTAGCTCAAGTATGGTGATATTAGAGAGCAATATAATGCATGAAGTGATTTGTGGTTAAGAAAATATTTTGCCTTATACAGGATAGATATTTTTTCCAGCTTGTTTTCAATGTATTTAATGTGATCTTTCGATCGATATGTTCATCTATAATTACACCAAGAAATTTTATTTTTGGGATTCTTTCAATTATGGTTCCCTCTATTTGTATTTGAACATCAGTTAGTATTCGGTGCTTACCGAAAATAATAAGTTTAGTTTTGCTCATGTTAAGTGTTAATTTATTGGAACCAAACCATGTTTTTACTTTTTTCATTTCCATATTCACTGAGTTTAAAAGATCCTCCAGATATTCCCCTGAGCAAAACATATTTGTATCATCGGCAAACAATACCATTTTAGAAGTTTTGAGACATTACATAGGTCATTGATGTAAAGATTAAACAGTTTGGGGCTCAAAACCGAACCCTGGGGGACACCACAGGGAATGTTTAAACATGAAGATGTATATTGACCCATTTTCACAAACTGTTGTCTGTTACTTATGTAACTTTTGATTCAATCCAAAGAAATTCCTCTAATGCCATAATGTTCCAGTTTATTGGCTAAGATGTTGGGATCTATGGTGTCAAATGCTTTTTTTAAGTCAATGAGTATTCAGGCAGTGTATTTGTCATTGTCAAAAGAGTTTATCTCCTCTTTTGTGTCAATTATTACCATGGAGGTTCAATGTTTTTTCCTGAATCCATACTGGCTATCCGTTAATATGTTATATTTTTGTATGAATGATTCAAGTCTGGCATCGAATAATTTTTCTAATATTTTTAAAAATTGTGACATAATAGAAATGGGTCAGTAGTTTGTGAAAAGGTGCAAATCTGAGTTTTTGTAGAGTGGAATTACTTTAGCTTTTCTCATATCATGAGGGAATTTGCCAGACATAAATGATAAATTAAATGTGTGTTAAAGGCTTGGCAATACTCTCAATAACCCATGTTACAGTTTTCATATCAATTTCATCACAATCAGTAGACAGTTTTGGTTTACATTTGGAAACAATGTTGATAACTTCCCTCTCATATACGTCTGAAAGAAACATAGAGTTGATTTTCCTATCTATTAAGGAATAATCAGGACTTACAGTACCAAAGTTTTGACCAACGCCCACAAAGTATTTGTTAAACTTGTTAGCGATTTCATTCATGTTGTCAAGTGTTTCTTTATTCTCAGTAAAGTAAGAGAGGTAGGTTTTTTGTGGAGTACCGTCATTTTTGGACTATAAGTCGCGTTTTTTTTCATAGTTTGGGTGGGGTGGCGACTTATACTCAGGAGCGACTTATATATGTTTTTTTCACAAATTTTTACTTGATCATTAACACATCACTTACAAGTATAGTTGACCACTTCACATGTTATTTTTAGTATAGTTGATCACTTCACATGCTTTTATCTTGAACATATTTAAAACATAAAAAAAATAGAGAAAAAAATCAAATAAAGCAATTAACACTTTAAAGCGCCATATCCAAGTCCACTGTCTGCTGTATGCACACTCGCTCCATTTTTGCTCCTCTTATATTTATTATGTTATTTGTTTATTTATTATTTATTCATCACTCTTATTTATTCATTGTTTGCGCCTTCTTGGGTTTTTTTGTGTTGTTTACTAGTATGCATATTGTGTACTATGTCTTGTCAGCGTGGGATAATGGAAACGTAATTTCGATCCCTTTGCGTGTCTTGGCATATGAAGAAATCAACAATAAAGCAGACTTTGACTTTGATGAAACAACCAAATAAACAAAACAAAAAAACTAAATCTGAAAAAATATATATTTTCAGACGAAACTGGATGAGGGCGCTCTAAATGGGAAGGGCTTATGAAAAATGGCACCAAAAAGAAACTCATATTTTGCAGGTAACAAACTTCAAGTTGTAAAATATGCAGCCGAAAACAGTAATCGAGCAGCAGAAAGAAAGTTTGGAGAACCGTGATGTACCAAAGCATTACTGTAATTTGAATATTAAGTGACGTCAGTGGCACAGCACGGCGCGGCGGTTGTTTACATAAAGGACAAACGTAAATCATTAGCGGCTTTGTTTCTAAGTGACACGGAGGACGCAGAGAGTGAAGGAATTAAGGATTTGGAGTGACATAGAAGGTTTGAAAATCTATTATGGCTTTTACGGACGCCCGGTCCTACTCTACTGAGCTCTCGTTCACCTCAATGAAGTCTCTATAAAGTGTTTTTTTTCTTCTTTTTTTTGACATGCATTTCTAATTCCTCCAGTGACCCACAAGTAGTTTTTATGCTTACAATTTATTTTCAGTTGTTTTAATGGATAATGTTTGTTAAGTAACAATTTGAATGAGTTAAGGAATATACTATAAGTTTTAACGACATCATTACTGCAATAAACCTCATTTAAATTCTGCCCAATTAAGTCATTCTTTAGTGCATTCATAGTCTCTGGTGACTTGACTCTTTTCCAAATTGTATTCTTGCTGATCTGCAGATTAGATTCAGCATTGAAAAAGGTAAATATTGGCACGTGATCACTGATATCGGTGACTAGAAGTCCACTAACAGAATCATTGGCTACATTATTTGTAAAGATATTGTCAATCAATGTAGCACTTCCAGATGTTATTCTGGTAGGTCTTGTAATTTTAGGATGCAAGTGTAAACAATACATGGTGTTTAAAAAGATCATAGGTGGGTTTATGTTCATTTGCTTTTAACAAATCAATGTTAAAATCCCCATGAATATACATCGTTTTATCTGAGGTGAGCGAAAAGGTAGAGTCTATCCGGTTCCTAAAGGTCTCATGGCAAGAGCCTGGAGCTCGATAAACACAACAAATAATTCATAACAGATTTCAATTGAAATGCACTCCAAAACATTTTCGATAGCAGTTGACATTTTCTTGATGATTTTATATTCATGAGAGCTCTCAATAAATAGAGCAACACCTCCTCCCGTTTTGTTTGGTCTATTGATATATTGCAATTCGTAACCCTCCAAAACAAAATCAGTCCCTCTATCCCAGGGGTCGGCAACCCAAAATGTTCAAAGAGCCATATTGACTCCCCCCAAGAAAACCATACCTGTCTGGAGCCGCAAAAAACTAAAAGCTTTTTATAAGGCAACGTAGACTGTCAATACATGAGTTGTATGCCTACTATTAAAATAATTAAGTAGGCTACAAATAAAAGCTTAAGATCAGGGGATGTTTGAGAATATTTGTAAATTTTCGCACATGTCCTGAGTGTTGTTAGTCACCTAAATGTTGAAGAGAGGCTGTGATGTACCCAAGTCAAATTCCTTGTTTGGCACGCTCAAACATGGCCAATAAAAATTCTTGAATCTTGAAATACAAAGCAACAAAGCGACGCAAAACGTCGCCCCTGGATAGCCAGCAAACTTTGTTGTGCAGCAGGAGATCGGCATATTCGCTGTCAACTTCATCTAGCAATTCACGGAACTGGCGGTGGTTTAATGCTTTTGCGATTATTTTGTTCACAATATGGATGACAAGGTTCATTACCTCCATACACTCTGGTAGGAATGTTTACGCACACAGCGCCTCTTGGTGCAATATGCAATGGAATGCAAGCAAATTTCGATCCAATGCTTTCTGTCGTAAAATCACAAACTTTTGCGACCCTCTCATACTCGGTGCGCCGTCTGTGGCGACTGAAATCAGGTGGCCAGTGTGTATCGCTGTCATTTGAACACTGCAGCACAGCCTCACAGATGTCCTCCACCCGTGTTTGGCCTTTTAGTGGTTTCAATTTCTTCTTGCGGCCCATTAGAGTTCACGTACCTGCATAGCAGAGCTGTCTGTGTCACGGTCGGGTGGAGCATGGAGCAGGACGACCAAGTGCAGCTTGGACCAGGGTTTATTGGTGGAACTCAAAATACAGACTCGGTAAACTGACATGACTTAACAAAACAAAATGACTTCCCAACCAAAACATAATTGAAACCGACAGGAACCAAAAGGACATGAAGACGACACGACAGCAACCAATGATCCGACAGGGAGTGAGGGGTAGACAGGACTTATATACTCGACAGGTAACGAGAGGCAGGTGGGAACAATCACACTGATCATGGGCACACAGGAGGGGAGGGGCGAGCACACAGACAGAAACCAAGACAACAGACACATAGTGGAGCAGTTGGGGACGAGACGTGACAGAACCCCCCACAAGGGACGGCTCCCGACGTCCCAAAAAAAAAACTAGGGGAACCGAACCGCACTCGGGCGGCGACTTGGGGAACCGAACCGCACTCGGGCGGCGACCTGGGGGACAGAACCGCACTCGGGCGGCGACTTGGGGGACAGAACCGCACTCGGGCGGCGACTTCGGGGACAGAACCGCACTCGGGCGGCGATTTGGGGAACCGAACCGCACTCGGGCGGCGACTTGGGGAACGAACCGCACTCGGGCGGCGACTTGGGGAATCGAACCGCACTCGGGCGGCGACTTGGGGAACCGAACCACACTCGGGCGGCGACTTGGGGAACAGAACCGCACTCGGGCAGCAACATGGGGGACAGAACCGCACTCGGGCGGCAACTTGGGGGACAGAACCGCACTCGGGCGGTGACTTGGGAGACAGAACCGCACTCGGGCGGCGACTTCGGGGACAGAACCGCACTCGGGCGGCGACTTCGGGGACAGAACCGCACTCGGGCGGCGACTTCGGGGACAGAACCGCACTCGGGCGGCGACTTCGGGGAACAGAACCGCGCTCGGGCGGCGACTTGGGGAACAGAACCGCGCTCGGGCGGCGACTTGGGGAACTGAACCGCGCTCGTGCGGCGACTTGGGGACAGAACCGCAATCGGCGGAAACTCGGGGAAACACAACCGCACTCTGCGGCGGCTCGGGGAAACAGAACCGCAATCAGCGGCATACGAAAGTCAGCGCCGCAATCGGCGGCATTTAAAAGTCCAGATCGCGATCAGCGTCAATCGGAAGGCGGAGCTGTGGCGGCAGCATGAGCCACCACGCGCCACAGCAGTGGGAGTGGGGCCAGGGACGATCGCGGGTCCGGCGCAGCTGGCTTGAAATCTGGCGACGCCCGCAGGTCCTGCAACGCTGGGATGGAGCCCGGTGGTGGCCGCGAGTCTGATGGCGCCGGGAGGCACTCCGATAGCGGCCGTGAGTCCGGCGTCGCTGGAGCAAGATCCGATGGCGGCTGCGAAGCCCATGGCGCTGGAACATGCTCGGACGACGGAGGTGGATCGGCGTCGCAGCGGGGGCTGATGGAGGAAGGTCCAAGCGCTGGTCGCTGTGATGGTCGGATCATTCTGTCACGGTCGGGTGGAGCATGGAGCAGGACGACCAAGTGCAGCTTGGACCAGGGTTTATTGGTGGAACTCAAAATACAGACTCGGTAAACTGACATGACTTAACAAGACAAAATGACTTCCCAACCAAAACATACTTGAAACCGACAGGAACCAAAAGGACATGAAGACGACACGACAGCAACCAATGATCCGACAGGGAGTGAGGGGCAGACAGGACTTGTATACTCGACAGGTAACGAGAGGCAGGTGGGAACAATCACACTGATCATGGGCACACAGGAGGGGAGGGGCGAGCACACAGACAGAAACCAAGACAACAGACACATAGTGGAGCAGTTGGGGACGAGACGTGACAGTCTGTTCGATATCGGTCACATCACACGACTCATCGCAGCCAATTGAGAAAGCTGGAGCTGAATTTATGTCCTTGATTTGCTGATCGGTGATATTGTTTGCCATTCAAATTACCATTTCCTTCACTGTTTTTGCGGAGAGAGGCATGTCTTTAATTTTAGGAATGATCTCGGTTTTGTTTTTGAAGTCCGAAAATAGGCACTCTGATATTTTAACGAATGAATCCTTCATGTACTCGCCATCGGTGAATGGTTTTCCGCGCTTTATTATCTCCCGGGCTGCAACAAAACTTGCCGCAGTAGTAGAGTTTGGAAATGCAATCCACTTCTTGAAACTGTTTTTTCGTTCCTCAAATTGCACCTTTCCTCTTAGTTCCAACTGGATGATTGGCAGCAAATTTAGCATGCTTTAGCTGAAAATGTCGCTCCAAATTGCTCTTCTTGTTATATTTGACATCTTCTCATTGCAAATCAAACATTCAGGCAATCCTTCAGCATTGGCAATTAAAGCAAATAGTTGAGTCCATTCTTTCTTAAAGCCTCTGTTCTCATCAGCAATCTTTCCAGCTTTTTAATAATCAGGACCTTTGCTTCCTCTGGTGTTCCCTTTAATTTGATGAAGACTTTGCAATTTGTTGTCCATGTGCTTAGAATTTTTCCTTGTTTTCTCAAAGATCGTGCTTTCCAGGCGATTTCAGCGTTGATTTTTGTCAGGTGTTCATTCATGTACACGTTAGTTCGCGTTAACATTCTGCCCTGTTTCAACAAGGAGATCTTGTGTTTTCTGTTGGCAAAACTCATAATTACTGCTTGTCAAGTCAAGTCAAGTCAAGTTTATTTGTATAGCCCTAAATCACAGACAGTCTCAAAGGGCTTCACATAGCCAAAATTGACAATTATTCTCAAAGCATCCCCTGATCATAAGCTCCCAAAAGGGCAAGGAAAAACTCAAAAAAAACCCTGCCAGGGGAAAATGAGAAACCTTGAGAAGGGACCACAGATGGAAGGATCCCCCTTTCAGGATCACCAGGTTGTAATGGATGCAGAGAGTGCACACGTAATACATAATATGAAAATCAATGAAAAAAATGGATGTCGGAGGTGCCCTCGATTGTCCTGGCAGTGTCTTCAAGGGGGTTGAGCCGCAGTTCCCCCATCTTGAATTGGTCCCCGAGAATCCAGCTAGCCGCTATCAGCTTTTGAGCCACCTAACCCCCTCCCGGGGAGGAGGTGGGCAGAGAGAACAGAACAAACTCCGGCCAAATCGGCCATCACAAGTTAGTTAAAGGCTATCTCATAGAAATGTGTCTTTAAACGTGTCTTAAATGTTTCTACTGAGGTAGTAGTTCTAATATCCATTGATAGAGCATTCCAAAGCTCTGGAGCCCGAATAGAGAATGCTCTAGACCCTGCAGACATTTTCTTGGCCCTCGGCCGGGAGGCACTCCGATAGCGGCCGTGAGTCCGGCGTCGCTGGAGCAAGATCTGATGGCGGCTGCGAAGCCCATGGCGCTGGAACATGCTCGGACGACGGAGGTGGATCGGCGTCGCAGCGGGGGCTGATGGAGGAAGGTCCAAGCGCTGGTCGCTGTGATGGTCGGATCATTCTGTCACGGTCGGGTGGAGCATGGAGCAGGACGACCAAGTGCAGCTTGGACCAGGGTTTATTGGTGGAACTCAAAATACAGACTCGGTAAACTGACATGACTTAACAAGACAAAATGACTTCCCAACCAAAACATACTTGAAACCGACAGGAACCAAAAGGACATGAAGACGACACGACAGCAACCAATGATCCGACAGGGAGTGAGGGGCAGACAGGACTTGTATACTCGACAGGTAACGAGAGGCAGGTGGGAACAATCACACTGATCATGGGCACACAGGAGGGGAGGGGCGAGCACACAGACAGAAACCAAGACAACAGACACATAGTGGAGCAGTTGGGGACGAGACGTCATCTGATGGCGCCGCGGATGGCTGCCACGGTGAGTCGCTCTCTGTTTCTTTGTCTTATTTTGTGTGTTTTCTGTGTCTTCTGCTGTCCATCCCGGATCACTTTTACTAGAGAAGCACTGTTAAACATCGGTCAGTCTTCTTCTGGTATTTTCTCTCCTGTTCTCTCTGATTCAGATTGTTTGTCGGAGATTTTAGCCGGAGCGGCGGTGCTATACAAGCTAGCGCGACGGCGGCGACGCGGAAAACGAGCGGGAGCCCTCGTAAAGCTGAGGCAAAGAGGGTTCCGTTCTGCCCTACCGTCAATTCATCTGGCGAATGTCCGCTCCCTGGCGAACAAGATGGACGAACTGCTGCTCCTCACTTCAAGGAACACGGACTTCAGCAGATCCGCCGCGCTGTGTTTTGTTGAGACGTGGCTTAGCGAACGAACCCCCCACCACGCCATGGAGTTAGCTGGGTTTCGGCTAACGCGTGCAGATCGCAGCGCGGAGCTCTCCGGAAAATCAAAGGGAGGTGGTCTCTGTTTCTACATTAATGAACGTTGGTGTACCGATGTCATGGTGTTGAAAGAGTTTTGCAGCCCTCTCCTAGAAACACTTTTCATAAACTGCCGGCCGTTCTATTCACCACGGGAGTTCTCCTCGATCGTCATGGCGGCTGTTTACATCCCACCACACGCACGTGCGAGTGAAGCCACGCAGATGCTGGCTGACCAGGTGACAGATATGGAGAAACTTCTACCAAATTCACTAATCATTGTTCTGGGTGATCTTAACAGGGCGAACCTCGCACACGAACTCCCCAGATACAGACAGCACATAACGTGTCCCACCAGAGGGGCACAGACACTGGACCACTGCTACACCGTAATTAAGGATGCATACCACTCTGTGGCTCGTGCAGCTTTAGGACTCTCGGACCACTGTCTAGTTCATCTGATCCCTGCCTACAGACATAAACTAAAAACTTCTAAGCCTGTGGTGAGGACTGTCAGGAAGTGGACAGTGGAGTCAAGGCAGGACCTCCAAGCCTGCTTTGACTGCACCGATTGGAGTGTTTTTGATGCTGCAAATTCAGACTTGCATGAACTCACTGACACTGTCACATCATACATCAGTTTTTGTGAGGATCTGTGTGTGCAGACTAAGACCTTCTGCACGTACAACAACGACAAACCTTGGTTTACACCGAACCTTAGGAGGCTGCGCAAAGTCAAGGAGGAGGCCTACAGGAGCGGCGACCGGGACCTGTTCAAGCAGACCAGAAACACACTGAACCGAGAGGTCAGGAAAGCCAGGAGGTGTTACGGGGAGAGCCTGGAGAGACACCTCTCTGCCAATCCTGATCCCTCAACAGTGTGGAAAGGCCTGCAGAGCATCACGGGCTTCAAGAAACGAACCCCCCGTCCTGTGGAGAGCCCAAGGCTCGCTGACCAGCTAAACAGGTTCTACTGCAGGTTTGATCGGTCCTCCCACACAACGGGACCTCCTGCAGCACAATCCACACAATCCACATACTCACCTCCCCCCACAACTGCTCTGTCCACACCTCCATCACCGTGGTCACCGACTCTCTCTCTTGCAGAGGCCGCGCCCGCACTCCAGATTCGCGAGGAGGAAGTGCGCCAGATGTTCCGGAGACAAAAGATCAGGAAGGCACCGGGCCCAGACGGCGTGTCACCTTCCTGCTTGAAAGTCTGCGCTGAGCAGCTGGCGCCCACCTTTGCACGGATCTTCAACCGTTCCCTGGAGCTGTGTGAGGTGCCCTCGTGCTTCAAGAGCTCCACCATCATTCCAGTGGCCAAGAAGCCCGCCATCACAGGTATGAATGACTATAGACCTGTTGCACTGACATCTGTGGTCATGAAATCTTTCGAGAGGTTAGTACTGAACCACCTGAAGGATGTCACGGGCCCCCTGCTGGACCCCCTCCAGTTTGCCTACCGGGCAAACAGGTCGGTAGATGATGCAGTCAACATGGGACTGCACTACATCCTGCAACACCTGGACACCCCAGGAAAGTACGCCAGGATCCTGTTTGTGGACTTCAGCTCGGCGTTCAACACCATCGCTCCTGACATCCTCCAACAGAAGCTCATCCAGCTTGCGGTGCCTGCCTCCACCTGTCAGTGGATCACCAGCTTCCTGACCAACAGGAGACAGCGTGTGAGGCTGGGGAGCATCACATCTGACACCCTGACCACCAACACTGGAGCCCCTCAGGGATGCGTCCTCTCCCCACTGCTCTTCTCCCTCTACACCAACGATTTCTCCGCAAGTGACTCTTCCGTGAAGCTCCTGAAGTATGCAGACGACACCACTCTCATCGGACTGATCCAGAACGGTGATGAGACTGCGTACAGACAGGAGGTGGAGCGGCTGGTCCACTGGTGCAGCCAAAACCACCTGGACCTGAACCCGCTCAAGACCGTGGAGATGACAGTGGACTTCAGGCGAGGCCCTTCACCACTTTCACCCCTCACTATCCGCAGTAATACTATTCTCTCATCAGACACCTTCAAGTTCCTGGGAACCACAATCTCTCGGGACCTGAAATGGACCGGCCACATAGACTCTCTCCGGAAGAAGGCCCAGCAGAGGCTGTACTTCCTGAGACAGCTCAAGAAGTTCAACCTGCCACGGGAGCTGCTGAAGACCTTCTACACTGCCATCATCCAGTCTGTCCTCTGCACCTCCATCACTGTCTGGTTTGGATCAGCCTCCAAACAAGACAAGCACAGACTGCAACGGACAATAAGGACTGCAGAAAAGATAATTGGAATCAACCTCCCATCTATCCAAGACTTGTACCTGTCCAGGACCAGGAAACGTGCAAGTAACATCTCAACAGACCCTTCGCACCCAGGTTGCAGCCTGTTTGAACTACTCCCCTCCGGACGCCGTTATAGAGCTCTGTACACTAAAACCAGCAGACACAGAGACAGCTTCTTCCCCCAGGCTGTCGCTCTGATGAACTCACACCACTCTTAGAGTCTCAGAGTCATTACTGTGCAATAACATCCCGCTTGCCACACCTTTTTTGTCTACACTGTTTGTACTATGTGTCCTCTCTGCATCCATTGCAGCCTGGTCATCCTAGAAGAGGGACCCTCCCATCTGTGGTCTCTTCTCAAGGTTTCTCATTTCCCTTAGCTGGAGTTTTGAGTTTTTCCTTGCCCTCTTGGGAGTTTAAGATCAGGGGGTGTTTGAGAATATCTTTCGTTCTTCACATGTCCTGAGTGTTGTTGTTAGTCACCAAAATGTTGAACAGAGGCTGTGATTTACCGAAGTCAAATTCCTTGTTTGGCACGCTCAAACATGGCGAATAAAAAACTCCTGAATCCTGAATAACTAAAAGACTAGCGTTTTGCGAACGAAGGTTACGAGACGGAACATAAGGAACGACTAGGTCGACGAGATATGAAGGCGCTAAGCCATGCAGTGATTTATAGGTTAGTAGAAGAACCTTGAAGTCACATCTTAAATGGACCGGGAGCCAATGTAATTTGGCTAATATTGGGGTAATGCGTTACACAAAGCGTTACAAAAAGACAGAAAGAAAAAGGAGAAAAGAAGGAAATAAAGAGAAAAAGAGAGAACACTGCTGGGAGGCTGCCACTCATGTCGGCGCCATACCAAAAAAAAAAAAAAAATATATATATATATATATATATATATATATATATATATATATATATATATATATATATATATATGCGTATGTATGAGATTTGAGACATGATGTTCCATTGACATTTTTTTCACGCGAGAACGATTCGATGAGTCACGGTGTAATTGATGGCGTACTGCGTGGCCGGCCCGTGAGGCTCCAAGGCTGAGCAACTCCTGCTGTGCTGCAGGGATGCTGGTTTCGTCTGCAATTCTCATCTGCAGTTCGGCCACTGTCTCGTCATCTGCGACGCAGATTTTTAAAACCTGAACCATCTGTGAAGAATAGACCATAAATGAAACTGAAAAGAGTTGAGAGAACCACTATGCCAGTGCCTTTTGAATTTCTTAAAAGTCACGAAACATTCAATATTATTCTAAGCCACATTGAACTTTGACACTGGAATGACAATGACAACTGAAAGAAATGTCAGAAAAAATTAACTGTTGAACGGAAATGAGGCACATTCAATGAGGTCAACAGGCAACCAAAAGAAACTCTTGAAAATGTAGTCTAACCAGGACTCTAGGCCAGTGTGCCCATATTTGTGTGCCATGAGAAACTACAAAATTTCCCTCAACGTCCCCAAGGGCAACAACAACTCATCACACAACTGCTGGTACGAGTGCCATGGACAAGATACGTGGAATTACACCCTCAACTATTATAAATTCAACTTGCACAGCAAATGTTAAGTATATTATCAGGGTTCAGTGAGAATTGAACTCACAACCTCTTGTTTACTAGACCAGTACCCTAACTACTGAGCTACAAGGCCTGTTTTATGGCTGTTACTAATAAACGATAAACTATTCACGTACAATATTGAGAATAAGGATGTCACAAATCTACAGGCACGTTTAACTCCCATGCTACTATTCTGCGAGCAAGCAAAGCTAGATAGCTTGGCCAAGTTTGAGAACCGGTTAGTGTGCTCGAACCTCATAGCTGGTTGAAGCGCTGGTCTTGGAAAGCAGAATTGCGACCTGATTTTTATTCTCCTATATGTACAAGTTTGAATGTGACAACAGCCAGGAACAGCCATGCCGAACGAGCAAAAGGACAAGGTGTGTTCTTTCATCAAAAAAGATGTGGCCAAAAATTCTCCCAGAAGGGACATTTAAAAACACATGCAAGAACACACACAGATGAGAAACCTTTTTCCTGCTCAGTTTGTGGCCAAAGATTCTCTCAGAACAGTCACTTGAAATTAACACAAGAACACACACAGATGAGAAACCTTTTTCTTGCTTAGTTCCTGGCCCAAGATTGTTAGGGTTGACAAATTATCTTGATCGTATGATTATGTTGGAATGTAGACTATATTGATTAACCAGTTGCTGAGGGGAACAACCTTCTTCTGTTTGTTCCCACAACATCATAAAGAAAGTGCTAAGACCTCTTCACTGGTTGACCAGCTGCAGAGGAAGCGATTAAGTTGTTCTGTTTCCCCCAACATCATAAAACACCACCTCACTGTAAAACGTTGTCAAACCTGCACTTTTTATTAAAGTAACCGACTTCCCATTAAAGGGTTCGATAAGCCGGGGTGAAGGGACTCGTCCGTCTCTGACCACCCGAGTTAAATTTATTCTAAAAGAATCAATATAATCTCTTTATGACGCCAATCCCTCTGAAGTCAAACGACGCTCGTAATGAGTAACTCGAATTTGAGGCACGTCGTCAGAATAACCGCGCCATAATGATGGCTCCCTTCGGTTGTTTGATGCTTTTGTTATGTTACGGATATTGTTAGATGTCTTTGTTAAGACCTCAAGGATTCATTAATTTACTAGAGCGCACTCGCCCTCGCTGAGCTCAAGATAACTACTTCGAACCAGATCTGACAATTCCTGATGTTAAGGATTAAAGCTGTCTTCACTTTAAAAAAAATTGAACGGATTTAAAGAATACTTCGAAGACCTCCTCAATTCCACCTACACGCCTTCCATTGAGGAAGCAGGGCCTGGAGACTCTGAGGCGGATTCTCCAATCTCTTGGGTCGAAGTCACTGAGGTAGTTAAAAAACTCCTCGGTGGCAAGGCCCCGGGGGTGGATGAGATCCGCCCGGAGTTCTTAAAGGCTCTGGATGTTGTGGGGCTGTCATGGCTGACACGCCTCTACAACGTTGCGTGGACATCGGGGACAGTGCCTCTGGATTGGCAGACTGGAGTGGTGGTTCCCCTCTTTAAGAAGGGGGACCGGAGGGTGTGTTCCAATTACAGGGGAATCACACTCCTCAGCCTCCCTGGTAAGGTCTATTCAGGGGTGCTGGAGAGGAGGGTCCGTCGGGAGGTCGTACCTCGGATTCAGGAGGAGCAGTGTGGCTTTCGTCCTGGCCGTGGAACAGTGGACCAGCTCTACACCCTCGGCAGGATCCTCGAGGGTGCATGGGAGTTCGCCCAACCAGTCCACATGTGTTTTGTGGACTTGGAGAAGGCGTTCGACCGTGTCCCTCGGGAGGTTCTGTGGAGGGTGCTTCGGGAGTACGTGGTGCCGAGCCAACTGATAAGGGCGGTTCGGTCCCTGTATCACCGATGCCAGAGTCTGGTCCGCATTTCCGGCAGTAAGTCGGATTCGTTTCCAGTGAGGGTTGGTCTCCGCCAAGGCTGCCCTTTGTCACCGATTCTGTTCATAATTTTTATGGACAGAATTTCTAGGCGCAGCCGAGGCGTTGAGGGGGTCCGGTTTGGGGACCTCAGCATCGCGTCTCTGCTTTTTGCAGATGACGTGGTGCTGTTGGCTTCTTCAGGCCGTGATCTCCAGCTCTCGCTGGAACGGTTCGCAGCCGAGTGTGAAGCGGTCGGGATGAGGGTCAGCACCTCCAAATCCGAGTCCATGGTCCTCGATCGGAAAAGGGTGGAATGCCCTCTCCGGATCGGGGATGAGATCCTGCCCCAAGTGGAGGAGTTCAAGCATCTTGGAGTCTTGTTCACGAGTGAGGGGAGGATGGAGCGCGAGATCGACAGGCGGATCGGTGCAGCGTCGGCAGTAATGCGGACCCTGTACCGGTCCGTTGTGGTGAAGAGAGAGCTGAGCCAAAAGGCAAAGCTCTCAATTTACCGGTCGATTTACGCTCCTACCCTCACCTATGGTCACGAGCTATGGGTCGTGACCGAAAGAACGAGATCTCGGATACAAGCGGCCGAAATGAGTTTTCTCCGCAGGATGTCCGGGCTCTCCCTTAGAGATAGGGTGAGAAGCTCGGTCATCCAGGAGAGACTCGGAGTAGAGTCGCTACTCCTCCACGTTGAGAGGAGCCAGATGAGGTGGCTCGGGCATCTTATCAGGATGCCTCTTGGACGCCTCCCTGGGGAGGTGTTCCGGGCATGTCCCACCGGTAGGAGACCCCGGGAACGACCCAGGACGCGCTGGAGAGACTATGTCTCTCAGCTGGCCTGGGAACGCCTTGGGATCCCCCGGGATGAGCTGGACGAAGTGGCTGGGGAGAGGGAAGTCTGGGAGTCCCTCCTAAAGCTGCTGCCCCCGCGACCCGACCCCGGATAAGCGGAAGAAGATGGATGGATGGATGGATGGATGGATGGATGGATGGATGGATGGATGGATGGATGGATGGATGGATGGATGGATGGATGGATGGATGGATGGATTTAAAGAATGACTATCATAGGGAAATAAAGAAATTTGAAAGTTCTAATTGCTGCATATAAAACCATGCTCAACATAGTTAATATGAAATAATCGATAACCGAATTAAGGATTAAGAAGAGATTTAATGAATAAGCAAGAAAAAGAATCGAAAGTGTCGAAAAAACAACACTCACCCACTCAGAACAAAAGAGGAGACTTAAGGTCTAAAATCCTATTTGGTTGAACAAGTCGAGTGATCTGCTCTCTTTTGTTCCAAAATCCGAATTCTGTTTAAAAAAAGAGGAAAGGTCTGGCTGTGAGGAGCGTAGCCAAAAGAGTAAATTTGGCGTCTTCCCCTTTCTGCCCGGAGCGGCTGTCTCCTCTGTCTTCCTCGAAACTTAAAATTTGACAAAGTCCGATTCGAAGACTCTGGAAATTCATCTTAGTAGATTTTGGTTCAATCTCAAAAATAATGAAAAATCCATCTTCGTCTAAACGCCGTTCTTTTACTCCGGGCAGCGTCACGGCCATCGCCCTGACTCGGAAGAAGCGCGCCGCTCTGTGTCCGGGCAACATATTTATAGGCTTCTGGCATTACCTCATCGGAATATGTAGGTGAAAGGTCAGAATCCCTGCACCACTGGTTGTCTTGGCAACCTTGCTTAAAGCAGCAACCACTGCGCATGACTGCAGTCTGCCACCGGATGCAGCTGTTTCCTGTTTTGCTCGTTCTTTCACTATTAGCCCTTGATGTCTCCTCTCAACTTAATACATAGGTATGGATGGCACACCCATGTTAAATACAGGTCGGACAAAACATTGCAACATTAATAACATGTAGCTTGTCTAATAAAAATCAATCTTAACACATAATAGTACTTAACCATAATAATGGGTTCTTCTACCTTAAACATATATATTGATATTGCTCAAGCTGTTAGATCTTAAAATTATGGCATAGCAAACTCGTATTCCAAAATTGTGTGTTGCTACGTGTTTGAACAGGTCGTGTCCTGCCAATTGCTAACAATTTAATTTATTAGATTTGTTAGTTTCCATCAGGTCACCCTTATGTCAAGCTTTAACACCGTCTCCTGGTGAAATTTTGGAACTACTACATTTTTTTGTTATAGCCAATGTGCCTGGGCCAAATTCATTACCCAATTTTACACCATCTTGTACCACCATGCCACTTAACAAAGTCTACCCGCGCTCTACTCATTTTATTGTGTGTAACAATTTACACAAAAAAATATTAAGTAGACCCGAAACCAATAAAATCATTCGTATTTACATCATTAACTAAGTAAACGTAACTAAAAAGAATAAGTAGATGCTACTCAACTACATTGAGTACCATGAAATATAAAATCGAGTTGATTTAATTCAAATTTTAAGTCGATACAATAGTAACCTTTACTTCTAATTACTCAAAAAATTGAGAAGCTATAATTATTATGTTAGATATACACTGCAAAAAATTTAACCAGGCTCTACTCATTTTAATCTGTATAACAATTTACACAAAAAAATATTGAGTAGACCTGAAAGCAATAAAATCATTTGTGTTTACATCATTAACTAAGTAAATGTAACTAAAAAGATTAAGTAGATGCTACTCAACTACATTGCGTACCATGAAATATAAAATCGACTTGATTTAATTCAAATGTTAGGTCAATACAATAGTGACCTTTAGTTCTAATTACTCAAAAAATGGAGAAGCTATAATTAATATGTGAGGTAGATGCAACTGAACAAGAGATTGTTATTTAACAAAACAAATCTACTACACTTACTAAATTTTCAACATACTGAACTACTAAATTTTCAACATACTGAACTATCACATATCGGAATAAATATGTTACATTTACTTAATTTTTAAAAATTAATCTACTTTTTATTCTAGGAGTAATTTTGGTCAATAAAGAAATTATACACAAGTCAACATTTTCAATTCAACATTTATTTGTCTGATTGAACACATTTCAAACAAAGTTTAAATACACAGCTTGCCGAAGAAACCTGCACTGTCCTGCTTCAATGACTACCGCCCCGTGGCACTGACGCCCATCATCATGAAGTGCTTTGAGCGGCTTGTCATGGAGCACATCAAATCCGTTCTCCCCCCCACCATTGACCCTTTCCAGTTTGCGTACCGTGCCAAGCGTTCCTCTGAGGATGCCATCTGCTCTGCCCTCCACTCGGCCCTCACCCACCTGGAGAGAAAGGACTCATATGTGAGGTTGCTGTTTGTGGACTTCAGCTCTGCCTTCAACACCATTGTGCCGCAGCGACTCATCTGCAAACTCGACAAGCTGGGCCTCAGTACCTCCCTCTGCAACTGGCTACTGGACTTCCTCTGTCAGAGGCCTCAGGTGGTGCGTGTTGGCGACAAAATCTCCGCCAGCATCACGCTGAGCACGGGGCCCCCCAGGGCTGCGTGCTCAGTCCATTGCTCTTCACCCTGCTGACGCATGACTGCACTGCGACCTACAGCGACAACCGCATAGTGAAGTTTGCTGACGACACGACTCTGGTGGGTCTCATCACGAAGGGCGACGGTACAGGTCGGAAGTTGACCTTCTGACCACGTGGTGCAGGGACAACAACCTCCTGCTGAACGTCGACAAGACCAAGGAAATCGTTGTTGACTTCCGGAAGGGTCACACAAAACACCTGCCGCTGATCATCGACGGTGCTGTGGTGGAGAGGGTGAGCTGCACCAAGTTCCTGGGGGTGCACATCAGTGAGGACCTCTCCTGGTCCGCAAACACCTCGTCACTGGCAAAGAAAGCTCAGCGCCGCCTGTACTTCCTGCGGAAGCTCAGGCGTGTATGTGCTCCTCAGGCAGTCCTGTCCACATTCTACCGTGGGACCATTGAGAGCGTCCTCACCAGTAGCATCGCTGTCTGGGGTGGTAACTGCACTGAACAGAACTTGAAGGCCCTGCAGCGCATAGTGAATACGGCTGGTAAGATTATTGGTGCTTCGCTCCCCTCCCTGAAGGACATTTACACCTCCCATCTCGCCCGCAAGGCAACCTCGATTGCGAGAGATGTGAGTCACCCGGCTCACTCTTTGTTTGACCTTCTGCCCTCTGGGAAGAGGTACAGGAGCCTGCGCTTCCGCACCACCAGACTCGCCAACAGCTTCTTTCTCCAGGCTGTTAGGACCCTGAACTCGCTACCCCCTTCTGCGTAGCGTGCGGCACTGTTGCGCTATTTTCTGGTATGTCTGCTGTACGCTCACTTGCTCCTTTTTTTTGCTCCTCTTATTTATTTATTTGTTGTGTTATTTATTCATTATTTATTCAGCACACTGTTGTTATACTTGTTTACTTGTTTGTCTGTTGTGGGCCATGTCTTGTCACCGTGGGATAGGGGGGAACGAAATTTCGGTTTCTTTGTGTGTCTTTGGCATGTGGAGAAATTGACAATAAAGCTGACTTTGACTTTTTCTTTACAAATAATATAAAAATATCCATTCTAAATAAACAGCTGAATTTAACTCTCTGGGATAAAAACTGGGTAAAATGAACCGAGAAAAACATATTGCCTCTTCCTGAAATGCATTTTAAACAAATATATATTACCGTATTTTTCAGACTAAAAGTCGCTCCGGAATATAGGTCGCATTAGCCATAAAATGCACAATAACGTGAAAATAACATATATGTCGCTCCGGAGTACAAGTCGCATTTTGGGGGAAATTTATTAGACAAAATCCAACACCAAGAACAGAGATAAACGAGCAACAACAGGCTAAACGATAGGTATGCTAACGTGACATAAACACAAACGAAGAGCTGAGAACGGGCCTGACGTAACATTCAGAGTTATTTAAGTAACTATTACATAAATAACACGTTTATGAAACCATCTGTGTGAGTCCAATTCATTAAATCCATCGATCGTCCTTTATGGAAACGATGCCGCGTACGCGCTGCGCCGCTGACGTCTAAATATTGTAAATATTCCACAGACCCATATAACGATATATAAAGTATATATCAAATAACTATCATATAAACAACATTATCAAACCATCTGTGTCACTCCAAATCATTAAATTCATCGATAAAATTCCTCGTCCTTTGTCAATAACGCCGCGCGTGCGCCCTGACGTCAGCCTCGTCGTTATTCCACAGATCTAGTATATAACTATGTTATAGCGTTAACAAAGTACAAGGAAAGATGCGGGTTTGGTAAACGTCTCTTTATTTAACAAAACAAGAGTTCAACGAGCCAACAAGTACTGAACTGTAACGATAAAAACATATACAAGTTGCTATACGAAATAAAATATATCAAATAACTATAACATAAATAGTTCACCACCACACGGCCCCAAGCACCGGCGTCGACTTCCAGGTGTGTGGCGGCATGGACTTCCATCCCTGGAGGTGGCACTTCCAGCCACGGAGGTGGAAGAGAGCTCCATGGAATAGGACCGGGCGTGCGTAAAAACCATGTCCGAGCCCCATCCACCGTCCCCGGAGAGCCAACCGCCCGAGCGCCGGCCCCCGACTTCCATCCACGGAGGTGAAAGGGAGCTCCGTAGAGTAGGACCGGGCATGCGTAAAAGCCATGTCCGAGCCCCATCCACCGTCCCTGGACAGCCACCCGGCCGAGCGCCGGCCCCCGACTTCAATCCACGGAAGTGAAAGAGAGCTCCGTAGAGTAGGACCGGGGGTGCGTAAAAGCCATAATAGTTTTTCAAAACTTCTGTGTCACTCCAAACTCTTGGTCCACCGTGTCACTTACAAACAAAGCCGCTAATGATACCGGTAGTACGTGGGGCCCTTCGTCATCTTCGTCATCCCGTGATCGAATCTTTGTCCTTTATGCAAACAACCACCGCGCTGCGCCACTGACGTCACTTGAAATTCAAATTACAGTAATCCCTTGCTACATCGCGGTTCGTTTATTGCAGTTTAACTTTTTTTTTTTTCGAATTTTGAAAATTTTTGAAAAAATTCACATATAAATCGCTCCTCAGTATACGTCGCCCCCCCACCCAAACTATGGGGAAAAAAACGCGACTTATAGTCCGAAAATTACGGTACATTAAAGTTTTAGAAAAGCCAACAACACCAGTTCAACAACTACTGAAATCATAACTCTTTAAACATTAAGTCAACATCACGTTAGATTTACTGGTTAGATTTAGATTTTAGAATATTTAACTGAACAATAACCATCAGCTACATGCAGAGATAATTTTTGAGTTTCTGAACCTTAATGGAAAGGTGTGCAGAGTCCAGCTCCAGTAGTGACTTCTAAAATACCTCAAAAATCCATTTGAGTTTTTTTGGGTATCGCAGATCTAATGTGTAGGCCAGTCCTAACAGATAGCAGCAAGCTCTGCTCAGATCCCCAAGATTCTTGAGGACAATAATGCCTTCAATCAGAATCCCAAAATCGGTTGACCCATCTGGGTTTTGCAACTGGTGGATTTTCATGACGTCCCCTGCCACCTCCTCTTCAACATTTGCAGCAGCATCCTGCAGACATTATAAAGAAAAAAAAACGTTTAGAGCTCACCTTCAACCTGCATATCACAAGACAAAAAACACCTCGTAACATAAAAGAGCATAGTTGGACATTAAAAAGTTAAAGTTAAAGTCCCAATGATTGTCACACACACAACTGGGTGCGGTGAAATTTGTATGCAGTCAGGAAACAACAAACTGTACTGCAGCAACTTAATGGGCAACCATGATTACAATGATCTGCCATGATTACATTTTAGTTTTTATTATACTAACCTCAAAGTCCTTAAACAACTCACTGGCTTCTTCTCCAAGATGGCCCATGAGACATCTGATGACTACCTCACGTGTCTGATGACTAGGGATTTGACTCTGCAGAACAGACATTATTTTCAAGAACTATTTAAATACACTACTACACATTTAAGCAAAGTTTTTTTTTTGTGTGAGTGTGTGTGTGTGTGGGGGGGGGGGGGCGATGTTAAACCTTTCAATCAAATTTACATTAGCGTAGTAAATGTGGAAAATGTGCAGAGGACGTGAGCGATTGAGGGACAGAAAACTAAGGGAAAAGCAGGAACTGTTAAGGAAGGCTGGAAGATAGGAGGAATGGCGAGTATCATAAGAGAATAAAAATAAGTTATCTGATTAGGATGTAAGTAATTATTGACAGTAATTCACTAAAAGGAGACAAATGTGAATGAGATGGGTAGAGGTATTATTCTTACAGGTAAAGTTTGAATTGAATTGGTGTAGAGTAGATTTTAATACGAGGCGGCTCGGTGGCGCACTGGGTAGCACGTCCGCCTCACAGTTAGGAGGGTGTGGGTTCAATTCCACCTCCGGCCCTCCCTGTGTGGAGTTTGCATGTTCTCCCCGGGCCCGCGTGGGTTTTCTCCGGGCACTCCGGTTTCCTCCCACATTCCAAAAACATGCTTGGTAGGCCGATTGAAGACTCCAAATTGTCCCTAGGTGTGAGTGTGAGTGCGATTGGTTGTCTGTCTCTGTGTGCCCTGCGATTGGCTGGCAACCAATTCAGGGTGTCCCCCGCCTACTGCCCGATGACGGCTGGGATAGGCTCCAGCACGCCCGCGACCCCCGTGGGGACTAAGCGGTTCAGAAAATGGATGGATGGATGGATAGATTTTAATACCTGAAGTAGAACACTCATTCGTGCCCAATGTCTGTCTCCTGCAGCACCTTTCTTTGTTTGAAACAAGGACAGCAGTTTAGGTGTATAGGAGTCCAACATTGCCATGAATTTTGGCTCAAGATTCAGTGTGGTGATCCTTTGAAACTCTGCACAAACCTGAAAGACAGAGATCAGAAAAGAGAAAAAACAGAGCTGGTGACTCATCTATTGTGTCTATTGTCATCAGACACTTTATTATAGATACACCTATGTAATACAACCCAGTACAAGAGCTGTGCCATAAATTCTCTATTTAGCTTATACACTTTCAGTATTTGTTGATATTGTCAGAAAGGTGATAATTATGCTTTGTTGTGGCAGAACTGTTGATTTGGAGAGCTATTGATTTGGTTGCATTGGATGACACTGGTCTAACTAATAAAGTGCCATTGCGTGTATACCTGTGAAACATGCAGGTTATCAGTCCACAATATGTTTTGACCAACCTGTTACAAAAATTCCAATTACTCACTTGCAAAACATCAAACAAGGTGGGCCATCTGTCCTTGATGTAACTGATGCTCATCTGTAGGACGACAATGTGTGCGCGGCACTGAAAAGGACAAATGCACGCAAAGCAGCTGGCCCTGATGGCATCCCCGGCCGGGTGCTCAGGAACTGTGCCGAGCAGCTGACGGAGGTGTTCAACCTGTCTCTGGCCCAGTCAACTGACCCGTTGTGCTTCAAGACCACCTCCATTGTGCCGTTGTCACGACCCTGATTATAAGACGACCGTCGTCTTATAATCAGGGTCGTCTTATATTCGGGCCAATATAGTAATTCGCGAAAACCAGACCAAACTTCAAACCAAAAACATGAAAACTCGAAGGCAAAAAATTCTAACCACTTAAACAATGTGCAACCCATGTTAACTTTATTATTTTAGTAACCTATTTTGCTCTTGGTGATGCTCATTTGTGTCTGCACGGATTAAATATTTAACGAGATTCACTCATCCCTCGAATAATTATGAAGGCGATTTAATCCCCAAAATTGTCCAATCTAACTTTTGACGCGGCCCGACAAAAATAGGAACGGGCCCGCGCCCAACGAACAATTAAAGTACTTTTAATTCTACACTAAATCAAATAATCAGATTTAAACACCTTCGTTATTTTTGTTTATTACGGTACGATTTTATACCATAATAATCACCCGTCTATTAATCAAATTATCAAATCAACCCCAAACAATCGATTGCACATAGCATACAAATTGGTGCACAACGAATTAGATGAATATATACAAGACACATTTATTGAAGAAACATGAAATAGAATTACAAATCTTAATTCCTCCAAAAACTGAACAACTTCACTCACTGATACCCGTGCAAATAAAATCATTCAATCCCGGAGTACTTTGATTGCAAAACATAGATCATGAAAGAAGGACACTAAATGGTAGCAGTACTAGCTACCATTTGGGTGCTATTTTTTGGTGGAAATAAAGTCGAGTGATCAGTTCGATCTTATTTCTAAAATCCAAATTAGGGAAATAGGTTGGCCTCAAGAGGACCGACGGCCCGATGACTGTTCCCCCTGTAAATACAGAAAAGTCGTTCCCCTCACCTAGTTCCTCATGCAATGTTGTCCAGTCCAATTCTTTTGAGTAAATCCAAGTTAATCCAAGCAAACGATCCTGCGTCTCACACAAAGATCCCGGGACTTTGAAAAAATCTTGAAACACCTTGATCCAACTGACTGTTAATATTGCTTAAACTGTTACAGAATATATTTTAGCCAAGCAAAGAAATTAAAATAAAAAATAAAAACAACATTTGTATCAATCTTTCCAAACAATTTTTAACACACCACCATTTTCACAGTAGCGGGCACCTTGATCCTATTGACTGATAATATTGCTTAAACTGTTACAGAATATATTTTAGCCAAGCAAAGAAATTAAAATCAAAAATAAAAACCACATTTGTGCTTCTGTGCATGACCCACAATCCTACCCCGTGTTCCTGTTTATCTCTATTTTCGCTAGTTCAGCTTATCTTGGCCCTCTTTGGTCCCATGTATCGGTTTGGCGCCATCTCTTGGACAAATTTGGAATTTCAACAATGCCAATTTATTCAATAATTCTCAATTCGAATTGTGTACCATCTGCTGCTAAAATTTGGAATTTCAGCTCTGCCAATTTATTCCTGGGAGCAATCCATATTCACTTTTTGCACCATCTGTCCTCCCCATCCCCCATGTTACATGACAGTGCTCATCGCCCACTTGTTGTTACTTGCAAGCACGAGGGTTTTGTGTTTTGGCCAAGCGAGTTTCATGTTGTGATCGTGCAATTAATATTACTTCTTGTGTGCGTTTCATTTCGTACATAGCATGTCACGTGCAAGTTTGATGTCGTGGTCATCCGAGTTTCATGTTGGGGAAAAAAAGTCTCAGGTTGGGGTCATGCGTTTTACAAGGTTGCATATAAAAGTGTGCATTCCGTATAGTGCTTATTTCATGAAGTCTTTTGGAGCAAAACAGGTCAGTCAGGCGAAGCTACAGCGGGCGTTCACGCGTAGTAGCCCCACAGGAAGACGTTGATGGTGAGCAGCAGCAGTGCGTTCACGTTACAAACGTTCCTCCACAGCGGAGCCTCCTTCAGAGAGTTGAGCTTTGAGCCGCAGGCAACGGGAACGGCGCGAGTAGCACCGTTCATGCCACACAGATGTAAGACCGTCCGCCGCCACAAGGGGGCCGGCGGGGGTTCTGGGGCTTCAGCGAGGTCCGGGTCGGGTCGCTCGCGGGTCGTCGGCTCGGCGTTCAGATCCACGCGAGGCGACGTACTGTGTCTCGACCACCAGGTCAATCTGTGCAACTGACATGCATGCATCCCGGCAAGGACACTTCAACAACTTCTGCTATGTGCCGTGGAAATCGTATCTACGGTTGATCCAGATTACAATAAGCGGAATGAAGAGTGAAGTTGTTTTGTTCATCGCCATCGCTGAATGTCGTTGCTATCTTACTTGATTCACTGACAAGCATTGTGCGTGCGTGTGACTCACGTGCTCGGCGGGTATGGCGGGCGTGGCCAAGCTGATGGCGATCATCACCAGGCCGCTGAGCACCATCAGGAAGATGGCGAAGTAGAGATAGTGCACCCTAGTCAGCAGGGAAGGACGCGGGTCTGGCTGGCCACACGCAGGAACCTCGTGGTAGAACTCCAGAACCATCCGGATCAGACCTACCACCAGGCCTGCCATCAGGCCCCAGAAGGCACCCTGGCACAAAAAGGAAAGCTCACGAAGGCATGCAAGAGCGCGCCTGCCGTGAGGAGGACGGTGGACCCACTTGCTCATTGATACGCGGCCAGAAGATGGCCAAGATGAAGACGGCGGTGATAGGCGGAGCCAGAAAGCTGACCACCGACTGGGCATATTCAAAGAGTTTGCCGCTGTTTGACGACTGGATGATGGGCATCCATAGGATGCTGATGACCACCATCAGCAGGATGAAGACCCTGCAGGGGCGGCAGGCGCAATGAAGCACACGGAAACACGGCACCAGCGCAAAATCGAGCGACACCTGCCTGCCCACGATCATGAGCTCCAGTTCAGAGGCGACAGGTCGGGCCTGCCGGTAAAGGTCCAAAGTGAAAATAGTGGCGCTACTGTTGAAAATGGACGTCAGCGATGACAGCAGGCTGGCAAAAATCACGGCGAGCATCAGGCCACGCACACCTGCATGCACACGCGTGGCGCATGTAATAGCGCCGTGCGTGCATGTAGGAGAGGCTCGCTTGATCCTACTCACCCACTGGCATGAGCTCCACCACCAGTTTGGGGTACGCGATATTGGAACAGCCCACCGGAGTTCCGCACACGCGCAGACACACGGCCGGATCCACGCAAGCCACCTCATCTACGCGCACGCGCGCCAAGTCGTCACATCGCAGTGGTGCGTGCGTGCATGCGTGTGTGCATCTGCGTTATCTGACCTGGGAAGAGCGCTCTACTGATCATGCCTGGCATGGCAATGAAGAACAGTGGTAATATTTTGAGGTAAGCTCCAAACACGCTTCCTCCTTTGGCGTGACTCAGCGAACGCGCGGCCAGGGATCTCTGAACAATCACCTACAAGACACACGCACACGGAAAGGAATGTACCACAGCGGTTTGGACTCAATTACACTCGCTGCAGTGGCACATGCAAGATAAGAGCAGACAGATGAGATTCGACATACAATCTTAGGCGAGGTGAGCCAATACCCAGTGGGGTTAATCTCAAATGACGTCGCGTTCCCTCATAAATATTCAGCGGATGCGGTCAGTCGTACAAACATTGTGTCCGACTGAGGACATTTTGGAGGAGGATGACATATCAGGGGTGAAATTCCAACACGGTTTTATTGCCAAACATAGTGTGGAACTACTCATACGTTGGCTGACACGCAGAGGCCTCAAAGTCAGCGGGAAGAAAGCCTTTTTGGTCAAAAGGTAAGCTTTATTTTGCGATAGCTCTCTCACTCCAGTAAGGTCCTGCTAGGTCAGGGGTCCCCAACCACTGGTCCGCGGACCGGTACCAGTACTTGGTACCGGGCCGACAAGCCGCACAGAAAAAAGTATATACATAAATATATATATCATCGACGATCAATTAATTCAGGACAAGACGCTCGTCCAGGTCACGTGACATGTTTCCCCAGCCAAGCCCGCAAAGCTAGCAAAAATGAGTCCATCCATCCATCCATCTTCTTCCGCTTATCCGGGGTCGGGTCGCGGGGGCAACAGCTTCAGGAGGGACTCCCAGACTTCCCTCTCCCCAGCCACTTCATCCAGCTCATCCCGGGGGATCCCAAGGCGTTCCCAGGCCAGCTGAGAGACATAGTCTCTCCAGCGCGTCCTGGGTCGTCCCCGGGGTCTCCTACCGGTGGGACATGCCCGGAACACCTCCCCAGGGAGGCGTCCAGGAGGCATCCTGATAAGATGCCCGAGCCACCTCATCTGGCTCCTCTCAACGTGGAGGAGTAGCGACTCTACTCCGAGTCTCTCCCGGATGACCGAGCTTCTCACCCTATCTCTAAGGGAGAGCCCGGACATCCTGCGGAGAAAACTCATTTCGGCCGCTTGTATCCGAGATCTCGTTCTTTCGGTCACGACCCATAGCTCGTGACCATAGGTGAGGGTAGGAGCGTAAATCGACCGGTACATTGAGAGCTTTGCCTTTTGGCTCAGCACTCTCTTCACCACAACGGACCGGTACAGGGTCCGCATTACTGCCGACGCTGTACCGATCCGCCTGTCGATCTCACGCTCCATCCTCCCCTCACTCGTGAACAAGACTCCAAGATACTTGAACTCCTCCACTTGGGGCAGGATCTCATCCCCGATCCGGAGAGGGCATTCCACCCTTTTCCGATCGAGGACCATGGACTCGGATTTGGAGGTGCTGACCCTCATCCCGACCGCTTCACACTCGGCTGCGAACCGTTCCAGCGAGAGCTGGAGATCACGGCCTGAAGAAGCCAACAGCACCACGTCATCTGCAAAAAGCAGAGACGCGATGCTGAGGTCCCCAAACCGGACCCCCTCAACGCCTCGGCTGCGCCTAGAAATTCTGTCCATAAAAATTATGAACAGAATCGGTGACAAAGGGCAGCCTTGGCGGAGTCCAACCCTCACTGGGAACGAATCCGACTTACTGCCGGAAATGCGGACCAGACTCTGGCATCGGTGATACAGGGACCGAACCGCCCTTATCAGTTGGCTCGGCACCCCGTACTCCCGAAGCACCCTCCACAGAACCTCCCGAGGGACACGGTCGAACGCCTTCTCCAAGTCCACAAAACACATGTGGACTGGTTGGGCAAACTCCCATGCACCCTCGAGGATCCTGCCGAGGGTGTAGAGCTGATCCACTGTTCCACGGCCAGGACGAAAGCCACACTGCTCCTCCTGAATCCGAGGTTCGACCTCCCGACGGACCCTCCTCTCCAGCACCCCTGAATAGACCTTACCAGGGAGGCTGAGGAGTGTGATTCCCCTGTAATTGGAACACACCCTCCGGTCCCCCTTCTTAAAGAGGGGAACCACCACCCCAGTCTGCCAATCCAGAGGCACTGTCCCCGATGTCCACGCAACGTTGTAGAGGCGTGTCAGCCATGACAGCCCCACAACATCCAGAGCCTTTAAGAACTCTGGGCGGATCTCATCCACCCCCGGGGCCTTGCCACCGAGGAGTTTTTTAACTACCTCAGTGACTTCGACCCCAGAGATTGGAGAATCCGCCTCAGAGTCTCTAGGCCCTGCTTCCTCAATGGAAGGCGTGTAGGTGGAATTGAGGAGGTCTTCGAAGTATTCTCCCCACCGACTCACGACGTCCCGAGTCGAGGTCAGCAGCACGCCATCCCCACTGTAAACAGTGTTGACGTTGCACTGCTTCCCCCTCCTGAGACGCCGGATGGTGGACCAGAATTTCCTCGAAGCCGTCCGAAAGTCATTCTCCATGGCCTCACCGAACTCCTCCCACGCCCGGGTTTTTGCCTCAGCAACCGCCGAAGCCGCGTTCCGCTTGGCCATCCGGTACCTGTCAGCTGCCTCCGGAGTCCCGCAGGCCAAAACGGCCCGATAGGACTCCTTCTTCAGCTTGACGGCATCCCTTACCGCCGGTGTCCACCAGCGGGTTCGGGGGTTGCCGCCACGACAGGCACCAACGACCTTACGGCCACAGCTCCGGTCGGCCGCCTCAACAATGGAGGCGCGGAACATGGTCCACTCAGACTCAATGTCCCCCGCCTCCCCCGGGACGTGGGAAAAGCTCTGCCGGAGGTGGGAGTTGAAGCTCTTCCTGACAGGAGATTCTGCCAGACGTTCCCAGCAGACCCTCACAGAGCGTTTGGGTCTGCCAGGTCGGACCGGCATCTTCCCCCACCATCGGAGCCAACCCACCACAGGTGGTGATCAGTTGACAGCTCCGCCCCTCTCTTCACCCGAGTGTCCAAAACATGCGGCCGCAAATCCGATGACACGACTACAAAGTCGATCATCGAACTGCGGCCTAGGGTGTCCTGGTGCCAAGTGCACACATGGACACCCTTATGTTTGAACATGGTGTTCATTATTGAAAATCCGTGTCGAGCACAGAAGTCCAACAATAGAACACCGCTCGGGTTCAGATCAGGGGGGCCGTTCCTCCCAATCACGCCCTTCCAGGTCTCACTGTCATTGCCCACGTGAGCATTGAAGTCACCCAGTAGAACGATAGAGTCCCCAGAAGGAGCGCTCTCCAGCACTTCCTCCAGGGACCCCAAGAAGGGTGGGTACTCTGAGCTGCTGTTTGGTGCATAGACACAAACAACAGTCAGGACCCGTCCCCCCACCCGAAGGCGGAGGGAGGCTACCCTCTCGTTCACCGGGGTGAACCCCAATGTGCAGGCGCCCAGCCGGGGGGCAATAAGTATACCCACACCTGCTCGACGCCTCTCACCGTGGGCAACTCCAGAGTGGAAGAGAGTCCAGCCCCTCTCGAGAGGGCTTGTACCGGAACCCAAACTGTGTGTGGAGGCTAGTCCGACTATATCTAGTCGGAATCTTTCTGCCTCACACACCAGCTCGGGCTCCTTTCCAGCCAGAGAGGTGACATTCCATGTCCCAAGAGCCAGCTTCTGCAGCCGGGGATCAGACCGCCAAGGTCCCCGCCTTTGGCTGCCGCCCAGCTCACATTGCACCCGACCCCTTCGGCCCCTCCCACAGGTGGTGAGCCCATGGGAAGGGGGACCCACGTTTCCATTTCGGGCTATGCCCGGCCGGGCCCCATGGGCGAAGGCCCGGCCACCAGACGCTCGCCTTCGAGCCCCGCCTCCAGGCCTGGCTCCAGAGGGAGGCCCCGGTGACCCGCGTCCGGGCGAGGGAAAACTAAGTCCATTTATATCACTCATCATAAGGGGCTTGTGAGCTGTGCTTTGTCTGGCCCCTCACCTAGGACCCGTTTGCCATGGGTGACCCTACCAGGGGCATGAAGCCCCCGACAACATGGCTCCTAGGATCATAGGGGCACGCAAACCCCTCCACCACGATAAGGTGACGACTCGCGGAGGGGGCAAAAAATGAGTATGAATTTATTTTGAAAAATATAAAAACATTGGCGATTCACTCCCAATTACATCCGTCAGTTCAGGTCACGAGACATTTCACCTCAGTCGAGCCCGCAAAGCAAGCGAATTCATATTCGCAAGAAACAGAGATGTTTGGAAAGCTTCTTCGGAGAGGGAAAAAAGCCCAATGAGGAGACGGAAGAAGAAGAGGCTGCGACTTCTAAGAAAAGGAAAGCTGCATTCAAAAGAAAATTTTTGGAGTCCTACTTAAAATATGGATTTATCACCACAAGTGATTCTGACGCGCCAAGCCCACTCTGCATAATATGCGGCGACAGGCTAGCTAATGAAGCAAAGAAGCCTGAAAACTGCTTTGGCTCATGGAGACCAAGCATCCTGCATTAAAAGACAAAACCACTTCAAAAAATATTTTTGACACGTAACCGGTCAGTGGCGCAAAAAAGGTTGGGGACCACTGTGCTAGGTAACCTCGTGTTGCTGACTTTCCTGAAAATTGATCGATAAACATAGTGTGGAACAACCTAAACGTTTTCTGACATGCAGAGACCTTAAAGTCAACTGAAGCCGTTTTAGTCGAGAGGTAAGCGTTATTGTGTGATAGCTCTCTCACTCAGGTGAGGTCCTGCAAGCTAACCAAGCTAACCTCGTTGGCCCATTTCCATCGACAAAATGCAGAAAGCATATACATATATCAGGGATGAGAATGGCAAATGAAAAAAAATACTCAAAAGTAGCTGGGGTCTGGGGGCCGCATGCTCCACTGGGGGGCCCAGTGGGGGCCTCAGTGGGCCAGGGGCCACAGGCTACCATTGGGGGCTGCAGGGGGCCAGGGGCCACAGGCCCCTATTGGGGGCCACAGGACCCACAGGAGCCCATTTGGGGCCACAGGGAGCCAGGGGCAACGTTCCAGAGGGGGCTCAGAGGGCAAAGCTCCCTGGAAACCCCTGGGTTTTGGCAGTATAGCAACCCCAAAAACATTAATTTTATCACTCAATTTCAACAGTTTTGTTAAAAAATATATCCCTGCTTGGTGGGCTACCAAGGTGAATACAATAGATCAAAATGACACAATCAATTCTGGAGTTTTTCCTTTGGATGAAAACTGTTAATTTTTTGCAATATCTATCTATCTATCTATCTATCTATCTATCTATCTATCTATCTATCTATCTATCTATCTATCTATCTATCTATCTATCTATCTATCTAATTTACGGATATGTTCCGTCAGGCAGGTGGTTACAGACTGTGTTCCGAGTTGCAAGATGACGCTGCTCTCGAGCCATGCCCATCTGAAGCAGTTCCTGATCCCGTTCGACTTGTCTATTTCCCTGGCACGATCCTCGTCTTTTTTCTCTAAAACGGTCGCCATGCTGGCTAAAACTTTTGCTAATTAGGCAAACGAGTAGGCAAATGATGTGACGAAAGTAGTGCCAAAATCCTGCCGAAAATAAGGCGGCTGTTGTCGCAATACTGCTGTCAGCAGTCCCATATAAAAAAAACATTTCTCAACGGATCCACACGATTCACAAAAATGATACTTCCGACAGAAAAAAACACGGAAATCCGCGGATCTGCGGAAGATTCTCATCCCTGATATATCTGTGTTTGGTGACATTATTTACTTCAAACCTCTGCCGTTTAAAAGCTTATACCCAGCGAAAGCATTTCTCTCGGCTCATCCACGGCCTTGGAAAAGATATGAAGAAAACTCCCCTCCCGGCAGGCACCAAAGCAGCAGTGTTTGGTTGTAACCATGATAGGTCCATTAATGTTATTTCTGATAAAAACTAGCTAGTTGGTCCTTTGCGCTCAAGTTGTTCACTACCTGTGCGGCTGTTAGGGGAAGAGGATGCAAGAGGACTTCAATCCCAGTTCCATAACATGTTTGTTTGTTCCTTCTGTACTGTCCCTGGCCCATGTGTACTTTATGTCTGATGGTCAGGTCGCCCTGATCCTTAGGTTTCATCCTGGAATAGTGGTTAGTATGCTATTCCCTGAACTAAAGTAAAGTACAATAACACAGGATATACAAAATTACATGTCGTTGTAAAGAAGACATGACTGAAACATTACATTTGATAATATGGTTATACAGTCAAACCTCGGTTTTCGAACGTTCGAGATTTTTTGCTTCGGTTGTCGAACAAAAATTCGGAGGTCGAACCGCACGAGATGAGCCGAGAGGACCCGAGTAAACCCGACCGTGCGACCCGGATGCCGACTGACTCCGTTCGTTGTTATTGTATTTTCGTTACTTTGAGGAATGTATTAACCCCTAATCATGCCTCCAAAGAAAGCAAGTGGGAGCAGTAAAGCCATCCTCAAACACAAAGACGCTCTTAAAGCAATGCGACAGTGAGCACCCGGCGCGCTGCAGTTGCGCGATTGGACAAAATTAAGCTCCCTGTGCACTGAGGTCCACTCAAATTTTGGAAAGCACATCAGGACTTTAAAAATATTTTCTAAATTTCAGCGACAGCTCTGTCACAATAATGCGACCAGCGCGGTGCAGTTGAGCGGTCGGCGGCGCGATACGGTTGCGTGTTCGGCGGTGCGCTGCTGTTGCATGATCGGACAAAAATGCGCAAATGAAAAAATGCTTAAAAAAGGGTTTTTTTCAGTCTTGGAATGGATTAAAATTTTTTCCTTTATTTGTAATGGGAAAAATAGATTGGGAATTCGAACGATTCACTTCTCGAACCGCCTTCTGGAACGGATTGTGGTCGAAAACCGAGGTTTGACTGTATATAATTTCCTTCTCAGCGGCTCTTGTGTTTGTCCCACCACGGCGCATGCGCAGTTCGCTGTTCTAAAAATAGTAACTTAGGGGTAATTGTGACAAGCCCCATTGGGCCAAGAAGGCCCGGATGGCGATCTTCAGGAAATTTTGGGACGCCCCGTGGATGGGGGCAGAAACCAAAACTGAATTTTGCTGCATGCTTCGCACTTTTGTCGTGAGCCAGAACAACACACGAGTTTGATCCATGCAAGGCCGAGAGTGTTCTTACCTGATCGGTGCACCACACCCAGGTGGCGATGATGGTGAGTCCAAAGATGAGTCCCGGCCAAGGCAGGTCGGAGGACACGGGGTCTCGCAGCATGTGGAAGGCGTCAGCGCGTGGGAGGTGGCACGTGGTGTTGATCACCGTGGCCGCGGGAACGGATGACATGTAGGCCTCCATCAGACCCTCGTACCAGCCCACTTTGGAGAACGCTGCATGGCACACATGCACACACACACGCACGCACGCACGCACACACACACACACACACACACACACACACACACACAGACACACACACACAGGCGTTACTGCCGCTTTGTGCGCATTGGCGTGAGTACGCGCGTGCGTCCTACCGATGAACATGAGCGTGAAGGCTCCGCCCACCATTACAACAGTCTGGAAGGCGTCCGTGTAGATGACCGCTGACAAACCTCCTGCACGCCGCATGGTTAGCACGTCATGTTAAGCAAGTCAACTGGAGATGCCAAGTCTCGTCTTTTGCCTCTTCAGCTTTTAAATTAGCATGCCTGAGAGTGTGGGACTTTGAGAAATTGTGAGTTTTGGGGAAGAGACCAGCCGGACGGCCAAGACCCCCCCCCCCACCCCCACCCAAAGAATGTCATGTAAAAAGCAGCATGCGTCACGTGTTGCCCGTGTCTACCTGCCATGGTGTACACACACGAGAGCAGAAGCAGAATTGCGGTGGACAAGTACAGATTCCAGCCAAAGGAAACTTTGATGAACAACGCACCGGAGAAAAAGTCCGTCTGCAACACAAGCGCGTAAATGTCCACCACATGTTTGTTTGCACTCGCGCAGCGCGTGCCCTACAGCAAGTTTGGTGAAGATATACAGGACCAGGGACAGGATGGACATGTACATCTGGATCCTGCGTCCTCCGAAGCGCTTGGCCAGGTATTCAGGCATGGTCACCACCCCGGCCGCTGCGTACACCGGGATGAAGATCCAGCCCAGAGCCACTAAGACCCACACTGCCTACATGCACACGGCAGGAGGAAGGCCTGATCAGAGAAGAAGCCACCCACCTGAACCCCCTCCGCTTTTTTTTTGTTTACATTCAACTCAAAGCCGCCCACAGCGAGGCCGCCAGCCGCTGCTGTTCCAGCCAAGCCGATGAAGGCGCCACTTCCAATGTTACTTGACATCAGGGACGCTCCAATCTGCAAGATGAACAATGCCATAGATCAGAGGTGCTCAAACTTTTTCAGCTCAGCAGCTACTTTTAAAATGACCAAGTCACAACGATCTACCCACTACAATTAAATAAATAAATAAATAAATAAATAAATAAATAAATAATATAGTGCGTGTATTTTTGTAACGCACTTAGAAAATGACATTGTGAGAAAAAAGTCCAACTCCCATTCCGTATAAAAGTGATACGTTTTTGGCTTCTTACTTGGTCCAGCAACCCCACTAATTTTTGATGGTCATAAACTTTCTTTTGTTTAAAAGAAAAAAGCTTGTAAACTTCGGCGGTTTGTGTGTGCGCGTCCGTTAAACATGCTGCGGTGAGGGGTTGTAGTCACTGTCTATTGCGCATGTGCGGTTCACTGTGATTGCCTCCCGACAGGCCTACCTGTATGTCAATCAAGCGATGGGCTGGATTGTAGCATACAGCATTTTTTTTTTTTTAAACGTCATGCGATCGACCAGTAGTAGCTTGGCGATCGACTGGTTGATCGCGATCGACGTATTGAGCACCCCTGCCATAGATGGATGGAATGATGGGTCCATGTTCCGGGGAGTCGTACTCACAGGCCACCACGTCATGGATCGGCTGGCTAGGAAGTACCCGCCGACTGTGCTGCTGTTGGCCTTCATGGACGCCTGAGAACAAGATTTTTTGGACACTGCATTAGGTGCGGTACTAAGTTAAATTGACCTGACAGAGTAGATCAGTAGTTAAATTGTTATTGACACGACCTGTTCTGCATTACGCATAGTGAAGTGTAATTTGGAATCCCCTCTATTTTCTGTAGGTAGCCTCAGAATGTCCACCTGGCGTCAGTGATATAATTCTATTCTATATTTGCTGGTCAGGGAGACTTCAGTTTCAGCAATGTATGCAATCCTATAATAAGGTAAAGTGGCTGTTGTCGTCAATCACCAACAGCGTTGGTCAAGTTCTCCTTTTTAGGACTGAAGTAAACTAGTAGATTGAAAACCGCAGCTGGTACACAAAGCCATGACATCAGCTCCTTGCCAGGTATAAAAGATACGGGCCTGACAGAGGTTGGGGGGGCTTTTTACATCCATGCCTTGGGGCCACTCAACTTTTTGGAAAGACTTCACTCTGACATCGGTTGAATAAACTCTTTTCCCAATCAGCCGTGTGTCCCTGAAGTGTTCATTTGTCTGGAACCAGCCACCGACCACCGAGTGTTTTTTGGAGACCAGCGAAGCAACAAAAACCATATACCACAATAGCTGTTGGAAATTATATACTTTTTATCATTGGATTCTATGTAACTACTTTTGTGTGCAAGATTCTCCGCAGTATGTGACCATCTAGCCTCGTGAAAATGACTTGGGGGCATATGGCCGGCTAATGACTCCAGTCATTAGCCGCGCTATACAATAAGCCCCATAGTTAGCTAGACATGTTCAGATCATGAGATTGTCATGGGATGGCTGAAGCAGACAGAGGTCTTATTTAAGTTGAAGTCATGAGTACGGCACAGGGATGTATTCCCAGGGCCACTAAGACTACGTCTTTGTTAAGCTAATAGTCATGAGACGTCCATACTGCTCCGTCCATAAGAGTATCCCCTTTGTTCTGTGGTAATGAGATATAACTATGGAATGTACTTCCTGCCTGGGAACCTACCCGATCATGTACACTTGCCCAATTGTTTCTTTCTCAATAAAAGGCACGGCTAAACTCAGAAGAGCGCGGATCTCAGCCACACTTGCTGCGTGTGTCTGGGGTGCGCCCTTCTGCGCAGAAGAAAACGCTAAGCCAAAAAGACCTACCGCCTCTGAGATTGATTTCAGATAAATGTTGTCAACCCAACATTCTTGGGGGCTCGTCCGGGATTTCCTGAAAATCTGCTCGCTGATCCGAGGAATGTTGAAGACGCCGAATCCGTGCACGGCAGAGGTCACAGGACGCCTGAAGGAAAGCCCTGGGGAGCAATGTTCATCCACCAGGCCGGCGTCCGGTTCAGCACCTCTCGGCAGCGATGATTGACGGAATCTTCAAAAGAAATCTCTCAGAGACTCGGTGAGACCTCTTCGTTGGCCGCGTGGTTGGGGTATTTTAGTCCCCAGAAAAAGGGTACCCGGGTAAGGACGGCGGAGTCCTTGTTGTGAATTCCAAGTGATAGGAATTTGGTCTACAGATGGAACTTGTAGACGGAAATACACCTCGTTGTGTTAAGAAAATTCCGCGGTGTGAATGTGTGTGAATGGTAGCCCGTATCACTCGCTATTGTGCTGCATGTAACATGGTGGGAAGAAATGGCGAATTTCTGTGGAATTCCTCACCAGAAAACTGGTCGAAGCAGGAATTACCTCAGAAAGTTGTTATTGCACTAAAAAAACATTCCATCTTTAGAAATCCCTATGATTTAAATGTTGAACTAAATTGATTAAAATGGGGGGCCGTCAAAGTGTTACTGACAATGTATCAGGGGATGAGAAGTATACGTTAAATGAGTTACCAAACTTGAGGCCGCAAGTATGATTGTCAGACAATGAAGCCATGAAAGGCCACTAATGTGAGAAAAAATAAATAAAAATAGTAAAACCAAAACATCAAATAGAGGAAGACGTTTGATTTCAGATAAATGTTGTCAACCCAACAATAGCAACACACAATTTTGGATTATTTTATATAATTTTGCGTCACCATAATACAATTTGTAACAATTTAAGCAAGACAATAACATACCGTTTTGACTCGAATATAAGTCGATGTTTTTTTGCATTGAAATAAGACTGAAAAAGTGGGGGTCGTCTTATATTCAGGGTCTAGACATTATAGCCATTTTCACTTTTGCGCAGCGGTAAGTTAAAGGTTGCTGGTATCGACTGAGTATGCTGCTGTGATCGTGTGCGTCTTTGACACAAAGTAAGTTTATACATTTCATTACTACTGTCCACTGTTGTGCCGTTTGTCCGATCGCGGTTTGTTTCGTGTGCGCGCCGTTTGATTGACAGCTCCGGAGCGCTCATCATCGACTGAGTATGTTGCTGTGATCGTGTCCGTCTTTGACATTCAGTAAAGCAATCGAAACTGAACGACGTCTTCCCTCCTGTGTTCTGACCGACACCCGGGGGTGAAAAGAGCATAACCATCCGAGCCAACCCCCTATATCACATGTGTCAAACTCAAGGCCCGGGGGCCAGATACGGCCCGCCACATCATTTTATGTGGCCCGCGAAGACAAATTGTGCATCAAATTCGTGTCTCATTACTAGAATTGCAAATTGTCTTCACTTTTAATATCTTTTTTTTTTAAATATTTGACCAGTTTTTACTCGTCTGATTTGAAAACGAATTATTTGTCAGTTTTTACTGTATATAATATGAGGTGCTCATACATTTATTTGGGTTGACAGTCATAATGGCCCTCCCAAAGAAGCTATGACTACAATGCGGCCCGCGAAAGAAATGAGTTTGACACCCCTCATATATATATATATATATATATATATATATATATATATATATATATATATATATATATATATATATGACATATATATATATAGGGCCAATACAGTCTTCAGGCTCCCCAACAATAGCGGTAGCAGTTTGCATTATTTTATTGCAATGTTTTTCCTTATTCAGATTTGTTTCAAGACTACAGTTAGATTTCACTTTGATGGTTAATGCAGTTATTGCAGTTTTGTGGTTTTATCACAGTAGATTGGTTTATTTATATTTCAAAAACCAGTAGCCATTCATTTACAAATGGAATTGCACTTTAGTTTACATATTTAAATGTTCAGATATGAAGATGTGATAGACAGTTTTTACGTGATTTGAATCAGGCAAAATGATATGCTTTTTTTCTCGAATATATTGTTATAATCATTTGTTTCAGATGTAGTTATTTTCTGTATAAAAATCAAATTTGGTGTTCAAAAAGTCCTTTCTCAAACTTGAGTCTTGGAAAAGAGGGGGTAGTCTTATAATCGGGGTCGTCTTATATTGGGGCCAATACAGTATTTAGCATAAGGAGTATCGATGATCATAGTATGGGTTATGTGTTAAGTTGATCATTCCGAGACAAGATGTATGTGTTAGTATTGATGTTGCAATGTATAATAGATATCCAACATGTATTTTACATTGTTGTTCCATTTACACACTAATGTATTGAGGGTTGAGTGAGGACAAAGAGACAGCAAGGGATGACTAATTGGTGGAAAGCTTGGGTCCCACACATGAGCGTGACCCGGAGGTCACCTCATCCAGTTGAGGCCCAGGCAGGATTAACGTTAATCGTGATACCACTTGCTGGATGGCTTAGGTCCCACGTATGAGTCTGACCTGGAGGTCACTTCATCTGGTTGAGGCCTAGGCAGGATGTAACGTTAATTAATAGTGATACCACTTGCTGGAAGCCTTGGGTCCCACACATGAGTCTGACCCGGAGGTCATCTCATCTGCCCCAGGCAGGATGTAACGTTAATAATGATACTACTTGGTGGAGGACTGCAGATGACTCATGAGCCTGATCCAGAGGTCACCTCCAGGCCTGGCAGGATGCAGCAGTGGTTTATTTTAAATCAAATACAGGATACTGCATAGAAATCAAAACTGCAATAACGCATGCACACCTGACCCAGAGGTCACAGGATGCAGCTGCAGTCTATTCTAGAAGCATATGAGTCATATGAGGACAACATATTACCTAATGGACGAATACTGTCATACGACGTACATACAGCCTATAAAACAGGGGTGTCAAACTCGTTTTTTTCACGGGCCGCATTGTAGTCATAGCTTCTTACGGAGGGCCATTATGACTGTCAACCCAAATGAATATATGAGCACCTCATATTATATACAGTAAAAGCTACAAAACAAACTGACAAATAACTTGCTTTCAAATCAGACGAGTAAAAACTGGTCAAATATTTAAAAAATATATATCTTAAAAGTGAAGACAATTTGCAATTCTAGTAATGACACACAAATTTGATGCACAATTTCTCTTTGCGGGCCACATAAAATGATGTGGCGGGCCGCATCTGGCCCCCGGGCCGTGAGTTTAACACCTGTGCTATAAAAGGTTTGTTCCGAACGAGAGCAGCAGCTGCCCGGAGCAAAGAACGCCTTCAGACGATAATAGATTTTTCATTCTTTTTGAGATCAGACCAAAATCTACTAAGATGAATTCCTAGTGTCTTCGAAATTTCAAGATAGGAGAGGGGAAATCAGCTCCTGTGGCAGCAAGAGGGAGATGCCATATTAGAGCGCTTTCTCCTCAAGGTAGGCCTATCTTTTTACACAGACTTTGGATTTTTGGAACAAAAGCGAATTGATCAGTCGACTTTTCCACCAAATAGCATTTTATACTTTTTGTCTCTTGTCCTCTTTTTGCTACTTTTTGAGTTTTCAGGAGAACTTCGAGACTGAATAATTTTGCTCTGAGTGGAATTATTGTTGTTTGTTCAAACAATTGAGACTTGTGATTATTTTTCTTACTTATTCATTAAATTTCTACTTTATAATCATTTAATTTTGATTGATTATTTTGATTCTTAGAACTTTAAATCTCTTTTGTCTCTCTATTATAGTCATACTGTAAACCGTTCAGTTCTTTTTAAAGTGAAGACAGCTTTAATCCTTAACATCGTGAATTGTCAGATCTGGTTCAAAATAGTTATCTTAAGCTTAGCTACGTGCAGGTGTGCGCTAGTGTAGATTAACGAATCTCCGCGGTCTTAACAAAGACAGCTAAATATATCAGAGATTTAACAAAAGCCCAAATCCACGAAGAGACCCGTTTTGAACGCCGTCATTCTGACGCCGTGTCTTGACCTTAGTCACCCCACACGAGCGTCGCTTGACTTTAGCGGGATTGGTGTCCTGAAAAGATTAAATTGATTCCTTCTAAAGGGAAATGTGCTTTCGGCAGTTTGCAAACATATTTTTAAAGTTGTGTTAATATCTAGTGCTCGTGTGGATTGGTGGGTGGCGAAGAATGTGGAGGCAAAAAGCATGAACTTGTTTTCTTCGAAGTGTTGTGGAATAGGCCCAGACAGGGAGTACCGGACGAGAACACCTCAAGGTCGGTGAGAAACGAGAACATCACGTCCAGGTGGTCGGGCTTCGCGGGAAAAACCCAACCGCTTGACCTCAGCAATAACACAGACACGGGGAGGAGATGGCCATCGACCAATCATCTCACAATGTTTTGCATGATTTAATATTCATATTGTTTCTTCAAAACTGGGCAACCCGGAAGAATGTGTCGTCTTTTGGTGGTCACAAAAACGCACGAGTTTTAGTGTGAGGGACCCGGGACCCAGGCCTGTATTAGTGCGCTTTGTCAGGAATAAACAATTGGTAAATTTGGTCTGATTGATCTACTGGTCTTCTCTTTGACAGAACGAACTCAAAAAATTGTTAGGTGCGCCAGTGTGGATTGGGACATAGCAACTCATGTGTTAAGTGTTGATCGCAATTTGGAGTCAGATCAATAACTAAAATCCGTAACCTAACACTTCAGAATTAATTTCTTAGAGGCGGTTAGCAACTCGGACGAGTCTCTTCACCCCTAGCTTATTTTACTGTCGTCTCCCCATAAGAGCTGCATTAGAGCGGCGGGAACAAAGGAGAGTTTTAACCCTTTAAACGCCGGTCGCTTACGTTTGATAAGTGCAGGATTTGACACAGTCCAGTAAGGGAGAATTACTCGATTTCATCTGACCAGTGGAATAAGTGTAAGTGTGAGGGTGCACGCGTGCGAGCGCACCGACCCAGACTCCGACGGCCATGACAAGGAGCAGGTAGATCACCACCACCACGATGTCGGCCGTCTCCGTGGCCGCCGGTCCGGGAGGTGTTGCCATGGCGACACCTGGGATGCTTTCTGCAAGAGCCAAGGTCAGCTTCAGAGTAGAAAAGACTCGCTGCTGACATTTGCACATGACTCAGTTGACCTTTCTGAAACAGTGCCGTGTGATGCTTGCCAAAAATGGCCACAACAAACATCATCTGTTTACAACAGGTTGCTTACCAGCTCAGTGGCTTAGTGGTAGAATGTCTGCCCTGTGACTGGAAGGTTGTGGGTTTAAACCCCAGCCGGGTCATACCAAAGACTATAAAAATGGACCCATTTCCTCCCTGCTTGGCACTCAGCATCATGGGTTGGAATTGGGGGGTTAGATCACCAAATGGTTCCCGAGCGCAGCACCGCTGCTGCTCACTGCTCCCCTCTCCCCCAGGGGATGGATCAAAATCACACGGGGATGGGTTAAATGCAGAGGACAAATTTCACCACACCCAGATGTGTGTGTGTGACGATCATTGGGACTTTTAGGATTGCGCTAGAATGAATGGCTGGCTGCATGCAGTTTGGCGCGCGGGATTCCCCTGACGGCGTGCCGAGGAAGCAACGCGTAATGCTCGGCCGAACAAGATTTTGAAACTCGGGGCCAAACTCCACCCCCCGCCCGCATGTAAAAATCCTTATCATCATGTTGTCCCATTCGTTCGGTATTGTTTCGTCCTAAGACACGCACGCCTGCTCGTCTCATGGTCGAGTACTTGACCTTTTGGACTTCTGAACCGTGACATGTCATTAAATAATAAACATACGCCAAACAGCACAGTCATCAGTTTTGGTCAATTAGAACAAAGAGGACAAAAATAAACCCAATGGGAAAAACGTTAGTATAGAAAAACAGGTTGAGAAAAAAGTATCACACAACAATCCCTCGCTACATCGCGGTTCATCTCTTGAGGCTTCAGTATATCGCAGATTCACCCCCACCCCCGCAAAAATCTAAATAAAAATTCTCAATTGAGGAATTATGGCATGAAAGTTGACCACATGCCAGCAGAAGGCAGGGAGTGCCCACATAACTGCAAATAATGCAGTGCGTACACTTGTACCTTTTTATAAAAAAGTTGTTATAATCAAAGTCAAAGTCAGCTTTGTCAATTTCTTCACATGCCAAAGACACACAAAGAAACCGAAATTTCGTTCCCCGCTATCCCACGGTGACAAGACATGGCACACAATAGACAATCAAGTAAACAACAGCGTGCTGAATAAATAATGAATAAATAACACAACAAATAAATAATAGTAGTTCTAAAGACATATTTACAGTATTGTACCTTGCTATAATTGTTTTTATAATAATAAAAGAGTTCTAAAAACATGTTTACAGCGTGTACACTTGTACCTTGTTATAAATAAGTTGTTATATCAAAGTCAAAGTCAGCTTTATTGTCAATTTCTTCACATGCCAAAGACACAAAGAAACCGAAATTTCGTTCCCCGCTATCCCACGGTGACAAGACATATCAAGACAATAGACAATCAAGTACACAACAGCGTGCTGAATAAATAATGAATAAATTACATAAATAAGAGGAGCAAAAAGGAGCAAGTGAGCGTACAGCAGACATTCCAGAAAATACCGCAAAAGTGCAGCACGCTACGCAGAAGGGGGTAGCGAGTTCAGGGTCCTAACAGCCTGGAGAATGAAGCTGGGCTGTTAGGACCCTGAACTCGCTATTAATGAGTTCTAAAAAGAAATTTACAGTATGTATAAATCTACTTATGTTACACACACACACACACACACAGAATCTGCGCTCACCTTGCGTGTCAGCAGACATGTCGTCGCAGTGCTCCGCTCCGCCTCGTCTGCCTCATCTTGGCGTGACATCCAACTAATAATTAATCTGCCGGGAGTTTGACCGTGCCAAAGACATCACGCGCCATCGGCACACATGCTCATCAAGCGGGTGTCGACGCCCAAAGTTGAAATTGGGAGGAGAGAAAAGCGGGCGAGCCAGCACCGCGACTCATTTGGCAACAAACAAGCTGACATGTCCAAGGCCAACTTTGTCACAGCACAACTTTATTTCTTTAGGATGCACTCTTACGGGAGGACGCGTTTACAAAAGTTCCTGCAACGCTCACAGTTTGGGAGGTCCCATCAGTCTCCAGCCTTCCGTCTTGGACACTTTGCCAAAGAAGGCCAGCGTTCCCAAAGCCAAACACGCCGATGTGCCCGTTGCCGCGCTGTGGGCTACACGCACGGACACACACACACGCACGTACAGACACACACAGAAAAGAAAAAGGACAAAATAAAATAATCCACAACAAGCTGAGCAGGTATTAAGAACCATCTGAGACACGCGAGCACTTGACAGTCAGTCAAATCCAACAGCACTGTGTAAAAAAAAGACAACAAAGGGGGTCTGAAGTGCCCGCAGTGTCATCACAATGATGTCACAGTGATGTCGCAATGATATCACTCGGTGCCACCGCTGGTCAGGACGACGATGTTGACGGTAGGTAAGGACATTGAAGGAGGGGAGGGTTAAATTTTTTTTTTTTTTTTGTTAAAAAGCAGACCCCCCCCCCAACACACACACACACACACACACACACACACACACACACACACACACACACACACACACACACACACACACACCGTCTACTTACTCCTGGCCCCCAGAAAGATGCCGGAAGCGCAGCCGCCTACAAAGTAGTTGAGCGGATCGTCCGGAGCTTCACGGGCCTGAGCGCTGAGACACGTCGCCATGCCAAAGATGGCGCCCATCGCGGCTGGAGAAGGAAACGCAAAACCGTCAAAAAGATGAAGTCGAGCCAAATGTGGATGTGAAGCACGGCAGAAGCTAATCATGGTAACAGTCACGTCCGCATTCACGTAACCGAGGTAACGACCACGTTTGCATTTTAAAGGGGTGGGCAAAATAAAAAATATGCCAATCCATGTGTTGTTGTGCCCTTAGTCGAAAGAAGAGCCGAGATGCTCTGGCTTTTACGAGACGTCTGCAATAAGCTGAAAAGCAACACTGCAGCTCTACAAAGCCACCTCATATGGTCACACTACTGGTATTAATGTAACTGTGGGAATGATTCAGCCGTCTTATGTACAGTAAGTATGGCAACCACGGTCAGGCCGGCGGTCTCTTACCCATGGTAACGGTGACGTTTCCGGCCCGCTGCACAGCTTCCATCGCAGTTTCGGGCTGGAAGGCGACGATGTGGTAGGCCGAGCCCACCAGGCCTGAAAAACACAAATTACATGCTGGGTGAAGCTCAAAGGTGGCCAGTGCGCCTCGTTTATCATTCATCAGCAGCCTCGTTTGATCTTGTTGACGCACAAACTGGAGAAAATGGTGACAACTTGAGGTGTCGCGTGTGGTTGCATCGCGGGACTTTCGTGAGATGAATTCCTTGTTGATCCCAAAGCAAGCACATGGAAGCTTTTTTACAGGAATAAAATATTTTCCTAAACTGCTAAACCAACCAGGAACTTGTCAATATTTGACGTAAGTGGGAGCGCAATTAGCTATGTTACACTACTTGATTATGACGTCATGATGGCGCCGCGGATGGCCACCACGCTGAGTCGCTCTCTGTTTCTTTGTCTTATTTTGTGTGTTTTCTGTGTCTTCTGCTGTCCATCCTGGATCACTTTTACTAGAGAAGCACTGTTAAACATCGGTCAGTCTTCTTCTGGTATTTTCTCTCCTGTTCCCTCTGATTCAGACTGTTTGTCGGAGATTTTAGCCGAAGCGGCGGTGCTATACAAGCTAGCGCAACGGCGGCGACGCGGAAAACGAGCCGGAGCCCTCGTAAAGCTGAGGCAGAGAGGGTTCCGTTCTGCCCTACCGTCAATTTATCTGGCGAATGTCCGCTCCCTGGCGAACAAGATGGACGAACTGCTGCTCCTCACTTCAAGGAACACGGACTTCAGCAGATCCGCCGCGCTGTGTTTTGTTGAGACGTGGCTTAGCGAACGAACCCCCCACCACGCCATGGAGTTAGCTGGGTTTTGGCTAACGCGTGCAGATCGCAGCGCAGAGCTCTCAGGAAAATCAAAGGGAGGTGGTCTCTGTTTCTACATTAATGAACGTTGGTGGACTGATGTCATGGTGTTGAAAGAGTTTTGCAGCCCTCTCCTAGAAACACTTTTCATAAACTGCCGGCCGTTCTATTCACCACGGGAGTTCTCCTCGATCGTCATGGCGGCTGTTTACATTCCACCACACGCACGTGCGAGTGAAGCCACGCAGATGCTGGCTGACCAGGTGACAGACATGGAGAAACTTCTACCAAATTCACTAATCATTGTTCTGGGTGATCTTAACAGGGCGAACCTCGCACACAAACTCCCCAGATACAGACAGCACATAACGTGTCCCACCAGAGGGGCACAGACACTGGACCACTGCTACACCGTAATTAAGGATGCATACCACTCTGTGGCTTGTGCAGCTTTAGGACTCTCGGACCACTGTCTAGTTCAGTGTTTCCCAACCACTGTGCCGCGGCACACTGGTGCCGTGAGAGACGTTCAGCTGTGCCGTGGGACTGTCCAATATTAATTACGGAGCGCATTGTAAACAGCATCGCCAAACCACTGGTCAGTTCACGCAAGGCCTGGTCAGCCACTTGCTAATCGTGCATGTGTGGAGAATCGGAGAATCTTGAGATTTGATATTGTGTCGATATGATTGTATTGCATCGGCACATATTCAGTTTATGTGTGTGTTGCTGTGTGCTTTTGCTAACAGTGACAGACACTATGACGGTTGTGGTGCGTTTGTGGTCCGATGGAAATCAGAGAATGCAGTTCAACCGGATAACCTGGATTGGTTATTTTTCACATCCGTAAAATAAGCAGTCAAGTCGAGACTCCTCGACTGTGATAGCCACTCAGCTGCTGTCAGAACAGCAGAGCGTCTTTAAAAGTGACTTTGTTCTTATTGTTGCAATATTTATAGACCTAGTCTAAAACAGTAAACAAAATCACGTTGATTATTTTATTTTAATCACAATCACTTTAAATAGTTTATTTCTTACACAAACCTTTTTAAAAAACTGTCCCTTTCATTTAAAAAAAGGAAAACAATTTAAAGAATATTTAGTATTTATTTCTATTAAATTATTCGACTCTCCATACATATATAGGAATAGGACTCTACGTGTTTCGTTGTAATATAACTGATTTTAATATAGGAGCTTAACAGATTTTTGTTGGCAGTGTGCCGCGAGATTTTTTCCAATGAAAAGGTGTGCCATGAATGAAAAAAGGTTGGGAAACACTGGTCTAGTTCATCTGATCCCGGCCTACAGACAGAAACTAAAGACTTCTAAGCCTGTGGTGAGGACTGTGAGGAAGTGGACAGCGGAGTCAAGGCAGGACCTCCAAGCCTGCTTTGACTGCACCGATTGGAGAGTTTTTGAAGCTGCAACTTCAGACCTGCATGAACTCACTGACACCGTCACATCATACATCAGTTTTTGTGAGGATCTGTGTGTGCAGACTAAGACCTTCTGCACGTACAAAAACGACAAACCTTGGTTTACACCGAACCTCAGGTAGCTGCTCAAAGTCAAGGAGGAGGCCTACAGGAGCGGTGACCAGGACCTGTTCAAGCAGACCAGAAACACACTGAACCGAGAGGTCAGGAAAGCCAGGTGTTACGGGGAGAGCCTGGAGAGACACCTCTCTGCCAATCTTGATCCCTCAACAGTGTGGAAAGGTCTGCAGAGCATCACGGGCTTCAAGAAACGAACCCCCCGTCCTGTGGAGAGCCCAAGGCTTGCTAACCAGCTAAACAGGTTCTACTACAGGTTTGATCGGTCCTCCCACACAACGGGACCTCCTGCAGCACAATCTACATACTCACCTCCCCCCACAACTGCTCTGTCCACACCTCCATCACCGTGGTCACCGACTCTCTCTCTTGCAGAGGCCGCGCCCGCACTCCAGATCCGCGAGGAGGAAGTGCGCCAGATGTTCCGGAGACAAAAGATCAGGAAGGCACCGGGCCCAGACGGCGTGTCACCTTCCTGCTTGAAAGTCTGCGCTGAGCAGCTGGCGCCCACTTTTGCACGGATCTTCAATCGTTCCCTGGAGCTGTGTGAGGTGCCCTCGTGCTTCAAGAGCCCCACCATCGTTCCAGTGGCCAAGAAGCCCGCCATCACAGGTCTGAATGACTATAGACCTGTTGCACTGACATCTGTGGTCATGAAATCTTTCGAGAGGTTAGTGCTGAACCACCTGAAGGATGTCACGGGCCCCCTGCTTGACCCCCTCCAGTTTGCCTACCGGGCAAACAGGTCGGTGGATGATGCGGTCAACATGGGACTGCACTACATCCTGCAACACCTGGACACCCCAGGAACGTACGCCAGGATCCTGTTTGTGGACTTCAGCTCGGCGTTCAACACCATTGCTCCTGACATCCTCCAACAGAAGCTCATCCAGCTCGCGGTGCCTGCCTCCACCTGTCAGTGGATCACCAGCTTCCTGACCAACAGGAGACAGCATGTGAGGCTGGGGAGCATCACATCTGACACCCGGACCACCAATACTGGAGCCCCTCAGGGGTGCGTCCTCTCCCCACTGCTCTTCTCCCTCTACACCAATGATTTCTCCGCAGGTGACTCTCCTGTGAAGCTCCTGAAGTATGCCGACGACACATACTCTCATCGGACTGATCCAGAACGGTGAGGAGACTGCGTACAGACAGGAGGTGGAGCGGCTGGTCCACTGGTGCAGCCAAAACCACCTGGAGCTGAACCCACTCAAGACCGTGGAGATGACAGTGGACTTCAGGCGAGGCCCTTCACCACTTCCACCCCTCACTATCCGCAGTAATACTATTCTCTCCACTGACACCTTCAAGTTCCTGGGAACCACAATCTCTCGGGACCTGAAATGGACCGGCCACATAGACTCTGTCCGGAAGAAGGCCCAGCAGAGGCTGTACTTCCTGAGACAGCTCAAGAAGTTCAACCTGCCGCGGGAGCTGCTGAAGACCTTCTACACTGCCATCATCCAGTCTGTCCTCTGCACCTCCATCACTGTCTGGTTTGGATCGGCCTCCAAACAAGACAAGCACAGACTGCAACGGACAATAAAGACTGCAGAAAAGATAATTGGAATCAACCTCCCATCTATCCAAGACTTGTACCTGTCCAGGACCAGGAAACGTGCAAGTAACATCTCTACAGACCCTTCTCACCCAGGCTGCAGTCTGTTTGAACTACTCCCCTCCGGACGGCGTTATAGAGCTCTGTACACTAAAACAGCAGACACAGAGACAGCTTATTCAGCCCAGGCTGTTGCTCTGATGAACTCACACCACTCTTACAGTCTCAGAGTCATTAATATGCAATAACATCCTGCTCTCCACACCTTTTTTGTCTACACTGTTTGTACTATCTGTCCTCTCTGCATCGCAGCCTGGTCATCCTAGAAGAGGGACCCTCCTATCTGTGGTCTCTTCTCAAGGTTTCTCATTTCCCCTAGCTGGAGTTTTGAGTTTTCCTTGCCTTCTTGGGAGTTTAAGATCAGGGGATGTTTGAGAATATCTTCCATTTTTCACATGTCCTGAGTGTTGTTGTTAGTCACCTAAATGTTGAACAGAGGCTGTTATTTACCAAAGTCAAATTCCTTGTTTGGCACGCTCAAACATGGCGAATAAAAAACTCTTGAATCTTGAATCTTGCCAACGTTTTGTGGTTGCCGATGTTATGTAGCACGGCCCTAAAGGCATCCTGATACATAATTACCAGGGACGTGCGGTCAGAGGCAAGGGAGGATACGCCACCCCTGCCATCATGAAAAGGGGAAAAACAAATTAAATTGTTTTTATTATAAAGTCATTTTCCTTTTAATTTCAATAGTTTTTGTATCATTTTGAACCCCAATCGCTGAATTTTTATAGTTATTTTAAAACCGAAGACAATTCGCCCGGAGGAGCCAACTTCCTGTCTAGCCTTCTGTCGGAATCACACGGCAGCCTATGTAGACAGGCTATGCAGTTTGACAGAACTGCTGTCTTTATGTCCCTGTTTAAGTGTTCAAACACTGTGGCTATATTAACTAATTTCCGTAGTTCAGCTGACATATATAATATCTTGTGTTTTTGTCATCTGTCTGTAACGTCGTGTTTCTTTCGATGAACAAAACGGCTTTGAAAAGATACCTTACGGAGGCTCCAAAAAAAGGTTCTCCAGCCTTATGGCAGGGGGTGCTAGTAATCCCGGGATGCATCATGTAGAATAAGAGATCTCCAGTTCAAATTTACAGTGAACAACTGAGGACTAGTCGTCCATTTATTTCGTTTTACATTCGTTTTTTTTTTTTTTTTCGTTTTTACATTTCGTTTTACAATGGAGAATTACATAGCCAAACGATTTTCAACTATGGATTTTCAGTCGAAGCAGGAGGTCATCAGTAAAGGAAGAGCAACTCCGGAGTTAAAAGGTTTGATTCGGACAACGGGACTTCGGAACGGAGTGGTACGCACGATCGAAAACAAGTTTTTGATTCCATATGCTTTATTGAGTGTTTATATGTGTGAAGACTGCTGATATGAGATTTTAATTAAAATACTAGTTCAAATTAAATAATGAATAAGCCACACTAGAGCAGCGTGCCCCAATCTTTTTTGTGACACGGTTAGATGCCGGACAAATTTTACCGGGGGGCGTGACATCATTGCCTCCCCAGTCATGAACCTCACCGCACGTCACTGATAATTACCCATTTTAATAATGATATTTTAATTTCTGTCTCATTGGTGCACTGGTTAGCACGTCTGCCTCACAGTTAGGAGGGTGCAGGTTCAATTCCACCTCTGGCCCTCCCTGTGTGGAGTTTGCATGTTCTCCCCGTGTCCGCATGGGTTTTCTCCAGGCACTCTGGCTTCCTGCTTGTTAGGCCCTAAAGACATCCTGATACATAATTACACATTTGAATAATGACATAGTTTAATCGGTGGCTCATGGGTGCACTGGTTAGCACGTCTGCCTCACAGTTAGGAGGGTGCAGGTTCGATTCCACCTCTGGCCCTCCCTGTGTGGAGTTTGCATGTTCTCCCCGTGTCAGCATGGGTTTTCTTCAGGCACTCTGGCTTCCTGCTTAGTAGGCTGATTGAGCACTCCAAATTGCCTCTAGGTGTGAGTGTGGATTGTTGTTCGTCTCTGTGTGCCCTGCGATTGGCTGGCAACCAGTTCAGGGTGTCCCCTGCCTACTGCCCGATGAGACCTTGGATAGGCTTCCAGCATGCCCGCGACCCCCGTGGGGACAATGCAGTACAGAAAATGGATGGATAGATGGACATATTTTAATTCAGCAGTGGGAATCAATCGAGTGCAAATACTTTGCACCTGTACAATACATGAAGAAAGAGTCCACATTCTGGGTGTCCAAACTTGAGTAACTTTGTACTTGTGCAACTGGTTTGGCTGAGTCAACCTCATCTGAGATGTGGACTGATTGATTGAAATCGATTGGTTATCGACAATAAGATGGACAGAGGCCAGCCCGGGAGCACTAGACAACAGCACCTGACATACATACAAGCGAGGTTTCATACCTCTGGCGATGCAAAAGTTATTGAGACGAGCTCATGAAAACGCAACAAAATAACTAAACAAATATAAAACTTTTTTTTTTTTTTACCAGTGACGCAAAAATAGATACAACTTATCTGACTTATGTTAAAGTAACTATCATCATAGTGAAAATGTCCTTCATCTTTGCAAATGAGTACCATACATGACATTTTGGGGTTCATTTTAAATGAATTTATTTCGGTGTTGCGATACCTCTGTAGAAAGAATAGTATAAGACCTAACCTAATTGCACAAAAACTGATTATTTTTACAAAATAATCAAAGCTCGAAATGAAATAAAAACGATTAAAACTCCGATTAGTACTTGCAATTGTATCTGAGTTCAAGTACTTTGCCCACTTCTTTGATTTCAATTAATCACTTACATCGCAAACACAATAGCATTAGCAACGACAACGGGGAGTGACTCGGCGGCGTTCGCTGCACAGCGACTTTCGGCACGTCGAGTTTCACGCAGACGGTTAACTGTGTGCAGCAATATTCACCCAGAGTGGTGGCCAGCTTGGTTGTGATCCATGTTTTTTGCACGCAGTCGGTGCCCTCTGGAACGTCCCAGTAGCCCATTGCTCCCGAGCCTGCGAAGCAGCAAGGACAAGCTCGACAAATCTCGCGAGGCGAAAACCGAGGCAGGGTGACGTGCTGCTCACTACCGCCTCCTACTGCATGTCGAATTTCCCCCGCAGGATCAAAGGCTGATGTTATAGCAAATTGCAACGGCAGCTGCTGTAGTGATGTTTGGACTGGATACAGGACAAGGTCGACAAAAGCATCTACTCTAAAACACCTCCAAATCAGGAAAACAGTTTAAGGCTACAACTCTACACTCGAGTGTAACAGAATTTACAATCTATGTATTTTCAGGATCTTTATGTTAAATGTTGAATTCAAAACTACTAAATTCACTTGACAGTGTCTAAAAACTGCTAATATTCAGTCTCTGGTTTACAACTTTTGCCGGAAGGGGGATATCCTATTGATTTGGTTCCCAATGAGCGACCAAATGTGTCACAATTAGGGCTGGGCAAAAACAAATTTGATCGACTTTGAATGTGCATTCCACACACACGCACACACACACTGATCCGTTGATGAATGGGAGAGGCAAGGCAGCACACACTCAGTCGGTCGTAAACGGGAAATTGCACACTATGCCTACCGTTGATGAATGGGAAAGGCAAGGCAGCAGACGCTCACTCGGTCGTAAACGGTAAATTGCACAATATGCCTACATTTGTTATTTTGGGGGACACCAACACAAGGTGAGCAACACGTCCTGCGTGTTTTGTTTTCATTTTTAAAATGTGCGGACTTGTCATATAAAGCAGTTAACCAAATGTCTGCTTTTTCTGTTTTCATGCGCAAAAATAAAAACAAGGAATAGAACACTCGAACACCAAATTTTAAAATAAAAGTACAATTTTAAACCAGCAACCTAATGTTAAATTGTAGTAGACAGAATGGATAGCAATATTTAGACGTATATATGCATACAGATGTTATTTAAAAACTAATATAAATATTTTAAAATAAAGATTTCCCGAAGAGAAACATAATCTCCCTGCTGTCTCTTCATGCGCTTGCACATAAACCCATAGCTTGGAGAAAACGGGCACGAAAGAAGTCAAAGTCAAAAAGTCAAAGTCTGCTTTGTCAAATTCTTCACATGCCAAGACACACAAAGAGATCGAAATTACGTTCCCACTATCCCACGGTGACAAGACATAGTTCACAATGTACATACAAGTAAACAACACAAGAAAAATAAAACAAGAAGGCACCTTCAATGAATAAATGATAAATAAACAAATAACACAATAAATAATTACAGGACGCTACGCAGAAGGGGGAAGAGAGTTCAGGATCCTAACAGCCTGGAGAATGAAGCTGTTGGTGAGTCTGGCGGTGCGGAAGCGCAGGCTCCTGTACCTCTTCCCAGAGGGCAGAAGATCAAACAAAGAGTGAGTGGGGTGACTCACATCACTCACAATCGTGGCCGCCTTGTGGGTGAGATGGGAGGCGTAAATGCCCTTCAGGGAGGGGAGTGAAGCACCAATAATCTTACCAGCCGTGTTCACTATGTGCTGCAGGGCCTTCATGTTGTATTCAGTGCAGCTACCACCCCAGACAGCGATACAACTGGAGAGGACGCTCTCAATGGTGCCACGGTAGAATGTAGTCATGACGGCCGGAGGAGCACTTGCTCGCCTGAGTTTCCGCAGGAAGTATTGACGGCGCTGAGCTTTCTTCGCCAGTGATGCGGTGTTGGCGGACCAGGAGAGGTCCTCACTGATGTGCACCCCCGGGAATTTGGTGCTGCTCACCCTCTCCACCACAGCACCGTCAATGGTCAGCGGCAGGTGTTGGGTGTGACCCTTCCGGAAGTCAACAACAATTTCCTTGGTCTTGTTGACGTTCAGCAGGAGGTTGTTGTCCTTGCACCACGCGGTCAGAAGGTCAACCTCCAACCTGTACTGAGTCTCGTCGCCCTTGGTGATGAGACCCACTAGAGTCGTGTCGTCAGCAAACTTCACTATGCGGTTGTCGCCGTAGGTCGCAGTGCAGTCGTGCGTCAGCAGGGTGAAGAGCAGCGGACTGAGGACACAACCTTGGGGGGCCCCCGTGCTCAGCGTGATGCTGGCGGAGATTTTGTCGCCAACACGTACCACCTAAGGCCTCTGACAGAGGAAGTCCAGTGGCCAGTTGCAGAGGTAGGTACTGAGGCCCAGCTTGTCGAGTTTGCAGATGAGGTTTTGTGGCACAATGGTGTTGAAGGCAGAACTGAAGTCCACAAACAGCAATCTCACATACGAGTCCCTACTCCCCTGGTGGGAGAGGGCCGAGTGGAGGGCAGAGCAGATGGTATCCTCAGAGGACCGTTTGGCCTGGTACGCAAACTGGAAGGGGTCTATGGTGGGGTGGAGAATGGATCTGATGTGCTCCAAGACAAGCCGCTCAAAGCACTTCATGATGATGGGCGTCAGTGCCACGGGGCAGTAGTCATTGAAGCAGGACGGAGCAGGCTTCTTCGGCACAGGTACGATGATGGCAGCCTTGAAACACGAAGGGACGATGGCCTGCTGCAGGGAAATGTTAAAGATGTCCGTGTAGACACCCGTCAGCTCCCCAGCGCAGTCCTTCAGCGCTCGACCTGGGATGTTGTCAGGGCCCGCCGCTTTACGGGTGTTGATAGCGGCAAGCGCCCTCCTCACGCTGTCGGCAGAGAGGCACAGGGGCTGCTCGTGTGGAGAGGGAGTGGTCTTCAGCGGGCAAGTGCTGTTCTGAGCGTCGAAGCGAGCATAGAAGCGGTTAACATCGTTGAGCAGACGGACGTCGCCCTCAAAGCTCTGCGGCGCGGGCTTGTAGTCCGTGATGGTCTGAATGCCCTGCCAATGGCTCCGTGCGTCCCTGCTGTCCTTGAAGTGGGCGGTAATCCTGCAAGAGAACGCCCTTTTCGCTTCCTTGATGCACCGGGACAGGTCGGCCCTCGCTGCCCTCAAGCCAGCCTCATCCCCCGCTCTGAATGCTGCGTCCCTGGCCCTCAGCAGCCTGAGGACAGCCCCCGTCAGCCATGGCTTCCAGTTAGCCCGAGTGACGATGGACTTCGAGTGAGTCACATCATCAATGCACTTTGTGACGTAAGAGGAAACAGAGTCAGTATACTCCTCTATGTCTGTCCGATCGTTGCAAGTGGCCGCCCACTTAAACATGTCCCAGTCAGTAGTGCCAAAGACCTGCGTGAAGTTGGCCTCCCCAACCTCGCAAAATTTAAGGAAAATAGTCTGATTCGTTTGTGCTTTGTTTGTGCCGGTTTGTACAGCAAAAATCATCGTTTGTGCTGCTATGATTTTTTAGTTATAAACGATTATTTTATAGGTCATCCAGAGTTCACCCAGCCCCCCCTTTCCCCCCAAATGGACCCAAAATGGTACCGTTCGTTTGTGCTTCGTTTGTGCTGGTTTGTGCAGCAAAAATTTTCGTTTGTGCTGCTTTCGTTTCTGAGATATTACACATTTATTTTTTAGCGATGACGTCATCCAGCCCCCTCTTTTCCTCCAAATGGACCCAAATTGGTACCGTTCGTTTGTGTTTCGTTTGTGCTGGTTTGTGCAGCAAAAATTTTTGTTCTTGCTGCTTTCGTTTCTGAGATATTACACATTTATTTTTTTTGCGATGACGTCATCCAGCCCCCCCAACCTCGCAAAATTTAAGGAAAATAGTCTGATTCGTTTGTGCTTCGTTTGTGCCGGTTTGTACAGCAAAAATCATCGTTTGTGCTGCTATGCTTTTTTAGTTATGAACGATTATTTTATAGGTCATCCAGAGTTCACCCAGCCCCCCCTTTCCCCCCAAATGGACCCAAAATGGTACCGTTCGTTTGTGCTTCGTTTGTGCTGGTTTGTGCAGCAAAAAGTTTCGTTTGTGCTGCTTTCGTTTCGGAGATATTACACATTTATTTTTTAGCGATGACGTCATCCAGCCCCCCCTTTTCCTCCAGATGGACCCAAATTGGTACCGTTCATTTGTGCTTCGTTTGTGCTGGTTTGTGCAGCAAAAAGTTTCGTTTGTGCTGCTTCCGTTTCGGAGACATTAGGCATTTAATTTCTAGCGATGACGTAACCTCCAAATGAACACAAAATGGTACCAATTGATTGTGCCGCAAAACAAATTTGTTTGCATGATTATAATCATACATCTTCATTAACCACGTGTCATGTATTTTATTCTAACAAATTTTCACTTGACATCATAACTCTTCAATTCTTACACATGTATTATCCAACTAATTACCATGCAAAGTAAAATCTAGCGCAGGTACGTTTTGCTTTTGGCGCGCCAACTCAAACTCGTCTTCATCATTTTGATCCTGCTCTTCCACTTACGCCTTCCTGTGAAAAGAAAATTTGGTATTAATTTTTACTTACCGGCTGGTAACATCCGTCAGAAAACGAACAATGATAAAAGTAAAAGCAGCGTTTGCAAGATTGACAGCCAGGCGGCTTTCATGGAAGACGACATAAATCGTATATTTACCGGTGAGAGGATGAATTCTGAGGAAAGATAAAAAATACACCATTATGAAAGGGGCTCTGCGAGCTGTGGAGAAAATAGCATGCATGACACGTTGGTGGACGATTATTTTCTCCAAATCTGCGTAGGGAGCGGCTAACTATAGAAACATTTGTAATACCAAATTTGAACGTAGGATGTTTCAGCCCAACACCTTGCGACATGTAGTACTTGACAAATTTAATTCATTAAAAGGCCAAACGCTGCTTCGTTGTCTTCCTTTTTTATGCATTGAATTTGCCATCCATGCGAGTGAGCTAGAAGAAAATCTGCTTCCAGTTTGTCGTTTTTGTGGTTGCGTCCTCGAGTGCTGCTGACTCTTTCGAAAAAGTGCAAGTCAGCATCACATCCTCTTTCTGGCGCGTAGGGTCCTGTGTTTGAAGGACTTTGTGGACCTGGCTAGAGAAGGCTGATCCAGTCATAGCCTGTCTTTGAATTTTAAATCTTTTTCTCATCTGTGTCATGCGGTCGCGTTTATTTTTCCGGGTTTCTGTCTCGTCGATGTCGTAATTTTACTTCCGGTTTTATTTTGTCGTTCCTTCCGTTTCAGTTTGTGTTTCCTTCCTCGGTGTTGGTTGTCTTGTCTTCCCTGATCCCGATTGTGTGCACCTGCGTAATCGATACTAATTGTCATCACCTGTGTCCCCGCCCTTTTGTGTGTATTTAGTCCGTGTCTTCCCCTTGTCTTGTGCCAGTGTGTCTTGCCTCGTCCCGACCACCAGCGATCCCTTGATGTCCGAACTCTCTGAAAGAACCCTCCTTTTTGTCTCGCCACCGAGCGACGCTTTTGTTTGTGCCTTGGTCTCCATCGCCTTTTTGTCTCGCCCCAGTGCGACTCCTTTAGTTGGTACTTTTTGCTACGTGTTTTCCCTTGTAAGAGGCGTTTTGATTTGTACTTTTAGCCTTTTGACTCGCCTCAGTGCGACACCTTTTGTTTGTACTTTTTGCCACGTGTTTTCCCTCGCAAGAGGCGATTTGATTTGTACTTTTGCTCTGTGTGCTTGCTGGAATAAATCCAAGATAGAAACGACTCTGCATCCGAGTCCTTCGCCTTGTCCCCTGCCTGACAGTACACACTGGCCAGACATGGACTCGGCAGAGTCGGAGCACCTGTGCGCCGCAGTGCGCTCCCATGCCTCACTGCTCGCCCAGCACCAGAGGGAAGTGGGCGACTTGGGAGAAGAGATCCGAGGACTCGCTAAGAATCAAGAAGATTTCAGAGGAGCGGTCGCCACCCAAGTAGCAAAGCTGGGTCAGCAAATGCAGGAAGTGCTCTCGTTCTTAAACGCGGGACCAGCAGCGACCTCCAGTACACCCGTTGCTTCCCCCGTTACTCCCCTTGCAATAGCTCCCATGACTGGCGGTGCCAGACTGGCTCCTCCAGAGCGCTACTCCGGAGAACCCGGCCTTAGCCGGGCCTTTATTACAGAATGCGAGATGCATTTTGAGAGTTCCCCAGCAGATTTCCCCACCGAGCGCTCCAAGGTGGCCTACATGGTATCATACCTGACGGGAAGGGCCCGCACGTGGGCCACCGCGGAATGGGCCAGGGATTCCACCTCCTGTCGCTCTCTCCCCGCTTTCATCCAGGCCCTGCGAACGGTGTTCGATCCAATCTCCGCTGACCGAGACAAGGCTCGCCAACTCTGTCAGATAGTCCAGGGACAAGACACCGTCGGAGACTACGCCATCCGGTTCCGCACGCTGGCCGCGGTGTGCGGTTGGAACGCGGCGGCACTATATGACATCTTCCTCCGGGGCCTGTCTGGACCCATACAGGATCAGCTAATCCCCTTAGACCTTCCCACCGACCTCGACGCCCTCATCGCTCTGGCTATCCGCACTGACAATCGGCTGCAAGAGTGGAGGAAGCACCGAAGCAGCAACGCCCCCGCCTTCGTCCCAGTAGCCGGCCCTGACGTTCACCACTCCAGGCTGTACGGGGATCGGCAGCGCCAGGAGCCAGAACCGATGCAGTTGGGCAGAGCTAAGTTAACAGAGGAGGAGAAGTTACGGCGGCGCCGAGAGGGAAGATGCGACTACTGCGGCGAGCTCGGACACCTCCTTCTCTCCTGTCCAGTGAGGAGGACCCTGAAGGTAAGCGCCTTCTCGGCGGCTCTGTCCCCGGGGCGAGTGCTCCCCAAGGGCAGGATCACACAGTTGGGAAGAGAAATAGAACTCGAAGTATTAATAGACTCAGGAGCAGACGAAAGCTTGATAGACTGGGCATTTGCTCGCCGGTGGGGGGTAAAGACTGAGCTACTGAACACTCCCGTGAAAGCTAAGGCACTCAATGGACAGGCACTCTTTGAGATAACTCACATAACAGAACCAGTCTCGCTGTCAATTGGTCCCCACCAGGAGAACATACGTGACCTCCCCAATGAACCCTCTCATTCTCGGGTATCCATGGCTTCAACGCCACAACCCCGCTATAGACTGGGGATCAGGGGAAATAACGGGATGGGGGTCCGACTGTCATGATTCCTGTATCAAGTCTAACCCGCGCCCTGTGCCTCCTGCTCCAGACGCGCCAACCCCAGACTTAACCGGGGTCCCTGCGTGTTACCACCAATGGGCCGAGGTATTCAGCAAGGCCAAGGCTACCTCTCTGCCTCCCCACCGTCCGTATGATTGCGCCATTGACCTCCTGCCGGGTTCAACTATACCCAAGGGGAGGCTTTATTCTCTTTCGGGACCTGAGAAGCAAACCTTGAATGAATATATAGACTCCTCCCTGCAAGCAGGACTGATTCGACCATCGTCGTCGCCTGCGGGGGCGGGGTTCTTTTTCGTGGGCAAGAAGGACGGCACCCTACGTCCCTGCATTGATTATAGTCCCCTCAATCAGATCACCATCAAGAATCAGTATCCGCTCCCACTGATGTCGACCGTGTTCGACCAATTACAGCAAGCCCGGGTGTTCACAAAGTTAGATCTGCGCAACGCCTACCATCTGGTGCGCATCCGGGAAGGGGACGAATGGAAGACAGGGTTCAACACCCATCGAGGACATTTTGAATACCTCGTCATGCCATTTGGCCTCACCAATGCTCCCGCTGTGTTTCAGGCCATGATAAACGATGTTTTGAGAGACTGTTTGGACCGGTTTGTGTACGTATATTTGGACGATATTTTGATTTATTCCCCAGATCTGAAGACCCATAGGGTTCACGTCGAGACGGTGTTGCAACGACTCCTTGAACACCAACTATACGTAAAGGCCGAGAAAAGTGAATTCCACAAGAGCACTGTTTCTTTTCTCGGCTTCATCGTAGCCCCGGGCAAGGTTGAGATGGACCCGGCGAAAGTAAGCGCGGTAACGGAATGGCCTACCCCTGACTCACGCAGGAAGGTGCAGCAATTCCTGGGCTTTGCCAATTTTTATCGGCGGTTCATCAAGGGCTTCAGTGCCACAGCGGCTCCCTTGCACGCACTCACGTCTCCTAAGGTTCCCTTCCACTGGTCGGCGGAGGCGGAGGCGGCCTTCCAGGAGCTAAAGAACCGCTTCAGCACCGCTCCCATCCTCACGCTTCCTGATCCGTCGCGGCAGTTTGTGGTGGAGGTGGACGCCTCCAATCAAGGAGTAGGTGCCATCCTTTCACAGAGAGCCAAGAGCGACAACAAGCTCCATCCGTGCGCGTTCCTGTCTCGACGGCTGACGCCAGCCGAACAGAATTATGATGTGGGGGATCGCGAACTGTTGGCAGTAAAGCTGGCATTGGAAGAATGGAGACATTGGTTAGAGGGAGCACAGCAGCCTTTTTTGGTCTGGACAGACCATAAAAATTTAGAATACATAAAGTCAGCTAAGAGACTGAATTCACGCCAAGCCCGCTGGTCACTTTTTTTCAATCGTTTTAACTTCACTCTGTCCTACAGACCGGGAACCAAGAACACCAAGCCTGACGCCCTCTCCCGTGTTTTCAACTCGGATCCAGAAATTAAGAAGCCCGAAACCATCCTGCCTCCTCATTGCCTGGTTAGAGCAGTGACCTGGCCTATCGAAGGCCGGGTACAGCGGGCCAATGGTAACAAGCCACCCCCTAGTGGTTGCCCTGAGAACCGACTATTTGTCCCTGCTCAATTACGATCCCAAGTCATCCATTGGGCTCACACCTCCAGACTCTCCTGCCATCCGGGCATGCGCCGAACGCTGTTTGTAATCCAGCAGCGATTCTGGTGGCCCTCCATGAGGGCAGACGTCAATGAATACGTTGCAGCCTGTCCCGTCTGCGCCCGGAATAAGAACTCCCACGGCGCCCGTATGGGGTTGCTGCATCCCCTACCCATTCCTTCGCGCCCATGGGCGGAGATATCCATGGACTTCGTCACCGGGCTTCCGACCTCGCATGGGCGAACCACCATACTCACAGTGGTGGACAGATTTTCAAAGATGGCTCACTTTATCGCCTTGCCCAAGCTCCCGTCCGCTAAACGAACGGCCACCGTGATGATGGACCACATATTCCGGGTTCATGGGTTCCCGAAAGACATTGTTTCCGATAGAGGGCCCCAATTCGTATCCAGGTTTTGGCGGGAGTTTTGCAGGCTCATAGGGGCAACCGTGAGTCTCACGTCAGGCTATCACCCGGAGGCAAACGGACAGACGGAACGTATTAACCAGCAGTTGGAGACAAGTCTCCGCTGCCTGGTCTCCCAGAACCCCTCCTCGTGGAGCAAGAACCTCTCCTGGGTGGAGTATGCCCACAACTCCCTGCCCACCACGGCTACAGGTATGTCCCCCTTCAAGTGTGTGTATGGCTACCAGCCCCCTGTCTTCCCTGACAGTGAGCCGGAGGTGACGGTGTCTTCAGCCCACGCCTTGGTGCGCCGCTGTCGTCGCGTCTGGTCGGCGGCTCGGGCCACGCTGGTCCGACAGGGGGACCGGGTCAAGCGGATGGCTGACCGGAGGAGACGTCCGGCGCCCGTGTACCAGCGAGGTCAACGTGTCTGGCTATCCGCCAAGGATCTTCCCCACCGGGGGGACTCCAGGAAACTGGCGCCTCGCTTCGTGGGTCCGTTCCCCATCGCCAAGGTCGTGCACCCGGCCGCGGTGCGTCTCCGCTTGCCCAGGTCCCTTGCAGTCCACCCCACCTTTCACGTTGGGAAGGTCAAGCCGGTGGTGGACAGTCCGTTGGTGCCAGATCCTGCGCCCCCTCCGCCTCCGCGGACTGTGGGAGGTGGGACGGCCTACACCGTTAAAGAACTATTGGATGTGCGCAGAAGAGGCCGGGGCTGGCAGTACCTGGTGGACTGGGAGGGTTATGGGCCGGAGGAGCGGCAATGGGTGCCGCCTAGTTATATTTTGGACCCGGGACTTTTTGAGGACTTTTATGCGGCTCACCCTGGGGCTCCTGGGCCGTCTGGGATCCGGCCCTAGGGGGGGGGTTCTGTCATGCGGTCGCGTTTATTTTTCCGGGTTTCTGTCTCGTCGATGTCGTAATTTTACTTCCGGTTTTATTTTGTCGTTCCTTCCATTTCAGTTTGTGTTTCCTTCCTCGGTGTTGGTTGTCTTGTCTTCCCTGATCCCGATTGTGTGCACCTGCGTAATCGATACTAATTGTCATCACCTGTGTCCTCGCCCTTTTGTGTGTATTTAGTCCGTGTCTTCCCCTTGTCTTGTGCCAGTGTGTCTTGCCTCGTCCCGACCACCAGCGATCCCTTGATGTCCGAACTCTCTGAAAGAACCCTCCTTTTTGTCTCGCCACCGAGCGACGCTTTTGTTTGTGCCTTGGTCTCCATCGCCTTTTTGTCTCGCCCCAGTGCGACTCCTTTAGTTGGTACTTTTTGCTACGTGTTTTCCCTCGTAAGAGGCGTTTTGATTTGTACTTTTAGCCTTTTGACTCGCCTCAGTGCGACACCTTTTGTTTGTACTTTTTGCCACGTGTTTTCCCTCGCAAGAGCGATTTGATTTGTACTTTTGCTCTGTGTGCTTGCTGGAATAAATCCAAGATAGAAACGACTCTGCATCCGAGTCCTTCGCCTTGTCCCCTGCCTGACAGTCTGGAATTTCCAGTAATCGATTACTGGATTTATTTGTATGTAATTGATGATGATGATGAATCGTGTGGTCATTTTTCACACAAAGACATTTTGGCGGCAGGCGGGAAGATGAACAAATTTGCTGTCCTCTACACGGGCTGCAAGATGCCCCTCATTGGACTGGGCACCTGGAAGAGCTCGCCGGGACAGGTGAGGCACCGAACCCCGCGAAACCTTTGATAATGTCCGGGCTGCGCTTGTGGATCGGGGGCTCAATTGGGGTGCGTTTGTGTTTGCTCGGTGAAAGAGGTGGTCAAGTGCGCCCTGGAGGCAGGCTACCGCCACATTGACTGCGCTGCCGTCTACGGCAACAAGTCCGAGATTGGACAAGCGTTCGCCGAGAGCTTTGCGCAGCCCCACGTGAGACGCGAACGCGTGACGGCTCACATGTACGCGCATGGGTGCAAAGGTACCGAGTCGGCGTTTGTCCCGTTTGTCAGGGCGTGCGGCGGGAGGACGTTTTTGTCACGTCCAAATTGTGGAACACGTGCCACCACCCCGAGGACGTGGAGCCCGCCCTCCAGCGAACGCTGCATGACCTTCAACTTGACTACTTGGACCTCTACCTCATCCACTGGCCCATGGCCTTCCGGTGCGAATGTAAACTTGGCCGGCAAACGCGGACCAAGGCTTTGAAGCGAGGCTCTTTGTACTGGCACGCAGGCACGGGGAGGAGGTGTTCCCCAAGGCGGGCAGTGGCTCGCTGCTGTACGACGTGGTGGACTACCGGGCCACTTGGGGCGCCATGGAGCAGCTGCTCCGCAAAGGCCTGCTGCGACACATCGGCCTGTCCAACTTCAACAAGCGACAGCTGGACCACGTGCTGGCCGCCGCCCACGTCAAGCCTGCCGTTGTGCAGGTCCCAAAAGAAAAGAATATGCAGACATGTTTGGATTGGCAAGCACTTGACAATGGCTCTTTGAAGGCCATGCACGCAGGTGGAGAGCCACCCGTACCTGGCGCAGACGGAGCTGCTGGCGCACTGCCGGTCGCTGGGCGGGGTAATAACGGCCTACAGCCCGCTGGGTTCCCCCAACCGTGCCTGGAAGCGCCCCGACGAGCTCACGCTCATGGACGAGCCCGTCCTGGCTACCCTGGCTGCAAAGTACTGCAAGTCGCCCGCTCAGATCCTGCTCAGGTCAGCCCCGACCGCTTGCTAAACAACACAAAGACGAATTGGCTGACGCTAAATGCGCTTCTCCCGTGCGCAGGTGGCAGACGCAACGCAGCGTCGTGGGCGTTCCCAAGAGCGTCACGCCCTCACACATCCGACAGAACTTGCAGGTACTACATGTGCAGCCAATAGTTGAAAAATCGTCTTGGAAAGAAGATGCATAGAAAAAACATAAATGTTACATAAAGGGACAAAAAATGTGAAAATGTACACTAATGAGACTAATGTTAGAACTCATGTGATTGAAACGAGTAAATAGAAATCCACAAATCTGAGGAATAAAAAGGCCAATAGATAAAAATACACATTTGAAAGAAAAAAATACATGCGAACATTGTATTCATAATTAATATATATGTGTATTATATTTCATTGGATGAAAAATGTCCAAACATTCAGGTGTGTGCGCATTTGAATCTTGGTGAAGATGGCCATTTCTGCTATATTTCGTTTTGGAGGTGTTTGACTTCACCTTGTCAGAGGGGGAGATGACCAGCCTGGCGGCGCTCAACAAAGACTGGCGTTACATCCTACCCGTCATTGAAGTAAGTCGAGCGCGCTGCTTGGACACTTTGGAAGATTCTGAAATGTCTCCTTTCCGTTTCATGCTTGATGGCAATCGCCAAAGCGCAACTTGGCCATCAGGTGGCGCCGCCAACATTTGCTGCTACAACCAAGTCAACAACCATGTTGATAAAACTTTGATGCCACGTTGGTGTTTGTCAGGTTCAAAATCAGCAAAAGGATCAGCAGACAAAACCAGTGAGGCAGAATATTGAGTCTTTTCTCGCGAGGAGTGCATTCAGACTTACAGCAATCCGACTACACTAAAAATCTGTTTACACTCCTCACTCTTTTTATTTGGAATGCCCTACCCACAATGTGAGACTAGCCCCTGATAGGTGGGGGGAAGCGTGGGCTTTGTCTCATGAGAGAAGAAACGAGATTCTATGTGAAACAAGAAGTCGCAGACAAGACACCATGAGAAAAGAGTGCAAAGACAAAATGCCATGTGCAGACATCAACAAAATAGATTGAGCTATCAACAACTTTCTTGGATTCCCAGAGGTGTAGAAGGTCAGGAAGCTCCAGACAGCATCGTTTGACTTGTTGTGGATTGGTGGACGTCTGCAAAGCGAAACAGGAAGCATTCTGTGCAATAATTTTATTAATAATTTCTCATTAGGGAACGCATGATAACATATATATACAATTTATCTAACAATTCCCCCCTGTAGGCGGCTCGGTGGCGCACTGGGTAGCACGTCCGCCTCACAGTTAGGAGGGTGCGGGTTCGATTCCATCTCCGGCCCTCCCTGTGCGGAGTTTGCATGTTCTCCCCGAGCCCGCGTGGGTTTTCTCCGGGCACTCCGGTTTCCTCCCACATCCCAAAAACATGCTTGGTAGGCCGATTGATCACTCCAAATTGTCCCTAGGTGTGAGTGCGAGTGCGAATGGTTGTTTGTCTCTGTGTGCCCTGCGATTGGCTGGCAACCGGTTCAGGGTGTCCCCCGCCTACTGCCCGATGACGGCTGGGATAGGCTCCAGCACACCCGCGACCCCCGTGGGGACTAAGCGAAAATGGATGGATGGATGGAATTCCCCCCTGTTTTATCATAAGTTCCCGGAGACCACTCATCACCCATATGGCCACTTCAAAAAGATTTTCAGCCAAGGGATCACATTTTGCAAGAACTAACTTACACTCGGGAGGAAACTGATTCGTAATCGGCAAAGCCAGGGTCAGGAAACAAACCGGACAGGTTTACCACAATAGATTCGCTGACCGGGTCGTCACTAGAGAAGGAACCCCCGTCGATCGAAAGGTCATCCCTTTGGAGCAACGGGAAAGTCTCAGCTGGTGGAGAGATAGCAGTTGTAATTAGCCTGTTAATTAGGGATCGAAGACAAGGGATGCAACAACATCCACACAAGGTCAAAATGGCAGAGAAAACGGCAATGGAGACCAGGGCAGAGGAAATCAGGGTGCGGTACTTTCCGAACACGTTCAACCAGTCGGTCCAAACCTCTGCGTTCACCCCACTGTGTTCCTTCATCTTCCCGTTCAAGGTCTGCAGGCCCTCAAGGGCCTGGGACAGGCTTCCGCCGGCTGCAGTATTTTTCGGAATAAACGTGCAACACTGCTCACCGAACATGGCGCAGACACCGCCCTCCTTTGAGAGTAGCATGTCAAGGGCCATTCAATTCCGGAAAGCCATGAGGGAAGTAGCGGCCAGTTGGGAGTGGACCGCCTCGGTCCAGTTTCCAAGCCTCTGCACGTTGTAATGGATGTAGTTAATCCATCCATCCATTTTCTGAACCGCTTAGTCCCCACGGGGGTCGCGGGCGTGCTGGAGCCTATCCCAGCCGTCATCGGGCAGTAGGCGGGGGACACCCTGAATTGGTTGCCAGCCAATCGCAGGGCACACAGAGACAGACAACCATTCGCACTCACACTCACACCTAGGGACAATTTGGAGTCTTGAATTGGCCTACCAAGCATGTTTTTGGAATGTGGGAGGAAACCGGAGTGCCCGGGGAAAACCCACGCGGGCCCGGGGAGAACATGCAAACTCCACACAGGGAGGGCCGGAGGTGGAATCGAACCCGCACCCTCCTAACTGTGAGGCGGACGTGCTACCCAGTGCGCCACCGAGCCGCCTTGTAGTTAATCCTGTCAACATTTTTGTTAAGAGTACACCACCAACACAGGGCGGATTCAAAACCAGCTGCTATCTGATTCACCAGCTTATAATCATCCGGTACTCCTCTAGGAACACCAATGGCAACTATGTAAGTTGGATTAGCTGCGCCCTGCCATTCGGCGTTTCGCTTCGTTCTCGGCCAGAATTCGGGCACTACGGACTTAGCAAAAGATGTTAGATCATAAGAGGACATTGGTATCAAATGAACAGTAAACAATAGGGTTACCAAAGCGCAAATTCCAGAGCTGTTTAAAGGCAACCTATCATAAAGTTTTTTACTATTACACCAAAACCAAATATCACTACGAGCAATGGGCAAAAAAGGGGCAGTGACATTGGTCATGGACCCACACCATGGAGTAGGTAGGGCGCCGAGCTTCTCACCGGTACCAGGTAATCCAATGCATGTAAAATTACCCTTAGCTACATCGGACGAAAAAAGGGGTTTAGATTTTGTCATAGAGGCAACAGGGTAAACCTTATCCCATTTAAAACAATCATGAGTGGGTGAAATGGATGAGTTTAACATTAGAACAACACCACACTTAGGAACTATATTTGCAGGTATGATTTTCAAAAGAGGTCTTGGACCCATACATGCAATGCAACTGGTGTTAGCCATCTTTGCGGCTTGCTCAGCCATAAGAAGCCAGTTGTTGGTTTGACCGCTTATTCCTGTGGAGGCTACAAAATAGCTGTCTACATCAGTGAGGAGCATACTTGTGATTTTTGCTCCTGCTGACAGGGTGTAATTATTTGTAACGGGACGGTCTGCGATCGACATTGTTTTGTTAATGCAAATAGCAATAGGAAAGTGAGGATCAATTCCAGAGGACCAAGCCCACAGTTGAAAACCCCAACAAGAAGTGTTAAACAAGGTGGCATTTGGAGGACGAATTTGACCATCAGGGAGTGTAAGAGTCAAAAGGAGGTTTGTGCCCTGATACTTCAAAGTTACTCGTTTAGCAAAGAACACAGCCTCTTCACTGGAACCAGAGGGCCAAAAATCTTGCGTTTGTGTGGTGACAAGGGTGCCCCAGTCAGTGCTAACCGGGTGACCAGTTAAATACCACCAATATCCGAGCCATTTATCCCCAGTAGTGTTGTGACCATTTCGAAAACCTTTCAAACTTTTCATAGGTAAAATAATAGAAGAAGATGTATTAGGAGCCACAGTGAACATTAATGAGTTACTGTAAGTCCAAGACAAAAGCCATGGCACGCAAGTTGGAACGCGGACGGTTTCTGGTGTACAAACAACATGATCAAAAGGATTTTGTGTTGCGCTTATGTCTAGCAATTTTTCCCCATGAGCCATATTGATTAGAATCAGCGTTGGTAGTTGCCTGAGAGAAGAATGTTCGAGGCTCATGGTACTCTATCCATACAAATAAAATAACCCCCGAAAAAAATATAACAATAACACAAACCAGCAAAAGCAACCAAAAGCGCACGGTAGACTTTGCGCAGGCTACAGCCCGATTAAAGCACTTTACGAATGACTCTCTAATGGTCATGTTTTGGATCTCCTCAGAGTCAACACCCTGAGCTTCGGGTTGGTGTCTTGGAAATTGGCTTCTGCTAGCTTTCGTGTCAACCCTGAGAGTGGCATGACTACACTGCGGCCCGCGAACAAATGAGTTTGACACCCCTGGCACAAGGGATAGCCTTCTCATTGATCAATCGCGTATCTTAAATCATGCTTTTCCTCCTTTGAAGCGACTATGTACTTCAAACCCAAACGACACCATTTTATAGGGAAAAAATTTGTTGAATTTATTCGTTTTCGACATAATACTGGTCGCAAATTTGCATGTAGAGCATTTTTTGTCATGCTGTCATGTGTCGTCCGGATCATTTCCTGTTTTATTGTGTGATTTCCTCTCGTTCCAGTCAGTGTGTCCTTCCCCTGTGCGTCCGGTCACGTGATCCCCTGATTCCAAGTGTGTGCACCTGCGTCAATGACCAACTGTCTTCACCTGTGTTCCCCTCCTGTGTCCATATAACCCGCGTCTTTCCCCGTATCCAGTGCCAGTGCGTCTTGCCTTGCTGAGAACACTAGCGATCACGAAACCCTTGAGTCCACGTAGAAAGCCTTGTTTGAACGTCTTTGCTCACCGATGTTAACTTGGTTACATCGCTATCTTGTTTTTGTATTTCCCTCGGTTCGAGGCGCTTTGATTTCTCCTTTTTCTCCCTCGGTTAGAGGCGCCTTAGTTTCCCCTTTTTTCCCTCCTCGTGAGGCGTTTTTTGTTCGACCATCAGTGGAGACAATAAACACTTTGTTGAACTTTGGAATCTCTGCATTCGAGTCCTCTCCCTGCTCTGCGCCTGACATTTTTGAGTTGTTGATCATAGACATCAGTTGAATACTCTTTCTGGTCTGTGTCTAAAGTCTTCAAACAACTCATCTTTTTGTTTAGTTCAGCCAATGTCTGTGTCAGAGGCCTCAGGTGGTGCGTGTTGGCGACAAAATCTCCGCCAGCATCACGCTGAGCACGGGGGCCCCCCAGGGCTGTGTGCTCAGTCCATTGCTCTTCACCCTGCTGACGCATGATTGCACTGCGACCTACAGCGACATCCGCATAGTGAAGTTTGCTGACGACACGACTCTGGTGGGTCTCATCACGAAGGGCGACGAGACTCGGTATAGGTCGGAAGTTGACCTTCTGACCACGTGGTGCAGGGACAACAACCTCCTGCTGAACGTCAACAAGACCAAGGAAATCGTTGTTGACTTCCGGAAGGGTCACACAAAACACCTGCCGCTGATCATCGATGGTGCTGTGGTGGAGAGGGTGAGCTGTGCCAAGTTCCTTGGGGGGCACATCAGTGAGGACCTCTCCTGGTCCGCAAACACCTCGTCACTGGCAAAGAAAGCTCAGCGCCGCCTGTACTTCCTGCGGAAGCTCAGGCGTGCATGTGCTCCTCAGGCAGTCCTGTCTACATTCTACCGTGGCACCGTTGAGAGCGTCCTCACCAGTAGTATCGCTGTCTGGGGTGGTAACTGCACTGAACGGAACTTGAAGGCCCTGCAGCGCATAGTGAATACGACTGGTAAGATTATTGGTGCTTCGCTCCCCTCCCTGAAGGACATTTACACTTCCCATCTCGCCCGCAAGGCAACCTCGATTGCGAGAGATGTGAGTCACCCGGCTCACTCTTTGTTTGACCTTCTGCCCTCTGGGAAGAGGTACAGGAGCCTGCGCTCCCGCACCACCAGACTCGCCAACAGCTTCTTTCACCAGGCTGTTAGGACCCTGAACTGGCTACCCCCTTCTTCGTAGCGTGCGGCACTGTTGCGCTATTTTCTGGAATGTCTGCTGTACGCGCATTTGCTCCTTTTTTGCTCCCCTTATTTATTTATTTATTTATTTATTTATTTATTTATTTATTTATTTATTGTGTTATTTATTCATTATTTATTCAGCACGCTGTTGTTATACTTGTTTACTTGTTTGTCTGTTGTAGGCCATGTCTTGTCACCGTGGGATAGGGGGGAACGAAATTTCGGTTTCTTTGTATGTCTTTGGCATGTGGAGAAATTGACAATAAAGCTGACTTTGACTTTGAATTTGCTCTACGTTGGAATTTTATTTTTATCCTGCCCAATAGTTGGTCAATTTGTATTTGTAATGGCACCCTGTTATATTCCAATGGACGGCCCTGGAGATCAAAAGGACTCCAGGTGCCTTTAACGCTTGCCCAATGTTTGGTTAAGGATGCCATGAAAACCTGTTGTACTTCATCACCTCTCAAATTATAGGAAGCAATGAGTTGTTTAATTTGGGGTACAAAGACGGAAACGATGGTTGCCGTGCCACAACATCTGTCTTTGTAATTTGATCATTTTTCCCATCTTCATTCATCACATTCTCAGCTGCGGTTCTTAAGCGAGCTCGCGCTGACACTGTGTCACCATCTTCCTGTCTGTGCAACAGCAAGTTCTTTTTTATCTTTTCTTCGTCTTCCTCATCTTTCAATTTTCCTCTCATCTGGGAAAATGAGAATGTAATTTTGCTTTTTAATTTTTAATTTTAAGTCATGCAAAATTGCTATATCCTTACTGCACCGAGATAAACTGTTAAATATAACTTTAAAAATAAACAAACAAAAACAATCTATGCTCTTCAAAATGGGACCCAAATGTCAGATTACAAATCAAACCTCCTTTTAACCTATCTGCATCAAGAAAACATTTGCAATGCAGGGGATAAGAGAATAATAATAACACCATTGATTTCTAATCATTAACCTAATTTTATCCAGTTCTACAATGTATGTTTTCTCTTACTCTCACATTTTTATGAGGGTTGGGCACTCTACTCGTCGGACAAGTTTCTGCCCACAACCCTCATATTATTCTATAATTTCTAATTTTTACATTTAACAATGCAAATCTGATAAACCATTGTCTAGCACACCGTTTTCGTGCTCCAATTTAACGCAATTCCAACCTTTATAACGAACTGATACACAAAGACAAACATACACAGAAACAAACACACGGGCCCACAACATAGACATGACAATCTTCCCAGCTGATAACAAGGGTGGGGGGGAGCAACTGAAGTGCGGAGAGCCTCGCCACCGCCACGTCGCATAATGTAACCCCCCACCTCTGTCCAAAATACGCATTTGTCAAGATATTTTATATTTTCTGTGTCGACCCCTTCCATTAATTTCCAATCTTTGCATTTTAATTCATGTTGGGGTAGCGACTTTTGTTTGCTATTTGATTTTCCCAAGGTTTATTTTTCTAAATTTCGGAGTTGGCAATTCGAATGGCACCTACAGTGTCCTAAAGCCAATTGAATTCACAGGACAGTGGTAAAATATTCAACGAGTGGTAAGTCTCCTTTCCTCTGCTTCCACACAAAGCCACTGTTTACAATCCTGTGTGTTTTATATAAAGGAGAGCTCAAATGAGATCACTCTCAGTCAAACCATACACACACACACACAATGCGCACTCTTATCGTCTCACAGGCAAGCAGGGGAGTCCGCCCTCCCGTGGATTTTAACAAACTCTAAACTCTTCAACCTTCCTATTGTGTAAGAAAAACTTATTTTTGCCTTTTTCTTAGAGTTCATGGATAAAGAAGCCAAACCAGCTAAACAAGAGTTAAGAAAAAACACCACAGATGGCAGCAGATAGCTAACACATTAGGAAGGTTAATTAGGAGGCCCCACGACATCTCAGCGGAATTTAACTGCTCCAAATTACCTGTACTTCTTTAGAAAACAGAGGAGTCCGCCCTCCCATGGAATTTAACTGAGTTATAAGTCAGGGGACTCCATCATCCCAGCGGAATTTAACTGTTTCTAATTGCACTTGATAGGGTCTAGAATTGTCAAGGTTTTAAGTGACCTCGTCACTGCACTTTCATTACTTTTAACAGAATCAAGATTCGTACTCACAGTCTGCTGGGCCTTCTCCTCGGATGATCCCGTCAACCACTCCGGTGTCCAGCCGACTGATCGAGTCAGCCCCGTGAAAAGGGTTTCTCTATATGCCTTGGCCAAGGACTTGTCCTGCGTCGAAAAGTCGTCTGGAATCCCGAAATAGGTCTATTGAGATCCCGGAACGAGCCCCCAAAAATCTGTTAGGTTCAAAATCAGCAAAAGGATCAGCAGACAAAACCAGTGAGGCAGAATATTGAGTCTTTTCTCGCGAGGAGTGCATTCAGACTTACAGCAATCCGACTACACTAAAAATCTGTTTACACTCCTCACTCTTTTTATTTGGAATGCCCTACCCACAATGTGAGACTAGCCCCTGATAGGTGGGGGGAAGCGTGGGCTTTGTCTCATGAGAGAAGAAACGAGATTCTATGTGAAACAAGAAGTCGCGGACAAGACACCATGAGAAAAGAGTGCAAAGACAAAATGCCATGTGCAGACGTCAACAAAATAGATTGAGCTATCAACAACTTTCTTGGATTCCCAGAGGTGTAGAAGGTCAGGAAGCTCCAGACAGCATCGTTTGACTTGTTGTGGATTGGTGGACGTCTGCAAGGCGAAACAGCAAGCATTCTGTGCAATAATTTTATTAATAAGTACTCATTAGGGAACGCATGATAACATATATATACAATTTACCTAACAGTGTTGTTCAGGTGGACGGGAAGCTGGTCCCCCGGGACACAGGGAATCCCCATTACCCTTTCAGCGACCCCTACTGACAGCATGAGGCACGTGCTTTCATCGAGTTGCGCCTCAAACAAGACTTTTTTTTTTTTAAATAAACAGGTAAACAAATTCCGTGTCTGAGTCCTTGGCTAAATGTTTGATATTGGTAATGAATCGATTTTCCTTTTGGAAGCCGCTATCAGTCCATAAAATCTTCAAACGATCTGTAAGCGACATAAAGTCAAAGTCAAAGTCAGCTTTATTGTCAATTTCTCCACATGCCAAAGACACACAAAGAAACCGTTCCCCCCTATCCCACGGTGACAAGACATGGCCCACAATAGACAATCAAGTAAACAAGTAAACAACAATGTGCTGAATAAATAATGAATAAATAACACAACAATAAATAAATAAGAGGAGCAAAAAGGAGCAAGTGAGCGTACAGCAGACAGTCCCGAAAATAGCGCAACAGTGCCGCACGCTACGCAGAAGGGGGTAGCGAGTTCAGGGTCCTAACAGCCTGGAGAAAGAAGCTGTTGGCGAGTCTGGTGGTGCGGGAGCGCAGGCTCCTGTACCTCTTCCCAACCGTCAGGGTGCGCCGTCTGCTGTTCACTGACAGCCTGACTGACAGTTCACCAAGCGCCGCGATCCTGTCGCCTTGGATGTTGGAAGGCGGGATGTATACCGCGACTAGTAGAATCGCGGTAAATTCCCTCGGCAGGTAAAAAGGACGGCACTTGATGATCACAAACTCCGCAAGTGGCGAGCAGTGCTTACATACCACCACAGAGTCCCGGCACCATTCTTCTCGGATGTAGACGCATATTCCACCTCCTCGCGACTTTCCCCCTCGTACAATGGCACGGTCCGCCCGATAGCACGCTAGCTGCTCCAGATGCACGGCAGAGTCCGGAATGTTGTCAGTCAACCAGGTCTCGGTGAACACGAGCACACAGCAGGTCCGCACCGTCCAGTTCGTAGACCTCAGCAGGCGAACGTAATCCATTTTGTTGTCCAGCGATCGAACATTCGCCAGAAGAATGGACGGCACCGCCGGTCGGGCCGGGTTGGCCGCCAGCCTGGCCCGGACGCCTCCGCGCTTGCCCCTCTTCTTCTGGTTGTAAAACCCATCATTGAGAAAGCATGTTTTTAATCAAAAGCAATGACGCCAAACACCATGGCTGCAAAATAGCCAGTAACACTAAAGGCATCATGGCAGTGTCCCGGTCGGGAAGGGAAAGAGAAGACGATCTTCCGCTCGGAAATTGGACGTCCACAACGAGCAGTCACGTGTGTGCCTCGCTCACTCTGGCCGCCTTTGTTTGACCGATGAGCTGCGTGAGCAAATTTTAGATTAGATGTGAGAATATGAGGATGAGAGTTACATAGTGTGTCCAAGAGCGAAAGATGGTATGGGAGTGAAAGAGCTGAGTATCGATGAGTGAAGTTTAGAGCGGACATGGGCAAACTACGGCCCGCGGGCCACATCCGGCCCTCGGGGCCGTTTAATCCGGCCAGGCAAACCTGAATAAAATGCATTATTAAACATTTTCCCTGCAATTACTATGTTTCCCCAATAGATGGGGAAGCGCCCGCTCGTGCATTTACTCCCGGAAGCCGTGTCAGAAAGCTCGGTGCACACTCACAAGTGCGTGTACTTACTAAGTAGTACGGACCCGGCGCACTCCGCGCTCCATTTCCATCAGTGCCGAATTTCGAGTGTGGGCTGTGACGTCAGCATTCTCGTAATTCGCGCGCTGGGCTTTCAGTTAGTTTTACGCTAATGCCACCCACAAACCTTCCCCTGGAATCCTTCCATTAAAATGAGTGGCCAGAGCAAAAGAAAGGTGAACACTGAGTGCTGAGTGATTAAAAAAAGAGTGGACAATTTGGCTCAACCTATGTGTGTGAGCAGACGTGTGAGCCACGTGAACGTCAACAAAGCCCGTCACAGATCTAGATTAACGGACCAACACCTTGGCTCTATCCTAAGAATTACCACAACAAATTTTACTCCAGACCATGATGCACTAGCAAAAAAGAGAGACCATCAATTCTACTGATTTCTTTATTAGTTTATTTAGATGTACCTATACTTTCACTGATTCTTCAAGATGATTCATTTGGTCAGAATGTTTGATGTGATTTCGCCTCATTAGATAAACATATTTCATAAATCTGACCTGCAGGCGCTGAAGTGATGGAAACTATTATTCATAATAGCAGTGTCGTATTTAAAGAGAATCACTGATAGTAGTTTTTGGGTAAAATGTTTTTTAATGCAGTTAATAAATGCATTTGTTTTCAAAAAGCTTTTTTTTTATTATCCATGATTTACTACCTACGAAAAGTAAAAACCCCTCCGTGAGTCGTCACTTTACCGTGGTGGAGGGGTTTGCGTGTCCCAATGATCCTAGGAGCCATGTTGTCTGGGGCTTCATGCCCCTGGTAGGGTCACCCATGGCAAAAGGGTCCTAGGTGAGGGGCCAGACAAAGCACAGCTCAAAAAGCCCCTTATGACGAAAAACACTCAGATTTCCCTTCGCCCGGACGCGGGTCACGGGGGCCCCCTTCTGGAGCCAGGCCTGGAGGTGGGTCTCGAAGGCGAGCGTCTGGTGGCCGGGCCTTCGCCCATGGGGCCCAGCCGGGCACAGCCCGAAAAGGAAACGTGGGTCCCCCTTTCCATGGGCTCACCACCTGTGGGAGGGGCGAAAGGGGTCAGGTGCATTGTGAGCTGGGCGGCGGCCAAAGGCAGGGACCTTGGCGGTCCGATCCCCGGCTGCAGAAGCTGGCTCTTGGACATGGAATGTCACATCTCTGGCTGGAAAGGAGCCCGAGCTGGTGTGCAAGGCAGAAAAGTTTCGACTAGATATAGTCAGACTTGGATCCACACACAGTTTGGGTTCCGGTAGAGGCCCTCTCGAGAGGGGCTGGACTCACTTCTACTCTGGAGTTGCCCACGGTGAGAGGCGTCGAGCAGGTGTGGGTATACTTATTGCCCCCCAGCTGGGCGCCTGCACATTGGGGTTCACCGCCTCCCTCCGCCTTCAGGTGGGGGGACGGGTCCTGACTGTTGTTTGTGTCTATGCACCAAAAGGCAGCTCAGAGTACCCACCCTTCTTGGAGTCCCTAGAGTAAGTGCTGGAGAACGCTCCTTCTGGGGACTCTATTGTTCTACTGGGTGACTTCAATGCTCACGTGGGCAGTAACAGTGAGACCTGGAAGGGCGTGATTGGGAGGAACAGCCCCCCCGATCTGAACCCAAGCGGTGTTCTATTATTGGAATTCTGTGCTCGACATGGATTGTCAATAATGAACACCATGTTCGAGCATATGGGTGTCCATGTGTGCACTTGGCACCAGGACACCCTAGACCGCAGTTCGATGATCAACTTTGTAGTCGTGTCATCGGATTTGTGGCCGCATATTCTGGACACTCGGGTGAAGAGAGGGGCGGACCTGTCACCTGATCACCACCTGGTGGTGGGTTGGCTCCGATGATTGGGGAAGATGCCTGTCCGACCTGGCAGACCCAAACACTCTGAGTGTCTGCTGGTAACGTCTGGCAGAATCCCCTGTCAGGAAGAGCTTCAACTCCCACCTCTGGCAGAGCTTTTCCCACGTCCCGGGGGAGGCGGGGGACATTGAGTCCGAGTGGACCATGTTCCGCGCCTCCATTGTTGAGGCAACCGACCGGAGCTGTGGCCGTAAGGTCGTTGCTGCCTGTTGTGGCGGCAAACCCCGAACCCGCTGGTGGACGCCGGCGGTAAGGGATGCCGTCAAGCTGAAGATGGAGTCCTATCGGCCCGTTTTGGCCTGCGGGACTCCGGAGGCAGCTGACAAGTACCGGATGGCCAAGCGGAACACGGCTTCGGCGGTTGCTGAGGCAAAAACCCGGGCGTAGGAGGAGTTTGGCGAGGCCATGGAGAATGACTTCCGGACAGCTTCGAGGAAATTCTGGTCTACCATCCGGCGTCTTAGGAGGAGGAAGCAGTGCACCGTCAACACTGTTTACAATGGAGATGGCGTGCTGCTGACCTCGATTCGGGACGTCATGAGTCGGTGGGGAGAATACTTTGAAGACCTCCTCAATTCCACCGACACGCCTTCTATTGTGGAAGCAGGGCCTGAAGACTCTGAGGAGGACTCTCCAATCTCTGGCGTCAAAGTCACTGAGTAATAGTTAAAAAACTCCTCGGTGGCAAGGCCCCGGGGGTGGATGAGATCCGCCCGGAGTTCTTAAAGGCTCTGGATGTTGTGGGGCTGTCATGGCTGACACGCCTCTACAACACTGCGTGGACATCGGGGATGGTGCCTCTGGATTGGCAGACTGGGGTGGTGGTCCCCCTTTTTAAGAAGGGGGACCGGAGGGTGTGTTCCAATTACAGGGCAATCACTCCTCAGCCTCCCTGGTAAGGTCTATTCAGGGGTGCTTCAGGAGGAGCAGTGTGGCTTTCGTCGTGGCCGTGGAACAGTGGACCAGCTTTACACCTTCGGCAGGATCCTCGAGGGGGCATGGGAGTTCGCCCAACCAGTCCACATGTGTTTTATGGACTTGGAGAAGGCGTTCGACCGTGTCCCTCGGGAGGTTCTGTGGAGGGTGCGTCGGTAGTACGGGGTGCCGAGCCAACTGATAAGGGCGGTTCAGTCCCTGTATCACCGATGCCAGAGTTTGGTCCGCATTTCCAGCAGTAAGTCGGATTCGTTCCCAGTGAGGGTTGGACTCCACCAAGGCTGCCCTTTGTCACCGATTCTGTTCATAATTTTTATGGACAGAATTTATAGGCGCAGCCGAGGCGTCGAGGGTGTCCGGTTTGGGCATTGCGTCTCTGCTTTTTGCAGACGACGTGGTGCTGCTGGCTTCTTCAAGCCGTGATCTCCAGCTCTCACTGGAGCAGTTCGCAGCCGAGTGTGAAGCGGTCGGGATGAGGGTCAGCACCTCCAAATCCGAGTCCATGGTCCTCGGTCGGAAAAGGGTGGAATGCCCTCTCCGGATCGGGGATGGGATCCTGCCCCAAGTGGAGGAGTTCAAGTATCTTGGGGTCTTGTTCACGGGTGAGGGGAGGATGGAGCGCGAGATCAACAGGCGGATCGGTGCAGCGTCGGCAGTAATGCGGACTCTGTACCGGTCCGTCATGGTAAAGAGAGAGCTGAGCCAAAAGGCAAAGCTCTCAATTTACCGGTCGATTTACGCTCCTACCCTCACCTATGGTCACGAGCTATGGGTCATGACCGAAAGAACGAGATCCCGGATACAAGCGGCAGAAATGAGTTTCTTCCACAGGATGTCCGGGCTCTCCCTTAGAGATAGGGTGAGAAGCTCGGTCATCCGGGAGAGGCTCAGAGTTGAGTCGCTGCTCTTCCACGTTGAGAGGAACCAGATGAGGTGGCTCGGGCATCTCATCAGGATGCCTCCTGGACGCCTCCCTGGCGAGGTGTTCCGGGCATGTCCCACCGGTAGGAGACCCCGTGGACGCGCTGGAGAGACTATGTCTCTCAGCTGGCCTGGGAACGCCTTGGGATCCCCCGGGATGAGCTGGACGAAGTGGCTGGGGAGAGGGAAGTCTGGGAGTCCCTCCTAAAGCTGCTGCCCCCGCGACCCGACCCCGGATAAGCGGAAGAAGATGGATGGATGGATGGATGGATGGATGGATGGATGGATGGATGGATGGATGGATGGATGGATGGATGGATGGATGGATGGATGGATGGATGGATGGATGGATGGATGGATGGATGGATGGATGGATGGATGGATGGATGGATGGATGGATGGATGGATGGATGGATAAAAGTAAAAACCCTAACCCCCCGGTCAAAATTTAGAATCCAATTCAGCCCGCAAGTCAAAAGATTTGCCCTCCCCTGGTTTATAGAGTGACTGAGATTGCATACGGTGTGTGTGAAAGGGACAATGAGTGTGAAGGTGTGTGAGCAAGTAAGATTGTGTGCTGCGGGAGGCCGGGTGTGCGTGCATGTGCGCCACAGCGTGTGCCTCACCTCCATGGTTTGGTGCAGCGTGGCGTAGGCGTAAGTGGGCGGGCCCAGGCTGGCAATGATGTCGTCACGTTTCCTGCGGCTGCTTCTCGCCAAGCGGCGTGTGACGGCCAACCGCCGCCGCAGCAGGTCGTTCAGCGCCAAGGAGGGCACGTGTGGCGCCGACCAGACGTCGGTGTCGGTCTGCACCGCCACGTCTTTAAAACGCTCGCCAGGCGATGGTGAGGAGGAAGGGAGGGACTCGTGGCCAAAAGATCCGGCGTGTGACGCGGGAGTGCCGGACGCCGACAAGATCGTCCGGGACGGACAGGTCGTGTCCCAGTCTTTCGTACTGGCCTTGGATGAATAATGCTTGCGCGTCGCTGCCGACCCGACAGCTTCTGATACCTCATCATCGTGGTGCTCCGACACCTGAGTGAGAGAGGAAGTGTGCTTGTGTCATTGAGGTTCACTGCCAGACGCTGGCTGAGACAAGTGTGTGCCAAACGTAAATGCTCAAATGTGAGCGAGGGATTTCGTGTGTGACTTGTGGAGAACACAGAGGGATGAACGAGTGAGCACGCACAGGCATGCTTGCGTGTGCGTACACAATACGTCCGCTGCTGCCTTGGTGACCCGTTTCTGTCCGTTTGGTGCTTTCGAAGTCACTTTCGTAGTCGACCATTTGGACTGAGTCTCCGTCACCTCGCTCGTCTGGCACCTGTGCACAAGTGAGCACACGTGACGAGGTTGCAACACGGTGGCGGTGCCAAACCTATTTAGGGTCCTTCCTCGTCAGAACGTTTGCGAGATTGAAATGAACAAAAAAACCTGCATTTGTCCTTCTGATGTGTTTCCAAAGTGGGCGGAGCCAACATTTTCCAAGGTCTTCATGTCCACATCAAGGTCCGCTGCGAGAAAACACTCCGACAAGTCTGCTTTGCTGCATATCAACGGTGTGCATGCATGAGCGCGTGGGCGCGCTGCTCACATTGCGAGGGCGCTCGGCTGGACTCGGCGGCGGCGTCACATCCGAGCGGGAAAAGTTCTTCCAGCGAGAGAATCTCCTCCGGGGCTGACCCGGACAAATCAGAGGAGGGTGCCGGTGGCCCGGAGAAGCGGCACCCCGAGGGGACGAGGCGGACCTCAGCTCGGGGGCTCAAGGAGCGACCGTCTCTGCAGGGGAGGTGGGCCGGAGGGGAGGCCAACCTCAGACTTTTTTGGCTGAGCATCTGGGAGGGGGAAAAAACAGTCATTTGCTGTTAATTTGGGTGGCTTGCAGAAAATTGTTCGAGGATAAAGACCCGCTCAAGTGCGCTCTCCCACCGGATCCAGGGCCTCCTCTTCATCGCTGTCCATGCTTTGGCTCCACGAGAACTGGGAGCTGTAACCTGCCTGAGGAGACCCGGTCATCGAGGGTGTCGTACCCCGACCGCTTCGCCGCGATGGGGGGGGCCCTGAGGCCGAGCCCGGGATCGGGGTACGAGATTCCGCTTCTCGCTGACGGCCGAGGATGCGACCCTCTTTCTGAGACAGCTTCTTCAGGGCTGATGCCTGCGAGGATGGCTGCCGTCTGAGCAACAGGAAGGACGAAGAAGGGAACGTTAAAATCGGACAAAAATCCAAGCAAAACACAAAAAGTCTGAAAAAGAGTAGGAGGAAAGATTTAAAACACACTTGTCCTCATGCGGGATCGGAGGTGGCTTCTTCAGGAAGCGTCCTCCTCCGGCTTTGGACGGTGAGTGAGACGCGGCAGCGGCACCTCGTCCTTCCCTAGACGAGTTGAGCAGGGACACGTCCCACGACACGTCACTGCCGCTTGAGGAAGACACTCGGCTTTTGGTGTCCTGCCGATGAGATCGCGACGCACACTTGATTTGAGAATAAATTCAAAGCCCAATAGAAAGCAGAGGGATTCAAGGTCAAATCATCTTCAATCACGCCTCAATGAGGAGATTGCAAAACCTCTCACGCAAACATTTCAAACCCTCATTTGAAAGTCTAGTACTAGTTTGAAACCCTCATGTCTAAATAACTTGGGGCTCCAACCTTCGTTTGACACGCTAACCCGCAAATTAAATCCTGATTTGAAAGCCTAACTTTTTAAAATTGGGCTTCAAAACCTGAAATTGAAATCCTAAACTTATATTACAAGCTAATGTCAAACCTTAACGCTGACCTTTAACACGATGCCTTGTTTCTAACCGCAACCTTGCATTGCAAATGCAACGCGCTGCCCCAGTTTGAAACCTTCACCTTGCCTTAAACCTATCTTGAGCCAAGACCTGGATGGCGATTGACGCGCGTACTGACCGCATCGGCTGCTCGGTTGTGGCTGTGCTGGGTTTTGTTGCTCTTGGCGGCCAGCAGCGCCCGAGCCCGCTTGAGAGCGTCACTTGTGCCGCCTCGCCGCCACATCTCGGTCCGCCCGCGGCTGAGCGGAAGCTAACTGCTTGATCTTGTCACTTATTGTGAAGAGCCTGCCATCGAACATAGAGGAGCACGCTAAACGCGTCGGTCGTTTATCCTTTTCACAGCCACTGTGAGACACTTTAAATCGTTTTCTTAGTAAATGAAAAGAGCGAGAGTGTTCGCGTCCTTCGTCGCCATGGAGGTTTTCTTCTTCGTCTCCAACAAGACGCGTTGTTGTTTTTTGTCGGTTCTGTTTACACTTTATCGTCACCGTCTGATCGGGAGGGCGAATTGCACGATGGCTCATCGGAAAAAATACTTTGAAAAAGTTGAAACCATTTGGTACCTCTGCTTTGAAACCCCCGTCTGTATCCTTCAACTCTGGATTTATAACCATAACACTCGATTGAAACGCTTATTTAAAACCCTAACCATATTTTCAAACCCTAATTATGATCACTACATTTAAAACTTTTCCCTGTCTTGAAAGCAATTTGCGCGGTCTTGGGCGTCAATGTGGCGCGCGTGGCTTTTGAATGAATAAATGCATGCTGTCATGACATGTTGCTGCTATTCTAATCCTGCGTAATCCCGGCCCCATCAAAACGGGGCCGGGGGAATATTGGCAAAAAAAGCGGGATTAGCAAACGGGGGTATGCGTGCAATCGAAAATAAATAAATTATACAATACAATACAGGCCATTTACATCTTTAATCATACAGTGCTTTTGCAACAGCTGTTGCCCCAACAAAGCACTTCACAGAACATAGAACATGCAGAAATCCACAACGCCCGTGTCATGTGTCACACATACTGTCTGTAGGCGTAACATTCATGAGCACACAGACATGTATCAAGATAAATCAATCCACCTCCTCTCGGGGGAAAAGGCCTCATTCATTATACAGTAATTCCTCGCTACAATCCGCTTCGTGTATCGCGGTTTCACTACATCGCGGATTTTTTCCAAATTAATAAAACATTTAAAAGTCAAAATAAAACTTCAAAATTGAGGAATTATGGCACGAAACTTGCCCACACGCCAGCAGAAGGCAAGGAGTGCCCACACAATTGCAGTGCTTACGCTTGTACCATAATATATATATATTTTTTATAATACATAATATGAGTTCTAAAAACATATCTACAGTGTTGAACCGTGTTATAGAAAAATGGTTATAATAAAAGAGCTCTAAAAACATTAAAAAGTCAAAGTCAAAGTCAGCTTTATTGTCAATTTCTCCACATCCTGTTTTACGTCCGTGTACATATGTCGGTTAAAGTGGTACAAGAGTCATTGACGATGTAAGTGGGTCTCCTAACAAGAGAAATGAACAATCACGTGTCTAACCTTTTGGGCAATGTAGTATTGCTCCAAATGTTCGTTTACATTTCTTTAGATGTGCGTTTTCGCGTCGATCGCGAATTAGCATCTTTCCACTAACTCGTTATACATATAGACAGTAATCTGTATATACATATACAGATTACAGTCAAACCTCGGTTTTCGACCACAATCCATTCTAGAAGGCGGTTCGAGAAGCGGATCGGTCGAATTCCAAATCTATTTTTCCCATTACTAATAATGGAAAAAAAATTTAATACGTTCCAAGACTAAAAAAAACCACGCCTTTTTTAAGCATTTTTTTCATTTGTGCATTTTTGTCCGATCGTGCAACTGCAGCGCACCGCCGAACGCGCAACCGTAGCGCGTCGCATTATTGTGACAGAGCCGTCGCTGAAATTTAGAAAATATTTTTTAAGTCCTGATGTACTTTCCAAAATTTAAGTGGACCTAAGTGCGCAGGGAGCTTAATCTTTCCAATATGGCGGCACGCTCAGATGCTGCGGCTCACGGCTCTCCCCTTCAGTGTTTGTTTTTGCGTTTTCTATGTGTCTATTTGTGGACTTTTTGTATTTTTGCTTTGGCGGCACACCACTACAGCCGACAGGACCTCGTAGACATCGGCTATCGACATAAGACCGCAGTCTCGAGGGAATTTCAATACAGCAAAAAAAAAACATCCCGGACGAACTAGCAAGACCGCCGGACTCTCCATGGATTGTTGTCGGGACTGGAAAGCGCCGCAGGCGGAGGAGGGAGAGGAAGCAGAAACGAGGCCGCAGGTCCGGCCTCCTGCTAAGGCTAAAGAACCAACTGCACAAGCCACCCCTCCCGAGCCTGTATCTCACCAACGTGAGATCCCTCACCCACAAGATGGAAGATCTGGAACTACAGCTTGCGGGAAATCATTATGTTCGTGACTGCTGCGCCCTCATTATCACGGAGACCTGGCTGAATCTGAAGATCCCCGATGCTAGCGTGCAACTAGCAGGTCATTCGCTACACCGCTGGGATCGGACTGTGGACTCCCGCAAAAAAAAAGAGGTGGGGGGCCCTTTTTTCTACAGAGAGAGGTAACGGTGGTGATCATCACCGCTGTTTACATCCCGCCAAATGCTAACGCTAGCGCGGCGCTCTCTCTCCTGCTGAACAGCAGAGGGCCCACCCCGATGGTGTTCATATAATAGCAGGAGACTTCGATAGGAACAATCTGAAGACTGTACTCCCACAGTTTCACCAGCACGTTAAGTGCCCAACAAGAGGGGAAAGTACTTTGGACCACGTGTACTCCAACGTCAAGCATGGGTACAGAGCCATGCCCCTCCCCCACCTCGGACAGTCAGACCATCTCTCCTTGCTACTCATCCCCACATACACTCCTCTCAGATGTAGATCCAGGCCCACCATAAGGACTGTAACAACTTGGCCTGGGAATGCACTCAGTCAACTCCAGGACTGCCTTCAAAACACGGACTGGGACCTATTTCACCACCAAGACCTGGCCATGTTCACGGAGTCAGTCCTGCACTACATCAAATTCTGCATGGGAACCGTATGTGTGAACAAAACCATTCGGGTCTTTCCCTACCAGAAACCCTGGATGATCAGCCAGGTCCGCTCACTCCTCAGGGCCCATGATTCTGCCTTCAGGTCAGGCGACAGAGTCCTTTACAGCTCAACTCGGGCTGACCTGAAGAAAGGGATTAAAAAAGCCAAAGCAGAGTATATGAGGAAGATGGAGTCCCACCTCGCCAGCAACAGACCACGAGAGGTGTGGCAGGGCATCCAGACCATCACCAACTTCAGGGGCTGTGAGGTGACGTCAGACCCAAGTGAGTCGCTGGCAGAGGAGCTCAACTTCTTCTTTGCCCGCTTTGAATCACCACAGCCTCACTCACCTGTTGTAGTCTTCCCCCACCCCCATCCACACCAGATCCCAGCACCCCTCCACTCACTGTAAAGGAGCAGGGGGTGAGGCGTGTGCTCCAGGCAGTGAACCCCAGGAAAGCTCCTGGTCCAGATGGAGTACCTGGCAAAGTGCTCAGAGCCTGCGCCCACCAACTGTCCCCGATTTTCTGCAGGATCTTTAACCTCTCGCTCCTACCTGCCTGAAGTCAGCCACAATCATCCCCATACCAAAAAATTCACCCCCCAACCAGCCTCAACGACTACCGCCCTGTTGCCCTCATCCCTTTAATAATGAAGTGCTTCAAGAGGCTGGTTCTCCAACACATCAAGGACTGCCTCCCCCACACACTCGACCCCATCAGTTCACATACCGGGCAAACAGATCCACGGAGGACGCCATCACCGTAGCTCTGCATGCTGTGTTGAGACACCTGGAACAGCAGCAGAGCTATGCGAGAATGCTCTTTGTGGACTACAGCTCGGCTTTCAATACAATCATCCCAAACGTTCTGGTCACAAAGCTGGACACTCAGGGCCTCCCCCCCTCTCACTTGCACCTGGATCAAAGACCAACAGGCCCCAGACTGTGAGACTTGGCCCCCACCTTTCCTCTACACGCACACTGAGCACTGGTTCACCACAAGGCTGCGTGCTGAGCCCTCTCCTCTACTGTCTTTATACCCATGACTGCAATCCGGCCCACGGCAACAACATGATTGTAAAATTTGCTGATGACACCACATGGTCAGGCTGATCTCGAATAGTGACGAGATAGCCTATCGGGAGGAGGTCCAGAAGCTCAGGAACTGGTGCTCTGCAAATAACCTAGTTCTGAACACCAAGAAAACAAAGGAGATCATCGTGGACTTCAGAAGGAAAAAAAAGAGATCCCCCTCCCCTACGCATCAACAGCGAGATTGTGGAGAGGGTCCACAACATCAGATTCCTGGGAGTCCAGATCTCTGATGACCTCTCCTGGACACGCAACACCTCAGCTGTCATCAAGAAGGCTCAGCAGCGTCTACACTTCTTAAGAGTCCTCAGGAAGAGCAGTATGGATCGGAAGCTTCTGCTCGTCTTCTACCATTCCTCCATTGAGAGCCTGCTGACGTACTGCCTCACCACCTGGTACGGGAGCTGCACTGCTGCAGATAGAGGGTGGCTACAGAGGACAGTCAAAGCAGCGCAAAGGATCATCGGCTGCCCTGCCTGACGGACATATACAACACCCGGTGCGTCAGCAGAGCTCACAACATCATCAAAGACAACACACATCCCGCCTCCCAGCTGTTTGAACTGCTTCCTTCTGGGAGGCGCTACAGAGGCATTCGAACAAGGACTACCAGACTGAAAAACAGTTTCTTCCCAAGAGCCATCACCGCTCTGCACTCTGAGAGAAAACAACACCAACTATAATACAACACCCATACCCCTTTAAAAGCCACGTGCAATAACTATTTATTTACTTTCTGTACAAACCTCATTCACGTTAATACATATACCCACATTGAACATACTGTAAATAAATAACTGTAAATAACCTTCATTCTTAGACTAATAGCTATACTGTAAATAAGATCTTTCACTTTTATTCTCAGACTTCCTTTTATACTTTTTTAAATTTTGTAATGTTTGCACTAGGAAGGGACCAGCTCTCCAAATTTTGTTGTGCAACTAAGTTGTAAAATGACAATAAAGGGCATTCTATTCTATTCTATTTTGTCCGATCGCGCAACTCCAGCGCACCGCCGAACGCGCAACCGTAGCGCGTCGCCACCCGCGCAACTGCACCGCGCTGGTCGCATTATTGTGACAGAGCCGTCGCTGAAATTTAGAAAATGTTTTTAAAGTCCTGATGTGCTTTCCAAAATTTAAGTGGACCTCTGTGCGCAGGAAGCTTAATTTTGTCACGTCTCGTCCCCAACTGCTCCATTATGTGCCTGTTGTCTTGGTTTCTGTCTGTGTGCCCGCCCCTCCCCTCCTGTGTGCCCATGATCAGTGTGATTGTTCCCACCGGCCTCTCGTTACCTGTCGTGTATAAAAGTCCTGTCTGCCCCTCTCTCCCTGTCGGATCATTGGTTTTGGTTTTGGTATTGGTTGCTGCTGGTTTTGGTTGCTGTCGTGTCGTCTTCATGTCCTTTTGGTTCCTGTCGGTTTCAAGTACGTTTTGGTTGCGAAGTCATGTTGTTTTGTTAAGTCATGTCAGTTTACCGAGTCTGTATTTTGAGTTGCTTCAATAAACCCTGGTCCAAGCTGCACTTGGTCGTCCTGCTCCATGCCCCACCCGACCGTGACAGAATGATCCGACCACCAAAACGACCAGCGCTTGGACCACCCTTCACCACCAGCTCCCGCTGCGACGCCCGATCCACATCTGAGCATGTTCCAGCGCCACGGGCTTGCAGCCGCCATCGGATCTTGCTCCAGCGACGCCGGACTCACGGCCGCCATCGGAATTCCCCCCCGGCGCCATCAGCTCCGCGGCCGCCATCGGAGTTCCTCCCGGCACCATCGCCTCCGCGACCGTCATCAGACTTTGTTCCGGCGAAGCTGGACCCGCGGCCGCCATCGGGGTGCTTCTGGCGCCAGCGGCTTTGCGGCCGCGATCGGACTCTGGTGCCGCGACGCCGGACCCACGGCCGCCGTTGGAGTGCCTCCCGGCGTCATCAGACTCACGGCCGCCATCGGGCTCCACCCCAGCGTCCCAGGACCCGCGAACGTCGCCAGACATCCAAGCCAGCTGCGTCGGACCCGCGATCATCCCTGGCTCCACTCCCACTGCTGCGGCGCGTGATGGCTCTTGCCGCCGCGTACAGCCCCGCCTTCCGAATGTCGCCGATCACTGTACGGACTTTGTGAGTGGCCGCCGATCGCGGTACAGACTTCCCAAGTCGCCGCCCCAGTGCGGTTGTGTTTCCCCGAGTTTCCACAGAGTGCGGTTCTGTTTCCCCAGGTCGCCGCCCGAGCGCGGTTCTGTTCCCCGAAGTCGCCGCCCGAGTGCGGTTCTGTTCCCCAAGTCACCGCCAGAGTGCGGCTCTGTCCCCTAGGTCGCCGCCGGAGTGCGGTTCGGTCCCCTAGGTCACCGCCAGAGTGCGGATCTGTCCCCGCAGTCGCCGCCCGAATGCGGATCTGTCCCCGAAGTCACCGCCAGAGTGCGGATCTGTCCCCGCAGTCGCTGCCCGAGTGCGGTTCTGTCCCCGAAGTCGCCGCCCGAGTGCGGTTCTGTTCCCGAAGTCGCCGCCGGACTGCGGTTCGGTTCCCCAAGTCGCCGCCCGAGTGCGGTTCGGTTCCCCAAGTCGCCGCCCGAGTGCGGTTCGGTTCCCCAAGTCGCCGCCCGAGTGCGGTGCGGTTCGGTTCCCCAAGTCGACGGTTCGGTTCCCCAAGTCGCCGCCCGAGTGCGGTTCGGTTCCCCAAGTCGCCGCCCGAGTGCGGTGCGGTTCGGTTCCCCAAGTCGCCGCCCGAGTGCGGTGCGGTTCGGTTCCCCAAGTCGCCGCCTGAGTGCGGTGCGGTTCGGTTCCCCAAGTCGCCGCCCGAGTGCGGTGCGGTTCGGTTCCCCAAGTCGCCGCCCGAGTGCGGTGCGGTTCGGTTCCCCAAGTCGCCGTCCGAGTGCGGTTCGGTTCCCCAAGTCGCCGCCCGAGTGCGGTGCTGTTCGATTCCCCTAGTTTTTTTTTTTTTTTTTGGGGACGTCGGGAGACGTCCCTTGTGGGGGGGGTTCTGTCACGTCTCGTCCCCAACTGCTCCATTATGTGTCTGTTGTCTTGGTTTCTGTCTGTGTGCCCGCCCCTCCCCTCCTGTGTGCCCATGATCAGTGTGATTGTTCCCACCTGCCTCTCGTTACCTGTCGTGTATAAAAGTCCTGTTTGCCCCTCTCGCCCTGTCGGATCATTGGTTTTGGTTTTGGTTGCTGTCGTTCGGTGTTGTCGTCCTGTCTTGATGCCGTCATGTCCTGCTGTCTTTTTGTTTCACGTCCCGGTCAGTCAGTCAAGTTATTGTTTAAGTCATGTCAGTTTACCGAGTCTGTATTTTGAGTTGCTTCAATAAACCCTGGTCCAAGCTGCACTTGGTCGCCCTGCTCCATGCTACAACCGACCGTGACAAATTTGGTCCGATCGCGCAACTGCAGCGCGCCGGGCGCTCTTTGTCGCATTGCTTTAAGAGCGATTTCACCACATCGCGGATTTTTTTTTTCCAAATCAAAAAAAATTAATTAAAAATAAAACTTATAAATTGAGGAATTATGGCACGAAAGTTGCCCACACGCCAGCAGAAGGCAGGGAATGCCCACACAATTGCAGTGCGTGCACTGGTGCCTTTTTATAAAAAAAATTGTTATAATAATAATTATTATAACAATTTTTATATATATATAAAACTTTTGCCTCACCCCCCGTGGGTGGTCTCTTTTTCCCTTCAAGCTCGGGTCCTCTACCAGAGGCCTGGGAGCTTGAGGGTTCTACGCAGTATCTTTGCTGTTCCTAGTACTGCACTTTTCTGGACTGAGATGTCAGATGTTTTTCCTGGGATCTGTTTCAGCCACTCCTCCAGTTTGGGGGTTACTGCCCCTAGTGCTCCAATGACCACAGGTACCACTGAAGTCTTAACTTTCCAGGTCTTCTCCAGCTCTTCTCTGAGCCCTTGATATTTCTCAAGTTTCTCATGTTCCTTTTTCCTAATGTTACCATCATTTGGGATGGCTATGTCAACCACAACGGCTTTCCTCTGCTCTTTGTCCACCACCACAATGTCCGGTTGGTTCGCCATTACCATTCTGTCTGTCTGGATCTGGAAGTCCCAGAGGATCTTGGCTTGGTCATTCTCTACCACCTTTGGAGGTGTTTCCCACTTGGATCTTGGGACTTCCAGTCCATACTCTGCACAGATGTTCCTGTACACTATTCCAGCTACTTGGTTATGGCGCTCCATGTATGCTTTACCTGCCAGAATCTTACACCCTGCAGTTATGTGCTGGATTGTCTCAGGACCTTCTTTGCACAATCTACACCTGGGGTCTTGTCTGGTGTGGTAGATTTGGGCCTCTATTGCTCTGGTGCTCAAGGCCTGTTCTTGTGCAGCCAGGATCAGTGCCTCTGTGCTGTCCTTCAGACCAGCTCTTTCTAGCCATTGGTAGGATTTCTGGATATCAGCTACTTCAGCTATGTTTCGGTGGTACATCCCATGTAGGGGCTTGTCCTCCCATGATGGTCCCTCCAGCACCTCATCTTCCTTTGATGCCCATTGTCTGAGACATTCACTGAGCACGTCATCCGTTGGGGCCTTATCCCTGATGTACTTATGGATCTTGGATGTTTCATCTTGGATCGTGGCTCTCACGCTCGCTAGTCCTCGGCCTCCTTCTTTACGGCTAGTGTACAGTCTCAGGGTGCTGGACTTGGGATGGAACCCTCCATGCATGGTTAGGAGCTTCCGTGTCTTGATATCTGTGGTCTGTATATCTTCCTTTGGCCACCGTATGATTCCTGCAGGGTACCTGATTACTGGTAGGGCGTAGCTGTTAATGGCTAGGGACTTGTTCTTGCCATTGAGCTGACTTCTTAGGACTTGCCTTACTCGATGGAGGTATTTGGCTGTGGCTGCTTTCCTTGTTTCCTCGTCAAGGTTGCCATTTGCCTGTGGAATTCCAAGGTATTTGTAGCTGTCCTCAATGTCTGCTATTGTTCCTTCTGGGAGTGAGACCCCCTCTGTGTGGATTACCTTTCCTCTTTTAGTCACCATGCGGCCACATTTCTCAAGTCCGAATGACATTCCGATGTCAGAGCTGTAGATCCTGGTAGTGTGGATCAGGGAGTCAATGTCCCGCTCGTTCTTAGCGTACAGCTTTATGTCATCCATGTAGAGGAGGTGGCTGATGGTGGCCCCATTCCTGAGTTGGTATCCATAGCCCGTCTTGTTGATTATTTGGCTGAGGGGGTTCAGTCCTATACAGAACAGCATTGGGGACAGAGCGTCTCCTTGGTATATACCACATTTGATGGTCACGTGTGCAAGTGGCTTGCCATTGGCTTCAAGTGTGGTTTTCCACTGTTTCATCGAGTTGGCGATGAAGGTTCTCAGAGTTCCATTGATGTTGTACAGCCTCAAGCATTCAGTGATCCAAGTATGTGGCATTGAGTCATATGCTTTCTTGTAATCAATCCAGGCAGTGCTCAGGTTGGTACGTCTAGTTCTGCAGTCTTGGGTGACTGTTCTATCCACCAGGAGTTGATGTTTTGCTCCTCTGGTATTTTTACCAATCCCTTTCTGAGCAGTGCTCATGTATTGATCCATGTGCCTGCTGATCTTATCTGATAGTATGCCCGACATCAGCTTCCATGTTGTGGAGAGGCAGGTGATTGGCCGGTAGTTGGATGGGACTGTACCCTTTGATGGATCCTTCTGGATCAGGATCGTACGCCCTTGGGTTAACCATTCAGGGTGAGTCCCATCCCTTAGCAGCTGGTTCATTTGTGCTGCCAGGCGCTCATGGAGAGTTGTAAGTTTCTTGAGCCAGTAGCTGTGGATCATGTCAGGGCCTGGTGCTGTCCAGTTTTTCATTCCTGAGACTCTTCTCTGGATGTCTGCCACTGTGATGGTTACTGGGTTCTGTTCAGGGAGCTTGCTGTGGTCCTTTCTCAGAGCCACCAGCCACTGTGCATCCTTCTTATGTGATGCCTCCCGCTCCCATATATCCTTCCAGTACTGTTCAGTTTCCAGCCTTGGTGGGTCTGCTCTGCTATTATTCCCCTGCCACTGAGCGTACACTTTCGCTGGTTGTGTTGTGAACAACCTGTTTATTCGTCTGGCTTCATTCTCTCTTGTGTACCTCTTTAGGCGGCTGGCCAAGGCTTGGAGTCTTTGTTTGGCAGTTTCGAGTGCTTCAGGTATGGGCATATGGCTGTATTTCTTGGGAACTTGCTTTTTCATTGTACCTTTCTGGGCCTCTGTCATTTGGCTCACTTCTCTCCGTGCTATCTTGATTTTGGCCTCCAGCCTTCTCTTCCATGGTGGGCACTGTTGTGGTCGCATATGGTCATTCTTCTTGTAGCCAAGCATTTCTAGGATCACTGCTGCTGAGGTGTATATCAGCTCATTGGTTTCAGTGATGGTAGCCGTAGGAATTGTTGTCAATGCTGCATTCACATCTTCTAGGAGACTTTCTGAGGGTACTTCACTTAGCCTCTGCAGTGTGTATCTAGGTTCCCGAGCATTCATTCTCACCGTGATCTTGTTCTTCAGGTCAGTTGCTGCCTCGTTCAGCTTGATTGTGCTTATTGGGGTTTCGTACCCAACCTCTGGGCTTTTACATGGATTTAACTCGTCTCTGACCTGGTGCTCTGGTTGGCCTTCGCTATGGCATTTGTGTTGTATCTCATCAATCTCGAGGTGTGATAGCAGGTGCCGTTTATGGATATTGGAACATTGAGCTACTAGTTGCTTGGCCGATAGTGTTGACTGTGGGTATTGAAGTTGCCATTGTTCCCGCATTCTCCGCATGTAACCCCTCTCGCTCGGGTTGCTGAAGTAGTAGCATTCCAACAGATCCTTATTCTCGCATCTCGCCCATTTGTGTCTTGTTCCAGTAGCCCATTTTTCATCAGGGTGCTCTGGTTCCCCAGCACCTGACGCAGACCTTGTTTGTCCGGGCGACGTCTGAGCCGGCATGTCTTTCGTTTCTTGTACTCTCATTATCTCTGAGGTAGGCGGTATCGTTAAGGGTCTTGCCTAAGGACTCACACTGACTGCTGGTAAGGTAATCGCTCATTGCTCATATTGTGCCCCTGCCGGGAATCGAACCCGGGTCTTCCGTTTGTAAGTCATGTCACTTACTGATTGAGCTAGTCAGCCGTATAAATATATATATATATATATATATATATATATATATATATATATATATATATATATATATATATATATATGTGTGTATATGTATATAATATACACATTATATACACATTTTCACGTTGCCTTTCTGTATAGCCTTTGTGTGTATTTGTTATTGCTTCTTTGCCCTCGGCACGTCAATGGGATTTTACGTTGACTTTAGCATTAGCACTGGCGATCGTTCTAAAATGAAGTATGTCTTGTGAATAACAACAATCTCAATGTGTGTAAATCTTTTTGATGTGTGTTTAGCTTTCTTGTAAACTCCAATTATTTTGTAACTCCAGCGCAGCACATGCTCAGGGACAGCAGAACCACCTGCATGTCACAGTTTTTTTCTTGTAAACTTCAGCGTGGCGCATGCTCAGGGACAGCAGAGCCACCAGCATGTCACACGCTTGCCGCACATGCAATGCGGTGCGTTCGCGGTGTGCTCACAATATGGAAATGTAACACACCATTGGAAAAAAAATAATTGTTTTCCTTCAACGATAAAGTGTTCATCAGCGTGAAAAGACCAAATTTACATGACATTGAATGAAATTTCTATTGATTGCCCGGCCCTACCGGCCGTTTTTGGATACATCGTTTCAGCCATTGAGTCCTCGTGTTGGGAATGAGCCAATGGTTCGGATCATCATGTGCTCATTCCCCATTTCCCAATCACCGCACTGTGCAAGCTTTTGAATGAGGAGCCTGGGAGAGTCACAATGAGACGGCGAGTGGCGCTTTGTCTGCCAACATTTTTTTTTATGTCCACACTGTTAATCCGTGTTCAGACCGTTGACTACATGTAACAGGATTGGACATGCTAACTGCGTCCGCCAGCTGTTGACGGATTGCACTGGGCGGGGCGGGCGGCGATTGGTTGCGCAGGCTTAGTATCCGGCCCCGAAAGCGCCGGTTTAGCGCAGAGTGCCACAGCAGCCCGAGAGGATGAGCGGGATGCCGAGACGGGGCGGAGAGCTGTAGAAGCACCAGCAGGAAGTTACTTTTCTTCACTTCCTGTTTGCATCTGGGGACCGCGTCGCTCGCGTCTTGGCGCCCGTATGGCGTGCTGAGGGAGGCGGTGGTGGCGTAGGCGGCGGCGCAGGTGGGCCGCCAGCCTGGTGAGCAGGTGACCATGGCGGTGGCGCTGGAGGCCGTTTGGCTGAGGG